>NC_136068.1:130355924-130955924 GCF_964261635.1 Lissotriton helveticus | reverse complement strand
TTTCAGCTTCAATGTTGGATTGGTTGTTAGAGACATAGTTTTTCTTATTGGTTAGTAGTCTACTGCATTCTGCTTGGTAGGCTGTCTTGTCCTGCACTACCACTCTTCCCCCTTTGTCTGCCTGTTTTATGATGATATCGTCACAGTTCTTCAGATTTTCCAGAGCCAGATTCTCATCCTTACTCATATTGAAGAAGGGTTGTTTTGCTGCCAATTTTTCAATATCATTGAAGACGGCTTACTCGAATGCTAGTACCTCCACAGGGATAGTGTGGAGAGGTGTTATAAATGTGAACTTTAAACGTAAGCCTGTCTCACATTGATCCTGGTTTTGTGCTCTGTCGCCTTGTTTTCCAAAGAAAGCTTCAAACGTTTGTTTCCGAAAGAAACCAGACAATTCACAATGGAGACTGAATTTGTCCAGCCTGGTTGTTGGGACACAGCCTAGTCCTTTATTTAGGACCTTTTCTTCCATCGTGGAGAGGGGTCTGGAGGCCAAGTTGGTAACTAAACCCTGCTGTTGCTTGTCCCCGTCTGTGGCTCCCGTGTTCTGCTCCTTGTATTGTTCCCCACTAATATCTCCTCCTCCCAGTGAACCTGGTTTTGTCCCTTTCTTCTGCCCCTTCCCCTCCTGCCCCTGCCTAAAAAAGGTGGCCTGAATGTATTCTGTGGAAATAGAGGTTGTGGAAATGATGGTTGCCACCCATACATTGGGTATTGTTGGTGTGGGTTATGAGGACCTTGAAATCACTTCACAATTTATCTTTAATATTTCACAGCGTCTCATGATTACTTTTCAGGCAATTGAAATTAAATGTAGTGAAAAACAATTTACAGTGCACTAGGATATCCAGAGGCTGCTGCAGACAAGTTATTATTTACCGCCAGTCTGTCACACATCAGCAGGGAACCCAGTAGTTTTGTGGGATAGGCCGTGGGGCCCACCACAGCCAAGGTCAACATGTCTGTCAGTCCAAACTCCCATGCCCACCCCCCAGTCCCACCTGCCATGCTTCTGTAGTGAGTCCTTACAGGGCTCTGCCATGCGATGAGTAGCAGAATCCACTGATTCTGTCCAGGTTGACAAGCGATCACATCGGACAGCTGTGTCCTGCAGATCGTCCGCAGAGGTTATGCCTTGCCCTTCCCTTCTTTCCCACTACACCTCCCACCATCAACCCTTCAACTGACTTGGACCATCTCCATTTCGTGGGTGAAAATGCTAGACCTTTTGGTCAAAGGAACTGTAGACAGGCTGCCAGTGCCAGAAGTAAGGAATGCTTGTTTTTCTTGCTACTTGCTGATGCCTAAGAGAGACATGGGTCTTCTGGCTATTCTAGATCTGCACCGTCCCAATGCCTCCCTCTTGAAGGACAAGTTCAAAATGCTCACCCCGGCATATGTCTTGTGTGCTCTCTAGACTGGATGGTGGTGTTGGATCTGCAGGATGCCGATTTCCATATTCCCATCCTGCCAGCCCATTGGTGCTACCTGTGGTTCAAACCGGAGAGGAGCATTTTCAGTTTGCTGTGCTCCCCTTTGGCCTCACCAGTGACTCTTGAGTGTTCATAAAAGTGATGGTCTAGTGGCAGCACACCTTCGAAGGTCAGGAGTGCCAGTCTTCCTCTACCTTGATAACTGGCAGTTGAGGTCTGGTTCGCCCCGGGCAGTAATCAATCACCTCCAGACTATGGTGAACATCCTGTCCTATATGGGTTCACTATCAACATGCCAAAGTCACACCTGACTCCTTCTCAAACACACTCCTACTTCAGAGCCATTCTGTACATGGGTTTATTTGGTTCCTTTCCCCCAGTAAAGAGATTCTAGGACATTCAGGCTATGATCCCAAGCTTACAGTCTCAGATCTGGTTTCAGTGGAGTCAACTCTGAGGCTGCTCGGACTGATAGCCTCCTGCATCCTGCTGATCAAGCATGCCAGCTGGCATATGCAGGCTCTGAAGTCCCAGTTGGCCCAACTTCAAGGGGACCTCTCCGGCCATGTTCAGATTTCAGAGGAGATTGCGAAAGATCTGCAGTGGTGGGCATTGGATCGTGATTGGGTCAGAGGGAAACCCCTCTCCCTTCCCCACCCAGAGCTCATAGTGGTGACCTGTAAGTCACTTCAGAGCCTGGGCGGCCACCTGGGAGAAGTGGAGATCAGAGGTCTGAGGTCTCCGGGCGAGTCCCAACTCCAAATCACGCAGATGACACTCAGATGATTCTCTCCTTTGAGGGGGAGGACTCGAATACAGTAGAGGCTTTTCACAACTGTTTGCAGGACACGGCCTGCTGGCTACAGGCTAATTGGCTACAATTTAATGCAGGAAAGACAGAGGTGATCTTCTGGTAATTTTTTACCTTCAGGCACGGCGTCTGCAGTCCAGCCGGCAACTACTGTCCCCAACTTAGGCATCATATTCGTAGATAAGCTTACCTTAGAAACTCAGGTCACAAGAACAACTGCCTCTTGTTTTGCGATCATCCGATCCCTCCGGAAAGTTTTCCCTCTACTACCTCCTCCGGTACGGGCACAGGTAGCCAGATGCACAATTCTCAGTAGGCTTGACTACTGTAATGCTCTCCTGTTGGAATCCCCTAACTTCCTGTTGGACAGATTGCAAAGAATCCAGTCGACAGCTGCCAAACTAGTCTTAGGGTGGCCTAGAAGCTCTTCGCTTCTCCAGCCTTATCAGAACTTCACTGGCTCCCCCTGAGACAGAGTGCAATTAAATCTCTTTGCCTTGTTTTTAAGGCCCTTCACGGAATCGGGCCTGTGCACATGCGCAAACAATTTGACTGGCACGTCCCGACGAGCATTGCGCTCTTCGTCTGCGAGATTAGTGAGGGTTCCTAGGTTTCGAAAGGTTAGGTCAGGGGGCAGATCATTTGGGGTGGCAGCAGCTAAATTGTGGAACAGTCTTCCCTGGGAAATCAGGCAAATCAGTGAGCTCCTCCCCTTCAGAAAAAGTGTGAAAACCTGGCTGTTTCCTGAGACTTAGTGGCCGGTCCCTGTTTTCCCCTCTCTCCCCCCTTGAGCTACTTTCAGCGCCAGTATGCCTGCTAGGTGATAGTGGGCTTTATAAATGAAATAAATAAATGTTTTAAAAAAATTATAAAATGGCTGTGCCACCAAGGTATCTTCCTGGTGATGAACTACCTGGCGGTCTCCCTGAATGCTAGGGCAGACAAAATCAGCTGTCGGTGTCTAGTGGATCACAAGTGGCAGTTACACCCAGAGGTAAAGCAACTTCTCTTCCGCGAATGAGGAGAACCTTAGCTCAATCTATTCGCCACAACTGAGAACGCACAATGTCAGCACTTCTGCACGTTGGAGTTTCCAAGACGTCTCTCGCTCTCAGACATGTTTTGTCTCAAGTGGAACGCGGGACTCCTGTATGACTTTTCGCTGATACCACTTCTGCCCCAAGTTCTCACGAAGATCAGGACCTACCATGCCCGAGTGATCCTGGTGGCTTCGGATTGGGCATGGAAAGTTTGATATTGTAGGATCCTGAACTCCTGGGCTTGAGCAGATGTCCTCCGATCAGGATGCCCTTCCAAGAGGACCTGTTCTTGCACCAACAGGGCAGAGTTCTGCACTCGGGCCTTCGCAACCTCCTCCTTCATGCATGGAGATTGAGCGGCGACAGCCGAGCACCTTCCTCCGGAGGTGGTTGATGTCATCTTGGGAAGCAGGCATCCCTCGACGGAAACTGTATGCTCCTGTTGTTGGAACAAATTTATGATTTGGTGTGGCACTTGCCAAGTTGACCCCCTCCAGGTCAAACTGTCTGTTTTATTATTTGTTCAGTCTCTCGCCCAGCAAGGCCTTGCTCTGGGCACAGTTAAGGGTTATCATTAGGTTCTCTTGCCCTTCATATGATTGCCTGATCATCCATCTTTGTTTAAATCACCAGTTGTGATGCGATTTTTGAAAGGGCTGCAAGACGTTTTCCTTTTCTTCATTCGTGATGCCTCAATAGGACCTCCAACTTGTCCTTACTTATTTAATATTTACTCCATTCGAGCCTCTCCACAGCTGCACTTTGCTGCTTCTCACCTCTCTAACATGGTGTTCCTGATTGCCATCAACTCTGCATGGCGTGTGATTGTGCTTCAGGCTCAGTGTTCATTCACCATACATCACCTTCTTCCCCAATAAGCTAGTTTTTTTTTAACTAGAGCCTCCTTTCTGCCAAAAGTTGTGACCACTTCGGTCAAACGATCACCCTTCCGGCGTTTTCGATGCTCCGCCTCACCCTCTTAAGTTACTTACCTTTGGAAATGCCCATTCAGGTAGAGAGACTATCTAGCCACAGATTCCTCACCGAACCTCCCATCCTTCCAGTGCTGTGATTATACTTTTCTCATTAATAAGATTCCAAGTCTATGAATTTGTGCACTGGTCTACCAGTTTGTTTTTGGGGCTCTACGCCTGGGAGTATGGAAAATCTTGAGACCAACTGATGTCAGCACCCGGGGGTGGCACCTATATAGAACCCCGCCTGTTGCTTCCAGAGCAGAATGGCGTCAGTGCGGAGCCACATGTTGCTACCTTGTAGCACATTTAAGTACTATGGAAAGGTTTTCAAATCTAGTCCGACACCTGAGGAATATTCACAAGGTGAGGACTCTGCCGCTAGAGAGAGACTCTACCTGAAAGAACATTACCGAAGGTAAGTAACTTGTTCTTTAATGTAGTTGAGATGCTACGGTAAAGGGTATTATGAAGTCTTCTCTTTCTAATCCCCCTTTCTAAATTCTGTTTATTGCAAGGTTCCTCTCAATTTTCATGAAGGGCATTTGAAATTCTTACTTATCCATGATTTTGAACTGTCTAATCTGATTTGCATGGTCCTTTGGTATATTTCACATTGTGTAGTAGAATGAGACTATTCTTCAACCATAGTTGCTGGTGTATCTCAAATTTTCATTGTTGTGCATAGAGCCTACGACTAGGTCCATCATTTCTAAAGCTGGGTTGTTGTTGCGTCTGCCTACTCTTAAATTGAAGTGGCCTGTTGCCAGTATAATTTTCGCCTCTATTTGTAGCATTAATTCGAGGCAAAGATTAAATAAAGGAAACGCCTCATCTCCTGGAAAACTCATCTATCATGACCAGACTGAATAAATATCTACCGTGAACTGTGGGCGGCCTAATGAGAATAAGTGCATACTGTGTCATGTAATTCAGTGCATACCATCCCACATGTTTCTAATTGCATATCCCCTTAGTCTGCTCTTCTCTCTATTTCTTAAGATGATTTTATGTTTGAGAGGTGTTATATCAGCAAGAGTGGTGACTTTAATCTCCAAAGCAGTTTGCAGTTGGGCCTATGATGTGGCATTTTCTCTTTAAAGTTAAGTCATGGATGTCAAGGAAGTGCTCAATAGATGATTGAGTGTTGATGATTTGTTCTTATTGATTACAGACAGCTAGTGGTTCGATTTCCTTAATGTAACCCTGTTTCTGCTTCAGTTTGATATGTCCATCTGAGTTTTGTCTGATCTAGGCTAGGGGATAGAAACTGTGGTGAGCCATAAGTAGAATAAGGTTGTGAGTTCTTAAGGGCTAGGGTGACCACCTTTCTCCAGATCATTAACAACCGTATTTCCAGACCTGAACATGTGTGAAAATCTAATGCATTCTGCGTATTATCTTGTTTTCTAAACACCTGAAAACAATGATTTTTAGATGATAAGAGCGGAACCGGAGAGAGTATTCGTAATGACCTGGAATAAAGTGGTCAGCCTATTAGGCCTATTAGGAACCCATTCAGAAAGTGCGGAGTGCTCCATTTCTGTTAAATCCATTGGTTTTTTGTATTTACCGGCTTTGCATTCTGGCCCGAGTGCTTAGGGACCAATCATCTTCTGAGTTGCACTGTCATTCAGGTGGGGATTAGTCAATGTCAGTGTTTCATTTAAGCCTCTGTTGGATGCTCTCAAGTCTAGAAAAAGACATGAACTCTCCAAAAACAGAGAAACAGTAAGACTTTCTAGTTTGCTCATGTGCTTAAATGATGTGTTTCACATCTGGTGTTTTGTGTGTTGGGTTTTCAAGATAAGTTTGGCAAAGGGTTCCAAGCAGGCATCTATTAGCAATGTGGCAACAGCGCAAAACTGCCGGTGAGTAGGTTGTACGCCCTGTCCCGGGATCGGACATGTAGGTCTGTACATGCCGTTTTGGCCACACTACTTCTGTGGCTATGCTGACACAGTGTGAACCATGCATCATTAGGTGAAGAGAGCAACTCTTTCAGTTTCACTTGTTCAGAAGAGCTAATTTTATGTACCTTGGCTGCGTATATAGATCATTGCTGACTTTTCTCAACAGGACTTTATTCAGTTGAGATGGCATGTTTTTAATTTTGTAGTTACAAAAGTATTATTTGGCCTGATGAAGGTCCAGGAACTCCTGCTCTTGACAATGCAAATGGTCTTAATTTAAAGATGTAGTATGTTTAGACATTTTCAAATGTATCATAATAGTGTTTTGTAATTTTCTCATTGAGTGTATTGTTTACATACTTTGTCTTCATATACACTTCTTTTGCTTTTGTCACCTTAAATTATCTTCACCTCAGTATTACAGAGTACCGGGAAATGAAAGGAAATACTACTGCACTTTTAAAAATAATTCTTTGTAATGTAGAAAAGATGGTAAAGGTATGAACCTATGCAAAAGTAACAATTGATGGACGGAATGCTGGACAATGCAAATATTCACCCCCAGTCACAAGGATCTGGGTTTAATCCATCATTCTTTTGCTCACCACACCACCACAGTTTGGACCCAGCCATATGCAAATCTGTCTTGACCCTGCTCCTTGTGGGAACAGTCCAGCCCGAACTGCCAAGCCACGTCCTCCCTGGACCAGAAACAAGCATCCTGGGACCAGTTTCTGGGCATCACCCTTCATCAGCCAGGCTAGCTTGAATCCAGTGGTGTAGTGAGCAGTCCATCAATTGTTTCTTTTGCATATGTCGCCCCAACTGGGAAGGGTATTCCCAAACGAGGGTCCCGTGCTCACTGCACCACTGGATTCAAGCTAGCCAAGGGTCGAAGAAGGAGACAGTTCGATTTACTTCTTGAAGGAGCAGAGACTTGGTCGTGTTTCTCTAGTGCCACGAAGTCTGCTTGTTTACGAATCATCTCTCGATTACTGTCCATCTACACTTGTTCATGCACACATTTTGGAAAAGTTCTCAATTAATTAGTTAGAACGGCTTTTAGAAAAAGATAAGTTAGCAATCGCAGCAATGTTAATGCTGATAGCCTGCTTCCATAATATTCAAAGGTTTAAAAGAACTACCTTACGTGTAAAATATAACCCAAATAAAAAATATACTCTGCACAAAAAAAAACTTTCATTAAAAAGGTGCATAGCTCCCTAAAATGCAGTCACCGGAATTATTTTTATATTGATTATTTTGTGGATATTCATATACTGTGGACTCGACTTGAGAATAGTGGGGGAATGTTTACTTAGCAACAGGTAGACGCAGCCCAGGTGCCTGATTACAAATTGGATGGGTGCACAGCTTTGGGGACTTTGACATGTAGAGCTGTCAGAAAACGGGGAGGGGATGTTGAACCGATAGTCCTTTTCTTAGAAAATATCAATGTGTCTTAAAATGACAAAATCCTGAAACAGTTCCTACACGAAATGTGGAGGACGAAGCCACATAATTTGCTTTATCTTGCTGTCTAGTTTTGTGAAGCCTAGTGCATAATGTTGTCTTCTATTTCCGCATAATTCCAGCAAGTCCTCCTGATTTGTAGCAGTTATGGAGGGCAGCGTTAAGGACAGGGTGGCTTATTCCACAGTCTTGGGCTGCAAGCACAGAAGGCTCACCTCCGTATACAGCACTTGAGTCTTTTGAATTTAAAGTCTGGCAATGAGGGCCTTGCCCCTAGATGCATCAAGAATCCATTTTGCGATTCCTTAATAGCGAAAAATACCGATTCGCTGTTAAGGAATAGCAAAATGGAATGCATCGAGAAATCACTAAAAAACCGATTTCTTAGAATTCCTTAATTGCGAGTCGCAATTAAGGAATACCTCCCCATTCATTCCTATGGGCCTAGAGGCCCATAGGAATGAATGGGAAGACAATCTCAATTTGCGAATCACAAATTGAGATTCCGATTTCAAGGGTGCAGGGGTGTCCAAAGGACACCCTGTTTCACCCCTGGAATGGATCTGTGCACATATGTTGCGCACACACATGCGCTTAGGGCATGTGTGTGTGCACCATGAAACTTTGAAAAATGCACTTTAGTGCATTTTTCAAAGTTTTTGCAAGTTACCATGAAGTTGTACTTCATGGTAATTTGCGTGCCCTATTAGCAAATTCACTATTTTTAAAACTTTCATGCATTGCATTTAAGGAATCTCAATTTGAGATTCCTTAAATGCAAATAATCGCAATTTAGCGAATTCTCAATTTGCGATTTTTGCATTTGGGATGATGCATCCCAAATGCAAAAATACCGGTCGCAAAGGGGCAGATTCTGAGAATCTGCCCCTTTGCGAGCGGATTTTTGTTTGATGCATCTGGGCCTTGGTCCCCTGCCAGATATGTCCAATTTACTTGCCACTTGTGTGAATGTCTTGTAGATCACACAGTGTTTTTTAAACATGATACACACCTGAAGTGGAGCCATTGGATCTATTTCAGGGTTAGTAACTGTGTTGATGGGTCTGGAGGCCCATAGGAATGAATGGGAAGACATTCTCAATTTGAGAATCGCAAATTGAGAATGCAATTTCAAGGGTGCAGGGGTGTCCAAAGGACACCCTGTTGCACCCTCTGAAATTGATCTGTGCACATATGTTGCGCACACACATGCCCATAGGGCATGTGTGTGCGCAACATGGAACTCCGAGGATGAGGACCTCTGTTTTGTCTGAATTCAGCTTCAGTCTGCTGTCCTTCATCCAGTCGGCGACGGCCTTCATTCCCCTGTGGAGATTGGCTTTGGCGGTCTTCGGTGAGGGAGATGATCAGCTGGGTGTCGTTGGCGTAGGAGATGATGTTGAGGCTATGCTGTCGTCCGACGTGGGCGAGTGGTGCCATGTAGATATTGAACAGCGTCGGGCTGAGGGAGGATCCCTGAGGGACGCCGCAGATGATCTCTGTGGTTTTTGAGCGGAAGGGTGGGAGGCGGACGCTCTGAGTTCTGCCGGAGAGGAAGGATGTGGTCCAGGCCAGCGCCTTCTCTTGGGTTGCACCTGGCAAGCATTTTCTTGTCTAAACCAGAAGAAAAATTGGATGAAGGTACACACGCTATTTTCTTATGTTTGCTATAGATGTACCAAGGTTGATTTGCATATGGTTGTTTCTGGTTTGTAGTGCTTTAGGCAAAACAATGATGACTTGAAATACTACTGCATTAATTACAAGGAGCCGTAATTAATTCAAGCGTTCTACTCTTCACCTTTTTCATCTTCCTACTGAAACTCCATAAGTTCATTGGAGATGCCAAGATGTGGGCTCCACGGTTCACTGGTCCACATGGCACAACTTGCAGCTCACTGAGGAGGCCTAGCAAGCCTGAGATCAACCTGGGGTTGCTAGTGTTTCCATTGAGGGGGCATGAGATGTATTTGCTTTACTGTTCCTATCCGAGAAGAACCAAGACTGTTTTGCGTAAGGTTGGTCCCCGACAGTAGTAACACAGTGAGTAAAAAGGTATCGTCTGGAATTCTGCCCAAGTAAGGACTATGTCTAGATTAATTCAAACATTCTTTCAATCACATTTTGTTTTCTCAGCTGACCAAACATCTCGACATGACTTATTGGAATATAACTATATAGAATACAAAAATCCTTGGTTTGCTGACAAATTAGAATCTTTCAAATTGCAAGTGTGCAGAGTACAGAGACCATGGTGCAGCAACTTTGATAACAATAAAAGAACATAATATTTCAGCATAGCTGCCACCTATACATTTAAAATAGGAATGCCAAGGAAAGCTACTTCTTTGATAGTACCTCCCAAGCTTTGCCTCTATCCTAATACATTATTCCATAGGGTATCAGAACTATAATATCTTGCAGCTTCCTCGGCTACCTTACAACTCTCCAAACAACTTTATGATAATCTTGCTCAATATTTCTTCAACAATACCAAACTAATATGTGTCAACACGCAGGCAGAAAAAAATCATGCCCCGATAACATTTCTGACCACTCAACATACAAACTGTGATTACTTTAAACTTTCACACCAATCTTGATGCCACTGTTACAAGCTGTTGTGCGGCAAACAGATGTATAGCTAAATTCATGAAGCTTCTTTTCACAAATGTCAACTGTTGGGCTTGTTTAACTTTAGGACGAGGTATTATCCCCTTTGAATGAAAAAATGCCACTGTGAAATAATTTTTTAGAAAACCCCACACTTAACCCGCAAGTTCACAACAACTTTCAGCCAATGTCCTTTCTACCATTCCTTGACAATCTTTTGGAAAACAGTTTTTTTAAATAAAACACTTCAGCAGTATGCCAGTCACAACAATCTTTTGGATACCTTCCATAGCGCATTGGTGGACAAGACACCGTGCAGAACTGTTAATTCTTTTGGTTCTGGATGATCTTCGATGCGTGATCCATAATGGTGGAGTTTGTTCACTCATGCTTTTAGACATGTTAACAGCCTTCAACACCATAAATAGTTCTTCCCAGAAAAAAACCTGAGATGAAATGGAGCTAGGTTGCCAGTTCATCGAACGGATTGCATAATTTTTATACGACCATCTGCAGATCACTAAGTTACAACCTTTGTATTACATAGGTGCTGTTCTGCAGAGTCAGTCCTGTCCCCATTGCTTTTTAATCCACCCTCCTTCCACACCTAATGGTCAGTTTTTATGTGTATGTAGAGGACACTAAAATCATATTTAGCCTGTCTGATCTGAGTGCAAATAAAACTGTTATTAATCAAGAAGGAAAGTCTTTGACCAACTGCCTTAATGTTAAACATAACGTGCTAGTGGGTGTCTCGCAACCTACTAAAGATAAATCCTACCAGAACAGAGGTGCTGCTAATGACCAAAGAATATCCTGCTGCCTAAATGTATGCACCCTCCTCCCTTCCCACCAAAGGACATAGCCAATCTGGGCATCCATCTCAACACCAATTTGACAATGTGACAATAGTTTCTGGTATTTGCTTTGGCCAACTCAAGGTCTTGAAGAAACTTTTACATTACTTCCACAGCAACTGGAGCATAACAGTAGTCAACACCTTGATTCAATCAAGGTTGGATTATAATAGTCATTTATTTAGTCATCCCTGAAAAGATCCTCTATTGTCTTTAACTCATGCAAAATGTATGTAAAGACATGGCACAATATCACTGTTCCTTGGAAGCCTGCACTGCCTACCACCAGATCTAGAGTTTCCCTCACAGCCCTTATGATCGTGTGGAAGATCGTACATCACCACTTCCTAACTTTCTGAATTCCACATTTTTATTTTTACAGCCCAATAAAACATTATGCTCCACCAATCAGTTCTTACTTACTGTGCCAGAAAAATGGTTGCATATGGTGATAGATCCTTCTCCATTGCGGTTGCCAAATTGTGGAACTCTCTCCCAGTTACCTTTCAGAACCTATTTTAAGAAAGATGGATTTTTAACTAATAACTTCTAATTCTCACTATTTAGACTAGTTATGTGACTGTAATAGTGCTACGATGCTGATCATAACTGCGCGCTATACATATTTATAATACAACTTAACGTCTGTTTTATCTCCATACTATTGCGCAACAAAACTGAGAAAGCATAAGTAAAACTCCAGACCATGTATGGTAAATTTATCAAGAAAGTGGAAAACTGGAAGACTGGATATTTCACTGCTCAGTATATGCCATCAACTTAGCCCAGGCCATATGCTTGGTATAATCAGTTATATATTCTACAATTCCAATTATTTATTTGTAGTTAAAGTATGTGAATTGTATTTTAGCCTAACATAAATGATTAGCTGGTTCTTCTCACAAGCAAAGCCGATCTGTGTTGACCTAGCATGGCTATATGAAGTCTGAAAAGTAACTCTACAACAAACTGTTGGAGGGATTTTGAGCACAGTTGAACTTGGATCTGGTGCATTAAGTCCAGTTTGCAGACAGGAAAGTAATGGAAGTAATTATTCTTTGAACTTCAGAAGAAATCAAAGTCATACCTAGGGCCCTTCTATGGGCCTCGCAGTGCTTCACCAAGGCTGCGAGGTCCAAGGTGAGAAAGAACCTCCCCGGGACTCACACCATGGACCAAAAATACCCAAGTGAAGGGGCCTTCCTTCTCTGGGCCTCGCAGTGCTGGGCCGTGGCTGGGGAGTCCATGTACCCATGGTCTAGTGCTACAAGGCTGGGGTATGGCATCACTCGAGTCTTGCAGTACTTGACAGAATCTGTATGGTCCACGGGAGAGAGGGTCTTACCCCGGGACTCGCACCATGGTCCAACACTGCAAGGCCCAAGTGAGTGACCACTCCTTCCCTGGGCCTTGCAGCGCTGGACAATGGTCGGGGAGACCTTAATGACCAGAATTGATCCCTGACTTCTAAAAGTGAAAAACAGGCTCCTCCCTAACCAACCATATATACAGGGCTCCCTCCCAAGTAAGGCAGCCAACCTTTCATTATCACTACACTGGACACTTAGCGTGCTTGTGGTTTCACCAAGAAGATGTTTCTATGGAGGTTACACAAAATCAGTGAGTTAATCTTGGGGTTTTCATCCTATTACACCCTGTTGCGATCAGGCCTCTAATCTCTTTAACAGGCAAACTTGCGGTATAGTGGTAAAGTTATGTGCCGTGAAACACACAGCACTGTGTGGCATTCTTGGTTTTACTACTTTTCCAAATTTTTTGATCTTGGGCAAACCATGTTCTTCCTGGGCCTTTTGCATACTGGTTGTTCCCAGAGTCACAGTTAAGACATCCCACGGGGATGGGCTGTTCCAGGCTTCACGGCTGGCTTGTTTGTTTTACATCCCCTATTCATTAGCGGACTTGACTGCATCAGTCCCTTGGTGAGCAAAAAAAATAGGTGGACATTTGGCGCACTGCAAGGGCTTACTGAAGGTAATTGAAACTTAAATTTTATTGATTTTGATTTTTTTGTTTTTTTGGTTTTTAAAGATCTTTATTATGCAGGAGGTATACATCATCCAAAATATCTGTGAGGGCCCGCAGGGCCCGCTGAGCAGAAAACAAGCATGTAAGCCTCTAACTTGATGACACAGCCATTGAGCCGGCAACCCGGGGGTCCGGCGGCAAATCTAACGCCCATGCGTATGCAGTTATCCGGTATCTAGTCACATTAACAATAGATCTTGTGATTTTGTCTGTTTTATCCAAAGTGGTCATACTGTTGTTACCCAGCATTGGTGTTGTGCTAGCAATCTCCCCTGTCCCCACAGATGGTCCAAGAGGCTGTTGTAGTGAGCCGATAGTGGGGGGGGTGAGTAGTATGAGGTGTTTCACCAAATCCGTAATCGCAATGCTGTCCATGTAAAGGCAATATATGAGGTGGTATAGCTCACTGAGGCATAATAGTAGGTGAGTGTGTGCGGCAGGGTTGGTCTTCAGCCATTTCGATCAAGGCTCAGATGGCCAGTACTGCAATGTCTGTGTTCCTTCCCAGTGTTGGTGTTGGGGTGTTGCAATGGACGTGGCTGTGGTCGGTAAGCCATGCAGCGTATCCTTCACTAGCATGTGCGGGTGCGAGTGCAGGTCGGCTCCTCACATATCATGTAGACGTCGCCGCATCTCTGCAGAGTGCGGGTAGCATACGGGCAATAAGGCTTCACTACCCAATTGTGACGTGTTGTATGTAGGGTCCTCGGTCGGGTTAAGTAAAGGGTCTGGTCGGGGAACATGACCAGCAAACAAACTGTCCCCTATGCCTATACAACGGCGGGGAGAACCAGGGGTAGGAAGGAGGGGGGGGAAGGGGGAAGAGTGAGAGAGATCATCTTGGGTTTTCATAATCGGTCGCAACAGCAGGGTTGGGGCGTGGCAGAGCAGCTAGTACTGAGAGGTATGTGGTGGGGGGGAGTATCATTCCCAAGCTGGGGCCGCCAGGTTCTGCCCATGGTGAGCCGTCGGAGTGCAAGCCAGTCCGCCATAAGGTGGTGACGCCATCTATCGGCATGGAGTCTGTCCTCCTGTAGGGTGGGTTGGGGGGGGGGGCATCTCCCCGTCAGCACATACAATCGACCCAAGAAGGTTGGAGCAGAGGCAATGGTGGGCGTGTAGCGCTGTTTGGGGTCCTGTGCAAATCCGAGTATGTCTGGTGGGTGCGTTCAGTTTTGTAGGACTTGTGTTCCGAAGAGGTGGGGGGGGTGGGGGAGAGGATGACCGGGACACATTCGCCCCCGGGGGGGCCAGTGGTGTTACAAGGGCGATGAGGTCCATCTCCTCAAGTGATCCCCTGCTCTTGGCAGGTGCGCTGGAATGCTTTGAGGAGGTCATCCCAAAGCTGAGCGATAGGGAACTTCCGGAGTCCCGCCGTTTCCTCTCGGAGGAGCACCGTGCTCTCCGCCCTCGCCCAATTGGTAAAGGAGGCGCGCCAGTGCCGAGTGTGGGGGGGGTCGCAGCCTTCCAACGTTTGGTAAGCAGGCGTTTGGCCGTTATGAGCCCCATGTCCAAGAAGCGCGTCCGCACTTTGTTTAGTTTCGTGCGCTTATACAGCCCCAGGATGCACGCCTCCCATGTGTGCGGTAGTTGTCCGTCAGTGCTGCGCGTAAGTAGCGTTATGACCTCGTCCCAGTACGTGTGAATGTCAGGGCAGTGCCACACCATGTGTAGTAGGTCTGCTCCATTCAGAGAGCAGCGCGGGCAAGCGGCATCAGTGGTTGCGAAGTATCTATTAATCTTGTCGGGTGTGAGATAAGCACGCTGTAAGATGTAAAACTGAATGATTTTGAAGCGAGGGTTGCGTGGGATGTACGTCGGTGCAGCCAAGATTATCGCCCATTCTTTATCAGTCCAGGCCCCTCCCCTGTCTGTCGCCCATTTCTCCCGTAGCAACAACGTGGGTGGCTGCGAGTGCATCTGTAGTGCCTGCGCCAGCCAATGGATTACGTGGGAGCCGTTTCCCATAACGTGTAGGTATTGCATGAAGCTGTGCATCAGTAATTCTTCAGTCATGTCTCCCCAGGATGCAGTGAGTGTACGTAAGAGAGCCGCGTGTAACAGGAACTGGCCTGGCGGGAGTTCTGTGCTAGCGGTCAGTTCCGCAAAAGTGAGTAGTGTTCCGTCAGTGTACAGGTCACCCAAAGTGTCCACCCCTGCCTGTGTCCAGCTAGCTAACCTGGTCACAGTCAGTGCGTCCGTTGGTCCCGGAGTGCCCAGGATGGGTAGTGCTGGAGCGTATGGCGTTGCTGTCCGGGTGAGTCTCAGGCATCGCAGGAAGCATTTGCGCGCCACAGCTAGGTGCAGCTCTGTGGGGCCGGGGGTGCGGGTCAACGGGTGGAAAAGCCAGCAGATTTGTGTTTGCGTCCAGGCAGCAGTGGTCGAGGCAGTGTCAACGAGATGCTTTCCGCTGAGCCACCCCGACACCCACTGCATCTGTGCCGACAGGTAATATAGCTCCATGTTAGGCACCGCCAGACCCCCCAGCTCCGTAGGCATGTAGAGCTTGGTCAGCGCCACCCGGGGCCGGCCCGAGTTCCAAATGAGGCTACGCAACATAACCTCCAGGTCTCGAAATATTTTATTCGGCACATACGTGGGTATGTTGGCGAAATAGTATAGTAGCCTAGGCAGTACTATCATTTTAGTGAGCGCCACGCGGCTAGGTACGTTGAGGGGTAGGGTATTCCAGAATTTGATCTGCGCCCGAACCGAGGCAATGGCCCTCAGGAGATTCCCCTCTAAGATGTCCGTTGGGTTGCGATATATTCGTATCCCCAGGTAGCGGAACGTAGTGGGATGCCACTGCAATCTACCTCCGCCCAGGCGCACATCGCACTCCGGCGTGTCCGGGCTAAAGGAGAAAGCCCCCGATTTGGACCAGTTAACTCGCAACCCCGACATCTCCTCGAAGGTTCGAAAGGTGTCGGCCAGGGAGTCAGGGATGTCTGTTATGTCTCGGACGTACAGCAGTAAGTCATCGGCGTATAGTGACACCGTATGTAGGCCATCCGCTAGCGGGATCCCCCATTCCGGCCCCTGGGTCCTGAGGATTGTAGCCAGGGGTTCCATGGCCAGGGAGAACAATAGAGGCGACAGGGGGCAGCCCTGTCTTGTGCCTCTCCGTACCCGGATGGCGTCCGAGAGCAGCGCGCCCGTGCGGACACGTACTGTTGGTTTGTCATATAGCAGGCCCACCATGGCTTCGTAGCCTCCTCCCAGTCGGAACTTTTCCAATACCGCTCCCAGGTACGGCCACTCTACCGAGTCGAAGGCCTTCTCTAAGTCCAGGATCAGGCATCCCGCTCTGGGCCACCGCCGGGTGGCATACTCCTGAATCCGGAAAAGGCGGCGGATATTATGGGAGGTGTGGCGAGTCGGGACAAAGCCGTTCTGGTCCTGGTGCACCAGGCGGGGCACATGGGGGGCCAGTCTCCGGGCTAGTGTGGAGGCTAATATTTTATAGTCCGTGTTTAACAGCGCTAGTGGGCGGTAAGATCCCATCCGTGTGCTGTCTCTGTCAGGCTTAGGGATGGAGATCAGGGTAGCTTCATTTAGCGTTAAGGGTAAGGCTGCATCCTCTGCCGCCGCAGCGTACATCTTCAGAAGTTCCGGGATGAGCATATCTGAGCCTGCTTTATAAAATTCGTCCGGGAGCCCGTCGGGGCCCGGGGATTTTCCGTTAGATATGTTAAAGATCGCGTCGCGCAGTTCATCGGGTTCAAGCGAGGCCCCCAGCTCGTCCTGTTGTGCCGCTGTTAGCTGTGGAATGAGCAGAGGGGAGAGGTAGTCGACAATATCCGTGCGTGTGCGTGTTAGACGGGAGCGGTATAGAATTTCATAATGACCGGTGAACGCTTCATGAATCTGGCGTTGCGAATACAATAGGCCTGTCCCCTCTACATGTATAGCTGCCACTGGGGTCGAGCGGGTCTACTGTGAGATCGGCCAGGCCAGTAGCCTACCAGGTCTGTCACCCAGATGGTGTGTCCTCGCCGAGTGCGCAGCATAGTTGATGTCGCTCCAGTAGGCCCGCGTGTTTTGCGCGCGCCCCCTGTAGCGAGTCAGCGCCACCGTCTACGGCCTCTCCCTCTTTCGCAAGCAGCTCCAATTCCAGCCTGGTCAACTCGCTCTCTAGTTGTTGTCGCATTAGGCCCTGCGTCCTCAGGCAGTGTCCCCGGATCACCACTTTGAAGGCATCCCACTCCACCTGGGGGGTAGATGCCGTGCCTGCGTTATCATCGAAGTACTGGGAAGTACGTGTAAGTAGGGATTCGCGGAAGGCCGCGTCAAGCCGGAGCGCTGGCTGTAATCGCCAGGTGGGAACGGGGGGTCGCGGGCGGTCCCAAGCCATGGACAGAATGTGTGGGTTATGATCTGAGTGCGTGCGGCCCATGTATAATGTGTCTGTCACAAGGGGTAGAAGCTCAGTGGACACCATGAATCTGTCCAGGCGGACATGCAAGTCGTGTGCGCCAGAGTAATATGAGTAGACCCGTGTCCCAGGGTTGTGTGATCTCCAAGCATCATGTAGACCTCAGTGTTCTGCCCATTCCAGTAGCGCCTTCGTGGCGCCACGTGTCGGAGCACCCATGGGGGGTGGAGTGGAGCGGTCCAATGTAATGTCTAGCGTGCAGTTGTAGTCTCCGCCTAGTAGCCACGGGGCCGCGTGCCAGGCCGCCATTGTTGTGGAAAGGCGCGCTAGGAAGTCTCCCTGGTCAGTGTTAGGAGCATATAGTGATGTCAGTACTACTTGCTGCCCATCTAGCCTGCCATGTGTCGTAACAAATCTGCCCTCTTGGTCTATCGTGGTGTCCGTAACCGCCCAGGGGGTCCCGGGTCGTATCCATATCAGTGCACCACGGGTGTAGGAGGAGTATGTGGTCGCATAAAGTTGCCCGCGCCATTTGCGGTGTAATGCTAGGGCCTCTGTCTTGTTTAAATGTGTTTCCTGTAGTAAAGCGATGCCTATCTTGTGTCGTTTGAGGTATGAGTAAATCTGGTAACGCCTGGCCGGTGTGTGCATTCCCCTGACGTTCCAGGTGCAAATTCGTGTCTCAGCCATAGATTCCGTATGTGTAGGCTCTCCCAGCCCTCCCATGAGTCAGACCCTCGATCAGTGCTTCCCGTTGGGTTCTAGGGCCCGCCCCCTGTACATAGTTGCTCCTAGGTTGCAGTACAAAGTGTGTTGATCTCCAGCTGTGCGGGAAGGTAGGGAAAGGGGGGGGGGAACATATAGCCTCAACATGGCAACATAACCTGTAATGCCAAAAGGTCGGCTGCACAACATGTCGCCGTCCAAACGCTCAAGTGAGCTCGTAAACTATACAGTTCTAGGGGTATCTTGTGGTTTAAGCTACAGCAATAGAAAGTACAAATTAGTCCATAGGGCTTGCGGCATCCCCCCCGGGTGGGGTGATGAGGCCAGTGCTGCCTGGCAGATGCTTGGGTCCTGCCCCACCATGCAAGGGTGTCGTCTCTTTCAGGCTTTCAAGTGGAGGGAGCGAAGCCCCCGGAAGGGGATCAGCTTCCCCGAACGGCCCAGGTGACGACTACTGTTATGTGTAATGGTGTAGAGTAAGTGTCTACTTCGAGGTAGTGGGCTTTTGGGCTGTGTGTATATAGTAAGCACAGTACCTTGCTGAAGTCCAAAGTGATCAGGGTCCATCAGCGTATAGCTGTGCAGGCCTCTACCTGTGTGGGGAGGTTCCCTGGAGCACCAGCATAGTCATGTTCGAATCAGTGCAGGAGAGCAGGTGGCCGCCCAGACCAGGTCAGCCAAATAGGTCGGCAGTCTGAGGAGTGACATCCGGAAGATCATCAGTGCGTTGGGAATCCGACAGACCATAAATTGCCTCATCATCGCTTTGAAGAGGCGCCGGGCTGTTGTTCGGGGCAGGCGACGGAGCCGGGGTGTTGCTGATTTCCGTAACGCTATGGAGAGCGTCCTGCTGTCCTTGTAGCATCTCGTGTGCAGATGGGGAGTGAGCCTGTGATTCACGAACCTGGGGAGGCGCAGGAGCCCCGCGCCGGCGGCGTCGCCGCGCCCCCCGTGTACGGTCCATGGTAGCTGTCCCTTGTGCCCGCCTGGGTACGTCCGGCATATTCTCATCGAGCCAGGCCTCAACCTCTTCAGGGTTCGTGAAAAAGTGTGTCCTATCTTTCGCCACCACCCGTAGTTTGGCCGGAAAGAGCAGTGAGTATTTGAGTCCGGCCTGTCGCAGCCGTCTCTTCACTTCCAAGAAGGAGTGTCTTTGTCGTTGCACTTGCACGGTGTAGTCCGGAAAGAACATGACTGTGGCATTGTCGATTCTGATCTCGCCTAGCCTTCTGGCCTCCCGCAAGATTGCATCACGGTCTCTGTAGTTAAGGACCCGGAGGATGACAGGCCTGGGGTTCGAGCCAGCAGAGAGGGGTTTCGTGGGTACCCGGTGGGCACGTTCCACCACAAAGTGGGGCGACAGCGCGTCTTCCGGCAGCAGTTCTCGTAGCCAGTCCTCGACCTTTTGCGTGGGGTCCATTCCTTCCCATTTCTCCGGAATGCCCACCAAGCGGATGTTATTCCTCCTCGCCCGCCCTTCTGCATCTTCCGCGCGGTCCTCCAAGAATTCTACCCGGTTTAGGAGGTCTTGTATGTGTCTATCTGAATGGGTCACCTTCGGTTCCAATGTCGCCACCGTGCCTTCCAGCGTTGTGGTGCGGTCCTGCAGTTTTTTGTGATCCGCCCTGAGGTGGGTAAGGTCAATCGCCACACTGTCTATTCTAGTTTCCAAGGAAGTGCGCGTCTGCTGGAGGGACTCTTCCATCCTCTCCATTGCTGCCAGTACGGAGTCCAGCTTCGACGCCACGTGGTCGGCGTCCATCTTGGATGTTGACTTCGGCGTCTTCCCCTTCACCGATGTACTCCCCGTTCCAGTGCGTGTCATCACCCCTCCAGACATATGGCAAGCAGTGCGCTCAGGCAGTGTCACTGGCAGCGCTTGCGTCTGTCCAAACGGGCTCAGGGGGGCAGACGAGGCGCAGCGTGTTGGGCAGTTCAGACAATCAGGGCGTCGTTCACGGCGCCAGTGTCGCCAGTGCATCCGTCTCTCGGCGCGGCCCAGAAGAGGGGGTTCGCCCCGATTATTGGCAGGCTTCTGCTCAGGTGCCCAGGCGTCCTGCGCCGCTCCGCTAGGCCACTGGGTCCCAATCGCCTCCCCAGCGCCCACGTGGCTGCCCCTCAGCTCTAGGGTCCTGTGGTGTGGTGGGTATGCTCTGCGTCAGGACTGGATGCCAGGCAGGTCCGGGGTCTGAGTGAGTCCGCCGCGCCCAGTCGCTATCTGAGGCCTACCAGGGCAATTATGGGTCCGTTATGGGGCCTCCCGGGGCGGTGCTGCTGGTAGTGCGTGGGGGTGTTGGATACCTCCGTAGTCGCGCTCCGGCAGTGCCCCCCCAGCATGCGGTGCACCGCTTCTTCTATGTGGGGGTGAGAGGGGGGGGGCCGGGCCGGGGCCCCGACCCGAGTACTCACTGTGTCCCTTCTAGTTGCCGCAGGGCCCAGAGTCGGGCATGGCGGTGGGCGGCAGCGCGTAGTTATGGAGGGGGAGAAGGAAGCAGGCTCCGCTCGCTCCCTAGCGCCGCCTTCGTATCTCAGTCCAAACCGCCTCCGAGGGAGGCGGGAGTCCGCCTTCGCTCCCGCAGGCCTGCCTCCTCCAACCCCGATCTCCGTCCGACTCCTGCCGCGGCCGGTCCGCCGTCGCCCCCGCCGTCGTTCTCCGGGGCCTGGCGTGTGGGGGCTATAATTATGCCTTGGCTACCGCTGGGGTGTTCTCTGCTGTCCGCGCCCGTTAGGGATCGGGCCGTTTCCGGTGGATCACAGCTTGAGGCCTGGCAGCCCGCGAGAAGCCTCGGCGTCGCTTGAGCTCGTCCCCAGCAGGGTCGCGGTCAGGTCGGCCAGGCTGGCGTCGCCAGTCTCGGTGCGGAGCCCCGCAGCCGATCTCGATAAAATTCGGCCTGGGTGTTGTCCAAGGATGTGGGCAGGTCCGCTGGCAGTTTCAAGCCAAACAGGATGGATTTGGCCGTAGAAATGACCCGGGGTAGGGGAGCTCAAGCAGGAGCTCTACCCAGGTACGTCTTCTCCCATTGCGCGCCAAACCACGCCCCAACTTAAATTTTATTGATGTTAAATTAATTAAAATCATTACATCTCGGCACACAAGCAAATTAAGAAGCAGAATTAAAACAAAATGCTGCATCAGACCAAGCTGGAGTAGGCATACACGTCTATTTGTCTGCCATAGAAGCTAACATGTAGTCTTATCACCACAAGTGTCCTGTACCCTGCCCCCTAATGTCCTTTTCACCAAATCTGCATGCTACATATCTTAAAACAATTTTATAATTAAAAAGGGGGAAAAGTAGCTAGTTTATAGTCCATGTATTTTCTAATCCAACAGCCCTATCCACGTTGTACCATTCAAAGTGAGTCACGATGACCCATTAACATTCTCGTTAACTAATTAACCATAGTAACACAATGTTGCTCCCTGTTCGAAAGAGCTCCATGCAAAGAAAAGTGCACCCTACTCCATTGTTCCAGCAGGTCAAAATGGTGTCCTTCAACCTCGTCCTCTGTTGACCCTTGCACAGTGAAGCATCGTGACCCACAATTGCCTCTCACCATCCCGATCATTATCCTTGTTCAGTCCTCATACCCCCCCCCCCCCCCCCCCCCCCAAGGATCAAAGTGCTCCATGCAGATGAAATGCAGCCTTTTAAAATCGGGCATGATCATTATGGACTGTGGGTTACAAGGGCTCACTTCAGGATGCAGGACAAACATCTTTAATTAAGAACAATTCTGCACCCTTCCACCCTACTTCTCTGGGCTTTGTGGCTGCTAGGTCTATGAGGGGTGGGTGGTACCATGGGCAGTGGTGAAAGTAGATAAATAGACTACTCTCTCTCCTGTCCACTGGCAGAACCTAACATACATGATACATTTAGTTATATTGGGCCCAAAACAGTTCTGGACTCCGGTGCTACTGTGTTTGCTGCACTATTGATAGCTACACCCCTAAGCGGGGCTTCTTCCCCTGAACCTCATAGCCATGGTACTGTAAAATACAGCTATAATTTGGGTACATTGGGCCACTGCACCTTTAGCACTATAGATAGTTATGTCCCTCAGAGAGATCTCAAACCCTCAGCCTTCTAGCCATGGTCCTTGTGGCGTAGGGCCTGGGAAGGGACCCTCCTCCCTTAGGCCTCAGACTAGAGGACCATGGCTGAGATGCTGAATGGAGAGGAGCCAGTGGCGTATAAATGATGCAGTGAACCCTTGTGCCAGCATGGTAAATTGCTACCCTCTGGCCACTAACTAGAGAGTAAAATACAACCATAATTTGGGTGTGTTTGCCTATAACACCATAGGGCCATGGTGTCACTGTTCTTGATACACTGTTCGACTGCAGAGGAGCATCTTATCCTGGGCTCGCAGCTATGGTCCAGTGCTGCAAGTCTCAGAGAAGGAGGCATCCTCTCCTTGCCCTCACAGCACTGGACAGTCCAGCTGCAAGGGGAGGATGGGACTTTCTTGGGCCAGTGGAATAATAATGGCGCCATGGGACCTGATGCAAGCAAATGATGCTGGACAATAAAACCCCACCATAATTTGTGAGCATCGTGTCCCTAAAATCCCTGAGCCCTGGTGCCACTGCACTTGCAGTATTATTGTTAACTACACTCCTGAGAGAGGCCCCATCCCATGGACCTTGCAGCCATAGTTGGGTGCTGCCAAACCGCTGGGCAGGTTCCCCCTCCCCTGGGTGACCAACCATGACTTGGACGAGAGGCACATATCATAGTATCTGATTGAGACATTTAGCTGCAGATTCCTTACCTTTAAACTTCCAGGCGTCAGGCTGGATCCGGAAAAATTTTCTAAGCAGTACCCCTGTGCACCATAGGTGGCGTCAGTCGACTCCGTGTGACGTTTTCATTGTCGTGTTAGTCTTCGCGACATCCCAGTCCTTAATATAACCACGACTCCGGCGCACTGACGTCTTTTCTTTCCACACCAGCTAGCGCCGATCCCTTGAAGAGAGCTACCCCCTGTCAATTTTTGGCAGACTTTTTTCGACCCTTTGTCGACTTTGTTGTTGTGTTTAGGTTATGTTGAGTAAGAAGACTTTGGGGTTCAAGCTGTCTGGCGCCTATCACCCATTTAGTGTGTCTCTGGTGCCTCGAGCATGGCCACGACTCGAAGTCGTGCTCCGACTGCCGGGCCATGGCACCGAAGACTTTGAGGGAATGGTCCCTAAAGCTACTCTGGGCCCGCAGTCTAGCACTGTAGAGGTTGCCTTGTTGGTCTAGATCCCGGTCCAGGTCTCGGTTGAGAGGAAGGTCCGATCAACTCTCCAGTGAATCGAAGTCCTCTTCGTCGAAGTCATTGAAGTCAGGTAAGAGGCACTACAAAAAACA
The DNA here is from genome assembly GCF_964261635.1 of Lissotriton helveticus. Classification (NCBI taxonomy): domain Eukaryota; kingdom Metazoa; phylum Chordata; class Amphibia; order Caudata; family Salamandridae; genus Lissotriton; species Lissotriton helveticus. Next base: position 130,932,300 of record NC_136068.1, on the reverse strand, counting down.
CAAGAAGCCGAAGCATGCTTCGACTTCGCCCCACCCATCTCACGACACAGCGGAGGAACCTCGGCATTTAAGGCTGGCTCAACGGAGCGGGTGCTTTGGTCGGCTTCGCTTTTCCCTGCCTTTCTGGGTCCAGGAGCGACCCCCGCGCTACTGAAGGAGTTCTATGACACTGTGTGCGTCATATTTGGGAGGCCCGACCCTGCTGACGCACCTTTGGGCCCTGCAGGCACAGAGGATGGAGGAGTCCCATGGTTTCCACACCTGCGGCTCTGGTCCCGGTACCACGACCTCTGATTGGACCCGGACACCTCCACAGTGACCTTCCCCGGCATCTCATACGACGTCTAGGTCCTCTGTGTTGCCAGCGCCTACCCAATCCTCATTTTCAACAACACTAAACTAGTTGGGCGTCCCCCGATGCTGAGACTGGCACTGAAAGAGCTGTACGGCTCCATGCTGTTCACCCTGCCCTATTCTGAAGGGTTGGGGGTCGAGGAAGAGGATTGGGAGGGGAAGCAGGATGCCTTAGAAGTCCTGCACTAACAAGATGTGGACTGGTACTAGGAGTTGGGTGATTGAAGTGGTTTGGACACCTCCCCAGACCCTGGTATGCTTTTCCCCTTACTCTGGCTACAGAGGAGGGAGCATCATTTGCCCTGGTGGTGCATGGTGCTGCGGAGGTCCTGCACTTGCAGCTCCCTACAGTGGCGGTCAAGACTAACTTCTTTACAGAGGTCCTGCCACCTGGGGTCTCCAGTTCGGAACCCCTCCTGCCCTTTAATGAGGCCTTAACAGATGTCCTTCTGGGCATCTGGTCCAAACCCAGCACAGGGTCTCCTGTGAATAGGAAGATCGCCTGCCGCCATCGCCCTGCACAGGGTGACCCACTTTTCCTCACCACCCACCCCACCCCATCAAGCTTGGTGGTCCTGGCTTCCACTTCCTGTGGCGTGTTCCTTTTCGCACCTCTGGACAGGGAATTCAAGAGACTGGAGAGTTTCAGACAGAACATATTTTTTTCTGAAAGTCTGCCATGGCGGTCGGTTAACACTGCATGCCCTTTGGGATGCTATTTCGATTCGACATGGGACATGGTTGAGCAAGTGCTACCCAGAGTCTGGGAGGAGGACCGGGCTCTACTCTCGCAAACTGTTTCAGACTGGAGAGATGCAGTTGAGTTCGCCATCAGATGTGGCTTGGACATGACGGACTCGCTGGGCAGAGCGATTTCCACGACAGTGGCCGTTCATCGCCATGCCTGGCTTAGAACATCTGGTTTTTCGGGGGATGTCCGGGCTAACCTCATGGACATGCCCTTTGATGGCTTCCCTCTCTTCAGAAACAAAGCGGATACTGCCCTTGAGCTTTTCAAAGACTCGCGGGCCACTGCCAATTCTTTGGGTTTCACCAAAACCCCTAGGGCCTCATCCGCTTTTCGCTCCTTACATGGCTACAGAAGGGTCTATCAATCGTTCCAACCCTATTCCGGCCAGCGGCCCCAATTTCCGCAACCTCTGTGGGGCCGTGGTTTCGGTTCACCCTGACCCCATGGGTCGGGAAACCAGAATTCGAGCAGAGCCACGATCCCCTCCTCCACCGCAAAACCTTCCTAATCCGATCCCCCAGGATTACTCTCAGCTGATCGGTGGCAGAGTATGCCATCATCTCCACCACTGGCAAAACAACACATCGGACAAGTAGGTTTTGCAGATAGTCCGAAGGTGCTATTCCCTCCCCTTTGAGACTACATCTCCATCTATGTCTCCAGTGTACGATCGGCTGACGGAGGATCACCTTGCCTTACTCCACGAGGAAGTCAAGACTCTCTTGGCCGAGGGAGCTATAGAGAGGGTTCCCAGGCCAGAAGTAGGCAATGGTTGTTGTCCCCGCTACTTTCTCGTCCCAAAGAAGAATGGAGGCCTTAATCCTATTCTAGGCATCAGGGCCCTCAATTACTTCCTCAAAAAGGAGAAGTTTAAGATGCTCACCCTAGCTCACGTCCTGTCTGCCCTGGACCCGGGAGACTGCATAGTAGCACTGGACTTGCAGGATACCTATTTTCATATCCCCATCCTGCCTGCCCATCATCGCTACCTGCGTTTGCCAGTGGGCCATGAGCACTTTTAATTTGCAGTGCTTCGCTTCGGCCTCACCAGCGCCCCTGAGGTGTTCACAAAGGTGATGAAGGTGGTTGCACCCCATCAGAGGAAATCAGGGGTTCCATTCTTCCCCTATCGCGACGACTGGTTGTTGAAGGCGGGCTTACCCCAAACTGCTGTCTCCCTCCTCCAGACTACTTGGAACCTCCTGCATTAGCGGGGGTTCACTAGCTATGTGACAAAGTCGACCTGATCCCCTCTCAGACGCTCCCTTTCATTGGAGCGGTTCTGGACATGGTGCAGTTTCGGGCCTATCCTCCTGAAAGGCGAGTCCAGGATATTCATGCTATAATACTGATGATTCGGCCTCTGTCCTGAATTTCGGTGAGAATGACTCTGAGACTGTTTGGCCTCCTGCATCCTACTAGTGACCCATGCACGGTGGCACCTGCGGGCTCTGCAGTGGGACCTTAAGTTCAAATGAACACAGCATCGAGGAAATCTCACCGACCTGGTTCAGATTTCAGAGGGCACTGAGAGAGACCTGCAGTGGTGGCAAACGGACTACGATTAGTTCAAGGGCAGACCCCTCTCCCTTCCCCACCCAGATCTCACAGTAGTGACGGATGCGTCCCTTCTTGGATGGGGTGGGGTGGCCATTTGGGGGAGGTGGAGATCGGTGGACTCTGGTCTCTGGTGGAAGCCAAGCTCCATATCAATCTGATGGCACTTTGGGCAATCCGACTGGCACTGAAAGCCTTTTTGCCGTCGATAAAGGGAAGGCTTGTGCAGGTGTTCACAGACAACACTTCCCCCATGTGGTACTGTAACAAACAAGGCGGAGTGGGGTCATGGACTCTCTGTCAAGAGGCCCTGCGTCTCTGGATTTGGCTGGAATAACAGGGAATTTCCCTGGTGGTTCAACACCTGTCCGGTTCTCTGAACTCCAGTGCAGACGAGCTCAGTTGAAGGTGCCTTGCGGATCACGAGTGGTGTCTTCATCCGGAAGTGGCACACGGTCTCTTTCAGCGGTGAGGAGAGCTTTGGTTAGATCTGTTCGCCTCCAAAAAGAGCACGCAATGTCAGCAGTTTTGCACATTGGAGTTTCCAAGGCAGCTCTCGCTCGGCAAAGCTTTTCACCGCAAGTAGAGTTCAGACCTTCTATACACCTTTCTGCCCATACCACTCCTGCCCAAAGTGCTCAAAAACATCAAGAGCGACCGAGCACAACTTATTCTTGTGACTCTGCACTGGGCACAGAGAGTTTGGTATCCCGAGCTTCTAGACATGAGCATCGATCCTCCAATCAGGTTTCCCCTACGGGAGAATCTTCTGTCGCAGCAGCAGGGGAGGGTCCTCCACCGGACCTGTCCACTGTCCTCCTCCTTGCGTGGAGATTGAGCGGCGACAGTTGACAGCTTTCGACCTTCCTTCCAAAGTCTGCTAAGTTATTTTGGCATATTCACACACATAACCCTAGAGCTTTCTAGGGGAGGGAACTAACGGCTACAGGGTGTTCAGGGTGAGCTGGCCTCCAAAACACATATGCACACACAAAAGAAGCTACCCTGAATAAATCTCTTATTCTGTCCATAAGCACTATACACTTTATTAAGTGGGGTTCATGGCTTCTAAAAAATGTGAAGGACTGTCCTCACACACCACCAGGTGGCATGCTTCATCATTGGCAGTCCTCGCTCCCTAGAAACTACGTTTGGTAGAGAGCGAGCCTACACCTGGAGACAGGGAGGCACTTCTAAAAAACTAAGTGGGGGCCCGCCATAAAGTGAAAGGTTGAAAAAAAAATGTAAACACCAAAATACATTTATTTGTTAGGTGCTTTCTTGATATTAAAAATCTAGAGTGGGGATATGGGAAACTAGTACCCCATCACCACCAGTGTCGTCAACATGTTTGTCGTATTGGCCCGGAAAGTCCGTGGCATTCATCAGCATGTAATAACTAGGGCTCCTATCTAAACTCTTCTGGTTCAGATACTACCACCATGTAGGGTGACCTATGTCAACCTGTACCTAAAGTAGGGGTTTTTGAACCCCCAAGTCAGGTACTGAAGTGCCCCATGGGAAGGAGGACTGAGGGACCCCTGTAGTCACACTTGCCTCAAGGTGCGTCCCTTACTGTCATCCTAAAGGCATCCTCTTCAGCAGGGAAGAGAAGAGGCGGTTATTTTAAGAACACGAGGACATCACAGGGAGTCGACAGACCCCATCTACTGGTGCGCTGGAGTACTGCTAAGAAAAAACGTATGGATCTAGCCTGACTCCTGGAAGTTCAAAGGTAAGGAATCAGTGGCTACATCATGTCTCCACTAGATAAGGCATTACCGAAGGTAAGTAACATGTCCAGTGATGCCATGATCTCAAGTGTGAAATGAAAGGATCCCCTCTCCCTTGTACACGGGCTGCACAGTAAAGTACAGACACAAATTGGGTCCGTAGGACGCCTTATACCCCTGGGTGCTGGTAACACTGCACCGACCGCACTGCCGATTACTATTCCCCTGACATAGACCCATACACATAGCGATGGGACAGCACTGTGGAGCAATAGCTATTGGGACCAGGGTAACCCACCTCTCTGGAACCTTGCAATCATGGCCCACCTTCTTTGGCCCTCGCGGCACCAGGCAAAAACTCTGGGTCCCAAGAAAGGGACTCCACCATAGCTATAAGGCCTATGGTACTGGCCTCCACTCCCTTAGGCCTCCCATCAAAGGTCTTGCGCTGCTAGGACTAGGGTTGGGGAGCACAGGTTATGGAAGCCCTCACAGAAATGGCATAGAGCTGCAAGACCCAGGGGAGGTAGGCACATTACCCCTGGTTCACATATCTAATGCTGTTGTGCACTGTGGGAGGTTACTCCGCTGTGTTCACAGCCATGGGCTAGGACTTGTAAGGCCAGGGGAGGGTGTTTCCATCCCTGGGCCTCAGAGCCATGAGTGATATTCAACTGCCCTGGCCTCGCAGCCATGATCCAGCGGTGCAAGGCACAGGTGAGGCGAGTCTCCTTCCCTGGGCCTCTTAGATATAACCCAGCACTTTAAGGCCCAAGTGCAGTGGCTGACTTTCCATTATCACTTCACAGGAAACTATTTACCTGTGGAGACACATTGCATGTTCCGAGACTTCAGATTCCTGTTGGGTAGAAGTGGGTGCTATGTGTATCTTGGAGCATTTTGGGATTTTTCATTCTAAACTCCCTCCTCTAAAGCCGTCCATCTTAAAAGATAACTTGCTAGAGATTGTTTTTGGGCGTCGGGGCCTAATAGGTGACAGATTTCAGCAGAAGTGGTGCACACTGCTGCAGTTCGGCCAGCCGCCTTCGGACGGCAAAACCGGCATGCGCACTGAGATGTCCCCAACCTGAGCTACCTTACCAGGCTGTAGACAATAGGCGCAGGTTCCCAGTCTCTCTGGGTGGCAAGTCCAGGGTGCTCAGGCCAATCCTGACGCTGCTGTCCTGCATGAGAGCAGCATCTGCATTGGCCGCAGGGCAGTCTGGGAGCCTGTGGTGCCTTCTGTGGACTTTAGCCGAGAGGAGGAGAAGCGGCGGGTAGCAAGGAAGTTAATTTTTGTTTGTATTTTCGTCTGTCTTCCGCCCTGCCACTCTGCCCTGCCACCAGTCAATACTGCTAGATAGGTTGGCCAACAAGTAGGTACTATGGAAATAAAATGTTGCTAGTTTTCCTTTGTTTAATGTATCATAGTGGGGCTTGCTCAATGGATTGTGAGGCAGTTACTTGGAAGATCTGTTGATGGTAACTGTGCGCCACCCAGCCCCTTTGTTACAAAAAACTGCATATCTCTCTGTTTACATCATGTGTACTGAAGCTAATTCACAGTAATAGTCATTAGATATTGAATACTGGGATTCTTCAAATGCAAAAAACTTTTCTTTATCTTTTCCTTTTCTCTTGATTCCCTTGAACTTCTTTAATGTGCACCTTATTGAAACCATCCATCCACTGAAAATCGAACTAATATGGGATCGCCACGGAGCAGCACTTTAGTGCTTGCCACTTACAGACCTGTGTTCAGAAATACAATTCACCGCCTGTTTTGCTTATCTGAAAGAGAGATGTTAGTGATAGATTCCTTACCTTAGAATTACACCCAGGCATCAGACTGGATCCAGAAAGTTTTCGTCAGCAGTACACCTGTGCGTCAGAAGGTGGCATTGTGCGGCTCCGTGTCCATCGTAATCGCCGGGATGACATCGTGGCAGCTACTTAGACGCCACCCTCACGCGTTGACGTCAGTTCTTTCTTTTTATGTGCTAGAAAGCGCAGATCCCGAGAGAGCGGTACCCCCAGTCAATTTTTGACTGAGTTTTTGGGACTTCTGTCTCTGTCTTTTTTGAGTCTTTGACTCCTGGTGTTATAGGAATACCCGGTTTCAAGTCTTGTGAGGTTTGTCTCCGCATGATGTCGGTGACGGACCCGCACCGCGAGTGTCTCTATTGTCTGGGGCGCGACCACGACCCCACGTTGTGCCCGGACTGCCGGGCCATGGCTTCGAACACTTTCCGGGAGCTGTCCCGAAAGTTGTTTGAGGCCCAGGAGTCGGCTCCGCGCCGTTCAAGGTCCCGGCCCTGTGGGAGGTCGAGGGACTGGTCGCTGAGCCGCCACAATCATTTAACGAAGTCTTTGCACTCGAGGTCAGGTAAGACGAAGCACAAGAAGTCGAAGAAGCGACGTCGCTCTTCGCCTTCCCTTAGTCTGACGTGCGACAAGGCTGAGGGTGCGGGTGGTGCCACCCCCGCGGTTCCAGCAGAGCCTACGCAGTTGCCGATGGCCTACCCGCCCTTTCCGGGTCCGTTGGCAACTCTGGCCCAGTTGCAGGAATTTCTGTCAGCCATGGGCCATCTCTTTGGCCCATCAGGCCCCGCCAACTCGCCTTCGGGCCCCGCAGGTCCGACTGGGGGTCCTTGCCCTTCTCCGTCGGTGGCTTCGGCCCCGACAACGTCGACGGCTCCGGCCTCTGCACCGTGAGACATCCATTGATCCATGCATGGATCCCAGCCGATGTCGGTTGACCTCGTACGACCTCCACCAACATCGAAGTCTACGGCGCCGGCCGGCTCCCCGGCCGTTGTCATCCCCGGCTTCCACCCTGACATGGAGACGGCACCGGACCGGTGTCGATCGATGCCGAATCTAACGCCAATGGGGAATTTTTATCCATTTCTCCATCCTCCTCCTTCTTTCCCACCTGCCCAGCAGGTTACGGAGGAGGGGGAGGACTGGGAGGGGTCTGTAGCCCTTCTCGCAGCCCAATGCGAGTTAGACCCAGACTGGGCAGAGGATTTGGAGGAGGCAGGTGATCTGGATTTCTCTCCAGAACCTAGTGCACTGTCTCCTTCTACCGTGGCTACGGAGGAGGGTGGTACCTATTCAGAGGTGTTGTGTAGGGCAGCAGAGGCTATCCACCTCGAACTCCCCACGTTGGCCGTCAGGACTAACCTCCTGACAGAGGAAGCCGCCAGCCAAAGCACCCATCCAGCCATGCCACCTCAGTACCACCGCATTTCGGGGATCACTTGGCACTTCTCCAGCAGGAAGTTGCGGCCCTCTTGGCCAAGGGGGCCATCAAACGCGTTCCGCTGCCAGAAGTAGGTCATGGTTGTTACTCCCACTACTTCTTGGTCCAGAAAAAGGACAAGGACCTGCATCCTATCTTAGACCTTCGGAACCTCAATCGCTTCCTCCGGAAGGAGTAGTTCAAGATGCTCACACTTGCTCAGTTCTTGTCTGCCCAGGACCCGCAAGACTGGATGGTGGCATTAGACTTGCAGGACATTTATTTTCATATCCCTGTCCTGCCGGCCCACCGTGTCGTTACCTGCAGTTCACGGTAGGCCACGAGCACTTTCAGTTCACCGTGCTACCTTTTGGCCTAACCAGTGCCCCTCGAGTGTTCACGAAAGTGATGGCGGTGGTCGCAGCTCATCTGCGCAGATCAGGGGTTTCAGTCGTCCCCTATCTCGACGACTGGTTATTCAAGGTGGGCTCGCCCCAGGCAGTCGTCTCCCACCTCCAGACTACAGCCGACCTCCTGCATTTGCTGGAGTTCTCCATCAACGTGCCGAACTCGCACCTGATTCCCTCTCAGAAGCTACTCTTTTTTGGAGCGGTTCTGGATACGGCGCAGTGTCTGGTTTATCCTCCCGAACAGCGAGTCCGGGACATTTGGGCTATGATTCCAATCTTTCTGCCCTTGTCCTGGGTTTCGGTCAGGATTACCTTGAGGCTGCTGGGCCGCATCGCCTCCTGCATCCTGCTGACCAATCATGTCAGATGGCATATGCGGGCTCTGCAGTGGGATCTGAAGTTCCAGTGGGTGCAGCATCAAGGTGACCTGTCCGAGTACGTCCAGATCTTGGAGGGCACTGCACAACAATTGCAGTGGTGGCTCACGAACCAACATTGGGTCAGCGGCAGATACCTCTCCCTTCCCCAACCGGAGCACACAGTGGTGACGGATGCATCCCTCTTGGGATGGGGCGGCCACATGGGAGAGGTGGAAATCAGAGGCCTCTGGTCTCCGGTAGAGTCCAGGCTCCATATCAACCTTCTGGAGCTCCGGACGATCCTAGTTGCACTGAAGGCATTCCCTTCCCTCTGTCACGGGGGAAAGTAGTCCAGGTGTTCACCAACAACACCACTGCCATGTGGTACAGCAACACGCAAGGCGGGTATGGTCAGGAGGCTCTGCGTCTCTGGACATGGCTGGAACGTCATGGCATTTCCTTGGTGGTTCAACACTTGGCAGGTTCTTTGAACGCCTGGGCGGACAAACTCAGCCGCATGTGCATGATGGATCACGAATGGCGTCTTCACTCGAAGGTGGTGCAAGGTCTCTTTCAACAGTGGGGAAAGCCTTGGTTAGAACTATTCGCCACCGAAGATAACGCCCAATGTCAGCAGTTCTGCGCGTTGGAATTTCCAAGACAGCACTCGCTCTGCGACGCTTTTCGGCACGAGTGAGTTGCGGTCTGTTGTAGGCCTCTCCGCCTATAACATAGGCATGGGCATAGCACGGAGACTGCTCTACTGTATATGGTAGAGCATTTACGCTCCGTGCTAGATGCGGGTCAAACGGCGGCGCTGGTGCTATTAGATCTGAGCGCCGCCTTTGACACCCTATCCTTCTGCGTCCCACCCTATCCTTCTGCGTCGTCTGGAGGAAGCTGGCGTTACCGGCCTCGCTCTCCAGTGGTTCCGTTCCTTCCTTGCCAACCGTTCTTTTAGCGTGGCCGTCCCGCCTTATCAGTCCAAATTCCACCCGTTGGATCTGGGGGTTCCCCAGGGCTCCTCGCTGAGTCCCACGTTATTCAATCTTTACGTGAGACCGCTGGCTGAGGTAGTCAGGCAGTGGGGTATGACCACGGTGTCATATGCCGATGACACCCAGCTAGCGGTCACGATCAGCGGGGATGCGGACGTGGATGCCCCCAGATTCCAACAAGGGCTTCGGGCGGTCGCCGGCTGGATGACGTCCAACTGTCTCCAGCTGAACGCAAGTAAGACCGAGGTTATGATCTTTGGCAAACAAACGGAACTCTGGGGAGATAGGTGGTGGCCAACGGATCTGGGCCCTACGCCAACCCCGGTCTCTGAGCTAAAAAACCTTGGGGTTTGGCTCGATCCAACTCTGACCTTTGTCTGCCATACTAAACGTACGGCGGCCTGCTGTTTTGGCATCCTGCGTGGACTACGTCCGCTTAAATTTTTTGATGCCACCACTAGGCAACTTGTAATCCAAGCTACAGTGATTTCTAGGCTGGATTACGCCAGTTCCCTTCTAGTGGGCCTGAATCAAGCGGAAAATTATCCGCCTCCAGCGCATTCAGAATGCCGCAGCGAGAGCTGTGGTGGGATTACCCAGATTTTGCTCCACTACCAACACCCTGCGTTCGCTGCATTGGCTTCCGATTGCACAAAGGATCCGGTTCAAGGCCCTCTGTGTTGCCTACAAAATCCTCAAGGGACCCCCGGCTATGATCCTCTCCAACCTTTTGTCCCGATCTATCCCGGTCCGGTCTCTAAGATCTTCAGACCTAGAACTTGCGGTCGTCCCCCGCTTTAAGCGTAGCAGGGCTGGCGGCCGCTCTTCAAGTCCGCGCGGCAGTGCTATGGAATGCCCTTCCCCCGGCGATTCGCGCCCTTAGGGACCTGCTCTCATTTCGCCAAGCTGTTAAAACCTTCTTGTTCCCTTAGTACTCTGTTTTCCCTCTTTGTGTTGTCAGTTGTGTTGTGCTGCTACCTTGTCGGGCGCCAGGACGCTCCTTCGCTGGAGCATCTGTGCGCTTAATAAATAAGCATAACATAAGCATAACCACTTCTACCCAGAGTGCTGAAGAAGATCAGGCGCGACTGTGCCCAAGTCATTCTTGTGGCTCCAGACTGGGCTCAAAGAGTTTGGTATCCCGAGCTAATCAGTATGAGCCTGGATCCCCAGATCCAACTGCCTCTTCGGGAGGATCTTCTGTCGCAGCAGCAGGGGACAGTCCTCCACCCGAATCTGTCCAGCCTCCACCTCCTTGCATGGAGATTGAGCGACAACAGTTGATTCCATTTGACTTGCCTCCTGAAGTCTGTGATATCATTCTGGCAGCCAGGCGTCGCACCACTAAATCAGTATATGCCTGCAAGTGGAACACATTTGTGGCATGGTGCACAGCAAAGGCTGTAGATCCCCGTCCTGACCCTCTTTCAGAAGTCCTTTTGTCCCTTCTTTCTTTGGCCCGGAAGGGCTCTGCTCTGGGCACTATTAATAGCTACCTATCAGCAATTTTGGCCTTTCTCAGGCTCACTATTTTTAAGTCCCCTGTCGTAAATAGATTTCTCAAAGGTATTAAACACCTTTTCCCTCCTATTTCGTTTGTGATGCCGCAGTGGGACTTGAATCTGGTTCTTATTTGATGTGCGCTCCTTTTGAGCCACTTCACATCTGTCTTCTTCCTTAACTGACTTTAAAGACTGCTTTCCTGGTTGCCATCACCTCAGCAAGGCATGTGAGTGAGTTCCAGGCTCTTTCCTGTAAACCTCCCTTTCTGTCTGTTCATCCGGACAAGGTTGTGCTCCGCACTCGTCCTTCCTTCTTGCCTAAGGTTGTTACTGCCTTCCACATCGGGCAAACGATCGCCCTGCCAACTTTCGTTCCGCCTCCGCACTCTTCCAGAGATGAAGAGAGGCTCCACCGTCTGGACCCAAAACGTGCGCTGTCATTTTACTTGAATCGCACACAACAGTTCCAGGTGGATGACCAGCTCTTTGTTGGCTATGTAGGCGCCAAGAAGGGCCGGGCTGTACACAAGAGGACTATCTCCCACTGGGTTGTCTCGAGTATAAAAGCCTGTTAATCTCTGGCTAAAAAGGAACCTCCGGTGGGGCTGCTTGCTCATTCTACCAGGGCAACAGCAGCTACTACTGGATTGGGACATGGTGTCCCCCTGCAAGACATCTGTCCGGCAGCCACGTGGACCTCGCTGCACACTTTTACTAAGCTTTATTGCTTTGACAGCCAGGTCTGGAGGGACGGCTTCTTTGGCCGTTCTGTTCTCCGTGACTTTCTTGTGTGATCTTGGTTCGCAGACAAACCACCGGGGTTGGTATTGCTGGGGTATGTATTCTAAGGTAAGGAATCTATCACTAACATGTCTCTTTCAGATGCACAAGTTACTTACCTTCGGTAATGATATATCTGTAAGAGACATTAGCCCCACCGATCCTCCCTGTTCTGCGATCTGATTTCTAGGGTTAAGGTCATCCCTTTGAGGGCCCTAGTTTCAATACACCTGTGGTCAGTATCTTGCATGGCTCTGCGTTCCTGGCGCAGAAAGTCGTGTACAAAACTGACGTTAACGCGCGAGGGCGTCGTCTAATTAGCTACCGCAACATCAGCCCGCCGATCATGGTGCCTACGACGGACATGGAGCTGCACAACGCCACCTTCTGACGCGCAGGGGTACTGCTGACGAAAACTTTACGGATCCAGTCTGACGCCTGGGGGTAATTCTATGGTAAGGAATCTATCACTAACTAATGTCTCTTAAAGATATATTGTTACCGAAGGTAAGTAACTTGTGCTTCTGCGCACAATACCTTATTGTAGAATGTATTGGATGGGGCAGGGATAACAGGGTTTAGGACTGGTGTGCTGGGATATGTTGAAAGGTTTGCATGATACTGCCTTAGTAAATTGGTTTGTGCTGATTTTCTTCGTTTGTCCTTGTCCGTTGTTGCACATTTTATCTTGTGTCATTTTGTCTGTCTTGTTTTTTACTTGGTGGTTTTGAAGTCGTGGGTTTTATGGGAAGAAGGGGTTTGCCTCTTTCTTTAAGTCCGCGACGCTGCCTGCATCTCAGACTGAGACACTGCCTCTTCACCCTGCCCCCAGGCGCCCCTCGCCAACGATGAGCATGCGGGACACCTACTGCACTTCCTCCGTGAGCAGCAGCAGCAACTCCGGCTCCTGCAAGGGTAGTGACGGCAGCCCTACTCCAAGGTAAAGACATGGCCAAGCCAGGCCCACCTACTGGATGATTTGTTGTTATTCTCTGGGTTAGCTGCCAGAGGCCTTAAGGGCATATGATGTTGGGGTAAGAGAACCAACCGGTAGCAGGCATCCATTGGGGTCTGTGCCGCTCTACAATTCATAATGTCCTTTCGCCATGTCTCAAAAGTGCCCCTGGGTGCTGAAATCAATCAAGCTCTAACTGTTTGGGCCTTCTGGGTTCATGCTGGGTGCACCTCCACCTTTGTCATGTACATGCCATTGACAGCCTGCATGTTGTACAGCTGAACTGCCCACCACCAAAATCTTATCATTAGTCCCTTTCTGCTACCCATGGCGGGACCCACAGTTTACCCGGTTATGCAAGCTCCTCCCCCACCCACCTTACCTCCATGCATTCCTCCTGCAGTGGGGCATCAAACAGAGGCTGGGCCAGGGTCTCTGAGATGGGAGCACTTCTGCCAGGAGATAGTGGTTTAGGTTTATAGCCCCCTTCGGCTCACGTGGTTTGGTAATTTACATGATTTGGTAAATCAAAAGTAAGGGTTATTTTTTATTATCAGCTTATTATTGTGTGTAATATGTTTTTAAATACATTATTTGTGGGGGTTTTGCTGATATTTGACTCCATAAAGCACAAAACATAAAAACTATGGCTCAGAGGAAAGAAGCAGTATGACACTACAGCCGATGGACTAAGTCTCAAGACATAACGAGCATTCTAACTAAAGGAGAACCTGGGCATCTAAACTCCGTAAGACCTTGTCGATGAGTGCTGCACCACTCCCGTTCTTGGGAGATGACCACCCCTTCTATGGTCTACCTTCCGTACCTTGAACCCTAGAGGTGCGGATGGTGTTGTAAAACTTGCAACGAAGATCAAAGTCTCCTACTCTGTGGTATCCCTATTACTTGAGCTCTGTGGTGCTTACAGATTGACAAAAGAGCAACACATTCTATCTTATCACAGGCAGTGTAAGAGACCATCACTAGTTCTCACTGGATGCTTCGCTTTATTTTTTAAAGCAATAAGGTGTGGTCTCCAAAGGTTTTTAGCTGATTTTAAGATGTCGGAGGGAGTCCGCAGTCTATCGAGTAAGTTTGCCGTTCTCAATTCCACCTAGTTCAACAAATCAAATTCCATTATCCAACCATTAAGTAAACATCACTCAAGTAAAGCTACCTCTCTACCTTATTGTACTAAATTAAAAAAAAAAGAGGAAGACCTTATTTTAACTAGATTTTTTGGGAGCATAAATATGGAACGGACTGTTTTATGGTGTTTGACGTCATTTCTACGTTTATCCATGTTTTAGATGTCAAAATTGTATTGGATGTAATCATTTCTAAATACTTATGGGATTAGTAAAATGCTTTTCATTATGTATTGAGTTTCCTCCAGGTCAAGTCCATGCCTAATAAAACCTGTCACATTAAATAATAAAAATTCAACTTGCCTGCACAATTATGCCCATCGTGATGCGTCTTAGAATTCTCCCCAGTGCTCACTCTGGACATCTTGATGCTCGTGATCTTGTCCCATCTCAAGAGTTACACATCTTGAAACCTGAATTGTCCAGCCCCCACTGAAGGGAACTTCTGGGTACAAATTGGCTGATTTCAATCTTTTGTTAACTCAGCTCAACCATGGAAAGAAAGTTAGACTTTAAAAGCATCTGCAACACAAGAGACTATTCTATGATTGCCACTCAGGTTGCACACTCTTGAGAGGAACCCGTAGCGCACTAGCAAAAAGCAATGAGGATCTCCTCGTGTGCCTGGACAAAGACCACAGTTGGGTCTTTGTCCTCTGATGCCTAGATAGGAAGTATGATCTCTGCAGTGAACAGGTGCTCCCCGGGAGTGAATCCAATCAACCATCTAGCATTGCAGCAAACAAATTCAAATCTAATCCGTCGAATACCACGATAACAACAACTGCACAGCGCCTCATACACAGGGTCTACTAGTTAATTCAAGGATCTTTATAACTAACCAAAGTTAAGCAGCAGAATTCCTAGGTCTAAGTTCCTCGGAAAACATCATATGTCGCTCCAGAGTGAGTTCAAATAGCTTCTTCATTACAAACGCCCCTACCAGCTCCCATTTGTTTGAACAGAATGTCGTTCTTGTACTAGTTGAACAGTTCAAATCAGCCGGCCATGTATTCTTCCCATAGATGGGTGCGACAACTATATTGGTCTTCTAAACAGCCAACTTCACTTTTATTATAGTATTGAATTTTTTTTATAAAACCCCTATCATGATCCCTGAAAAGGCTTTGGAGTGCTGTACAAGAAAGGTTTATCAAATATTTAAATACGCTAAATTGTTTGATGTATCTATAGTCCTATAGTTGGGCAAGATATTTAAAAAATTCAGGACTCTGCATTTGATGGACCACGTATGGGTGAGGCAGATCTGGAACCCAGAGCATGTTCTTCTGCTGCTCGAGTCTCACCAGAAGGGGCCGGCCAAACAGGGTCCAAAAGATGGTGCTTCATCGCAATTAAACTGCCTGTCTCCTGAAATTGTACCATCCTACCTCCTGACTGTGTGAAATCCCGTGAAATAGCAAGAAGCATTTCCCTAGAACACACTGTTCTTGGAACTGGAATTGGCCATTAGCCCAATAGGCTCTCTGAACACTTCGTTACAGGCTCCTCCGCTCGAATATAGGTTTAGCTAGGGTAGCACTGCACTGTCTAGGAAGAGTACAGCCCCTGTCCTACCTCTGTATGCAGATGCTTCTGAGAGAGAGAGGATGCACATTTGGATTCACTCAATTTGAACTCAAAGCACCTAGCCAAATGGTAGCGTGAAAAAACTCCATTTTGTGCCTCTGTCGTTGCCGACTACTGGTGAAATCAGTCCAAGGAGTCTCCCTGCACTTCCGCAACATATGAACAAAACAAAATAATTACAAATTTGGATCATGCGTGGAATTACTAATGCAAGCATGTGGCTTTGTCGGTGCCAGGGCTTGGTTTAAAAATCCACCAGTGTGGAGCTCCCAAAGGAACCTCGTACGTAGGGCCAGATATTATCCTGTCTAGTCATTAGAGAGAGATTACCTTCACCTCATTTGACACAGCCTGTCATATACATAGAAGGTTCTGGACTTTCCCCTGATGGAGCAGAAAAAATGTACATAAAGCCTCCCTTCGGAGATAACACTCCCTAGATGGTGACTTCTTGGCCTCTGCCTTCCCCTGACATCTTTTAGAGTAGGGACCTGCTAATTGAAATACATGTCAGTGTTTCAGGATCCTCTCTAGTTTACGAATCGTGTTCTGATGGAGTGCAGATCTAAAGATTGTCCCCATGCTAGAGAACCACTGCCATAAGTGACCTCCTATTCCCCTCTGAGATATTGGTAGAAGTTATTGTGTTGCTTTCCTTTTTCAGTCACCACTGCTCTTCCACCTTTTAGCTTTTCATTACTGCACCTCCATCTTGTAGCTGCAGACTGCAATCAAATAAACTTATAATTGAATAATATTTCAGGATGCTTTAAATAAAGGTGGAATTTGTGACTCAATGTTTTGTGATTGCTGCCCCCACGTCTCATAATGCAGTACACATGCTCCCTTTTCACCTCACTTGTACCACACCAATCCCAGCCGCGTCTTTTTGCACTGCCTGACACTGTAAATAAGTATTTATTGTATGTCACCATCCCCTTCCTTCTTTTTCTGAAAATACAATTCATTGCCAAGCATCACCTCTCCCATTGATCAGTTAATTAGCGTTGTCTTTAAGCGCTAACCATCTCCAACCGAGTCCCATGGGAACCCAATCCTTTGCCTTAAGCTGTCTTCCAGTTCTCATTTGGAATGTTGGGTTGTTCTTACCTTTGTATCTTATTTACCCCCAAATATGAATCCATTTCCTGATGTGCTTCTACAAATGTAAAACTCAAAGAAAGTGCAAGCTGAGCTCTGTCAGGTTTGGTCTTCAAATTGTTTCTCAAGGAGTGATCAGCTAATCAATGCCTTCTGTTTTCAGACGTCCTGTTAAATACAACCTGTGCAGTGAGAATCATGGGATAAAGCCACCCACCCCGGAGCAGTATCTGACCCCTCTCCAGCAGAAAGAGGTGTGCATCCGGCATCTGAAGGCCCGCTTGAAAGACACAGTGGACAGATTGCAAGACCGGTGAGTGATGGGTGAAGGTGCCAGACGTGTGGACAACGCTTATGTTGGTAAACTGGACTAGCGAGGTCATTCAGAGTTTGGCGGAGCATGTGTAATGCCATAAATTGATGATTCAATGGCTCTGCCAGACTCACAGCGTCCCTGCCCTACTTACAGGTGTAGGAATCACAGGGTTTCTCCTTAATTGGCTCCGCCATTAGAAAAGGTTGACCTGGCAGTCTTTCCACTACTGGACACTAGTTAACAGTGACGGCCGCCCTGCCCTTTTCAGGTCAGGCAATTGTCACTAGATTACCCTGCCCAGAATCGCTATGCGAGGCAGGGCAGCCCAAAGTTGGGAAAATCTATTAAAGACTCTGACCCTCAGGAAGGAAACTCACTGTAAGTAGGGGCCATTGATTGTTTTTTCGTTATCACAGTTCAGCTTTGGGAGTGTGATACTGACTAACAACTAACTTTGCCAAGCAGACAAGACAAATATGGTGCATGCTCAGCTAAGCACTTTGTCTGAAGAGCAGCTGCTGTTGTGAGGTTTATTCTGAAAGCTTTAGAGCTTCTCCAACCAGTGGCTCGTGAGCACTGGTAGATCTCCACCTACCTGTAAGAAACTCTCCTGTGTGCAATCCAGCCCACTAAATTAGACCTTTTTAGTTTGAATGTATTTATCAATGCCAAATTCAAGACAAAAGTGTGTGTTTTTCAGAACTCATCAGCTGATGTTTAGAGAAAACGGTCAGAATTTCTAAAATAATAGAGCTGGTTTTTATTTTTGTTTTCAATCATATGGGGAGAATTTTTACTAACATTATTACTTTTGTGCCAAGGGCATTGTCACTGTGGCTGCTTTGTATTACCTATGTGTAGACATTCCAAACTGCAAAGCCTGTTTAATATTACCACTGGAATCCCAATCTAATGCAATGATGTGATCACTGCTAGTAATCTTGCATATGGTGGGCACTAATCTTGTCTGAAATGGTAACTATTACAACACTAACGTTATCAGTAGCTTGTGATCATTTTCATTGAGCATACAAAGCTTTTATTACACAAAAGGTTGGAGACCGCTGCTTTAGAGAATCCTGCAAGACTGGCTCAAAATATAATAACAATAATAATAATAATCCACATTTGTATAGCGCACAATCACCCGTTAGGGTCTCTAGGCGCTGGGGGCCGTCGGGAAGATTAAGCAAGCTATTGCCCAGAGTCACATGGTGCTGGGCTAACCTGCCGCCGGAGCCGGGGATCGAACCGTGATCCCCAGATTCCAGCGTCAGTCGCCCTGGCCGCGGCGCCACACCTCCTCCCTTATATGGCTGGCAGTTCTCCGCCATTGAAGCAAGGCCAGAGTCTGTTACCTGGCAGGCTAATGGGTCTCTCGTTGTGGTCTATATAACACTCTACATGGTTTACAAGACGGATACATTAATTTATTGTGAGTCTTATATAGCAAAATGATTAACCAAAGACGCACGCAACATCCTGCACCTCATATGCATTGCAGTAGAATTCTGTTTTATTTTTATTGGCTGAGCTGTTTACTGACTATAATGCAAATTGTATGGACACAATATTTCTTCGGAGTTAGTTAGTTTTTGAGAGGTTGTGTATAATTTGCCTGTTTGAATACTTTTGTATTTTTCCATAAAATGACATGAAAAACAATACCCACAGTTGTATTGTCTAACAATAGGTAACAACCCCCAAGGGATTTAATGAAATTTATTCTATCCATAAAAACGTAACGATGTACATTTTGGGTCGAATGTGAAATAGTACCAGCGACGTACACTACAACACAAGCAGCAATAGTACCACATCAGTTTCCAAGAGTCCCTGAAAAATGCAAATAGAAATCATAGTGGGTGGAGGCCTTGAAAATATGGTTGTGGGTAGAATAAATTATTTATAGGAGACAATAAGCTGTGACAGTCTGCAATGGTCAAAACAACAATTGTCACTACCGGGAAAAGGGCTAATGGTTGAAAAAAATGACATCGCATCACATTGAACTGCATTTCCATTAAGCTGCATGTTCTAGTTCCTGGAACTGTGTTACTTCAAATATATGCTTTTATCAAACCATTAGTTTGGGTGGCTGCAAATTGAGACTAAGGATGTTAAGGACTTAGCATGCTATGTATCAATAGTGCTTTAAAGGTGCAATACCTCTTACATTTGGTCTGTGCATTCTCTAAATCCACCTCCGATATTAATTGGTATAGGTTAGAAAAATTACAGATCACTTCAGAGGAAGCCATACTGCAACTCTTCAACGTGACTCTGAATCCCTATAGCATGCCTTTGGCCTCCATGGATCGATCGGGGCCTCATATCAGACTTCCAACCACAGGTCGTCTCATTCCATCTTTGCCGCCATGCCGTACCTCAACTCCCTTGCCACATGCTACCCCTGTTGTTTCCAAGTCAACATAGGTACCAGAGCCGCCAGTATCAGACTCTGATCCGACTACAACTGCCGATCCAGGACCGGCTACTGCGTGTCATGTTGAACTCCTCAGGTTGACGGTGATGCTCCTCCTTCCCCCTGCATCGGAGGTAGTATTCAGAGGGATAGAGGCCCTCTTTAACTCCAATTCTTTTCATGGCTTTAGCATGTTCCCCACATTGAAGACAACGAGGAGGTGGAGAACCTACTCACTCTCATTACACTGATACTGGCTTACAATTTGATCTACAAAATGCCAGTGGCTTGAACATTTTTCCAGAAACACACACAAATTTTCCCTTTAGAGCCCTGACTGACAAAAGTGCCTGTTTTATAGTGGTGGTACACAGAGCCACAGGGGTGTTAGATTTACATTTGTCTACTGCTGAAACTAAGGCTAACTTTTGATTGACGTTTTGGAGCCTGGACTATCTATTTCAGAGCTCTTACTGATAGTTAAAGAAGCCATGATTGAGCCTCTCATGACAGCCTGGTTCAAACCTTGTTCGACCCCGTCAGACAGTCGCCCTATTGTGCTATGACACAGACCTGCCCCAGGTGATCCATCCATCCTGATGCGGCATCCTACTTCTAATATTCCTATTGTTAGTCATGATTAGCCAAGTCAGTATGAATTCCTTTCCCACTTCGCCACTGAACAGAGGATCTAAGAAATAGATTCTAGAGGCAAGAGAGTCTTCTCTTTGGCTAGCCTTGCACCTCCATAAATGAAGTATGCTGCTTCGGTCACTACACTAATGTGCTGTGCGACAATGGAAAGTGAGATTTTGCTAGCTCTGTTGAAAGATTTCTGGAATTCATTTGCACAGAAATACAGGATTGCTAGAAGGTGACAAAGCATATTTTGATAATGGCATGGACTCTATCGATTGTGTTTGCAGGGCTATGGACACTGGTTTTGTTATACAACATCATGCTTGGAAGCATGTCGCCATGTTTTTTGGGGCCGTTCAAGCTTCATTGATGGACTGCCTTGGAAGACAGTACAAGAACGCGTAATGGACAGCAGAGCTATGGCTCACTCTCTGAGGCTGCTTTCCTCCAGTTACCAGTTTCAACAGTAGAATCAGACAAAAGTTCGAAGGATACCCAATGAGCCTTGCCTATTGCCAGAAGCAACTCCCAAAGCTTGTCTGACTGCAAGTCCACTTCTTTTGTGGCTGCAAGTGAAGGAGCTGTGTTGAAAGACCACATCACCAGCAGGCTATAGGTGACCCTCCAACCGTCATTTGTAGCCAATTGGCGCCAGGATTCAGCATTGTCTTACAGAATGGCATGCAGTTAATTTGGACCAAGGGTCCTTAAGATTGTTAAATTTGACCATGCCCTCCTACTCCTGGATTCTCCTTCCCATGTTCCTCCATTGTTTTATTTTTATTTTTTATAAACGTTGCGAGATTATGCAGATATTTTCTGCAGGGAAGTGCTGATGATAGTCAGGGTGCTTTCTAGTCACCAGGATGAACAGGGGACTGAGACCACATTTCGGACCTCAGGCTCTTGAATGCCTTCCTCAAGAAGGAAAAGTTCATAATGATGATGCTTGCCCATTTTCTTGGATTTGAGTGTATGTAATTCAATGTCCCAACCCTGCTGTCCCATAGGGGGTATCCCCACCTTGTGGTGGGGTTAGAACACTTTCACTGTTCGCCTCACTGTCCTGCCGTTCAACCATACCTGGTCCCTCCCTTCAACCATACCTGGTCCCTCCCTTCAACCATACCTGGTCCCTCCGATGTCCACGGTAAACAACCTTTACAACGCAACTTTTACAACGTAAACCATTACAACGCATTGCGCTGGGGGGCGCTCTAGGATAGGGAATATGTTTAATGTACTATCCAACACCTTCCCTACTATCCATGGGGACTGGAGTTGGAATAGTAAATTAAACAATTCACTATCCAGCGCCTAAAAGCACTATGCGTTGTAATGGTATGCGTTGTAAAAACCGCGTTGTAAAAGCATGCGATGTAAAAGCATGCGTTGTAATGTCATACATCCCCACGAATGTCATGTCCGTGGTTGTTGCAAATCTTCACAGGCAGTGAATACACATATTCCGTACCTCAGTGGCTGGCTTTTAAGGTGGGCCTACCTCGGGTAGCCTCGGACCACTTGCAGAAGTCAGTCTTGTTGCTTCACACCCTGGGATTCACTACTGATGGCCCGAAATCCCATTTCAGCCATTCCAATTATAGAGGCCATCCTGAACACAGTGGCTTTGAAGAACTTTTGCCTCCACAATGTGATATGGCTATGATCCTGACATTTCGGGCAACAGTGATTTTTCAAGCCCTAATGGCTCTGAGGCTTCATTGGCTCCCAACCCCATGCATCCTACTCATGCCTGTTTGCACTTGCACGTCCTTCAGTGAAACATTCGCCTTCAATGGCCCATCATCGAGCGCTCCTTCCGGCTAGCATCCCAATATCAAAAGAATCCGCTAAGACCTTGAGTGGTGAAAGACGGAGGCCAACATGTAATGTGGCAGGCTGTTTTAATATCTATCTCGAGCCACTGGTGAAACTCGTGGAGGCATGGGACATGTAATTGGTCTTCTGTGCAGATGACACTCAGCTCCTCCTGAAGTTGAGTTCATTTAAACTGCGCTTGAAGGCAGTAGTCGAATGGATGAATGACAGCTGTCTCATGCTCAATTCTGAAGAAAACAAATGTTTGTCTATGGCACCAAGACATCTCCGGATCATAGTAACTGGTGACTGACAGAACTGGGTATCACCCCTGCCCTCTCCCACCTCGTTCAAGCCCTACTGTTACAAACCTTTGAGTTAAATTCGACTCCAACCTTTCATTTGAACCACAAATCAAGGCAATCTCTGCCTCGTGTTCTGCAACATTGAAGCCACTTAGGAGAATGCTCCACCTTAACCCGATGGACTCATGCACTGATATCCGCCAAAAGTGGCTATACTAACAGTTTGTATTTAAAACTCCCTGCCTACCTAATACAACATCCTGAAACTGGTCAAAGCTCTGCTGCACACTTAATCCTAAAGATTCCCTTGCGAGATTCGTTGTCTATTCATCTTCGCCTACTCCACGGACTCCCAGTCACTAAAATAATCCAATTTAAGGCTCTTGTTTTTGCTTTCAGGGCCGACATGCAAAAGGGCCCAATCTATCTTTGGAAGAGGTACAAGCCGCACTGGCAAGTCAAATCATTGAGATCCAATAATCTCAAGCTTTTTCAGCTACCCTGCATGCACAAGGCTAGAAGAGGCGGTGGATCCCTGGTCTTCATTGCCTCCAAGCTGTAGATCGCTCTTCCCCTCCACTTGTGCTGTAGCTCTTCGGAACCTATTGTCATAAAAAAGCTTAAAACCTTGCTGTTCGATTCCTGCTCATAAGGCACCTCACTTGCTGACTTGAACCTCTCGCTTCTTTCTCCTGTGCCGCTAGTGCAGGGACGCCTCTTCGGAGGCAGCTGTGTGCTCTGCAAATTTCACGTATTGTATTGTATTTTCATTACTCTGGTTCGCACCTTATTGTGGTGACCGACTCTTCCCCTCTGGGCTGTGGAGGTCACCTGTATGAGACCAATATAAGAGAAATCTGGTCTCTGATGGAGGTGCGCCATCACATTGTTCCTTTGGAGCTGTGCACCATCCGTCTATCCCCCAAGGCTTTCCAGCCTTCTGTAAAGGGCAGGATGGTCCAATTTCTGACTGACATCATGATTCCCACGTGGTACTGCAACAAGCAGGGCAGAGTAGGGTCCTTTGTCGTCTGTCTGGAATCTCTGAGACTGTATATATGGCTGGGTCCTCACAGGAACTCCCTGCCGTTCCACCCACTGGCGAGTTCACTCTGCATCAGAGAGGAAAAACTGAGAAGACATCCTCTTGCCCATCTTGAGTTCCATCTGAATCTGGAGATTGCACACAGTTTATCTTCATTCAGACCCACCTTTAGTAGATTTGTTTGCTACTCCCAAAAACACACAATCTCTGGCCCTTTTGATGGCTACTTCTACCTGCAGATTCCTGATTTTTTTAATATCCCAGGCACCAAAGTGGAACCGGAAACTTTTTCATAGCTCTTCATGCTGGTAGGTGGCACTGACTCCATGTCAACGCTGGAAGTGTTGTCATCATGACTTCACCGGAATCATAAAGGACCCACCCTGGCATGCCAGTGTCAGTTCTCTTTTTTCAGCACCTCCAATGTGGATCTGAAACTCGGTCTTTGACACTTCTGTCTGGAGTTCAAAGCAGTTTCTCTCATTGGTGCATTGCTGTCATCTCTCCCTAAAATGTTTAGAATTTAAAACCTGCATGGATACTGCGGTTTAGATGTCTATTACTGACCTTCATCCCGTCTGCCTTTGGTATCTAGGCTCAGACCATGACTCTGGGTCCTGCAAGTCCTTTCAGAGCATGTATCCTAGAACCTTCTAGGAGTGTGAAGCAAATCTCTTCAGGGCCAGAGATTTTCAGCAGGGCAAACAACACTCACTGCCCTGTTTGAAGTCACCTGGATCCGCTGCTTCGATGTCGAGGGAGAAGAGACGTAAGCGTAAAAAGAAGAGGAGCCATAGTAATCAACCTAGGGAAGGTAAGTCCCTCTGATGCTCTATGACTCCCATGGAGTCCTTGTCAGAGCCTGAATTGGTAGAAATGTATCCATGCTCTGACTTGGTGCCTTTTGACAAACCTGAGCTGTCGTTGTTGTCTCATCCATCTCTGGAACCATTCCTCACCGAGTTCTTTTCACCAGGTACGACTCCGGCATCCAAACCTACACTCGCACTTTTCAGAGCTAGTCCTCGGTGATATGGGGGCGTCTCAGTACATTATTCAATCTGGAAGTCTATGTGGCCACAGCAGTGGAATCTTTTGTGACACTCCGGCATCATGCCTCGCTCAGAATGTCTGATTTCTACTTGAAACTGCAAAAAACCCTCATGAACTTACCCTTCCATGGGTTCAAGCTGTTTGGAGAGAAGACCGACTTGGAGCTTTTCAAGACTAGCCATGCTACTGCACGCTCTTTTCTATTGGAACCCCCTCAATGTAACCATAGACAGTTTTGTATGCTTTGGGGTCAACATGAGGCTTCAGTTTTCACCGTCACAAGTCTTAAACAACAGCAGTCCCAGAATCCTCTGCTCTAACAGTAAAGAGGCCCTCTCTCCAAAATGTGAAGTACCCCACCATTCCACCAGGCTTCTCCCCCTATCTCCGTCCTTGTTCTTGCCAGACAAAAAGTAATCTCATTCTCCAGAAGGAACTTGCAACCCTGCTGCTGAAGGGAGCAGTAGAGTGGGTGCTGCAGCAGGAGTTTGGGCAGAGGCGCTAAGCTGGGTACTTCCTGGTGCTCAAGAAAAAAACCTGTTTTTAATCTATCATAGACCTCAAGGTCACGGATCAGTTTCTCTGCAAAGATAAATGCAAGATACTGACCATAGCGGAGATTCGTATATCGCTAGAATCAGAAGACTGGAGGGTGTCCTCACCCTTTCGGGGTGTGTATTTTCATGTTCCAAAGTCCCACAGGAGGTACCTGCTATTCATAATAATATCCAACCAATACTTTTTCACTGTTCTTCTGTTCTCCACAGGCAGTTATTTCAGCATGGGGGACAATCTCCTGGGGGCACTGCAGCATATCTAATCTGGTGGGGCATGGAGGTGCATCTAGCAATAAGGATGGTCAATAATCCCCACTAGCTGGGGCACATTGGTGACGAAATCCTCGACTCTAGAGTGGGGTGCTCATTGGAAGGAACTGGAGATCAGAGGCCTCTGGTGTCCAGAGCAGCAGATTTTGCCCATCAATCGGCTGGAGCTGAGGGTGATTTGCTTGGAGTGCAAGGCATTCCTACCATCCCTTTTTGTTCATTAAAGATATTGACAAACAACGGGACCACTGTGGCAGGGGGAAATGAGGTTGCTCCTTGTCTGTCGAGAAACCCAGTGACTGGTCTGAGGTTTACCAGCACAGTGTTTGGCTTGTACCAGACCATCTGGCGGTCTCTGAGTCGACAACCTCGGTCAACTTCACTTTAAAAACCACAAGTGGCGTTACCATCTGGAGGTAGTTAAGGACATTGTCACCTAGAGGGCTACCCCCACCCCCACCCACCCAGTATGACTTGTTTGCCACTCTTAGCAGTGCACAGTGCCAAAAGTTCTGTGCTGTCTAGTTTGCCAGTTTCCGTTGCAAGGCACCATGGGAGATGGTTTTCGGTTGAAGTGAAGTTTTACTCTTCACTATGCATTTCCTTCCATACCCTAGATTACTCGAGCCCTGGGGAAAATTCACAGAGACTGGGCCTAAGTCCTCTATATCGCCCAGGATTGGCCAAGAAAGGTGTTCAATGCAGACCTTCTACTTTTCTCGCTGTGCCCCTAGATTTGTCTTCGTCCCAGAGTGGATCTTCTGTCTCCATCGGTAAGGGTGTGTCCTGCGTCCCAGCCTCCAGAGCCTCACCTACATGGCTGGAGATTGAGCTGGGTAATTTAGCCGCATTCCAATTGCCAGCAGAAGTGGTAGATGTCATTCTGTCTGCTCGCTGTCATTCTACCAATAAAGTTTATTGTGGAAGATGGAATAACGTTGCTGCTTGGTGTGCTGGAAATTGGTTGGATCCCTTAAAGGTCCAACTATCAAACATCTTAACATTTGAGCTTTTCCCTGTGTAGCAGCGTTGCATAATAGGGACTGTCAAGAGGTACGTGGCAGCCTTGTTGGCATTCCTATGTCTTCCAGACCAACCACCCTGTTTAAGTCGCCCACTATTTTGCACTTCCCGAAGGCTTGAACAATATGCTTCCTGCTGCTCTGTTATGCCCAAATGGGAACACAATTTACTTTGCATTTTCTGATGGGGCACCATTTGAGCCCCTTCGTAGTTGCCAGTTACGTCTGTTAATTAATAAAACTGTATTTCTTGCCATTACTTTGGCAAGTTGTCTGAGTTACAGGCTCTGTGGTTTACTTTACTTTTATCATTTCTTTAATCGCCAAGGTTGTGACCACTTTCCATCTGGGTCAATCGATTACACTCCCTTCTTTCTGTCCACCCCTGGAGCCTAACTCTGAGAAGGCGAGGTTGCACTAGTTGGACCCTAAGAGGGTGGTCAATTTTTTTCTATCAACTGCACCAGGGAGTTCGGACTGATGACCAGCTCTTTCTGAGGTTCGCGGGTAACAGGAACAGGAAGGGCAAAGCCGTTCATAGCAGGACTCTATCAAGCAGGCCAGAAGAGTACTTTATCGAGGTGGATCTTCCTATCTATTAAGATATGTTGTGCCTTGATGCAAAAAGAACCTCCAGAAAACATCACACCCATTGTACTAGAGCGAAGTCTTCCACCTCAGCCTTGGCACTCCCTTGCCTGACAGAAATGCAACATGAATGTTTCGCCACACTTTTGCTAAGCGTCGTCTGAATTCAGAGATGCGTTGAGATGGCCACTTTGCCTATTCTGTTTTCCAGGATTTTCTTGTCTGACCTTTTAGTCTGACCATTACTTGAAGTCCCTCCTCTGAGTGAGGTACTGTTTGTTAATCTATTCAAAATGTGAGAAATCTGCAGGTAAAAGTATCCATCAGAAAAAAAAGTTATTTTAGTAATGTTCTTCTGGTGGATACTCTAGCCACCTCTAGATTCCTTACCGATCCAACTGATGTAGTCTTGCTTGTATGAATGAATGTGATATCATGGGGCCCGCTAAAAGTCTGGTCCCTTGTAATGGGTAATAGGGTTCCAAGATTGTTGTTGCACTGCACCCCCACTCACATAATTTCATTTTTGTCCATTTGCTTCATTGGCACAAACAAAATGAATGGGAAACTGACTTCGGCTCACCGGGATAGGTGCTTTATGACTCTAGTGACGCCACGATGACGTCGCTTCTGGCATAGACATGGAGTCTGTTCCACCTACCGGCATGAAAGAGCTAAGGAAAGGTTTCCAGATCAAATCTGGTGCCTGGGATATTAAAAAAATAAGCAATCTACACGTAGATATAGCCTCTCAAAGACAGCTAGTTAATTTTGTATGTGAGCTTTGTATGCGTTCTGATGTCAGTTAAATGTTGTTCACTGCTCACTGTCGGTGTCTGTCTCTTTAAACTAATTTCCTCCTTAACAGTACGCAGTAGCAAATGGAGTGACACTTTCCAGATCTACATTCCTATTAATTAACTAGCACTGCATCTACTGTGGGATTAGCGGTTGTGCACTCTTAGTGCATATCTCAAATTCACTATTGAAAGGTTAACAGGAGAGATAATTATTATGATGCATGCAAGTGAAGCAACCATTCTTTGTCTCCTTTTTAGATTGATGGGGCATGTCATGGTGTGAGAAGCATGCATATCAAAATATCATACACCAAAGGTGCCTTTGTTATGCATGAAAGAAATGTCAAGTGATAATCACACTTCAAAATCAAAGCTTTCTTTAAGTACCAAATATGTCCCTGTATGGTGGGATTATCTCTCATTTGTTGCCCGCTGTCTCTTAGCTTCTAAAATTCTTCTCTCTTGCCTGCACTTTTCTTTCCTCTTTAATTTGTTCATTCTCTGCTCTCTTTTCTCTCTCCACTATTCTTATTTGGGTGTTCTTCAGGGATACCGAAATAGATGACCTGAAACTACAGCTGTCCCGGATGCAAGAGGACTGGATTGAGGAAGAATGTCATCGCATAGAGGCCCAGCTGGCTCTAAAGGAAGCCAGCAAGGAGATCAAGCAGCTAAAGCAGGTCATTGACACTGTGAAGAGTAACCTGACTGAGAAGGACAAAGGAATCCAGAAATACTTTGTGGACATAAACATTCAGAATAAGAAGCTGGAGACCCTCCTCCACAGCATGGAGGTTGCCCAGAATGGCGCACTAAGGGATGAGGGGGCAGGTGGATCTGCTGGTGGTTCGCCTGCAAGGTCACTGACGCGCAGCTCCACATATACCAAACTGAGTGATCACGGAGGAGGCGACAAGAATGCTGGTGACTCTCTGAGCACGTGTGGCGAAGACGGAGCAGATAGTGGATTTGCAGCAAACGATGATGCCATGAGCAGGACTGACTTCCTTGACCAAAGCAGTTTACTGTCTTCTGGTGTGGATTGCTGCCTGGAAGAAGGGTCCCTCCAGGGGTCATTCTTCCTGGGCTCGCGGTTCCCTACAAGCTCCATGAAAAGTCTATCCTATGAAAAGCTCATGCCTCTCTGTGTCGAGGCTGGCGTCCAGGCTGGGAACATGGAGGAGCGGGCTGTCCAGACAGACTTTGTGCACTATCAGCCTGATCTGGACACCATTCTTGAGAAAGTGAAACAATCCCAGGCAGGCAGCCCTGGTAGCCCCACATCTCTATGGGTTTCAGAGATGGAAGATCCAATTTGTCTCCCTCAGCTGCAAGATGTGAAAACAGTGGGGGATGTTCTGCCAACTGATTCTAACTTCACCGTTGTGGTCACCAGCCAAGATGAAACAGGGTTTTGTATCCAATCGGACCGTCGAAGTACTTCCACCCCAGGCTCTTCTGTCCCTCCTCCTGCTGATAACACGGACAGTGCGACATACAACATAGAGGAAGAGGGCAAGGAGGCAGACCAGGATGCCCCTGCATCAGCATCCAAGAGCTTCTGGAGCCCACATTTCATCGTGGACCTGTTGGCCATTGTGGTGCCCTTGGTACCCACAGTGGCTTGGCTCTGTCGTAGCCAGCGTAGGCATGGCCAGCCAATCTACAACATCAGCACCCTGATGCGTGGCTGCTGCACCGTAGCCCTGCACTCCCTCCGCAAAATCAGCTGCCGCCCAGTCAGTAATGGCAGCAGCAGCCAACTCTGACCTGAAACTCATCTCATGATCTTCGCTGGAGCTGGCATTAGCGATCTTACCACAGACTAAGACCTTTCCAGTGGTGGCATGCAGCTTTTCCAAGCGGCTGGCATCATTGCACATGCTTATACTGCACTCGCACTGCACCACCTGTGTTCTGACCACTGATTGTACAACATCCACACACATTTATTTTACAGACTGGCACAGTGGCAGATGTGGTATAATGGTCTGCGCTGGGACAAGGGCCTTGTTGTCAATGGGGGCCTTTAGTACTCTGTGAATGGTAAATACATGTGTGTTGAACTTTCAGGCAGATTCTATGTTTAAGTTCCGCTGCAATGTTTGTGTCCAAGGTTTTGTGAATCACAGATAGTGATTTGTTTGTGCGTTCAAGCAATCTAGAGAAGAGGAGATGTGTTGAAGGAATGAGACAGGAGTGACTTTTGGGCATAGGCTTGAACTTATTTCTTTAACTGTGAATTGTATTTATAGTCCTTCTCTTGCACTCTCCTGACACTTTCTGCTCCCTGGAATACATTGAAATTATAATTCTAGTGCCTACTAAACATGCACTTCAGCCTGTGCCCTTTCTCTTCTTGGTGGGCATGCTGCCATTCAGATTATAAAGAGATTATTGCGTGTTGTCCTTGTATTTAGCCAGGGCACTGTGGAAATAGTGGTACCCGTAATTTTAAGGACATGGTGTAGCAAACACCTCCCCTACCCAGTCTATGAAGTCCCAGCAGGTTCAGTGCCTCCTCTTTGGTCCCCTTGCACATCATGTCTAGTGAAGTTTTCGGACTGTAAAATATATCTTCTGAGCTGAGGCTCATGAGACTCTCTTCACTATGTGTAGCTTAACACGATTTTGTTTTTCATTCAATGAAATGTGTCCACTGTTTCAGTCTGGCATGCCACAGAGATAGCATCCGCCTTTAGCTTGAGAAACACGCTTTCCTCCTCTCTTCACCGCTATGTGTGAGTAGAAATACTGTCAACCGAAGATTTTTACAAAACCATGCTACCTACAAAAAAACATAATCTTTTCATAAACCCATGACTATAATTAGTATTAAAAGACTGTATATTTCGGATGCATTGTAGGTAATCTAAATCCACAATAGTGAATACTTGGAACCACCAAATATGCCTTGAATGTAATGACATTTAACCCCTTCGCTGCAGGGGTAATTCCTCCACAGTGCGGGGGGAGCAGGGTGGTGAGCAGGAAGCTGCGGTGCTCGTGACGAGCCCAGCTCGTCATCAGTCACAGTGGAGCTGTGCTCATGACGAGCTGGGCTTGTCACAACCCCGCCCACTAATTAATTCTCTCGCACAAGCGGGGAATTAATCGCGTGTGGGCAGGCAGCGTGCAGCCGTTCTGACGAGCCCAGCTCGTCATGAGCACAGCTCCACTGTGACTCATGACGAGCCATGAGCGTCGAAGAGGTTAATGAAATTCGACTAGTTTGCCAATCTCCAGGCAGTCCACCTCCTCCATTGTGAGTGGTTTGATCAATTTCCTTAAATGCAGTTCTAGAGTGAAGTCTGGTGTAAAACCTTGCTTCTAGTCCCCTAGTTAGGCAAATATGGGAAAGGGTTTAAGAAAATCAAATCTGGATACTTTCCAGCCTGTCATCCATTCATACACCCTCCTCCATGGTCCATCAGATGACAGGTTTGTGACATTTTCCCACATTCTGTGTGGAGGCAAGTTGGTACCCCTAATGGCGGTCCCTATGTACCCACTGTAGTATTGTCTTGCCGAACAACCAGCCTTGAGTCTTTTCCTGTATGAAGTATGTTGCCAGTGACAATTCTGGGACCCACAACAGTTGTTTGGAACATTAAAGCTGGCCTTGGTGTTCATGTAACCTCTTCCCATACACTGATTATTATTGTCTGTTCTTGTCCTGGGATCTTCTAGCTTATCAGTTATGTACTTAAAACAGCAGCAACTGGTAACAGAGATGAATTGCTGTTTGTTCCTCACTGCAGACTCTTACTGTATTCTTGGGGCACATTGCTTGTTGTCCTTTCTGCTGGTACTCAATGGCTTTGCTTAAGGCTGCGCCTGCTTTTTTAAAATTTTTATTTAAAATGAAGTTACTTTTACTGCTAACCCTCAACGCTCATCTTTGGAGCTTCACTGTTCTGCTTCTGTCTCCGGGCACCAGGCTTCCTTACTTTCTATTCCTTTCTTTCAAATTTTCTTCCTCCTACCGAATTCAACGGACTCCACGTTCTCTTCTGCGACTTTTCTTTTCCATTTATCTTCATGGTTTTCTACCTTCTCTCTGAGATACATTTCACACCTTTCTTCACAGTTTGATCTTTCTGCTGAGTCAAACTTCCGGTCAGAGGTTCTGCTGCTTTATCCTTGACTTGGACTCTCTGCTGTCTAAAGGATCTTTCTACTCGTTCTACTTTGCTGCTTTTGCTGAGCTCACTGCTCATACGCACTCCGTTAGATGACTGCTCACGAATCAGCTCAGGGTGAGAACCTCAGTATGCGTTCCCCATTCATCTTGCATGTTAAAGAACATTGTTGCCACCTAATTGTCATCAGATGTCTACTGTAGGGTCTAGAGCCTGAATGAGTTTCAGACACCTTTAACGTGGTTTGGTCTTCTTTGCCAATACAGTATTCAAGAAAATAAAAATAGATGATTTGTAATGCAGCACAAAGAAAGTTGGGTGGTGTGTTGTTTTGATGATGTGGAGCACTCCCACCTCCAAAGAAAGAAACTAGGAACATTTCTTCCTGTTCCAAGCAAAGAGGAGGAGATCTAACTTTGAATCTGTTGGCCTTCAATCTCTGGGGAGTATGCCACCATGACGTACAGTGCTGCTTATACACGGTATGGGCTTGGTGTTTTTTTTATTTATTACCTAGTAACCGAAAGTGGATCACATTGCAAATCTGCAAAATTTCATGGATCTGCTTCTGCCAGCAGAAAATAGGAAACGAAGACAGGAAGCAGCTATTGAGCTGTCCAAAAATCACAAACTGCCTGGTTCGTGGAAGATTCCAAGCGGCAGTAGCTCTCCATGGGCCAACAATATGAACAGCGCAAAACGCTAGAAATCTATTCATTTCTCAGGTTCACCCATAGACCGAATTTTAGTGTTTATTGGCACAATTTTTCTTTTCATGCAGGTAGAGCAAAGCGATGAATTTTGTCTGGTCTGCAGTTCACTTCATTTTTCCCGCTGCTTGACAGGCGGCAGCACTTGGGAACTAAGCTCAGCTGCACCTTAGTTCAAAGCGGCAATGTTTGGGATGCCCTGCTTTCCCATTTTTGAATTGGTGAAGATTTATTTCAGAGTATCTGCATCAGTGTATGTTATAGAAAGAAACATGAAGAATTTCTCCCTCTTGCTACAAGGGCATCACCATCTGTCATTAGTTTTACTGGACCAGTTCGCCTTTCTGACTGCCCTGCTTCTAGGTCTGGTTTACGTTATCTGGTGGGGACATATGAAGCAATTTATGTATCTCTTAAGCATAACTAATAGCCGTCTAACTAGGCAAACCTTTAGATGTTCTACCCTTGCTGCTTTCGCCTTGGGGAGGGAGCCTTTATGACCGAAATCAAGAGAGTGGCTGAGGTTTTATTTTGGTGAAATATGAGAAATACCTAGCGCCTCCACATAGGTCTATTTACACATTTATGCCATCCTTCTTTGTTTAAGGGAATAATTTACTCCTACATCCATTTCTTTGTCCTCAGTAATTTTGGGATAGAGGTCTAGGCCAACAGAGGACAGGACCCTCAAACTTTCACAGAGTGGCAGCAGAGATCTCCCACCACCCTGGATCGAATATAGTTCTTCCTCTATGCTTGAGGGTTCTAGACAGTTGTTCACATCTCCCTGCTTTTAGGAGTTTCGAATATCTTGTTCTTTTTGACAACTAGAGTTTCTTTTCCTGTCTCCCATTGCTTGCTCCTTGGAATCTGCCTAATGCTGCATAAAAGCCTACAGGGTTTGTGGATATTACTGATCCCATATTCACTGAAGCCATTCCTTACTATGCCATAAAGCCTTGTTTTGGCATGTGACCTTTGCAGATGGCATGAACCACTAGCAGTGGCACACAGACATATTTGGGTTGGAGACACAGGCAAAACTCTTGGAATCACTCAATAGCAAGCAATACGATGAATGGAAATGTGTTTAACATAAGCCCTTGTTCACTACAACCATTTCTTTAGAGGCAGGCTTCCCAGTTTTCCTGAGGGAAATCTTGGAATTCCTCAATAGAAAGTAAAAGTAGACCTCATCACAAAAGCCCTTGTTCACTATAACCTCCCAGATCGTGGAAAGATTATAAGTGAATAGGCTTTTGTGACAATTCTACTGGTGGCAGTCCTGTGGTCTCCAACTTCAACCTCAAAGTTTATTATTCTTCAACGTCCGGATTTTGAGCCAATTATCATCCGTTTTTGCATCAGAACAGTGATCTCCTCACTCAACTGGTGGTGGGGGGCTGCTGATTTACCCCAACCGTAAACTACTGAATCAGTTGAGCTTGTTATAGAGAAGCGGATGTATGACATTACAATGCATGCTTTTACATCGCATGCTTTTACAAGGCGGTTTTTACAACGCATACCATTACAACGCATAGGGCTTTTAGGCGCTGGATAGTGAATTGTTTAATTTACTATTCCAACTCCAGTCCCCGTGGATAGTAGGGAAGGTGTTGGATAGTACATTAAACCTATTCCCTATCCTAGAGCACCCCCCAGTGCAATGCGTTGTAATGGTTTGCGTTGTAAAAGTTGCGTTGTTAAGGCACTGCGTGGTAAAAGTTGCGTTGTAAAGGTTGTTTACCTAGAGAA
Source organism: Lissotriton helveticus (assembly GCF_964261635.1). Lineage (NCBI taxonomy): Eukaryota > Metazoa > Chordata > Amphibia > Caudata > Salamandridae > Lissotriton > Lissotriton helveticus. Next base: position 130,898,367 of record NC_136068.1, on the reverse strand, counting down.
GCATCTGAACAGACACGTAGTGGTTAGAGATCCTTCTGTGCCGAAGGATTTTAAGAGAAAGTAGTTTCTTTTTTATTTTAGGGATTCTGGAGAAGAAAGATTATGTGCTAATTACTCCTAAGACAATGCTGATTTTCCCAAAGGGCCTTCCCAAATCAGATGTCCTGGTGGTGAACATCTTATTTACGACAATAGGCACCATCAAGATTTCTGTATTGGTTGACTACAATAATATCAGAGCAGTGGTTTTCCTGAATCACTCAGAGATGGCTATATCCATTCCTACCAGCACTAATTAAAAACCAAGTCACCAGTCAAACAATACCAACTGATGACGCGCATTAACAAGTGAAAGAGATACTCCGTAGATTTACATATTTCACTAGGTTTTGTCAAGTGCATACATTCCCAGGCATGATGCAGATCAAGCATGCACTCTTAGCGAGTAGGTAACAAATAGGAGAACGTGAGTGGCCAGGCTAAATCTGGGTTAAAATGTTGATCCTTTGATCCCATAGGCGGAGATGTCCGGGAGTTTCATCAGGACAAATGAGACTGGCGTTGTGGTGTATCATAAGCCAGCATTCATAGGCAAAATCCTGGTATAGATGGTCCAGTACGAAAAGATCAGTTGATGGTGTGTGTCCGGTGTGAATTGTTGTCCGTGTTTTATATTATATTTTTGCAGTATGCCCAAATTCCCACAAGAAATACCGTTCAAGGCTGTACATATTTCATTGATTGGTTTTATGGCGTGCACCTCACAGGCTGTTTGGTACCACAAACATTCTCTTCAGGAATTTTTTTCTACAATTAAAATGGGGACATTTTCAGGTGCCATTTCCAAACAAATTCCTCTTGGCTAGCTAAGACATGGACTCTCCTTCCTAGACTAAGTATGATGCGAGCCCAACAAGAGTTACCTTTTGAGAGATTGTTTGTGGGCACTCTCCTGTGTAGTGCATACTAAAAATCTATTCTTAACTTGACCATCAGGCGACTACAAGCAGTTTTGATGTCAGTGGGAATGATGATATTCCAGATCCTGCGTGGATAGATGAATATATTCAGTCTTCTGGTCCCTTCTGCTTGCATTTTTTTGTCTCTGGTCTGAAGATGTCCAGGTTTCTTATGTGGCGCTGTTCCCCTGAGTTGGTTAGTCATCACTGGAAATATAGATCTACAAATAAAGGAGGGATTTCTAGTTTTGTTGTTAGGCTTTGCTCATCTGTGCTATTCTCTCCTCAGTCGTCTACTATCTTTCCAGCTGCTCTGTTCCTCACATAAAGGGGACATAAGCACCCACAGGTTATGCCAAAGAGTGCTTCAATGACTTTACAAAGAAGCCAGAAATTGGAGATGGCTGTGTTGAGATAAGCCGTATAATGGGGCGGCAGATTCTTGATTAGGGCCCACCAGCCAGGTTTTCTTGCACTGTGCTCACTTTATTTGCAAGCCTTAGCACGCATGCATTTCTTTGCAGACCTCAGCCTGCATTGCATGTTTTTGAAAAAGAGTTTTCTGCAATACGGACGAGTGGGTTTCAGCAGTGAAATGCTGCTTTCATTATGTTTCTTCTGTAATTGGCATGAGCTTATCCCCTGTTCAAGTATGGCGGAAAGGCATCATGGGGGTACTGATATTTGTTTCTTGCTGCCAATATATTTTAAGAGGTGCCTTTTGTTTTGGGGGTCTCTAGAGTGCGCTTGGAGTGGTTTTTCCATGCACTTCTCTACCTTTGTGTGCCTGTGGTTTAGAGAGTTGTATTTAGATGGTGTGCCATGACGCGTAGGAGATGCACTTGAAGCACCATTAATGGCATTTGGTAGAATGATTATAGTATTTACAACTCACACTACTCTGAGCTCACCAGAAGTTGGGTGAAGCCATATAATTAATGCACTTACATAATGTAGGTCTCCTATGGCATGCTGGGAGTTCTATGAAGATATTGCTTCTAAAGGCGCCATAAAAGCCGGAGGTGAATCACAACTAGTATTAGTTGTACTCCATTTCGTGTTGAACACATATCTCTCCACATCTTGGCATGTCGATCTTCATCGCACAAATGTCTCATTCCATTGCAAGTTTTCTTGTGTGGCTCTTTTCAAAGACTGAAAGTGAAGTGCACTACTAGTAGAATGAGCAAACACTTCTGCGCATAAGGATAATTAATCAATTTTAACAAATAATATTGCAGTATTGAAAGCCTCTCCGCGCCTTCTCCATTTGGTGGGGAGCGGGGGTGGGGAGGGTGGTGTTCGTCCATTTCATGTGCTTTAGATACAGTGTGAGGAGTTGCAATAGTACCACAAACATCCATTGTGATGTCAGTCCTCACCCCTATACTGGATATACATTATGAGATAAACCTGCACCTCATGACCCTGAGATGTGTTGTGCCATTGATTGCATTCCATGGCCTGAAAATGCACCATATTGTCCGCCTTCACCCCATGATCAGGAGAAGAACCTTCCCCTCATGACCCAGAATAGCATTGTGAGGTCACCCTCGACGCCATGACCTGTAGATCCATTTTGAAAACACCATGCACCCCATTACCTCGGAGCTGCAGTATTGAATCAGACTACAACACACAGAGATGCACAGGGATATGGGTGTGCCCCCAGTGGCCTATGGATGCTTCATGAAATCAGCCTGAACCCCATGACCCGAAGATTCATTTGGATATATACCTGCATCCAATGCCTTCTTCATGCACTGTGAGAATTACACTTCACACCGTAACCCATAGATGTTTTGGGGTGGCTTCCTTAATCCCATAACCTGGATCTCATTGATAAGTCTACGGACCATAACCTGGAGATCCAATTTGATGTGTATTGGGATGCCCACTTGCACTTTATGACCTGTAGATGCAGTGTGGTATCGACATGCTCTCCATTACATGGAGATGCATTATAATGTCAACATACTCTTAGTGACGTGACATCTGTTGTGATCAATTGCACCCCACGGCTTGAAAATGTAATTTAACAGCAAGCCAGGACCTGGCGATGCTTTGGGAGGCCAGCCTGCACCCTAGGACTTGGAAATACATTAGGATATAGACGTGCATCTGGCAATCGTGACTTGCATTGTGGGATCAGGCTGAAACTCATGACCTAGATATTTACAATAATAGCGGCCTGCACCCCAGGACACAGAAATCTCTTGTGATGGCAGCTAGTACCCTGTCAATCTGAGATCAGTTGTGAAGGCACCAAGCTCCACACAGCTTGAGGATAGTATGTACTGCACGGTCAATGTGTACCTTCAAACTGTACTTGAAGTGTGAAGTCAATCTGCGTACAATGTTCTGCGGTCGTAGTGTGAGATCATGGTAGATGCACCTAGTGATCTGAAAATAGTATGTGAAGTTAGCCAGTATGCTAAAGTATTGCAGTACATTGGGTAGTTAGACTGTACTAAACACCTGAGGATAGTGTTTTGTCATCCCGCAGAGTATAACCTGAGATGCAGTGTAAAGCCGGTTTACACTCCTTAACTTGGAAATGCTTTGGGAATCAGCCTGCACTCCGTTATCTACAGATGTGGGTAGAGGTTAGCCTGCACCCCAAAACCTGGAGATGTAGTAGTTTATTAGTGAGCAACCTGTAACATGACAACGAAGAGCGTGCTCTGCCAGGGCTTTTCAAATGTGGACGAAGTTGTATGTTAGCCTTCCCCTTGTAACTTATACCTACAGAAAACCATAATTGACACGAGTCATCAGATTTTGACGCCCCTTGTTAATTTGAAGCTATACCACCACAACAATTCAAGCATAGCCAAACAAAATGTGAAACTGCAGTTCACAATATAGACCGTTCGTCCAGGTATTAACTTCAAAAGAGGGAGGTGTAGATGACTAATTGGGGGAGAGATTGGTCATATTTGTATAATGTAAATATGAGATCTTGCTGGGACACTTTCTGTTTGATCTAAATTGATGATGAAAATGTTGCTGACACATTGATTTTCAAGGGGAAACTGTAAGAATGACATTTCCCTTACCTCCGTGTACTTCTTCATCTGTTCCATCAATGTTTTCACACCTTCTCCCCCCTCTGCCATCTTTCCACCCTTCCTCTTCTCCACAGGTATCCCTTCATGTCTTGCGGCACCGTCGAGTTTCCAATATCACTGGTTGTGTGCCTCTCACCCTGTTGAGTGCTTCACTGCTTTGGTTTGTAGTCACTTTGACTAGACAGAAGATGTGAAAGGTTGGTCTTGTTCAGCCCCCAGCTAATGTCAACAGTGGAGCCGAAATTAACATCACTTGAGAGTCCACAGTAATAAAGATTCCTGTACTTCGTTTTTTCATGGACTTCTGTCATTTTAAAATATCTTGACCCTAAGAAAATAAAAATGGTAGCCAGGGGTATAAATCAAGAAGGGGGATCAAGTAGCTGCTGCTAACGTAATCCATGTAACTGTGCGCACGGGCAGGTGACATCTGATACCCCATTTCTCATCACCTGAAAGGGAAAAGATGGAGGAACCGGTCAGTCGAATCGCTAGAGTAGCTTACCATCGAGAAACACGAAGGACTTTCTTGAGTACCAGGTGAAAGTTTGCTCTGGAGATCATCCTCAATTTGTGGTGCTTTACAGAAAAGGAGATCTCTTTAAAGTCAAAGTGGACTCTGTGGATTATGTTCTGTTTTTATAGAGGCCAACTAAAACATTTCTAGTACACAGTCTCATCCAGCACTTGAGTGGCATTGGGGGTGGAGAGGTGTATGTGAGAGTAGACTCTCCTATGTCTATTGGCGGATAAAGATTAAATATTGCAAGGTTGCTGGAATTTTTAAAACATTCAGATCTGCACCAAGCAACTCTGTTACAATGCCTCTGCAAAGTGTAGTTAAACCCCGGGCACCCTAATATCCCTCTACCAGCCGGTCGACATAGTGTCTCACCTTTAGCTAGCATCTTTCCATTTATGGGCCTGGCTCATATAATTTTGTATTTAGGATAATCGATTTCTTGTTCCAAATAATTACAGTTGCAAAGAAAATATTCACAATTTGTGGTTTATGTGTGCATCCCTAATAGCAAAGGTTGTTTTCTTCCGTGGTAGCCGAACCTCACTAGGCAACTTTCGATTTACTTTCATGAGCAACCTGTAGATAAGGAAGACATTTATAAAAGTGTTGTTATAGCTGTCTATAATGAAGGATTTTAAGAAAGGCCTTAAAGTTGTTCTCACATATTAATAGGGTTACATTGGAAGAGAATTCTAATACCCATGGTTTTCGGTTCACATTTTTTAACTCATAGACTTGTCTACAATTAACTTTTTGACTTTCTGTACCATTATTTCCAGTTGAAATTATACCTGAATGTATGACCATTCACATTCCAGCGTTTTGCTCCTGTCCTCCAGATAGCATTTCGAACAGGTGAAAGTTGTTCTTGGGCTTAAGTTTCCCTCTACCAATGTTGAATTTATTGTTCTATCCCTATCATTTTGCTTAGTTTGTAATGATAACTTTAATAGTCATGAGCAAATTTTGTGATCTTTGACGGCCCGGCTAAAGGAAAGTCTGCCACTAAGGAAGTATTTTTGGAGCGGAGTGTGTGAGATATTGCTCATTGTCATATTCATACTATTGTCCCCAGAAGATGGTCTCAGAAAATGCTGTTTCCAGCAGACACATTTCTTTGGTGCAAATATGCAAGCCTTCCATATGACCTCTGTATTCAACTTATTGTGAGTCTTCTGAAGCAGAGCGGAGACCTGGTTTCTTTAAAATTACCCATACAATAAGGCATGCTATTACATTTAAAGTAAGTTGCTTTGAACATAGTAATCTATCAGTCTTTATTGGTGTCAGCTATAAGCTACAACAAACATATAACGCGCACATAAATACCTAACCATTGGAAAGTAAAATAAATATATTACAACATAGCACTTAAGCACATAATAATATATAGATAGTACTACTGGCTTCAGATAAAATACATTGTTCAGTTCATGATTTCTAGAGAAGGCTAAAAACCATTACATTATATAAAACAATCACATTTTACTAAAATCAGTGCTATCAACTATACTTGCAAAAATCCCACGTGACCTAGGTCATGGCAGCAATAACATCTGGATATAAAGTGCTTTTGTAAAGAGGTGCTAATTGCTCTTAGCTGTAATCTTCCAAGCAACCCATAAAAACGTGGTTGATGCTTCGTTTACTTACGAACAAAACATTGGGTACCAAATGGAAATGTGTTACATACATGTGTGTACCTTTTCCCATTCCAAAATAACTCAAAATAAAGTTGGAAAAAAATGTGGCTCCAGCATAAAATACTGCTTGTGGAACAGTCCTAGTACTGAGAGATGGGGTGTCAGAGTTCTCAATGACACCAAAACTCTTTTAAAAAAAAAGGGGGTGGATCAACAGGTTGGTTTGAATAGAATGTGTTGTAGTACAAAAAATCAAAAAGTGTAAGGTAGGTTCTCTGCCCCCCAAAATCTCGTCATATACCCACTGTCCAAATCTTCTGTATGATATCTGGATATGCAATCTCACTTAGAGAATTTTATCAAATCCGCCTCTAAGACAGTGTTAGTCAGGCTAAAGGATTAATCATATTTTTAAAGTCTTGCAGCCTACAGTATACTTGTAACTAAAATACCTATGAGTCAGAGAAGCGTACTTAGTTGCTTGGAAAAGTTTCACATGTTTCATATGCAAGTACTTCACCTTTTGTTATTTCAACTGTGTACAACTTTGCTCATGTAGGGTTACTCCAAGGTTGCTTAAATCCTAGCTCCCTCAAGTTGTTCTTGACATCATTTTCTGAAAGCGTCCAGAAGGAATGCAACCTCTGACATAGCTTTCTATGTCTATCTGAAAGATTAATTTGTTTTAATCCTATTTGGTTGTTTTATACTGTATCTCACCATTGCAGCAATGGCTCACTTTGGAATTCGGTTCATGCAGTCCATGTGGTTGTGGGTAAAATGCTGGAGTCTACTGGTCAGCGTCCACTTCCTTACATATCATGAATTAACGAGCAATGTCAAAGCTTTTAAACAGGAAACCACAGCCCTTTAATTTGGTCTGGGGTAGCAGTGGCATATGATCAAGTTTGGCAGCTGACCGACAATGTTAACGGTGCCAATCAATGAAAAAATTCCTGGAAATGGCAAAAAGCTTGATTTAAGAAGTTTGTGTCAAATACCTCTTTAGTTTTTGGAAACCATTTTTAATTCTTACTTGGGCAGGTTTCACAGTTTGGAGTCCTGAACATGTAGTGTTTATCTAGCAAACAAGATAGCTCAGTAGGAAGTCACACAATGATTTTTGGATACAATAAAGCACCTTAAAGTGCAAGCGTTCTTTTATCCCGTGCAGTATGGGGAATTATAGTTCTGATGTGATGTAGTCCAACTAAACAATAGTAAGGTGGCATAGATTGGTTTTTAACCGTGAGCAACTAGTGTGACTTTTTTCAGGGAAATACAGAATTTGTGCAACACCCTCTAACCTAGAAACCTGGTTTAGAGATTACGTTTACTTCCAGCCTTTTTTGTTTTAGGTAATGGGACTGAGCTCATTGACTCTGGCCAGACAACAGGGACAGAGCAGCAGTTCACATGGTCAGTGTGCGAGTTTATAGTATGTACATTGAGCCAAAGCCAGCTTTTCCTGCATCCCCTACAGTGCCTGTGTTAGGCATAAATGTGATAGATAGCTGGTCTTCTGTGTATCGTGGATGCAGATGCGCACAGCCCTGGAATAACTGAGGGGGTTGGTGATAAGGCCAATTGATGATCTTCCAGCAAGTTGTAGGCAGAAAGTAGACAAGTTTAACTTGTTGAGTGCGATTTTGGAGGAAGCAAGCAAACCATGTAAACACTGTTCTGCCAATGGCTGGCTTAGGTTGCCAGGCAGCTGGGGCCACACTGTGCTCATTGATATTAAATGCAGCTTAGAGACCTAATAGAGCTGGAATGTAGGGGAATCCTTGGCTACAACTATTAAGTAGTTCTTGCCCTAAACTCTAAGGTGTTGTCTTAGGTCTGCTGCAAGGTCTGAATACTGTGCCTTTACAGTGCAAATGCACCAAAGATTGGTGGAAAGTTTGAAAGGCTGGTGGGGTAAGATGGAGGGGTTCTTTATACTTCAGATGATCATTATTTTAAGGCTTGGAGAATGTGTCCAGATGAGGGAAAGGCATGGAGTAGGCTGCTGAGCATTAATGCTTTTGGGTGTAAGATCTAAATGGATGACTTGTCCCATGAACGGTTCATCTTTTTGAAAGACACTAATATCTTTTTACTGTTCAACTAGGCACATGTGGTGAACTCATGGAAGGGATTTTGACAGAGAGGCAAAGCCATTAAGAGCCCACCATGTAAAAAGGCAAGAGCAGCAATCTTTGAGATGAAGAAGTGAATTTTGTTGCAGAACAACATGAGTACGCCACATAGCTCTTTTGAGAGGTCTGTGATTTAAAGTGCTGGACATAGGATCCAACCTCTTAAAGATGGATAACACCTCTTTAGTAGAATTAACTGCCACAGTAATTGGCACATCGTTTCCTATTAGCAAAGTGGCACCTGGGTTAACTGGCTTTTTGAGCAGGCACCGGGGTTAACGGAAGAGTAGGGTACAGTGGGCTGATGACATGAAATCCATGAAGAAACTCGGTACAGGATCATTTTTATTACCATGACTGGTGATTGGTTTTTTTCCTGCAGGTGACATTACGGGGATCTGCTTCAGGGGTCTAAGTTTCAGAATCAAGCACACTCAGCATGAAAATATATACTGTATACCTTTCCCCTGCTGAGAACTGACGATGGTGCGTGGGTAGCACAAGAGAAATAAACATCAGCTCTTGCCCAATTCTCATCTCTACCCCTGTAAAAAAATGGCACTATAGTTATGAAGTGCCCAGTGCACGGTTTCATCATCGATGATGAGCCTCACGTATGAATTAAAGATTGAGGAGCTTTGTACTGCTGCATCAGATGTTGGTACTCACTATCTGAAGGGGTGGTCTGCCTGTATTATCTCATTTGGACACTCTTTGTGTCTCCAAATATAGCTCAATGTGTGCAGGAGGTGCGGTTTCAGTAATGATTGTGTTTGTGTTATCAACGGATGTGTTCTACACGTGTGCGCCCAAGATGGAGTGTGCTTTGTTTTGCACCATAGGTGGTGGGGCAGAACTTTTACGTCAGCGAGGATGTACTCTGCCTTTGCATCGAAGATGGAGTGCATAATGTGTGTCTATGTGTGAGTGAGTCAGGAAAGAGATTCACTTTAGGTGCATGTGAAATTGGATGATTTAATTGTGCATTATGTGTTGAGCATTGGATATTTGTGTCAGATAAAGGGATGCCCAGAGTGCATCAGGGATGGTGTGCTGTGTATGTGCTACAGAGATTAGATGCTCTGTGTGTGTTTCAAAAATTAAGGTTCTCTAACGAGAAACATCCATAACAACGCGGGCATTACCCCGCACTGCTATTACAACGCTGCTATTACAACGCAAGTCGTTACAACGACTTGCGCTGGAGGGCGCTGTAGGATAGGGAATAGTTTAATTTTCTATCCAACACCTTCCCTACTGTCAACGTGGGCTGGATTTGGAATAGAGAATTAAACTATTCCACTATCCAGCGCCCCCCAACGCAAGTCGTTGTAACGACTCGCGTTGTAAAAACTGCGTTGTAATGGCATGCGGGGTAAAAGCCCGCGTTCTAATGCCGTACAACCTCTCTAATACGTGTTGGTGATGTAGGCCAGATGAAGAGAACTCTATGTGCCTCTCAGAGAAGTAGGTGCTCAAAGTGTGCATCAGATAGGAGTGTTCCACATGTGTGGGGGTGGTCTGTAACTGTGCACTAGATGCTTTGGATTTTAAATGCGTGCATCAGGAATGGGAGTGCTTTGTGGTTTTGACTCAGAGTTGTGGGCTGTATTATTTATCAGGCTTTTTATGCAAAGAGATGAGCACAATCTGTAGTCGTGCTCTGAGAGGATAGTGGACTTTACGTCCTTTTTCCCTACAACGGGGGACATATTTGCTTGTTCTATCTAGGTACAGTGTTGGCTTGTCTGGGATTCTGAGTGTTTTATACTTGTGCTCTTTTTAATGAGATGCTCTGTCTTTGTGTTCTCCAAGATTTTATTCTCTGCACTTGTGCTAACTGGTGCGAGATGCTCTGTTTTTCTATTGTTTGACAGGATGAGTGCTATACTTCTGCTGTTTGGTATTGGGTGTCCTGTCCTTGTGCGGTCTCTTAGGGGGGTGCTTTGTACATGTGCTATACCATATGGTGTGACCTCGATCTCAGCTCTCTGGTCTGGGCTCCTCTGTACTTACATTCTCAGGCTGAGATCTTCTGTACCTGATCCTGACAGCAGGATGGACAGTTCTGAATACTCAAGATCTTCAGTACCTGATCCTGACAGCGGGATAGAGCGTTCTGAATACTCCATTTGAATGATGTCTCTTTTTTGTCTTAGGGGGGGTTGTTGGGCTAGACAAGGTGAACTGCTGCTCTTTCTGAATGTCGCTGCCGCATCGTCAGATGTAGTCTGTGTACGTCTTGTAGAATATCCAAAGCTCTGCCTAATGATAAATGTATAGTATATTTGAGAGATATTATATATAAAATATATTTTTCAGTAAACTAAATCAATGCCTGTACTTGCTGTCACTTCCATTGTTACATCTGATTTCATTGTCTGTGTCGGTGATTGAAATAAACTGTAGCTGGCATCACATGTAATGTTTATTTGTGCTTTATCATATGGATGATTACCTGTACACTCCGGCCCTTTCCTGACTGTACATTGAGGTGTGTGTTGGAGTGCCTATCTGTTACCAAGTTTGTATCGGTAAGTAGACCATTTGCCATATGATAGCAACCCTGTTGGTGAAGAGCAGCTCCTTGGTTCACTTAAGAAGTAGACCTAATGTAGAGGTCTGTCTCCAGATCCGGCTTCTCTTAATTGAGTGAGAGGAGAGGGGGAAGTGTTACAGTTTCAGTGTTGGAGATGCCTCCTCCTCTAAATCCCCAATTCCTCACTTCTCTAAGCCTTTCCGAGGGACCTCTCATGGAAAAAGATATGTCAATGTTAGAGATCTAGTCCTGCCAGGGTTGATGGGACAGGCAAGGAAACACTACTACATTGTTGGGGGTGTATTGTAATAGTTATATTCCATGTGGCAAAATGCTTTCCATGTAAAGAAACAAAAATGAAGTTAAACAGCACAAATGCACATATGTGTCAAATGTATGCATGCAGGAACATAGACTTGCTAGATTTTCATGTAGGTAACTGTTATTGCATGTGAGCATTCCTGGAAATCTATGATTGTCCTCAATGGAAATAACTTGAACTTCATCAGATGAGACGAGAGCTCAGTGAACTCCTTTGACCCTGCAGGCTACCATGCCTTTGATTTCACAGTGCAAGTGCTAAAGGGATCTTATTTCACATGTGAGCTTCTCTGGAGAGAATTTAGAGATACATTTTGATCTATAAAAGGTACCAGAGAAGTGTAGTTACAGGTAAATAACCTGTTGTTTCTGCAGCATTAGATCTTTTATAGATTCACATGCTTGAACATACAAGCAAGCAGTACCTAGCACTGAGAAGGTGATTGTGGTGTGGCTCACTGGTTAGAGGCGGCAGACCCGTAAGCAGAGAACGGCCCGAGACCAGGGTTCAATTCCCGACGCGGCAGGGTCGTGGACCAGGGTCAAAAACGGACTCGATAATTCTCGCCTCGGTGCCTACTCTAACCAGGGAACACACTCGCCAACTCTGGGCATTAAGCTTACCTCATCTCTACAATGGCCCCCCACAGACGCCGGGGATGCCTGGTTTCACCTTAGAGATACCCAGAAAGAGACCATCTCACAGGGAAAACCAGGGCGGGTTCCCCAGCGGTCTTCAGCGCCAGGATACTCCATGGAGTCGCAGTGCGCTTTACAAGTACACCCACATTTACATTTACATAGTGGGGCCACCCCTACTGATTAAGCTTTGGTAAAAACATTTCCCCCACTGCTATTTTAAGGGATGAGTACCTCGTCCATATTCACTCCAAACATATGTTCGCACCAATGTTTGCACCTAAGAGATGCCAAGCATATAATACTCCCACAGGAGGGGTAGAATCACCATCATTCTTATTAAGTCTTGAATACTTGAGTGACCATGCATAGATCTTGTTCTTTCCTCTCTACAAAGGTTACATTCTGTTCAGAGAAAACACTGTGCAGCACCTCAAACCTGCTTTAACTGAAATCAAATCCCATAAATAGCCGATCTGAAAATGTATTTTGCCAATCTCAGTTTACAACACATGAGAAAGAAGAGAATAATAAGGAAGGTACTTTTAAAATAAACTCTTGAAGAGAGAAAAGTAGGCTTGCATGATATTCCAAAAGAACTCATCAGACATGAAGCAAAATTATTTCCCAAAACTGCCCTTTGAGAATGTGTGTCTGCTACCACTGCAGTGGAGACAGCCTTACAAATGAATATACAGAAATAGATTACTTCTGAACCATAGGTTCCCATAAGGCACAGGATCAAGACTGATTTGCATATGGCTAGGTTCAAAATGGAATGGCATGGTGAGCAAAAAAACGATGGTTTTAGGCCCAGATCTCTGTACTGGGGGTTAATGTATGACATTGTTCTGCATTCTGTCCATCAACTGTTGTTTTTGCATTTGTCACCCCGAGTGGGACGGGTATGCTCAGACGTGAGTCCCTTGCTCTCCATGCCACTGGAATCAACCTATCAGGGCTGAAAGCCTGAAACTGGTCCTAGGATGCTGGTTTCCAGTCCAGGAGGACCTGGCTTGGCAGTTCGGGCTGGACTGTTCCCATGGGGCACCGGGTCAAGACTGATTTGCATATGGCTGGGTTCAAACTGGAATGGCATGATGAGCAAAAAAACATAGATTTAGGCCCAGATATCTGTACTGGGGTGAATGTATGACATTGTTCTGCATTCTTTCCATCAACTTGTTTTTGCATAGGTTTTGCATCTATTCTTAAGTTTAAATATATCTTTTTGTTCCTCACCATGCACCAAATGTCAATTGTAGTTGCTACAGATTTTTGCATTAACGTATTGTCCATCAAAATGAAGTCAAATAGAGAAAATTAATTATTTGACACTTAGCATAAAGAGCAGGCTTTAGTAGTAGGATAAACTACTGTCTACTGGGTCAGTGTCTTCTCTCTACTTCTCCAATGCAGAGCTAGCTCTCCCATTTGTAGAGTGTAACCCAAGATTGCTTTTAAAGAGTAATGGATTTTGGTATCTATTAAAGACCCCAGCTTAGCATGTTGTCTTGCTTTACACTCCCAAATAAAAGAAATTCAGCACTACCAAGATGAGGCACTAGTAAAGCAGTAAGAAACACATGGAAATGAGACTCAGCAGTCACATGGTAAGGCAAATAAACCTTCAGAAAGCAGTTTAAAAAATACAACATTCCCTAACAAAGACTTTCCGGATGTCAAACGGAACGGGGAAAGAAAAATGCAAATATATAAATATATTTTTGTGAGTGTGCGCACGCAAGCACAAGTAATAATAAAACACTCACAAATAATCCAATAGTAAAATGCATGAGATAAAACACAAGCAACTAATAATAATGGCTCATTCACAAGTCAAACGCAAGAAAGTAAAACACAAGCAAATAATAATAATGGACGTTCAATACAAGAAACAACCACTGTCAAATGCCAGGGATAAGCCCTGTCGAATGCAAGAACTAAATATAAAGAGCATGTATACACAACATGCAAACACCACAGAGCAATGAAACGTATAACTTATACATCACCTATTGGGTTGGACACAACATTCCGGTCAGCATGACTTGAAAGCCTTTTTCAGTCATCCAGAAGTCTCAATGGGACAGCAAGAATTTTCCTGTGACAGTGCGTCCACTCCACAAGTGAGCTTCTGTCTGCTTGCCAAAGCTTCCCGTCTTTAATGCCTTTTACTAACTCAGAGAGAGACTTCTAGAAATTCCCCCGCCCTTCATCTATTGCAAACCAAGGCTGACTGTACCGGTCTGTTTTGAGGTCAAGACGGAAACTGGCCAGCCCTCCGTGTTTTGACTCCAAGACTGAGAAATTGATTCCTCTCTCACGCTTTCAAACGCACATCCCACACGTTCTGTTACAGTAAGGCTGTTCTGCTCTGAGCAGAAAGAAAAACATCCCCCTCTGAGGCTGCAAGACGGCACAAATGAAACAACAAAATGATGATGTACATTCAAAATGGAGTTAGTTGGAAAACATAGTCAAAAGTCACCAAAATCTCATGATGTAAAAATGTATGTAGCACTACACACGTGTGTAATATTTGCGCCTCTATCAAAACTTGGATATTTTTTCTGGATTAGGAGACTCTTTGCTGATTGGCAAATAAACATTTCGCAGAAGGAATTCAGTACAATTTTAAGGTGTGGAATTATATAAAATACCTACTTATTCAGGGACTGCTGCCACCTCGCAACCTGACCCCACTGGAGCTGAAGGGAAATGTGCGGGCACACTGTCACTGGTTGACTGCAGCCCTCTGCCATGCACTTCAGAGACCTGCTTTCACAGCTACCAAAGACTAATGAGAACCATGATAAACTGAGTGCACTAAATGTAGTAAAGGTGTCATCTGCAGCTAAACCTTGATATGTGCTAATAGACACCCTTACAAGGGTGAGCAGAACCGACTAGTATAGAGGAGAAGGGGAACCCAGAGGGAGAGGGGTGGATGGTAGATTGAAGCACAGTAGGCCCAGCGCCATGTTCACCTGTTCACTATTACTTGCATAGTTCGATTCTTTGTGTGTAATAAAGTTCTTGGGCAATCAGTTGTTGTGCTGCTTGGTGATTGTTCAGTTCTGTGTTTTAGCACCTCCATTCTTCCACCCAGAGATGCCTGTGAGTGCTCACCAACGCTACTGTTGAGAGTTGAACGCTGAAGCAGTTGTTCTTGGCCCAGTTTGCAGAGCTATAGTAGCACAGGCCCCGGGACACCTGCATCAAAAGATCCCAAACCTTTCAGTATCTCCTTCTTGCTTCACGCCCCCTTCCCAGCCCTGCCCCATCCCTGGGTCTGAAAGACAGTGCCATTATGTATGCACCAAGTCTGTTCCTGAAACATTCATTTAAATTAATTGTTGCTGTTATACTGCTTTGATACTAGCTTCCTCTTCCCGTGCCCACCAGTTAACCCACAGAGTAAAAGTAAAAATACATAACTTTAATGCTTTACTGTGTCCTACTTAAATGTAATACCTGAGAATGTATATCCCTCTCTGAAAAACTGTGATTTGGGGAAGCAGTGCTCAATTTGTGCAAGTGGTGGATACCGTCTTGTGTTTTTAGGGACTGGAACTTAGTTTTCATCATCAGACTTTGACCCAGAGCAAGAGAGAGAATGGGAGAATGAAGAGATAGAAAACAGTAACAAAGGCTGAAAGCAGCACTGAAATGGAGTGAGATACTGTGGTATTTAAGATGTGGAAAATACCAGCTTGAGGTGGAAGCAAAACTAGGCAGCTTTGGTGTTCAGCAACCCGGCATTTGGCAGCAACATTTGGCAGCTTTGCTGTACAGCAACCTCCGCATTCGTCAGTGCCAGCATCAGGCTCCTTCTTTATTTTTTTCTCATTAAGCACTGATTGCAAGGGCTGCAAGCAAACTATGTGCTACAGCACCCTAGCAGTGAACCTCGCAAGCTTCTGTAATAGTACTGCACAGCAGCCAACCAGCACACAAGTGTGTCTTACTTTGGAATAATAGACACTGCTGGACTTATGTGGTTAGGGAACAGCACCACAGCAAGAAGAAGACCCTCAGAACCTTTGCTGCTCAGGGTACCTCTTCATGTTGTGCTACTGTTTAAACAGTCTCCCTATTCACCCCTGCTCTCTTCCACTTGACCCAGTATTCAAGTATGTGTACCTGCATTACTCAAACAAGGGACACAAGACAGCTTGGATGAAGCATGTCCCATTTAAAGCCTACATCTTGAAGTAAAACAATTCAAATGGTTGCAAAACCATTAACTGCTAATGTCTGACTATGTAAGTGTGACATAGCAAGGCTAATATTTCAGTATATAATGTATGAATTGTATTCATATGTGCAAAAACAATCGGTCTGGCCTTGCCAATACTCTGCGCCACGGCTGTTGGGCTTGTCAATGCGGATGCTTTTAAAATGCGACAGAAGTGGGTGGCAAAGACGATGTTGGAATTATGTATATATTGTGTCTAGGAATCTGCGCACTGGTCACACCAATTTGCTATTGGGATTCAGTATCTGGAAGGTAAAGGCAGTCTGAAAAGCAACTGAAGTCAGCATGCGGGAATGGTACCTAAATAGGCTCTGCACATCATTTCTGGAGCAGAACTGCCTTGTAGGGGAGCCGCACTGCACCACCTACTGGCATGCAGAAGTACTGCCGAAGAGATTCCAGATTCAGTCTGATGCCTGAAGAATACTCAAAAAGTGAGAAATCTGCTGCTAGATAGATTCTCTACCAGATGGAGTGTTACCGAAGGTAAGTAACTTGTTCTTTACAAGCAAGTGGCTGACCCAAAGCCTACTCTTGGGTAGTATTGTATACATGTTGCCTGCTACAGAAACCTTAAGCTACCTGTAACAAGACCGCAATAAACTCCGAAGTCCATTAAATACTAGCCATAGATCCCAACACAATATCGACAGAACTGTGAGGATTAGTTTAGCTCTAAATAGTAATTAGTTGCATTTTGTAAAAGAAGAGAGGCAGGCACAGAATGAACGCAGAAGGATTGGTTTTGTACTTTCTGATGTCATTAGTGATTAGCTGTGCATCCTCTGGCTTGTCCGCTTGTTCAAACCAATTGTTAAATGACAGGCTAGTGGCCCTGTGGGAACAAAGGTAGTTTTAAGTCAGACAATTATACCGCCCCTCTCGATGCAGATCTTGAAAATTACAGATCTTATAATCTGGCTGTTGAATGCAAACTGTATCATATTAGTTGGGTGATACCTTGTGGCTAGAGAATATATGCTACAAAAGGTTCTTCACACCCTTATGTATTTCTTTCTACATGTACTGTGGGTCAAGATGTCATCCGAAGTGTTGGAGAGACACAGATATTTTCACTTACTACGCTCCTCGCTACTCTGCAGGCTCACTTATTTACTTTTAACTCTGATCTTTCTCCCTCTTGAGCCTCACATCAGTGCCTGTTGCACTCTCTGTGAACATGATGTATGCTGATACAGATGTGCAGTCTGTAAGGAGTCTTATTAAGAAAAACAATTCTACACAGTTACGCGCAGTGTTATGGTTTGATGACTCTCAATTTCATAGCCCTTCGCACACTCGCCGTATCCTGAAAGGCATTAAGTGGGAAGAAATAGAAATTGGTACCTACTCTTTCTAAAAAAATTCATAGGAAGCTTAGTGGACCCTCAATGTGTATGTCTTCCCAACCACCAGCTCAGATCAACGTCCCTTGTACGTTAGACTTCAGGCTGACTTTGGACAGTTCTCTTTCCTTCAAGCAGATGGCAGCGCCAAGACGCCCACAGGTAGACCCCACGCTTTACAAAGCCCAAATGAAATCATTGCATACGTAAGTGCTTTTTTGTACAAGTCTCGAGTGAACGTCAGAGAAGGTTATCTGCATCTCTTTTATGTGAAGCCAGTGACAATATTTAAATATGGGTTTTTTTATAATCCAAGTCTAAGCAGTTTTTAAAGATTTTCTAATATTTGATTATTGCTTATTTGACTGACAATCAGCATAGGGAATGATCCTGCAAACAAGACAGCCTTGACATGTCAATTGGGTTATTTTATTAAGAACGCATCATGCAGTTAAGTCATCTCAGAGCACTTAAAGAGAGGGGTAAAGAAGGAGGTCCTGTAGGTAAAGTTTAAAACAGGCCAGTAGTAAAAAAAGAGGTAGGGTACAGGCAATGAGAGAGAAAAAATCCTTATTAATTACATCTAACATTCTGTAGAGATGTTGGAACACCTTGTTTTCCTGTTCTTTTCTGTCCACCTTTCTCTCTTTTTCACTAAATAACGTCATGTGGGGTTAACTAAACAAACACTGATGTATAAACGGCGATTGGTACAACCTATGCTAACCCTGTAACAGATTTGTGAATGTTTTCTTGTATAAAAATACAATTTTAAAATTAAATTAAAAAAACAGGCCAGTAAACTTAAGCTGGGGTGTCTGTTGACTATCAGTGACATTGCCATGGAGTACTGAGATGATGTTAACAAAAACAACAATATCCCAACTGGTATTATTTGTAGACAATTAATTAGGACATCTATACAGTATTATCCAAGGGAATCAAGGAGACTCGATTCAGTATATCATATGTATTCAAAACATCATTTATATCTATTTATCAAAGGGAAGTGGATAAAAGGACAACAGCAATTACAGTTGAAAGCAGCACTGCAATTATTCAATAACAATTAACAAATAACAGCCCAGGGTTGTACTAGGTGCACGAGTGCAAAAGTGAGTGGCACTACGGCGACGCAAGTGACAGTGAACAAGCAGCGTGGACGGCGCAAGGTGAAATGTGAAGAATTATATACAGTGCATGAAAACAGTATAAAATTCAAACAATTCAATTTCACAATTTTTCTGTTTTCTGACAGCCACTGGATAGAGGGCGCCTAAATTATCGCTGAGAAGTCGACGGCGTTTCGATCCCTAGTAATTGGGATCATCATCAGGACTGTGGGGCTGAACGCAGTGCGTCAGGTAGCTGGATTGTGCCCAAGTAAGGGGAATCAATAGGGCAATCAGGTGTAGGCAGGTGATGAGTAACCGGGTAACAACCTGGAATCCCTCGATGTCGAGTCTGAAAATGCGGTGGTTTTTAAATTGGTCAGGGTGAATCTAGGCTGAACCACAGAGGAGGCGGAGAATCAATCAGGCTGGAAAATGCGGTGGTTCTAGAAGTGCAATATAGGGCGTAACCACAGAGGAAGCGGAGAATCAATCTTCCGCCGTGAATCCAAAACGGTGATTGAAGCGCTGTCCCGGCGTTAACAAGTTGGGATATTGTTGTTTTTGTATACATCCTCATACCCCAAACCCAAGCAGGTTGATGGGTTTGTTGCTCCTGTTTTTTCACACGAGATGATGTTAAAGCAGTGAAAATTGCATTGTGATGACTCCTCCGGGAGTACTCCCTCTTTTAATAACGTCTAGTATGGGATTTGAATATTGTTCTTTCAGTGTTGGCTCATTAGATGTTTTATCTTCCGGCATCCATTCCTTTCAAAATGGTGACAAAGAAATTGCCTTTTGATAGCAGTCATGTCAGCAAGGAGAATGTGAATGTTTCAATTTCTCTCTTCTGTTGAACCTTACAAGTTATTGTTTGAGGAAACTTGGTATTCTTCAGAAGATATGGCCTGATCAGGTGCACAACGCTGGTTGGGCTAAAAGTCCTATAATTAACCAATTGCACACATTACATTTCTCCCAGGTAGCAGATATCCTGGCGATACGGGTTGTTTCTTGTTTCACTGTGTGCCTCTCACTTGGCTTCACATAACAGGTAGCAGTGGAGAGAGAGCTAACAAAATAACAGGGATAGCCGAGCCAGGGGCTGGCTCTAGGAGCCCTTGCTCTAGCTGAGCCTTGAAAACATTTGGTATGTAAATCAAGTAACAGATATCATATACATCTTTAACATGATGAGCATTTCAGCTTAGTACATCAGATTATATCACTGCACTGGGAGGCATTTATTAAAAGTGATAGTTTTTAAACATTCATGCCTGCACACCTTTGCCATTATGACAATGCCACTGCCAAACAAAAGGTAAATCACTTGTCATGTATCCTGAATGTGGCCTTTATTCTTATTATGCACAGACCAACATTATTGTCCATTGAATCTAACACAAGACGTTTTTGTACAGCGTACATCCTGAACTCTCATATTTGAAGATGCTCTCATAAGTGATACTGAAGAAAAAGACACAATGAAATAAAATATTTGCCTAGGATCTCACAGTTTGATCAAGCGGGGAAACGCAATTGATTCCAGGTTTTCTGGTTTGACACTGTACGGTTCAGCCACTACATGGGTATCTCATTCTCCTTTTTTCGCATCAACAGTCATCAATATGTTGTTATTAATTCTTTATGCATGAGATTTGACTGCATGGCAGGGAGAAGCCACATGAAAGCTCAGATTCAGCTAGCTTTGGGCTGAAGGGTCCAAGAGCTGAGCCAGAGCACAGGGCCGGCTTTAGCGCTGGTGGGGCCCAGTGCGACAATCACTTTTGGGGCCCCCACACACCCAATGACCACCTGCTCAGTTTCTCTCACTACCACCGGGCAAAAGTTCCCCTCATCTCTCCAATCATAAGATATTGCTAAACACAGCACCACCCCCCTGAGGTCAGTGTCCCCTCCACAGGTCAGCACCCAGTGCGGCTGCATCAGTCGCACTGCCCTAAAGCTGGCCCTGCCAGAGCCAGGCATCTGGTTCTAGCCTGGCTTGAGACTTCAGTCGTTAGCCCATCTCTAAGAAGTAGAACCCCCCCCCCTTCATTTACAGCCACAGGCACCTGAATGTTGGCATTATCCATTCCAGAAAAAAAAATTTTTAACAAAATGTTGGAAACTGTCATTCTAAAACTTTTTTAAATGAGGGACACTATTTCCAGCATTCCCACCCATTTCAATTAATTAGGTCACATAAAAGCCATTTATAGGTAGAAGGTGATTTGTTTTTCATTGCTTCTTATTTATTTATTTTATTTTGAAAGTTTTATATAGCGCGAACAAGATCTTTGCAGATATCAGAGCGCTTTACAGAAGAAGGTTATAGCATGTGAGTACATATCAATTGGGGTGGGGAAGGTACATGTGGGAGCATAGTTGGACTCAACAGCATATTCAGGTCAGACAGATGCATCCAGATACAGATACAGATACAGATACATAATAATGATACAATTAGGAATATATACGTATAATAATACCACTGTAAGATGCAGACACCCTATCTTCGTCTGGCGTGTAAATATATGTGGTAGCAATCGGTGCATCCAGGTGAGGAAAAAGTGGAATGTGTAGGATACAATTAGGAATATATACCTATAATAATATCACTGTAGAATGCCGACACCCTATCTACGTCTGGAGTGTAAATATATGATGTAAATATATGAGGTAACATCGGTGCATTACAGGTAAGGAAGTGTGAAATGTGCAAGATCCAACTGGGAATATAATGCCCCTGTAAATAAAATACCCCTGTGAACATATAATATAATAGCATACGGTATAGCAACATATTATACCATTGTAGAAAAGCAGACACTCAGTCCTGAGGAACATTAAATTACAGAGAGCAAGGTGTAAGTGTAGGTATAGTACTGATAGTATATAAGGGCAGGATACCAGTGCAGACAGCAATTACATGAATTAAAAATCACAGATCAAAGTGACATTAATTGGCAACCAAGAAATATGAGGTAGCAAACTGTGCATTACCAATGTTCAAAATACAGGTAGGAGTGACACTAGAGAGCAATCAAAATATATGAGGTAGCAGTCTGTGAATTACAAATGTTCAACATACAGGTAGAGATGACCCTAGAGAGCAGCCAGACATATATGAGGTAGCAGTCGGTGCAATACAGGAGAGAAGAGTGAGAATGTGTGCAGGTTGCAGAACTGTGTAGAATAGTGCAGAATACAAAAGAAGAATGTGTTATATGGGAGAGCAATCGGTGCCTAACAGGAGAGGAAAGGGGGGATGGGTGCAGGTTGCGGAAGGTGCAGAATAGTGCAGAATACAGGTTCAAGTATACTGCTGATCGAATATAAGAGCAGAACACAGATGAAGCCAGTAGTGTACATGAATCAAAAATCAAGAATCGGAAATGACATTAGTTAGCAACCAAGGTATCTGAGGTAGTAGTCTGTGCATTACAGGTGTTAAAAATACGGGTAGAAGTATAATACTGCATTGATAGGTGGAAGAGGTGCTTTGAACATTACAAATGTTCAAAATACAGGTAAAGTAAAGTCTGTGGTGGGTGGGATTGGTATAAAAAGGCCAGTTCTTAGGTTATGATCAGATGGCCTCCCGAGTAACACATGCAGAAACCAGCGTCTTTTGTAGTAGTCCTTTGTCTGTTGTTGAAGTCCTTTAGAGAGTTAGGTTTCCCTTTCTACTCTAGGGCAGGTCTGGTTAGTCCATCATCTGTGTTAGTTGGTGGGGAGGAGAAGGTACAGCTCCAGTGTTGCAAGTAGGAGAGGAGCGCGTCTTATCTCTATTTTGGTGACCCCTGAGCTCATTGGTATGTAGCCTCATGGTCATCTGGTGGGCAGTGGAGGAGATTTATGGCTCTTCTTTATGGCCCCCGCCATTTTAGTTAGTGGAGAGTGCAGGGGCCGCTTTGAACACAGCATTAATTTTGCATGCCAGTACCGCTGTGTTAGATCATTCAGAGCATTCATAGTAGTTATTTGCCTGTCTAAAACTTCAGGAACCTCATGAACACCGTGCTCACCATGCTGCAACAGTGTTAATCAGGACAAGCAGCTCCCCCACTCGCCTGTGCAGACACTGCATTTGGGAGCAGACTAACTTATACTTGTGCGCCAATTATTGGGGGGGGGGGTGGCGGAAGGGCATCTGACTGAGAGACACGATGTGAGCAATGATCCACGATCTCACCAACAGTCTCACGGGGGTAGGGTTGTCCTCGCTCACCTGCACTCGTTCAGACCTCTCTCCCCCCCCCATCTGCAAGGTTACATCCCCGATCACAGCTCCAAAACATCTCAGGGAGTGGAGTGGGGGGGGGGACGCAGAGCACAGCTTGCAGAGTGGGGGGGGACACAGAGCTCACCTTGGCAACAGTGCGCTTGCTTTCTCTGGTGTCGCCGAGTTGTGTAGATTCCGTGCCGTTTGGTGTTGTGCTCTCTATGCCAAATTAGCCAACTTCTAATATCCCCATTAAAAACAAATGTTTGTTGAAGTAGATAGCTCAGACGAAGAGATAGAGGGGGAATGAGGATAGAGATAAAATGCGAGAAATAGGAAAACTGTTACGGGAAAACATGAGATACTAACGCCATGGTAAGAATTGTATATCCAACCGTGTAACATTATATTGATGCAAAATTATTGTCTACGTATTGTCATGATTGTTGATGAAATGTTTGGTTTAATAAAAACATTTTTAAAAAATAATGTTTGTGCACCCAAAATGTAATTGGTGTGGAAACAACCAAACAGAACAACATAACATATTTTACCATCCAGAAAATCCAGCAAATAAAATCACTGTGGGAACACTCTACAGCACTGTGAGGCCATAATGCCAATACAGAGCTAGGCAAATCCGTTGACATCGCCTACCCCTGCTTTCTGTACATGTACAGACTCCACTTAGATCCCTATTCAAAGTTGAGTTTTAAATCCCAATCCATGAGCTAATAATGGATGTTTTCAAACAGATTTGAATTCTGAGATGTGCACCAAATGCCACATTCTGCAAATTTCTCCTGACTGATTTCACCACAAAAAGCCTGAGGAAATCTATCAGGGTAAATACTAACAAATAATGTAAAGCACGCAGTATTAGCTTTTACATATGCCTTGTCTGTATTTTCTTCTCTGGGATGGTGTCTATGCGGAGGTAGGGAAGTTCACCAGCACTCTCTTTGTGTAGACATTGTATCCCTCTGTCCTGCCTCGTCAA
Organism: Lissotriton helveticus; assembly: GCF_964261635.1. NCBI lineage: Eukaryota > Metazoa > Chordata > Amphibia > Caudata > Salamandridae > Lissotriton > Lissotriton helveticus. The sequence goes on along the minus strand of NC_136068.1, from coordinate 130,874,581 downwards.
GGTAGTGTACTTGGCAACAAAATGCTTATAAAATCTTATTCTGCTCTAAAACTAAACCTGACTCTGTCAATAGCTGCATAAATCTGATAGTGTGTTTAAAAGGCTACTAAATACAGAAGCCCTGCACAGTAAAAAGCTAACTTGTACACTACTTGAACAAGTGATACAGTGGCAAGCTGGTAATCATGTTGTCTTCCTGGTGTCCCTGTTGTTCCCCATTCAAGATTGTCCCTTCTATATCTAGGCTTGACTAATTGCTACAATTAGTACACACATTTAGGATCAACCAATACAGAGAATACGGCTGTTCTTCTCAAGTGAAGTTTGGAGAAACTTGTAATGTTGAATTTTATAATGCACATTGCCCTTGCAAGTTTTTAAAAACAATATTGATATTTTAGTGGATTTAGCACTTTATGTGCTAAGTGCATGAGAACAGAACTGAAAGCATGGTTGTTATTATAACACGTGCTACTAAGAGCCTCAATTTCTGCTTCTGATGGAGTGATCTCTTTGGAGGACACGGCCTACCACCCGTACATTTTACATGTTCTAAAGCTTGAAGGAATACTTATACCCACAGCATACTTGAATACAATTTGTTAAGTTGTTTCAAGGCAACTACCTTTTTTCCAGTTCTTGAGGCCTTGCGGCTTCCTGCATGGATGCTCGTAGCTCAGTCACATAAGAACTGCTCAATGTGGTGTGATAACAAAAACTATTTTATTATGATTTAGGATAATGCAGAGTCATGGCCGAGAAATTAAAAGGCTGTAATATTGCCAACTGATTGGCACTCACTTCTTCAATCAAAGGAGGAAAGAAAGATTCATTAAGAATCAGACCTGTGACTTGCCAGTCACAGATCCTGAAAGTAGGGAAGTTAACAGTCACAGATCCTGAAAGTAGGGGTGTTAACCCACTAAGCTCAATATGTTGAGACCTATACTTGTGTGGCCACAAACAAGCATAGGTTGCAACGTCCCGATGAGCAGACTGAAAACGTACATTTGGTTAACAGTCAGGCAGGAGCTTCCTTCTGAAGATAGAATTACAAATATTTCATGAGCTCACTGTCATTTCACAGAAGGAATTGGAAATAGGGTGGTCCTCTTGTGGGAGAGGTGTGGCGCCGCGGCCAGGGCGACTGACGCTGGAATCTGGGGACCACGGTTCGATCCCCGGCTCCGGCGGCAGGTTAGCCCAGCACCATGTGACTCTGGGCAATAGCTCGCTTAATCTTCCCGACGGCCCCCCAGCGCCTAGAGACCCTTACGGGTGATTGTGCGCTTTACAAATGTGGACTTTACTCTTGAATAGAATAAATTTGTAGATACTGCTTTTAAGTTGTCAAGTCACTTATTCCCCCTTTTTAAATTGTTTTTAATTAAAGAGCTTTGTCAGTCGCCTATAAACCTTCTTAACGACATTAAAACATGTTTGATGTAATTGTATCTGGTTTAACAAGTATGTTTAATATGCACAATTTCTCACTGTACTTTTCAGTGTTGGCTTTAAGGATAGCTTTCCCCCTTTGATTATAGTATTAACCCTGCCACCAATGGTTGACATATTATACTACCCCAACCCCGCTGAAGTAGTTCAGGTCTAGTTGCGCCCCGCGGCCCTGATTATGATTGGACTACAAATGCCATGTTAGATGCAGACTTCCTTTTGTACACAAAACTGAAATATGTTCTGTGTGCATAACAGTAGTGTTTGCAGCTATGGAAACTTGTATGCTTGTGTAGGAATGATGGGATTACACATTCCCCATTCAAGAGTAAGTGAGGCGAGCACAAGCTACTCAACTGTTAATCTGCAAGCCCGACACTATCCCAAATTTGCCAATGCGTCATTTGCACCCTATATTAGCGGCTCTGTCGTGATATGGTCTCCGGATGCATAAAGCCTATATACAGAGAGAGTACATTTCAGTTTGATGTGAAATGATAATATTTCATCATTTTTTCACCGAGCAAAAATATATATATATATCGATAAATAGCAATCATACTAGAGATATTGGGGCAAAAGCGTCAAAAATGAATCGTATTTAACACTGATACTCAAGGAAGTGGGGTTTGGTAGAGAAACGAGTTAAACCATTTATATAGGCTTCCCATGCATCTAAGACATGGGGGCAAGAAGTACCGTGCAGGAATCCCCACAGCGGGCAGCTAATAATAGCGCACACCACTGCCTCAAAACACAGTAACCCGGGAACGCCGACGCAGAGCGCGCGGGGGACCGGCTTGACGTCACCGAGAGCTGCATATAGAAACACGCGGCTGCGGAGTGCACGAGGCCTGCTCGCGCCTCAGGCTTTCCCGGCCCTGCTATCGGAAAGAAGCGCTGCTCCCAGCGGACCGCTCCCAGCCTGGCAGCGGCAGAGCACAGCGCTGCGCTTTCACATGTGATGGTTGAACTGGCCCTCCGGATATTTTTTCTCAAACCTCTGCTTAAATACAGTCAAATGCCTAAAATTCGATCGCCCATCCCTATGCACGTGGACGTGACAGAAGGGGTTGGGCCAGCGATCTAAGCTGAACTCACACGTTTTCCAAGTCTCTAGTCTAAGAGGTCATCCGGGCCTCGATTTTTCTATGCATTCTGGGACTTTTCCCACCTTTCATATTTGGATAAAAGGGGACTCCAAATACTAGAATGTAGCCAGGCACGATGACCAGGGCAACTTCAGATCTGTATTTTTTTTAGTCACTGTAGAAATAAATTGAGTACCATTGTATTGAACATTTGTACCATGTTAATTCTAGCTCTTAGAAATGGTAAAAGACTGGGGCACGAAACGCAATTTCAAAACAAGTTATTACCCCACACCCTCCTCCCGTCGTGTCAGCCCGGGCTGCGACAGCTCTAATTGCAGCCGCACCCGAGTACTTCACAGGTCTTTAAAAGACAATTGAATTGTAAATTAGGCTTTTGTTGCGTGTTCACCCTTTCTTACAGCCACTCTGTCTATGGTTGGAAGAATTAGCCCGCCCCCTCCCCCGAAATATTTTTCATATTTTTCAGCCCCCCCCCGTCCTTAAACACATTTGTGCAGTGCTGCACCATGTCCTCTTTTTAATAACGAACAGCCACGAAGTTTTTTTTTACAAAAACGGTACAAGGTAAATTTAAAATATATAGATAGCTCAGGATATGGTTTACTTGAAAAAACGTTGCATTTTGAAGTGGCAGCAGCTATTTTCACGGTCTCAAATGGGAATTTTGTGTTACTCAAAAAGGCCAATTTCCCATTGCATAGCGCTCTTGTGTTACCATAACAATCGGCATCACAGTTAAGCATCAAAACAGGGCAGGCGGGGGCGTGGCTTAGCGGGCAACGATGGTGGACGCAGCTTGCTAGAGCTCCCACCGGCCCGACTGTTATCCGGCGATTTATCCTGGCTCCTGAACCCGCCTTGTAGCCCACACCTGCGGTGATTGTAGCGGAGGGCAGGAGGTGTTGTCCGGTGCGTTATTCGGCGCTCCCGGATCCTGCGCAGCGAAGACAGCAGCAGCGGCGGTTTGTGGCCTAGTCCCGGGGAGTGAAGCCGGGACCTCGATTTTGGCGCCTCCCGGTCGGGAGGTCTCCGCGCCGGCCGCTGCGCCTGCATTTCTCCTGGGCCTGCGGCCCCCATTGGAGGCGGATCTGTGGGCGAGTCCACGGGCCTGCCCGCTGCAGTGGAGGCACCGACCTGAGCTGGGAGAGAGGCCAGAGGGAGCTGCGGCCTACTTCGGGGCCGAGAGACCGGGACCTCTAGTTTCAAGACTCCCGGCCGCGAGAGCTGGAGCATTGCGGTGGCTGGGGAATCGACTGGAGTGGCTGGGGGTACGGTGCCCCCGAGGTGAGATCCTGCCCAAGGGACTGGTGTGCTCCCCTGCTTCAGGCGAGTGTGGAGAGCGAGCCTGAGTGGGCCCGGTGGCGGCGCCTGGAGAGACGACGAATTCGTCGTGGGTGACTGTGTGGCCCCATCCGAGTGTGACTACGAGGCGACGAGAGACAGCGGCCGACCCACGCAACGCCGGTGAGTGCCCGGGACAGTTGAACTGTGAAGCAGGGGGGCTCCTCCGCTGGGAGCTGGTGGCTGGTCGTTACGTGGCCTATTGCGGGGCCACGGGGGCCCCCCTTGTGGCTAGAGATTGGAGCGGGGACCTCACGGTGCGGAGGCTGGATCTGGCTGGAACGACGTGGTGCACCTTACTCTTGGGGACAGCCTCGTGGAACCCGGTGTCCCCCCTGGCAGCGGACGACGATAGCGTGGAGGAACTGTGTGCCTGGAGCTATTCGTGTGGTGTGCCCTTGTTTACGGTTGGAGGTGCGAGGTGTCGGCACCGAGGCAATCTACGGACACTCCGGAGACAGTTGAGCCCAGGGGTGCTGCGGACATGACCAGAGGCGGGGGAGGTAGCGGGTCCGCCAAACAGGGGCCCATAGATAAATTTACGGGGCTGAGTGGGGCGCCCGGTGCATCGGGCCGAGGCCACGGGACAGGCCCTGACAATGCAGCACTTATGGCAGCGATTACCCAGTCCAGAGACATGCTAGACGCCAAGATAGGGGCAGTTGGCGCAGACGTGACCCTCTTGCGTCAGGACCTGCGGAACGCAGTGGCGCGTATTACTGAGGCGGAATTCAGGATATCGGTGGTGGAGGACGACGTTGGGACCCTGAAGCGGAAAATGGCGGCAATGGAAAACGTCCAGAGGGGCCTTGCGCTCCGCGTGGAGGATGCCGAAGAGCGGGCACGCAGGAACAACCTTCGCTTTGTGGGGTTTCCGGAAGGATGCGAGAAGGGGAACATGGAACTATTCTTGTCCCAATGGTTGGAGACTTGGCTTCCCCCGGACGCTCTGTCACGATGCTTTGTGATCGAACGCGCACATAGAGCCCTGACGCAGAATCCGCCGGCGGGGGAGCGGTCCAGGCCGGTGATAGCTAGAATTCTGAATTTCCACGACAGGGACACTATCCTACGGGAGGCAAGGACCAAAGACTCTCTCCTATTTGAAAACCAGAAGATCATGATCTTTCCGGATTACACCAGAATCGTGCAACAACAACGTCATTCGTTCATTGCCGCCAAGGCGAAACTACGAGGTCTGAAGATCCAATACTCCTTACTTTATCCGGCCCGCCTGCGGGTAGTCTTCCAGTCACTAACCCATTTTTTTGATACTTTGGAGGACGTCCTTAAATGGACTGATGAGACAGTGAGGGTCCGGCCGCTCAAGGGGCCCATCGCCGGAACGGTAGGACCAGAATGCCAGGAGCAAGAGACATAGGAGGTCGAGGTCGCGGAAACGCTCCTTTTCGCGTGGTGGGAAACGAGATGGCGCACCTACCGACTCCGACCTCCCTGACAAAGTTGGATGGGCCTCGGGGGACTGAACTTGCTTGCAGAAATTACAGGCTCCCGCTGGGAGATGGTGCTTTCATGTGTCCGTTTGGACTGCTGCTTGCTAATTGAATGTATAGCCACTGCTCGCTTTCCTTTATCATAGTTGGGACTGTGTGGGGCGGCGGAGGGGGGGTTCAGGATGCTCTCTTACAGGGGCTTTGCCTCCTACTCAAGTGGGAGATGCTAGGGGGGGGTCTGTTGGTTGGGTGGTTAGTTGGGACTTATGAGGGGGGGGTTCTTGGGGATCCATTGGAGTGGGTGGCCGCTGACCTCCCGTTGGGGATTAGGGCGCTCCTGCACCGCGACAGGTACTTCAATGTTGTTGAGGTATAGGGGAGGGGGGAGGTCGGTTTTCTGGGAGTTGGGTTGGGGACGGGTCTGGGGGAGGGGGGAGGGGGATGCGCTATGTTTGGGTCCACAGGGGTAACTTGTTCACACACGATGGTCCACCAGGTACGGCTTATGTCCTATGGACAATTGCACTCTCCTACGCCCGGGCGATTGCGGACTTTTCCGATCGATGGCGGCTAGGGGTCCTGCCTCGGAGCTCCCCAGAGCTGCACTGAGAATTGTGAGTTGGAACGTGAAGGGTATGCTTGATAAAATCAAAAGGGGCTGTGCTGCGGCAGGGGAAAAGGGAAAAGGCTGATGTCGTACTGTTACAAGAGACTCATCTCCTAGGTACAAAGACTGAGTTTACAGCGCTATGGGTATCATCAGGTGTTCCATGCTGGTTTTGCCCGGGGATCCCGGGGGGTGGCGGTCTTGGTTCACCGAAGGGTGTACTACACACATTCTACACAGTGGATTGATGCCCAGGGCAGATATGTCTTTATCAAAGGAATGATTGTTGAGGAACAAGTGGTTTTTGGTAGTGTGTATGCTCCCCCCCCCTTGCAATGGTCTCTGGTGGAGAAGCTGTTTGCGGTCTGGGCTGAGGTACCGGATGTCTTGTCAGTGATAGGAGGCGACTGGAATGATGTAATGGATGGCTCTGCGGATCGCTACAGGCCGAATGGCGGACAGCTGGCGGCTGCCCCTACGAGACTGAGTGATATGGTGAGAGGTATGGGATGGATGGATGCCTGGCGCTATCAACACCCACACAGTCGGGAATTTACTTATGTTTCAGCGGTCCATCGATCCTTCTCACGGTTGGACTACTTGTTCGTCTCGTGCGCCGCCGTCAGAAGAGTGGCGTCGACTGCTATTCTGCCGCGTGGGCTTTCTGATCATTCCCCCGTTACGATTGATATCCTCCTTGACAGAAGGCGACAGCCATTTCGATGGCGCCTCTCTACTTGGCATCTGCAACGAGATGACTACCAGTCCCATATGCGAGAGGCCATTGCTCACTATTGGGAGGAGAATGAGTGGCCAGATTCAGACGTGGTGACCCTCTGGGAGGCCATGAAGCCTACACTCAGAGGAGTGGATATAGCCTGGTGTGCGAGGGCCCGTAGGACACGAGGGGAGGAACTGGAGAGGACGGCAGATCGCGTCCGCACTCTGGAGGCACGGTCTACGGAGACGGGGGCGGAGGAAGACACGCGGGGCTCCTTCCAGCGCAGAGTGATGCTGCTTCCCTACTTCTTGAGGAGTCGCGCCATATATGGCTTGCAACGCAGAGTAGAATATACCAATGGGGGGACAAATCCAGCTCAATGTTGTACAGGTTGTGCCAGGGCACGTTCCAGGCTCAGACACTGCCGGCGTTGAGAGATGAAGCCGGGACTTCTAAAACCGATCCAGGGGTTATAGCCGACAGTTTTGCGCGCTACTATGAGGCGCAATACGCCCCCAGAGACTCCCTTCCTGCAGAGGCAGTGGACACATTTCTGGCGGACCTCCCGCCGCGGGGGATCTCCGACGAGGAGCGTGACAGTCTCGAGCTTCCTTTGTCCGCGGAGGAACTGGGCAAGGCGCTGGGTGAGCTGAATGCCGGGAAGGCCCCAGGGCCGAACGGCTTCCCGTGCGAGTTTCTACGGAAATACCATCTCCAGTTAGGGCCCCATTTCAAGAAGGCATTGGATGCTGCTAGGGAACTGGGTCAGCTGCCGCCGGATTGGAGGCATGCCGAGATAGTGGTGTTCTGCAAACCGGGGAGACCACCAGATCGCCATGAATCGTACCGCCCTATCTCACTCCTAAACATCGAGGCGAAGATACTAGCGAAGGCGCTTGCCAACCGCCTCCTGCCTCTGATTACCGCTCTGGTCCACCGAGACCAGGCTGGTTTTATGCCACACAGGGCCAATAGACACAATATTAGGCGGGCCCAAGTGGCTCTGGAGATGATGAAAGCCACCGGCTCCCAGGCAGCGCTTCTATTGGCTGATATCGATAGGGCCTTCGACTCGCTGAGCTGGACGTACTTACGGGCACTCCTACCCTGTTTGAACCTCGGCCCTCACTTTCTCTCGTATATACGGCTGCTGTATACCGGCCTGACGGCGTCCGTGCGGGTGGCCGGTGCGATTTCAGACGCCTTCCCCATCGGGCGAGGTACCCGACAGGGATGCCTGCTCTCGCCATACTTATTCGCTCTCGCAATGGAACCCCTTGCGGCGTGAGTGCGAATAGATGCGCAGATGAAGGGGTTCGAATGGGTGGCTGGGCCGTCAGACCGAATTGCGCTCTACGCGGACGACGTGCCGTTCTTTCTTACAGATCTCGATAGGTCAGGTCCCAGGGTTCTTGAGATTATGAGAGTGTTTGGCGAGGTTTCAGGGCTTAATCTCAACGTGAAGAAGTCTGTTTTGTCGACCCTAGGCAGCGGTGTGGCTCTTGGTGCCTGGGCATCCGGCCTACAAAAGGCAACGGGGGTTTTAAATACCTGGGGGTGTTTCTGACTGACATCCCTGGAGTCTCGTGGGAGCGTAATATTGTTCCTGTCTGGGACAGAGTCAGATCGGACATGAAGACATGGTCCCGTATGCCCTTGAACCTTTAAGATGGTCGCTCTCCCTCGTCTGCTCTACCAACTGCAGAATCATCCCTATCCTATCTTGCCACAATGGTTCCGCCAAGTCAATTCGGCGCTGGGCCGTTTTCTCTGGGCTGGGGGGGGCGGTTCGTGTGGCCCTTCGCACCTGTTTCCTCTCTACATACTGCGGTAGCCTGGCGTCTTCGGACATCCTCTCCTACTATCAGGCGTCCCATCTCTTGATACTTAACGAATGGTGGTATGGGGATCGGGGCGATCCGGCATATGCTCTGGAAAGGTATCTAATGGAACCCGATACCTTGCACACGCTTCTGTACTCGGCAGGGAAAAGGAAGAGGCTCCCGATGGTCACGCAGATTGTCTCCCAGGTCTGGCGTCGGGCACTTGGTCGTATGGGATGGTGGAATAGGCTGACCGGGGAAACCCCGTTGTGGCAGAATGGCCGCCTGCCGGCCTTGTCGGCCCTGCCGGGGTTTCGCAGCTGGGACTCGATAGGGATCTCGGCGTTAGGGCATGTCATGAGGGGCACAACCCTTAAATCCTTTCAGGAGTTGAGGGATGAGTACGATGTGCCGAATACCCAGTTCTTCAAATACCTGCAGTTTCGCAACGCTATCTCCCCCGCCTTGGCGGGGTTGAACTCCCTACCGGAATTCAGTCCAATAGAGGCTAAACTGTTCATGGGAGAACTGACGGAAAAGAAGATATCCTGCATATACCAATCCCTTGTTACCCATTGTGCGTCCTCCCTAGACGGCCTGCGGTCCAAATGGGAGAGGGACGTTGGTGAACTTGATGAAGAAGGATGGAGGGAGGCTCTTGCGGCTCCGAGGGAGGCGGCTGTGGCCGTACGGCTGCGCTTTATCCAATTTAAATACCTACATAGGGCTTACTACACGAGAGAGAGGCTGTGGCGGGCTGGATTGATTGCCTCCCCGGACTGTCTGAGGTGTGGCAGAGAGGTGGGCACGTTCCTACATACTGTGTGGACCTGCGGGGCAATGGCAAGATATTGGAGGCGTATATGGGACTGTTTGGATGAGGTTCTGGGCTGGCAGATCCCGCGTACGTCGCAGCTGGGTCTTCTGCATGTCTTGGAGCAGGTGGGAGGTAACATCTATAAAAGACACCTCTTGCTCCTGGGCCTTACAGTGGCCAAAAGGGATGTGGCCCGCGCCTGGAAAGACCCTGGGGCTCCTCCGATTGAGGTTTGGAAACGGGGCATGGATTATTGTATGGGACTGGAACGCCCAGTGTTTGAGGCCCGTGGCTGCCCCAGAAAACACTATAAAATCTGGAAGAGGTGGGCAGAATACAGGGGGCTGTGGCTGGAGCCACCGCCGCAGCGAGACGCGATAGTGGACCAGTTGTCCTATGTACCGGGACGAGAGTGAGAGTGTACTACCATATCTGTATAGATTGCTTTGTTTAGATCCTGGTGACCATCGTGAACAGGGCTTGGGTGGGACCCGGGTGGGGGGGTGTTCCGGGGTTGGGGGGGTCCGGGTAGTTAATATCACTGTTTTATCCTGCTTACTGTACTGATTGCTGCAACTGTACTTCTTGATTATTTGCTTACAGCCCCTCCAGTGTCTGGAGTGCTATAGATGTTTCTGCAATCATTTCTGAAATGTCAATAAAATCCAGTTCTGAAAAAAAAAAACAGGGCAGGCAGGTGAAACCATTGCACATCTGAGCAGTGGCTGATTGGAAGGGAGTGAGATGGATTGGTTCACGCCCTCTTTGAATAAAGAGGATTTCGATTCCTTTTTTAAAGGTGGTGACACTAGAGGTCATGCAACATGCTAGTGTAGTGAGAGAGTGCCAGATCCTTGCAGCATTTCTCGTGATGGCCTGTTTGATTCAATGTTCTTTCTTGAAAATGGAAGGCTCCAAGATAAGCGAAGTACATGTACCTTCCTTGATCCCCCTTTAATGAATGAATGACTACACATTTGTATAGCGCATGGCTACCCGTGAGCATCCCAGCGCTTCAGACAAACCCAGTCAATCCTCCCCGGCTCATGAAAACAAAAATGTTTTTAGCAGTTTTCTGAACTGCAGATGGTTGGCTTCCAGCCGTAAGGAGTCAGGGAGCTGGTTCCAGAATTTGCCTGCTTGTAAGGAAAATCGTCTGCCACCTGAACAGGTTCTTTTTATCTTCCTAGTGCTGGACCTTAAGGTCCTCAGGGTCTGATAGGATTGGAACAGGGGTTGCAACACATTAGGTCCAGATGCTGTCATCGCTTTGTGTGCAATCGTCATTGCCTTGAACCATATCCTTTGTTGCACCGGTAGCCAATGCAGTTGACGTACTGCAGGTTTAGCTGAACTCCTCCGGGGCAAGTCCAGCAGCAGCCTAGCCACACAGTTTTTAACCGTCTGCAGGATCTTGATCGTTCCCTGTGGAGCTCCCAGATAGATTGCATTTGCATAATCTAGCCGGGATAAAATCAAAGCCTGCACCAGAAGGCGCTTAGCTTCGAATGGGAGGAGCTTGAGTATCTTCCTTATCACCCTCCTTAAGGCGAAGCAGGTGGCTGCTACATTACGCGCTTGCACCCGAAAGCTGAGGGTGGGGTCCAGCCAGACTCCCAAGCTCTTGATTTGTTCCTTGGGCAGAGGGGGCTGGCCAAGATTGTTAGGCCACCAGGCGTTGACTGACAAGGGGGGTTTGTGTCCCAGCATCATGACCTCTGTTTTTGTGCCATTCAGCTTCAAGAAGGAGGTGTTCATCCAGTTACATACCTCCAATAAGCAGGAGGAGAGATTTTCACTGGTGGATTCCTGACCCGAGAGTGACATTATTAACTGGGAGTCATCGGCGTAGGTGACCAGTTGTACCCCCCAGGGCAACACCACCTCAGCCAAAGGTCTCATGTAGATGTTAAACATGGTAGGGCTGGGGGGCGTGGCTTGGCGGGCGAAGATGGCGGTCGCAGCGTTGTAGAGCTCCCGCCGGCCCAGACATAATTTGCTTATTTATCCTGGCCCCCGAGCCCGTTAGCTGTACTATCTGTGTGGCGATTGTCCCTGGCGGCGCCTGGATCTCTCCGGTGTGCCGAGTTATCCTTCCTGACGTTCCGGTGGGCCGAGGTCGTCTGCGGCGAAGTGAGGCCTAGTGTCCATTGGCGGAGCCGGGACCTCGATTTTCAAGGTCAGCAGCCGGCGGCCGGTGGTCGGACCGGCCGGGCGATTCCCCGGCCCGTGATTGCAGCACCGGAGGTTGGGGGAGCCACAGCGGTGCCCTGTGGAGCTGCCTTGCACATCGGGGTGGCCCCCGGACGACGCGGGGTCACTGAGGCCTGTACGGACCTCGGGCTGCCGGGGCCTCGAGTTTCGCGACCCCGGGCTGGCCCAGGCCCGGATTGCGGAGGGTCGGTACTGATCGTCCCTGGTGTTGGTGGGGCCGTGGCCGTGCCCTGAGAGACCATCCGACGAGTGGAGGAGGTGCCTGGGGAGGCGAATCACTGCTGAGGCCCGTATACATTGCAGGCGGCCGGGGGGCCCCGTCCTTCACGCCCGGGGCCTGGCCCTAGACCTCTAAGTGGAGCAGACCGTCGGCGGGAGCTGTGTGGCCGAGGCCCTGGCGAGTGGCTGCGCAGCCTGTTGGTGAGGCTGGGGACTGGTCGAAGGCTCACCGCAACCGTGAGTGACACACCTGGGACCTGCAGGGCGGTTGGAGCCAACTGTGGGGCTGCGAGGCAGTGGGCCACGAGACTGGACGTAAGTGGAGGCCGGAGCGGGAGGGGCGGCCCTAGACTGGTCTGGACTTATCTGGTGGCGTGTGGACTGGTCCGGTTGGGGGGCCCGCCTGCCGTCGGACTTCGTTAGAGCCGCGGCCGCCTTTCTCCCCACCCCCAGTGTCGATGGGGTGGACCACCTTTGGGGCGCTGAAGAGCACGGCCAGACGTGGATACCCGGGGTGTTGTGGAAGTGGAACTGTGCGCAGAAATGACCAGGGGAGGAGGAGGCCCGCCCAAGCAGAGTCCCATCGACAAATTTACAGGGCCCAGTGGAGGGCCCAGTGCGTCCAGTGGCAGCAATGGAGCGGTGCCGGACAACGCGGCGCTCATGGCGGCAATCACTCAGTCCAGAGACATGCTGGACGCCAAGATTGGGGCGGTAGGTGTAGATGTAACACTATTGCGCCAGGACCTGCAAAATGCGGTAGAACGGATCACGGAGACGGAGTCCAGGGTCTCGGTGGTTGAGGCGGACGTTGGGACACTGAAACGGAGAATGGCAGAGATGGAGCACGTCCAGAAGACCCTCGCGTCTCGGGTGGAAGATGCTGAAGGGCGCGCACGCAGAAATAACCTCCGCTTTATAGGATTTCCAGAGAGATGCGAGAAGGATGATATGGAGCAGTTTCTGTCCCGGTGGCTGGAGAGCTGGCTCCCACCGGGGGTTCTGTCCAACTGCTTTGTGATTGAGCGTGCGCACCGAGCCCTGACACAGAGGCCGCCGGAGGGTGAGCGTCCTAGACCAGTCATTGCCAGACTTTTGAATTATCACGACCGAGATGTTATACTGCGAGAGGCGAGAACTAAAGGCTCCATCTCCTATGAAAATCAAAAGATCATGATTTTTCCCGACTATACGAAGCTTGTGCAGCAGCAACGCCAGTCCTTTGCGGCAGCCAAATTGCGGGGCCTGAAACTCCAGTACTCCTTATTGTACCCAGCTCGCCTGCGGGTGGTGTATCAGTCCCGGACCCACTTCTTCGACTCCCCGGAGGAGGTCTTCAAGTGGACGGACGAAACGGTGAGAATCAGGCCACATGCCCAGCCGGGTCTGGACCCGGGTGGATCGAGGGGATCGTCGCAGGAGCAGGCAGACCGCCCTGCTCGGAAGGGGAGGCATCGGAGGTCCCGATCACGCAAGAGATCCGCCTCTGCTAGTGCGACGCAGACCAGTGGGACAATGGAATCCGACCACTCTGACAATGGCCGTTGAACTCTGGAGGGGTTCTGCCCTTCTCTATTGACGTATCGCCTTGGTTTGCTGAGGGTTCCATAGTGGGACTGCCTGTTTGGGGGTGCCAGTGATGCGGTACTGCCGGCTCTGAGAAATACCCTGGCCGTATGTGGTATCGCAGCTGGGGTTTGGGAGGCGACTTAATAGGGGGTCATCAACCTCCACAAGTTGTGGGAGTTGTCTAGGGGGGGGTGTGATCTTAAGGTTAAGGGGTGTTGGGATCCATTGGCATGGTTGGCCCTGGGTCCTCGGTTCTGGGTCCGGAGCTGTCCATGCTGCGACAGATACTTCAGTGTTTCATGAGGTATAGGGGTGGGGGGAGTTGGGGACAGGGGGAGGTGAGAGGGGGTTTGTTTGGGGTGGTTTGGGGCTGGGGTCGGGAGGGGGTAGCTGTTGCTGCCTGGGGGTTCAGGGGCGGTTGGGGGGGGTCGCACGTGCTGTTTTCTGATGTACCGAGTGTGATGTGGGGGTGGCGCAGAGGGCCTGGTTGGGGTGATCACCTTGACAATGGTTGAACAGACTACTATGCTTCCTAACGAGTCCCTGCGTGTAGTAACCTGGAATGTTAGGGGGATGCTCGATAAGATTAAACGTGGGGCGGTACTGCGCTGGGGGAAAAGGGAGACAGTTGATGTACTGTTGCTTCAAGAAACGCATATGCTGGGTTCCAAGGTCCTCAGCCTACAGAGATTTGGCTTCCAACAGGTCTATCACGCCGGATTTACTAGAGGGTCCAGAGGTGTTGCTATCTTGGTGCATCGCAGGGTGGCTTATGTACATGAGAAACAGTGGACTTACCCACAGGGTCGATTCATTTTTGTCAAAGGAATGGTGGGTGCTGAACCGGTGGTCTTTGGCAGTGTGTATGCCCCCCCCCCCTCTGCAGTGGGCCCTGTCAGAGAGGCTGTTTACAATATGGGACGACATCCCAGAGTCATTGACGGTGGTTGGGGGAGACTGGAATGAGGTAATGGATGCCTGTATGGACCGTCAGAGGAGACAGGTTGTGGTTGCGGATGTTCCCCCCGCCGTCTCACATACCAGGCTGCGTGCAACGGTGGAGAGTATGGGCTGGGTGGATGTGTGGCGTCATATGCACCCCGTGGCGCGTGAGTTCACGTATGTGTCTGCGGTACATGGCACTTTCTCGCGGTTGGATTATGTGTTTATGCCTGGTGCCTGCTTGAGTAGAGTGCGGGAGGCTGCAATATTGCCAAGGGGGTTGTCTGATCACTCCCCAGTTGTTGTCAAGATAGAGCTTCACACAAAACGGCAGCCATTCCGTTGGAGAATGTCCTCGTGGCATCTGCAACAACCTGAATATGTCCACCACATTCGGGAGGCGATTGACCATTACTGGTGAGATAACCTCGTGGGCGATGCCGATGAGGTGGTGGTTTGGGAAGCGATGAAGCCCACAATACGGGGGGTCGATATAGCTTGGTGTACGGCCGCCCGCCGGAAGCACCGGGAGGCCATTGCCACTGCGGCCGCGCAGGTTGGGGCCCTGGAGCGACGTGGCCGGGGAGGAGGCGATGAGACTGTGATACGGTTACTCCTGCAGGCACAACAGTCGTATGCCTCTATCTTACACGACGAGGCTAAGCAGGCGTGGCTCGCCACGCGGAGTAGAGTCTACCAGTGGGGAGACAAGTCCTGTACGATGCTCCATCGGCTGTGTCAGTCTAATCTTCGGCCGCTTGCGCTGCCGGGTCTCACTGCAGTGGACGGATCGGTGATGATGGCCAACTAGCAGCTAGCTTTGCCCGATACTTCGAAGAGCAGTATGCCCCACGAGACTGTCTGGAAGCAGATGAGGTAGCCAAATTTCTTGATGACCTGCAGCCGAAGGCTGTCTCTGATGAGGCTAGGACGGCACTTGACGCTCCGCTCACTGCTGAGGAACTTGGGGAGGCCCTGGGACAACTTAACACCGGGAAAGCGCCCGGGCCAAGTGGCTACCCGTGTGAGTTTTACAAGAAATTCCACCTCCTGTTGGGGTCTCACTACCGACGTGCACTTGAGGCAGCCCGGACTCGGGGCAGGCTGCCATCTGATTGGCGCCATGCGGAAATTGTGGTGTTTCAGAAGCCGGGTAGGCCCCCCGACAGGCACGACTCGTATCGTCCCATATCCCTGCTGGACATTGAGGCCAAAATTCTGGCGAAAGCCCTAGCAAACCGCCTACTTCCGTACATCGCGGATCTGGTCCACCCCGACCAGGCCGGATTCATGCCTCATAGAGCGACACGCCATAATATCCGGCGGGCACAGGCAGCGGTGGACGCCATGGGGACTTTGGGCGAACAGGCGGCCTTGCTGTTAGCAGACATGGACAAAGCCATCGACTCTGTCAGCTGGGCATACCTTTTTGCACTCCTGCCCCGTCTGAATCTAGGCCCGGTGTTTTTGTCATATCTTAAGCTACTGTATACCGACATCACAGCCTCGGTACGGGTCGCTGGCGCCATATCTGAACAGTTTCGGATTGGTCGGGGAACCCGGCAGGGGTGCCCATTGTCCCCATACCTGTTCGCGCTGGCTATGGAGCCCCTCGCATCTTGGGTGCGCATAGATGCACAGATGCGTGGGTTTGTGTGGAGTGGGGATCTGACGGACAGGATTGCATTGTATGCTGACGACGTCCTATTCTTCCTCACGGACTTGCAACGCTCAGGTCCCCGAGTCCTAGACATCATGCGTATCTTTGGGGAGGTTTCCGGCCTTCGGCTGAACCTACACAAGTCTACTCTGTGGGTGTTGGGGGGCGGAGCCATAGCAGACCCCTGGGCAGCAGGACTACGGGTGGCATCTGACGGGCTGAAATACCTTGGGGTGTTTCTCTCGGAATCGCCAACCATTGCTTGGGATCGCAACATCGTGCCTGTATGGGAGCGAGTCCAGGCTGATGCCAAAACGTGGTCCAGAATGCCCCTAACCATATTCGGCAGATCCGCAATCTTCAAGATGGTTGCGCTCCCACGCCTGCTATATCAGCTGCAAAATTACCCCTACCCTGTTAGCCCGCAGTGGTTTCGGCAGGTTAATTCGGTGCTGGGCCGCTTCCTATGGGCTGGAGGGGCGGCCAGGGTCGCGCTCCGGACGTGCTTCTTATCCACCTATTGTGGTGGCCTGGCCACCTCCGATCTGCTGTCCTATTACCAGGCCTCTCGCTCATGTGGGACAATACGCTACACACCATCTTGTACTCGGCCCGACTGCGGCGGACATTGCCGTCTGTCACGAGGGTGGTCTTTGCTGTGTGGAGACAGGCGTTGCGCCGGATGGGCTGGTGGGGCAAACTGACGGCGGAAACGCCGCTGTGGCACAACGACCTGCTCCCGGAGCTCTCTACTCTGGCCGGGTTTGAGGGATGGGAGGCCATAGGGATTTCGTTGCTGGGCCAGGTCATGTCTGGAACTACCCTCAAATCGTTTCAGGAGCTCAGTGCGGAGTTCCACATGCCTCAATCCCAGTTCTTCCGCTATCTACAACTGCGTCATGCACTCACCCCCAGTATCGCTCACTTGGAGTCTCTCCCCGAGTTTAGTCCGGTCGAGGCGAAGGTCTTTATGGGGGACCTGGAGGATAGAAAGGTCTCCCGTATCTACCAGACGCTGGTCACTCACTGCTCCTCTACATTGCTTTCCCTCCGGGCGGCATGGGAGGTGGATGTGGGTCCCCTAGACGAGGATGATTGGAGGGAGGCCCTGGAATCCCCGCGAGGGGATGTATGACGTTACAACGCATACTTTTACAACGCCTACCATTACAACGAATTTTTTACAACGCAAAAACTTTTACAACGCATACCATTACAACGCAAGATTTTACAACGCAAGTACCTTTACAACGCATACCATTACAACGTAAATATTGGTAAGAATATAATATTTTTTTAAATATAAATTATTTTAAAATATAATTAAATTGTATTTAATATTATTTAATTAATTTAATTTAAATATAATTTTAATTTATTTTTACAAATTAACCCTGTACCCCAAAAACCCAAAACTGACCCTGAACCCTAAAAATATTTTTTTTAATTTAAATTAATTTAAATTATTAAAATATAATTAATTTATATTTAATTACATTTAATTAATTTAATTTAAATATAATTTTATTTTATTTTTACAAATTAACCCTGTACCCCAAAAACCCCAAACTGACCCTGAACCCTAAAAATACCCCTTTACCCAAAAACTGAAAACTGACCCTGAACCCTAAAAATACCCCTTTACCCAAAAACGGAAAACTGACCCTGAACCCTAAAAATACCCCTTTACCCAAAAACTGAAAACTGACCCTGAACCCTAAAAATACCCCTTTACTCAAAAACTGAAAACTGACCCTGAACCCTAAAAATACCCCTTTACCCAAAAACTGAAAACTGACCCTGAACCCTAAAAATACCCCTTTACCCAAAAACTGAAAACTGACCCTGAACCCTAAAAATACCCCTTTACCCAAAAACTGAAAACTGACCCTGAACCCTAAAAATACCCCTTTACCCAAAAACTGAAAACTGACCCTGAACCCTAAAAATACCCCTTTACCCAAAAACCCAAACATATAATATTTTAAAAATAATTATATACTTACCAATACTTACGTTGTAATGGTATGCGTTGTAAAGGTACTTGCGTTGTAAAATCCTGCGTTGTAATGGTATGCGTTGTAAAAGTTTTTGCGTTGTAAAAAATTCGTTGTAATGGTAGTTCGTTGTAAAAGTTGCGTTGTAAAGGTTGTTTCCCCCGCGAGGGGCCGCTATAGCCATGCGGCTTCGGCTCATCCAATTTAAGTATCTCCATAGAGCCTATTACACCCGAGAGCGACTGTGGAAGGCGGGACTGATTGAGTCTCCGGAGTGTCTGCGCTGTGGGGCCACTCCGGGCTCGCTGTTGCATACGGTGTGGTCGTGTGCTAGACTGTCTGGCTTCTGGAGGGGTGTATGGGGCTGCTTGTCTGAGGTCCTGGGTTGGAATCTCCCCCGCACTCACCGGTTGGGGTTGCTGCATGTCATGGAGGGTATTGGTGGAAACATCTACAAACGCCACTTACTGTTGTTAGGACTTGTTGTGGCTAAGAGAGATCTGGCCCGGGCATGGAAGGGAGAGAGAGCCCCCCCCTTGTCTGCATGGAAGGCAGGACTGGACTATTACATGGGGCTTGAAAAAACGGTGTTTGGGGCAAGGGGTTGCCCCCGTAAGCATTTTAAAATCTGGAAGCGGTGGGCTGATTACAGGGGGCTGTCGTTGGATCCTTCAGTGGAACGAGAGGAAGACATATGAATGAGATGTGTTGCATTGCTCTATGTTCTGTGGCATACCTGTCACACCGCACCTCAGTTTTACTCGTAGCTTCATACACACGTGCGTGGGGGCGGGGAGGGGAAGGGGGGGGATCTGGGGGGTGGTGGGGTACGGGGAGTTGGTGGGGCAGGGTTATTTTTCTTGAGCCTTTCTCTTTTTATTGATCGGACAATTGTGCATGCGTAATAAACTGTGCCATAACTGTTGGTGGTAATCTCCTGATTGTGGAGAGCCATAATTTTCTCTTGCCTTAACTGCTCAATAAAATCTGTTGTGAAAAAAAAAAAACATGGTAGGGCTGAGGGAGGAGCCCTGGGGGACGCCGCACTGCAGAGGGACTTGGGTTGAAATAGCCTCCTCCTCAAAGACACCAAAAGTTCTGCCAGTGATAAAGGAGTCCAGCCATCTGAGTGCCACCCCGGCCACACCTACGTCACTCAGCCTTTGCCTCAGGATGGAATGATTGACAGTGTCGAAGGCTGCGCTCAGGTCTAATAGAACGATAGCAGCACAGCTTCCTCCATCCACTATTTTCCTAGCTTCTTCGATCACTGCGATCAGGGCGGTCTCTGTACCCTGTTTCTGCCTGAAGCCCGTCTGGGTAGGATGTAGGATGTTATTTTTCTCCAGAAAGGAGGACAGTACGGTATTTACATGTTTCTCCGCTACCTTACTACTTCCTGGTAGCAAGGAGATTGGCCGATAATTTGCCAAGTCCTCCGGATCCAGATTCGGTTTTTTCAATAAGGCTTTCACTCTCGCTTGTTTCCAGGAAGGAGGAACAATACCTGATATTAGGGAAGAGTTAATTAACTCCTTGATAACTGGGGTCACTGTCTCTGATACCTTCATAAGGATGGTGGGAGGGGCAGGGTCGGCAGGGGAACCGGACTGAATACCACCGAGGAGTTGCTGCACCATCTGGCAGTCAAGGGGATTAAACTCCTCGAGCCTGGCGCTCCCTACCGGCCGAGACGAGGATGGTGGTATACAGGTCTGTTGAAAAAGGGAGTAAATATCTAAGACTTTAGATGCAAATAATTTTTCTAGTTTATCGCATAGTTTCTGTGCGAGAAGCGGGTCCCTAAGTGGACTAGGGGGGGTAGTTAGGGTTTTAAAATTTTTTTTTAATTTCCCGGGGTGAGTTTGCAGCTGCAGCTATTTTCCCTTGATAGTAGCTAGACTGCGTAGATTTTATTTTGTTTTTGTAAGTCCGGAGTGCGACTCTGTAGTGTTCTTTACTATCCACAGAGTAGTCTTTCCTCCAGTTCCTTTCCAGCTGTTTACAGTTTAGTTTGAGTGCCTTAAGTTCAGGTGTATACCAGGCCTTTTTATTTGTGCCATTATGATGACAGACTTCCACTTTAGGCAAAGCAGCGTCAAGTGAGAACTCCAGCCATTTGTTAACGAGGGTGTCTGCTACCGCCGGGTCTATGCTATTGGCTGGCACTGTTGTTTTCAGGTTCATGTTCCATTCCTCAATCGATAGCTTAGACCAGATCCGGGCTGCTCTCTTGTTAGTGGTTGCTGGGTTTGCCTGCTCCAGGGGCGCCCAGGAAAAGGATAGTAGCGTATGGTCAGACCAAGGGACCATTACAGAGTCATCAAATTTAAGATTGACCAGATTCGTAAAGAAATGGTCAAGGGTGTGTCCTGCCGTATGAGTGGGGCCTTTTACAATTTGTACTAACTGGATTACCTCCAGTCCTGCCGTTAGATTCTGACTTGCGGGTATATCTGGGGTGTCCACATGGATATTGAAATCCCCATGAATAGAAAAATTGGGGGAGCGACTAGCATAGTTCATAGCGATGTTAGGAAGCTCTTCACAGAATGTAGCATGGGCTCCTGGAGGAAGATATAAGAGTATGCCTGAAAAAGTACAGGTAGGGGAAAAGGAGATAACAAATGACATACTTTCGGCGTCAGGAATAGGGCACGGCAGGCTCCTACAGCCATAGTTATTTTGATATATAATGGCAATGCCCCCACCATTCCCGTCCTTACGATCTTGCCTACAAATGGCATAATGCGAGGGTAGTGCCCGAACAATGTCAGGGTCTGAGGAGGAGTTAGTCCATGTCTCAGTTAAAAACAGGACATCGAAGTCTCTGTCTTCCACTAACATAGCAATCTCCATAACGTGCTTAGGTAGTGACCGACAATTAAGCAACACCAAGGAAAAGGGCTTAGTTATGCAGGGAGTTATTGCGGTGGGCTTATCCACATTGAATATAAAATTACAGCAGGGGCAGGGTTTTTGGGAACGACTTCCTGGCAATACGTTCAGAGACTTCCAATTTTGCAGCCAGGTAATAGGGAGAGGAAACATGAAGGGGATTTGTGAGTGATGTACGCAGTCTTACACTATACTATGGATTTAGTAGGGAGCTATTGAAGAGTGACATTGTCAATTCTTTTGGGGCCTGTAGCAACGTGTTCTGCCATATGCAGCACTGCTCTGAGGGGTGCCAGATAAATAGTTTTTGTAGTCTGAAGAGGAACGAGTCCCATAGTATAACCTAGAAAGAAAAAGCGCTTGGACTACACACTTTTCAAATGAATTTTCTCCAGAGTAGCCTGAGATGGGGGCTAGTGCCCTTGGATATAGTTGAGTTTTGCTTCTCAAGATAAAGCCTGTTGTGGATAATAAAACCAGTGATCAAATCAAATCAAAATATAGCTTTATTCGATTGTTAACAACAATCATAAAAGCGAAACATGTGTTAAAAAAGTTGACAATATAATACATTTACATATTGTACAAAACATTTCATTGGTGACAAAATTCCAATAAAAAGCATTCTTCCTGTAATTGAGAATACATGACATAATCAATGTTTTCCTAAAATATATCACTTGTTTTAAAAACGCTGTGATTGTTGCTACACATAGCTCATTTTCCAAATATTGTGTGCTTAACATAGCCAGACGACATTGGCGCAAGCCCATCTGTCTCAGTAGAGGCAATAAAATCCTACGCCTTGGAGAATCATAACATTTACAGAACAAAAGGACATGCATAGTACTTTGGGGTGACACATCGTCACAAGGACAAGGCAATAAGTCGTGCAATCAGTCATTTATATTTGGAAAACTAACCAGTCTATGAAAAATTCCAAATCTAAAGCATATCAATAAAAATTTATCATAATTGCCATGAACATTGATGTTGTAGGACAGTTGTTTTTAAAACCTCAGTTGTTATCCTTAAGGTATCCAGAAAACACAAACCATCCTTCCTCAAATCTTTTCTTGAAATGGCTGAGATAGTAGGAGGATTTAAAAAGTATTCCGGCTTTCCAATATCAGTGAAAAACTTGGACACATAACTCAGCCAGGCTTTCCTCATTGCTCCATCCAATTTTAGAATATCTGACACAATATCCCTGTTCAGCTTGGTTTCTTCTTTGGTCCAAAGTCTGTGCCATAGAAGCACATGCTCAAGCTTAATCAAGTCAGATACAAATGGGAGTCCTAATTCTGCATGGCAGTTATAATTAGGAGTACTCTTAGGGACTGCGAGGATATGTTTCAGGAAAGAGTTTTCAGCTACCTGGATAGGGTTAGGGTCAGCAAAACCCCACATCCCACTCCCATAGGTAGCGCCAAATACACATTTTGCTTTATATATGTTAATTAGCTCAACAGGTGGTCTCCTACCTAGTTTATTAGAAAAGATCTTCAGGGCAGCAGTGGAACGAAGCATCGCAAGTTTTTTAACTGCTACTGCCTGAGCCCAAGACTCATTCTGAGTGGATAGAATACCTAAGTAAGAGAATTGTTTAGTTGCCTTAAGCTTCTGTCTTGAAATGAAGATTGCCCTTTTAGTTTTACAATCTTTACCACATCGCATGATGAATGTTTTTGAGGTGTTTACCCTTAACCCTAGATCTTCCATACATAGGGCAAACCTATCCACCACGCGTTGAAGTCCCACTTGAGTACGAGACATTAGCACCGCATCGTCACCGTACAAAAGTGCCGGGATTGGGCGACCAGCTACATATGGGGAATCTAAGATGTCACTGCACATGGCTCCCTCCAGACCATTTATGTACAAGTTAAAAAGGAACGGAGCCAGGACACATCCCTGCCTGACTCCGCTCCTAATAGGGATTTTATCCATGTGTTCCCCATTCAGACCGTATCGAACACGGGCTGACGCATTGCTATAAAAACGTTTAAGAAAATAAATAATATTTTCATCAGCCCCTAGTTGTCCTAGCAAAGCCCACAATTTGGAATGTACCACACAGTCAAAAGCAGCCGAGAGGTCAACGAAGGCCAGGAACAAACTCCCCTTCTTGGCCCTCGTGTAATTCCCGACCAGCAATGAAAGGTTTAAACCTTGCTCCACTGTACCTAGGCTGGCACGAAAACCGTATTGTAAATCCGATACGATGGAGTTGTCATTAGCCCAATCTAAAAGACTGTCCAGAATTATCCGCCCAGCTATAATAAAACCAGTGAGTAGTTGTTCTCCTTAATAAAAAGTTTGTCGTTCAGGGGTGGTAAGGATTCCATCTATTCTTGTACTGGAATTTATTTAGTAAGATGAATTGAAATTTTGTTTTAGTTGGGTTAAGTTTTAGATGGTGAGTCATCATCCATGTTTGGATTCTAGTTAAAGTTTTGGAGAGGAGGAGGATGTCGTCGTTCAGGGCTAAAATCTCTAAATAGATCTGAGTATTGTCCACATACTGATAGTGAAGAATCCTAGAGTTGCTAAGGATCTCTCCAAGTGGTTCCGGGTGTAGGTTGAACAGAGTTTGGAACAGGATCACACTCTAAGGAATCCCAAGTGGTAGGATATCTTTGCTAAATGAATGGTTTCCTTTTTAAGCTACTTGTGAACAGTTCTTCAAACAGTAGGTCAACAATTTTAGGTCTAATAACTGAATGCCCATGATTGAATTAAAGCCAACCAAGAGATCTAAGAGCACAAGTAGGAAGGAGTTGCCAGAGTCGAGGATGCAGAATGAGTCATCCACTGTTTGCAGGAGGGCAGAATCTGTGCTGTAACACCCTGTCTGAATAATGACTGAAAGGTATTGAGGAGCTTGTTTGCTTGATTTGGAGAGAAATTTGTGAGGCTGCAATGCTTTCTATCAACTTTCCTAAGAAGGTTTGGATAGAGACTGGATGGAAATTATTCAGTTTACTGGCATCACAAGAGGGTTTAAAAAAAAAAAAGGAGCTACTTGACTGATTTTTATGCAATTGTAGAAAACACCTTGTTTAAGTGAGGAATTTAACAGGGTTGTCTAGTACAATAGTAGCTGTTTGGCAAGTTCTTTGCTTATAGAGTTATTACCGGGGCTGCTCCTTATAATGAGTATTAGATCTGGGGATCTCTAGTTGGCAATGGTATTCACCTTTGTCCAAATAGGGACCATTACTTCTAAGTCAGGATAAGGGGATTACACTCCTTAATAACCCCTGCTCACCCCCTTGGTAGCTTGGCACAAGCAGACAGGCTTATCTCAGAGGCAGTGTGTTAGGCATTTGTGAATATACACAGTAATACAGTGATAACACTACAGATTGACACAGCACAGGTTTTATAAAAATAAGTATTCTTTATATAGACTTAAACACAAGACCATAAACGACAAAAATCCACAATACTACACTTAAGATTACTTTTTTTTTAAACAAATTTTTATTGATTTTATGCACACATCATACAAACACGCTTCATGTGTATCTCTATCCACAGGATGTCCAGTGAAGCAGCGTCATTAACAATCCCAACCATCAAAGCCCTATCCGCCGATTCCCGCCACCCCCACTACCCCCACCGCCCCCCATGTCAGTGTGCCTCCATCGCCCCTTCTACGGCATGACATAAACCTTCCAGATGCAGCAGGTGACCTCCCCTAAACATTTCCAGTCTCGATTCTACAGCCAGGTGTGAATCCAGGCGCTGTTCAGAGCAGTGCATGTTACCCACTCCGCACAAGATCATATGTGACACATGTAATCCATCATCACTCACTGCTTGTCATGCTGCCTAGCGCCCCTCACTTCAGCCATTGCCCCCACGTTCTCTACCTCCGTGGCCCCCTCCTGGTTCACCAGCGCGCCGTCCTCACCATCCTCATCAGCTTCCGAAAGTGACTGTAAGTCCGTCACCAGCGCGCTCCACGCCCTGGCCGTATCTAGCGCTTTATCGTTAGCGGTGCGCCTAGCTAATTGTAATCTAAGAGACCCTTCACTAGCAGCCCATTGCAGAAAGCACCCCCGCCACCTCAGGAAGTTAGGCCCCCCTCTGGATTTCCAATGTAGTGTAAGTTCCCTTTTGGCCAGAATTACCCCAAGTCGAAAAATTTGCTGGTAACCTTCGTGGTTGGAGTATGCGGAAACCAGAGTAAAAGGCAAGTCCCCTCGTCCGTGTCGATCTGGCGTCCCGTAACCGCATTCATGCAGGATAGAACTTCAGTCCAGTAAGTGCCAAGCCCTGTGCACGACCAGAACATGTGCTCAAAGTCAGCACCCTCTGCAGCGCAGCGGGGGCATACCGAGTGCGCGCCACCGAAGACCCGTTAAATTTTGGCCGGCGTCCAGTATGCCCTATGTAGAGTGAAGTACTGAACCAGTTGGAACCTAACATTGCGCGTGCCCTTCCAGGCCCTACGTACAAGCTGAGGACAGGTCGTCTCCGGTATCTGCCGACCGAGGTCAGCCTCCCAGCGCTCCCGCAGCTTGTCTAGGGGGGGAGGGTCAGCTAGCGCCAGTCTCCGGTATAGGCAGGTGATGGCCTTATAAGTGCCAGCTGCCATCACGACGTACTGGCAGCCCAGCGACGTGGGAGGTTCTACCAGCCCCATCCTCCAGCGCTTCTGAATCCCAGTCAACAGAGCAGCATGGAGCAAGAAGTCACCCCTCGGGAGATCGAAGGCCTCTTGCAGGTCACAAAACGGCAGCAGGGCACCATCCCTATACAAATCCCCTATCATGTGGACCCCGCAGTCCTCCCAGGTGGCTAGTGCCGACCAGTCCCCACCATGCGGGAGGGCCGTACACATACCCAAGGGGATCTCCGGCGCATATGGAACGTGACATCCCGCCCGCCTGTGGCCAAGAAGCCAGCACCGGCGAAGGGTGCGCTCCTCAAGAGTCAGCTGCTCCAGCCGAAGCCCCTGTTGGAGCACAATGAAGGACAGGACATGGCGCTGCACAATCCGACCCTGCGGGCCGTCCGGGCCTCTAAACTCCCGCGCCACAGCTTGCGTGAGCCACTGTAGCTGTGCTGCCAGATAATACCATTCAAAATCCGGCACCGCCAGGCCACCTTCTTCCCGGGACCTAAGCAAGGTATTCAAAGCTACACGTCTCCTGCCAGAGCCCCAGGTTAACCCTATCACCATTGACCGCAATGTTCGAAAAAAGGAGAGCGGAATCCACACCGGCAGTGTGCGGAAAAAATAAAGCAGGCGCGGAAGGACCACCATCTTCAGCAACGCTATTCGTCCTGTCACAGACAGCGGAAGAGTGCGCCAAAACCCCATACTGCCTCTGATGCCCCTCAAGGCCCTGCCCACGTTCCCCTCATATAGGAGCGAATGGGTATGATAAATGTTGACTCCGAGGTATGGCAGGCAATCTGGTTCCCAGCGCAGTCCATCAAGCACCTCAGGTTGGACACAGCGGGAGGTCAAGGGGAATAGGCAAGTCTTAGACCAATTAACACGGAGCCCCGACAAGTTCCCGAACTCTTGGAGCAAGGCCCGTGCACCCGTCACCGACGCCTCCACATCAGCCAAGTACAGCAGGAGGTCGTCGGCATACAAGGAAATATAATGCGAAACGCCGCGCAGTGAAACCCCTTCATAGTACCGACCTTGTCGGGCCCATGCCGCTAGGGGTTCAATCGCCAAGGCGAAGAGAAGCGGGGATAAGGAGCAACCCTGCCGGGTGCCTCTCTCCACCGAGCATGCCGCAGATATCGAGCGGCCCGTGCGGACCCTAGCAGTAGCGCACTCATACAGCAACCGCGTCCAGCGGACGAAGCCGTCCCCTAGCCCGAACCGAAGAAGCATGCAGAACAAATACGGCCATTCCACACTATCGAACGCCTTTTCGATATCTACCGAGAGCACGGCCGCACCCGCGGGGCCCGCCCCCGCAACGTCCATGACCCGATCAGGCGCCGTATACACGTCGAGGTGTTCCGGGTGGGGATGAAGCCCGACTGATCCGGGTGTACCAGAGAGCACATATGGACAGACAACCGCGTCGCAAGGATCCTGCTCAGCACCTTATAGTCCACAGTGAGCATCGAGAGCGGGCGATATGCCGTTCTAGCTGTGGGAAGCCCGCCCTTCTTCAACAACGGCACTATAATCGCCTCTCTTGTCGACACCGGTAGCCTGCCCCGCTCCCAAGCCTCCCCATACACCTGGTGTAGTCGGGGTGCCAGGAGATCAACATACGCAGCGTAAAACTCCACCGGAAGGCCGTCACCTCCCGGCGTCTTCTTCCTGGCCATGTGTTTAATCGCCGCTCTGATCTCCCCCAGTGTGATAGCCGCACCCAACGCAGTGCCCTGCTCCAGGTCCTGCCGCTGCAACTGAGCCTCTTCCAGAAAGGCATCCAGGCCAGCCGGTTGCGCCATCATTCTGCTCCGATAAAGTTCCTCGTAATAATCCAGGAACTGATCATTGATTTCTTGCTGTGAATGGACCAGATCCCCGACCGGAGTGGTCAGCGACAGTATTGGCGTACCCCTAGTTTGAGGGTTGGCTAGCCACGCCAACAGCGAACTGACCCGGTCCCGCTCCGCGTGCGCTCGTACCATGTATTCCCGGTAATCATGGCAGCGGAGCCTCTCTACCTGGGTAGCAACCCGCTCTCGAGCCGCCAACACTTCCTCCCTATTGCCCCCCGCCACGTGACCGTTCCTCTCCGCCTGCCGCAGGGCGGCCTCCTCCCGCTCGACATCGTCCAGCAGTGTCCGACGCACCCCCGTCGAGGACGAGAGGCACGCGCCTCGTATCACCACCTTAAAGGCGTCCCACTCAATCGCTCGAGTGGTCGCAGTACCCGAGTTCTCATGGAAGTAGCGCTCAATGCATTCCTGCACTTCGGTGTGAAAAACCGGGTCTTCCAACGTCAGCGGATTCAACCGCCACGTGGGGACCGGCTGCCGCTGTCTGGACCAGAGGACCGTAAGCAGGCAAGGGTTATGGTCCTCGCCAGGTACTCGCAGTTGCGCGTAAGTTCCTGGGCCCCAGTCGAACAAAGAATGGTGTCGAGGCGCACATGTAGATCATGAGGTGCAGAATAAAACGAATAGTCCCTATCGGCGGGGTGATACGTCCGCCATGCATCCACGAGCCCCCACCGCTCTTGCCAGTCCCTCCGAGCCTTGGCCACCCTGCGCACTACCGACTGAGCCAGCGGGGGGTGGGATCGGTCTATCTCCACGTCCGCCACTGAGTTAAAGTCCCCCCCCATGAACACCGTGCCCACTAGTATAGGTGTCAACCTCCTCGATAACACAGAGAAGAACGCAACCTGGTCAAAGTTTGGGGCATAAACGCAGCATAGCGTAACATCTCGGCCATCCAACCGTCCCAACACTGCCACAAACCTCCCATCCGGATCCACCCTCGTCGTCAAGGGCTGAAAGGGGATACCCGCCCGCACCCAAATCAACACCCCTCTAGCATGCGCAGAATAGGTAGTATAGAAGAGTTGCCCCCGCCATCGCCACTGCAGCGCTTGTCCCTCAGCCAACGTTAAATGCGTCTCCTGCAAAAAAGCCACCTGGACATCCCTGCGGACTAGGTATGCATGCACTTTGTATCTCTTTCTCATGGAGTTGAGCCCCCGCACATTCCAGGTAATGCACTTCAATTCTAATCTAGCCGCCATCAATGGGCACGTATCGGAGTCCAATCCCTGACAGCCCCATCGGCACACTGACAATCCCCCAAAACATGTAACAACCCCAACCAACCCCAACCCCTCCCACCCCCAGAACAGGCACCAAACAGTTGTTACCCATCCAAACCCTACCCCCGTATACGA
The DNA here is from genome assembly GCF_964261635.1 of Lissotriton helveticus. NCBI lineage: Eukaryota > Metazoa > Chordata > Amphibia > Caudata > Salamandridae > Lissotriton > Lissotriton helveticus. The sequence continues at coordinate 130,845,890 of NC_136068.1, read as the reverse complement.
GGGAAACTCTGGGAGTTACCAGAGACTCACAAGTTATGTGAGATCGAGGAGGTGACTCCCCACCAGCCGGCCGGACAGCCAAAGACCCACCACACCAGGCGAGGTCGATCCCGACTAAGAGTAGACCACCCCCCTTTCCCCTCCCAGCAGCACCACCGCCCCACCAAAGAAGCCAGGGACCCTGCGTACTCCGGCACTAACCCCATAAAGCAGATGACAACTTCAGTCCCAGCACCCCAGATTGCAAGACCCCAACAACCCAGGCAATACCATCCCCACAGGCCGAGCACACCCCCTTACTGTCCTTCGCTCAGCTTCCTGGAAGTCATTCGTCCATTAGTCCATCGGCAGTCTGTGGGGTGACCTGAAGCAGCTCCCCAGGGTCCTTGTCCGAACCCCCATCTGAACCTCCTGGCTCCTCGTCATCAGAGCCCAACCGGGAGCCCGAGTCCACTGCCGGAGTCTCCGGCACTGCTCCAGAGATGTTCGACACCGCTTGTAGAGCAGCCTTCCTCTCCAGGTCCGTCTGTGACGCCGACGGGGACCTCCTGTTCTGCTCTCGCCTCCGATTACGCCTGCTCCTGCGCGGTTTCGGCCGGTCCTCAGCGGTCTCCGTCCAGGTACCTGTGCCATCCTTGCCTGCTCGATACCGCTCCAACCACTGCCAAGCGTCGTCCGGCGTGTCGCAGAACGTCGCCACTCCATCCACCAGCACCTTTACGCGCGCCGGGAACAGCAAAGAGTACTGCACCCCCTCATCGCGGAGAGCTCTCTTGACTGCGATGAAGGAGAAGCGGCAGCGCTGGACCTCCTGGGAGTAGTCGGGAAATATCGATACCGAGGCATTGTCCACCTTGTATGGGCCAGCCAACCTAGCCTGCCGCAGGATAATGTCCCGATCCCTGAAATGTAACAGCCGGGCTATCACTGGCCGGGGGGGACGGCCCGGGGCCGGGGGACGAGCCGGGACCCTATGGGCTCTTTCCAGGGTATAGAAGTGCGTCAGACCCTCAGGGACCACCACATCCCGCAGCCAGTTCTCCAGATACGAAAGCATGTCGCCCCCTTCGATATTTTCGGGCAGACCCATCACACGGACGTTATTGCGTCTGTTGCGCCCTTCCGCGTCAGCCGCTCTCCTTTCCAGTTGCTGCACCATGCGTGTTAAGTCCGCCAACGTGGCGTCCAATGCTTTCTGGGCCGGTTCCAATGTCTCTAGCACCAGCTCTGCGGCCTTGACGCGGTCTGCAAGCTTGTTGTGATCCGCCTTCAAGAGGCCAAGGCCCGTGGAGACCTGAGCGATGTCCTGGCGCAGCGCCTCTCTCGTGTCCCCTATGGCCTTGAGGATCTGGTCCATCTGTTGCTGTTGCAACCCTGTCGCCTGGCCATCCGTCGGCCGCAGTTCATGGGCCTCAAGGGAGTCTTCAACCTGGTCCGGCGGCGCCGCGCCCGCTCCCTTCAGCAGTTTCCCCATGGAGAATCACCGGCACTCGCACTGACGTCAAGTGCCGCAGGTCCGTCCCGATGGACGCTCCAGGTGATGATGGGAGCCGTCGTCCCGCAGTCCATCCAGACAGGAGGTCGGGGTCGCACACATGAAAGAAAAGATTACCAGGGGGCGCAGTCGGGCCCAAGGCACTCGGTGCTCCTATGTGGCCTCTTCCGCACCAGGCCCCACGGCTACCAGTGACGCTGCGCCGCTCCGGACCCCCTGCGACTGCCGGGATGTCAAAATGGCAGATCCCGGGAGGACTTCAGTGCGTTCCCAGGCCCCACTCAATGCAAGAGGGCCGCGCTGGGGGGTCAGCAGTGCTCCTAGAACCCGATGTCCAATGGCGTAGGTACCAAAAACGCCACCACCTGCGTCCACACTGGGCCAATGATGGGGCCCCCTCTAGCCGATCCTGGACACTCCGCTAACACGGCGGCCTCCAGCCGCCCAGCACCGCCACCGCTTCCCAGCAGGCCCCCAGCAGGTCAGGCGCCCTCCCAGCTCCTGAGGCGGCTCCCCTCCCCGGGTAAAGCCGCAGGGCCGGTGCGCCAGTCGTCAGTCGTACTGCCGTCCGCAGAGAGGTGCCACCAAGGGGCAATCCCGATGGGACCGCCGTGTACAGGGCCCCCCTCCGGGACTGCTCCGCTCCTCGGTTCCGTGGCGATGACGTCACAGCCCCCTCACTTCGGCGCCTCCGCCCGTCGTCTCCGGCCAGTCGGGACCCCAGCTCGCGGTCCCCAGCTCCAGATACCAACGTCCGCCCTGGCACTGTCCTCCGGTCTCCCACGAGGATCCGGTCGCCGAGCAGCCCCTCTGTAATCGAGGCCGGGGATTGGCAGCGCGTTGTAGGCCCCGGCAAGATGGCCGGCCGTCACCGTCCCAGCGCCCTCTGACGGGCCGATTTTCAAGCAGCCGCAGGTCCCCACTCACATCTGACCGGCGACGGGATGCTCCGCGTCGGTCAGGAACCAAGCCTGGCCAGTGGTGCCGCTGAGAGGGTCCTCGGTCAGGATAATTACCGAGATCGACCCGGAGCTCGGGGCTCAGGCGACCATGCTCGGCAGTGTCGTAGCCACGCCCCCGCACTTAAGATTACTTAAAAGATGATTAAAGTCTCTAAGTTCAAGTTGTTGGTAAATGCAACAAAGTTCTCAACAAAGTACCTGGATGCGAAACGCAAAGAGAACAAACGGGGAGATGCGTCGGTTCCGTGACCCGGGGGAACGGTTGCGTCCTTCCTCAATGCTTGTGCAGAGTAGGGGACTCGTCGTGAGCCTTACCGGTGCGGAGGTGATGCGTAGATTCTCGGCCTGCGGGCCCATTGCGGTGCGCAAGATGGCGCCTTGATGCGATGCGACGATCCAGTTGCGATGCGAGAAGATGGCGCCCTTGATGCGGTGATGCGATGACGCCCTGGCAGCCTTGCAACGACTCTGTACTTTGGAGCCGCGACAGGCCCTGCGACACGCTTCTCCGGTGATGCGATGGCGATGGTGTCACGCTTCTCTGGTGATGCGACAGCAGGCAGCTTCGATGAACACACGCTTCCAGGGAGATGCAACGAAGGCTCGCTACTCCGGCATTGCGATGATTTCAGCTGCGTCGGCGACACGCTTCTTCTCGATGCGTCGCGCTTCCTGCTCCCAGCGGCACGCAAGTTACTGGAGTCAGAATTCCCAGCAAGGAAATTCAGGAGGGAGCTGGAGGTGAAGTCTTTTGTCCCTGAGACTTCAGCAGGAGGCAAGCACCGTTCAAGCCCTTGGAGAATATTCTGTAGATGAAAGTCCTTACAAAGTTCCTTCTCCTTTCCCTTGGCAATGAAGCAACCACTACAGGCCAACCCAGCAAACAGCACACTGGCAGAGGGGCAGTCCAAACTCCTGCAGCTTCCTTGGTTCTTCTCCTTGGCAGAAAGGTTTCTTGTTCCAGAAGTGATCTAATTTCTTGGGATCTGGGTCCCAATATTTATACCCCACAATTCTTTGTTCTCTGAAGGTAGAGAGGCCTCTGCCTAGTACAAACCAGTTCCTGAGCACTTTGTTTACATGATTCTCTTCTTCCTTTCACTGTGCAGGGCTGAGACATCAGCCGCCCCACAGGAGGTGGAGCCAGCACAGGGGAAGGAAGATACAGCTCTGGAGCACTCTTTGACATGATTCCTCCTCTTATTTCACAGTGCAGGGCAGAGACATCAGACAAGCCACAGGGGGTGGAGCCAGCATTGTAGAGGGAAGGCCCAGCCCTATTCAGGTCCCAGGTGCAACTCCTCCCTCCCATCTAGATGCAGATCTCTCTATTCACCACCGGGCTGCCCCAGCCTGTCTCCTGGAATCACCCAGCCCTGTCACACACAAACCGAGACAAGGAATGCACAACTCAGCAGATGCAGGCTCAAATGGTTAGGCAAGCAAATACCTACTTTCTAAAATTGGTATTAGCAAACATAGAAGATTAAAATCAACTTTACTAAAAGGTGTATTTTATTATTCTAAGTTCAGGCATACTGAATTCGAATTTCTATCATGTTCCCTGAGTCAGTTAGGATTATAACAATGTAATAATCTTAACTGCCCATTCTGGCCTATGAGAACAGGTAGCCTTCAATAGTGAAAAACGAAAATGGCTGTAATTCACTATTAGAACATGCTACACACATCAGAGCATGTCCTACGTTATACTTACAATGCACCCTGCCCTTGGGCCTACCATAGGGGTGTCTAATATGAAGCAAAGGGAAGGTTTAGGGACTGGCAAGTGGGTGCACTTGGCCAAGTCGACATGGCAGTGCTAGACTGCACACAGGTCTTGCAATGGCAGGCCTGAGACACACTTTACAAGCTGCTTCCGTGGGTGGCACAACCAGTGCTGCAAGCCCACCAGCAGCATTTGATTAACAAGCCCTGGGCACACATGGTGCACTGTACTAGGGGCTGACAGATAAATCAAATAACCCAATCATGGAATCCAATCAGTATATCAATTTAACATAGGGAGCACTTGCACTGTGGCACTGATTAGCAGTGACACAGTGCCCAAAGCATAAGTCCAGCAAGAACATATAAAAAACAGAGGAGGCAATCCGTCAAAATGGAAGGGAGACTCACGCCAAGGATGTCAGGTCTAACAATGAGTGTTAGGGCCAATCCCCTATTTCCTGTTCTTATCAACATTGCTAGCCATATTAAAGATAATAGAGAGAGTTCAGCAGCATGGCTGTTACTCTCTGACCCATGCTCTGAGTGAGGGCCGGCCAGGCAGTCAGCCACGTATCATAGGCACGTGCACTAGTGCAGGCCACTAGTTGCAGGATTTTCTGGACTTGCCTTCTTCCAGCCCATATATCCGACTCATGAGCACCGTTGGGCCATCTCTCCTGTGATGGAGTACAGCCTCGCTGCACAAAGGCAGCCTTGGGGGCTTGAGGCATATGCCCTTGCTAACCGTGGCTGCATATCAGTCAGCCATGACGTGTCCAACACTTTGGGATGAAATCAGCAATATCTGAATGACCACACTCACCCTGTGGCAAGTCAGTAAAGGGTGCCCATGGCTGGTGTACAGACTTCCTCGAGAACAATAGGAGGATGACCCAGCATGCAAAACTGATTTAAAGAAAGTGTACACTGAAATAATAGAATTCTAAAATTCAACTGAATAAACGTTGCCTGAATCTTATTTAACATATGTGATATCCTGGTTTGTACTTTATTGGTTAATGTCTTTAACTTATTGTTTCTACAATTTGTAAACAAAAATTAAAGTTTTGTTTACGTTTCTGTATTTATCATTTGCAACCTCTTAAAGTGCAAAGTCTCCATTGGAAAGAACTAAACACAAGACCAGGTCAAAATGGCCATCTGCATAGAAGGGTTGTTGAAATTGAAGAAGAACTTTGGTGCCAGTGCTTTGCAAGCAGCAGCGTCAGTCCTCATAGAATGGGAGAGTCTCTTATTCAAAGCAGCAAGAAGCATTGATTTCAACCTGGTATGGAGCCATAAGTCAAGCCACAAACCTAACCTAGAGCTATGGCTCATCAGTAATTAATTTAAATGACCGGTAAGAAAGTTTTTATGTTGCTATAAGTTGCCCTTAGTGGGAAGGGTATACACAGACATGGGTCCTGTGCTTGCTGTGCCCCTTGGTTCAAGCTAGCCTGGCTGATGAGGGGTGATACCCCGAAACCAGTCCCAGGATGCTTGTTTCTCGGTCTACAGAGGACCTGTCCTAGCAGTTCGGGCTGGACGGTTCCCATGGGGAGCAGGGTCAAGACTGATTTGCATATCGTTGGGTTCAAACTGCGGTGGTGTAGTGAGCAAAAGACAAATGGGTTTAGCCAAGATCTGTGATCCACCACGATTATTAACAGATCGTACAATAGACAGATAATGATGATGTACAGTGCATGTGGCTGCTTCCTAATCTGATCCCCAACTAGAAACCCAAAGAAGAGGATCTATTGTGCAAGTGCCAACTATCCTATTGTGCTGGTGACTGCTACGATCACTGCAGAATTTCTGAGCCCGGGGAAGAACAGGACTGGTTCAGCCCCTATCATCACCGCACTGTCCCCTACCACCTTTTGAATGGCTGAAGCCCCTAGCTACCCTGCAGTGTCTACCATGACATATAATCTAGTACTGGCAGCGTCACCAGAACAAAGGAACAACAACAGGGTCAGAATGGGACAGAAAATAGGCCCAGGCACTAAAATAAAAGTAGCCCCCATTCATGAAATAGTGTTTTGAAAGGTAGGAAGACTGCATGTATTTGAGCTTGCTGCAGACATGTTTGGTTTTTAATCTCATGTAAAACTCAGCCTTGCAGACCATAAAACAGACCCACAAACAGCCATAAAACCAGCCACATACTGACCTGTGAGACCAGCACATCGAGCACTGCCTGATTGCCCTATAGGCCAGTCCGACCCACACACGTTTCTACCTTTGGCAGTTGTTACAACTGCCAAAGATAAAAATTAGTAACCCTTCTTAAGTTCTAACCTGCTCTCATCTTCATTCTGCCTTCCTTGTCTGCCGATCTCCTTCCCCTCCATGCCTGAAACCTGGAATTAAACTATCGCATGTTTGGCTTCTTGAGTTGTTTTTTTTAATTACTTCAAGAGTCAAAGAAAAATTCTGAAAAGAGATTGAAATATATTGTGAGTTGCACATCAGTGTCCATAGTTTATCTATTGAGATGAAGTGGGTAATTCTCTGTGTCTCCTTCCCCTCCATGCCTATCTAGTAGCAAGAGAAAAGAGTGAATGGGAATTTTGCTACACAAAATAGACATGACTAGTATGCATCCATGTGCAGTAGTAGACAATGGGCACTGCATGCGGGCAGTCACTGCACCCAGGTTCATAAAATATTTATGGCATTCGCTTTGAATAGTGCAGGAATTAAATATATTCAACTTTTGACTGTACACATCTTTGAGAATACTGAAACCCCCATATACTAATGCATAACAAATATTGCTAGTTACACTATCCAACTAGTGGGGGAGAGGATGCGGCCTTACGGCTAGAGTGGTCGACCTCGATGCTGGGGACCAGGTTGGATACTCGGCAGAGTCGCTCGACATTCTGTGATTCTGGCCATATCAGTTAATCTCCCTGTGCCTAACAAAAAAATGAATGTATCCATTTGTAATGCAACTGGTGCTCATGTAAAGCACTCTGATACCTTCGGATCAAGTTCGCACTATATAAAACTCAGAAAAAAACTAGTACCCACAGGCTTGCCTATAGTAAGGTAAGTGTGAAAGGTATGTATACCATAAAGGACACATGGCTTGGTCACATTCAAGACCAGTATTTATGTCCCATTTCTTTAAAAGATCACCAGCCGCCACTGGTTATTACATTGGAGAGGTGGTTATAGTGTCAAGTTAACTACAGTTGGGGTCTCTAGTAGGTCAGCCTGTGACGTAGATCCAACGCACTTTATAGATTAGCTTTAAGTTGTCTAAGTTGTCTTCTCTTGATGGAAGTAATACAACAATAGACTATTTTCTCATCAAAGACGCACACAGTCTTCACACTTGGCTTTTGGTGCATTGTTCATGGTATTGTAGGTCTGGTTGGGCGACTGTTTCATCATTTTGAGTAGGAGTTCTGGTTAATCCTTGGAAGCATCCAATAGAGATTTTATGTGAAAAAGTTTAACTTTGCCGTTGTCAGATTTGTAGTTTCTTCTAGCAGCTTTCAATTTTGTCATATTGGATGAAGAAGGCAATTGTCTGTTAAGAACCAGGAGAGAGAAGCTTTTTTTCTTTCCATCTTTCATTTAAGTAGAGTAGCTTTGTCGATCATCAACTCCTTGCACTTTTTAATATTCATCAGTTGTGCATTAATCTCCAAGTGAGAATCTGTAGTGAGATTAAGCATCAGCTAGCCAAACATCAATAGGTGCGCTGCAGCATGGCCCAGCACAGCGCAATCCGTTGTTTAGACAAGAGCAGTAACAGCGCAATAAGCCTACGAATAAAGGCCGGAGTATCCTTCTTGTACCCCAGTAGGACCACTACAGACCTTTGGGGTATCACATGTGCCACAATGTTAGCGATAACCTCATGTACTCTGTCCCAGTATCCCACTATGTGCGGGCAGCTCCATGCCAGATGAAGGAACGTTCCTCCCTGCAACGCATGCAGCATGCACGAAGACCCATGCGGTACAGCTGAAGGGGTGTGTGTTGTAAAGGATGCTAATATGTAGGCTGTATGATGCGGAGCAGATAATTAGAAGTGAGTATTTGGATGTGTGAGCAACAGTAGCGTCTCTGCTGGTCAGGAATGGCCTCACCCTTCCAGCCCTCCCAAGCCTTAGGCAAGTCCAGGGGGCCTTGGCCTGCACTCTAAGCAATATCTAACAGCAGAATTGCAAGCACTGCGGTGAGGAGTGAGTGGACGTAGATACGCATTGTTTTGTGGGTTTAATGGAAACCTGGATGGGATTTACCTGCTTCCCCTTGTATGGAGGATATAAGCAGGGAGGTCTGTGGTTAAGACGATGGGGATGAGAAGATTGTCTTGTTTTTAGTTTCAAGCCTCCTTGGAGGCACTGTTTTGGAATTCATCACTTGTTGACAATTTCACAAACATCATCATCTCAGAGGGAGGAATTTGCCCTCATGGGTCTAGCATCATAGTTGCTTCTAGGTGCTCTGTCTCCCCAAGGATTATTATTTAGGGCAGGTTTGTGACCAGGCAGTAAAAAGCCTTTGATGGTGGACAGCGAGCATGACAGATGAATCCCTAAATCTGAGAGGAAGTAAATTTGTTTAGTCAGCTGAGCTACAAAGAATAGAAGCTTGGGGTGAGGCGATAGGTATGTAGGGCTTGGGGAAGGAGGCCTTACAACATATTTTAACCATGACATAAGCACCCAGGAAACAAAGAGACATCTTGGAGCATTCCCATAGCCATTTTAAACAATTAACTGGATCTCTGCATTTATTTTGATAAGACAAATTATATAGAGCTCCTAAACAACGGTTGAGCCCATTGCGGGTGGTAGTCACCTACCCTAATGAAGGAAAGGACTCTATGATGAAGCGGAGCAGTTGGTGAGTCCACAGATCAGGATTCCTCTGGTAAGTGGCCTACCCACCTTTTTGTGTTTTGATATAGTGACTAGAAAGAATGTGCGTCGGTCCTTAATGCAGCTCGCCAGAAATCAGGGAACAGCGTCATGGAAGGCAGTCTGCAATGGAAAGAGACTGGAGTCCAGTGAGCAGACCTTCCATGGTGGAGCAAAAGGTGTGTGTAGCCAGGTAGGCTTTTATCCTAAGCAGGAGGCTGATTTAATTCCAGGCTAGTAGATATGTCTTTTTGACATACTTCTTAAATTAGACGCACGGGTCAAAATGAATGCTTAATGGTTTTGGAGCTGGCTGTGTGTAGATGGGGTTGAAGATGTTAAATGGCAGGTTGGTCAAGACTCCAATCTGTGACATTTTTCAGCCACTAATGATGGTCAACTCAGTTTTTGTTAAATTCAGTAGTGGACTGTGATTACCCACTACTAAATTGTGCCTAGGAGATATCTTGGTCGATCGAAGAACACATTGAGCTTTGCTTCTTATCCTATGTATATTGGTCATGAGCAATATTTTGCCTTGCCAGGAGTCCTCCAATGGGCTCTTATTTAAGGGTTAAATCAACTATTTGCACAGCTAGAGCACTGTGAAAAACTGCTAGGGAGTCTCTGAAAACATTTAAGTTAAGGACAGAGTTTGCGATATCCATGAGGGTTAAGAGGATGTATAAGAGACCTTCGTGATTTATGTGTCAAAAGCTTGCGAGATGGACATGCAGGGGCAGTTGTTTGGAGACAGTCATATAATTCTGGTAGGCACACAGTATCACTCTATCCAGAGTGAAAGCCAGATTGATAGGCCTGCAGTTGGTTATAGCAACCAGTATCACTTTGGAGTTGAAAAGCTTCTCATTTGACCACTGAGAGGGAAATGGAGCTCTTAAACATGGCAGACTTGACAAGGTTATTGAGGACCATGTTTGGTTACTTTATTTGAGGGAAGATTTGCTGAGTTTTCAGAGAGGAAGGGGGTTGTTTTTGAGGGAGTTGTTGATGTCAAGGTAAGGTGTGATCGAAATAATTGGGTAATTGGGGAGGAGAAGAGAGAAGAATTGGTCGCTGTCAAAGGAATTAGCTTAGAGGAGAAGGAGAATGATGCTGTTTGTTGGTGATGTATTGAAAGGAGTGCCCTGTGTGGATGTTACTTGGAAAATACGAGATATGAGGGAAACTGTATCCTATGTAGGATTCATACCACGCCCAGCTGTAATGATGAAACATTTGTTCCACAGACGCTGGGGGGTACATTTACAAGGAGAGGGCTGAGCTGTGCAAAATTTGGCAGTGCCGAGCTCTGACATTTCTGGAACTCAGGGATGCGCCATATTTACAACAATACGGCGCACCCCTGTTTATTCCCTGGCGCTGACGATGAAATTAGCTGCCCAGCGCAAGGGTGATTGCTTATTTGCAAGAAGGTGTCACTTCCTGCACATAATCCATACTGACTATCTGTTTCTTCTATGTGTGCTGCATTCTACAGCACTCATAGAAGTAGCAAATTGTCATTATTTAATGATTGTTTATTAGCAGGAAGGGATACCCTCCTGCACATAAACAATCATTGATGGCTTTTTGCTCTTTCTAAGTGTGCACTTGCAGGTGAGAGGGATGGTTAGTAGTTATTTTGGTACCGCCATTGGCAGTGATGTCAGGGGCAATGGGTGGTGCAAGCTGCAGTGGCCTCCTAGACAGGGCCCTGGCACTTACTATTTTACAAATTAAGCTTTGGCCAGACCAGGACAAAGTCACAAGTTCAGGCCGACTGCGATGGAGTGCGGGCCATCCACAGGGGCCGAGTTAGGCCATCTGAAATTAGGACCTTAAATCTTGGATGAGGAGCATTGTGAGAACCTGTGTTAAGGATGCGTCATGAAGCTGTGGTTCGAAGAAGCTGCGGGCTTCGGTGCGAGGTTCTGCATCGTATTTGAGGATGATGTCTGAGGCTTGTGATGCAAGGTTCTGTGGCAGAGATGCATCGTGCAGCAGCAGTTCCAATGAAGCCGTCAATGGGGGCTTAAGATTTAAAGCCCCGCATTGTCATCGAAGATGTCATCAATAGAGGCTTGCGATGCAAAGTCCTGCATTGAGGATGCGTCACACAGCAGCAGTTCCATGGAACTGCAATGCAAGGTGTTGTGTTGGGGATGAATCACGCTGCAGCAGTTCCGATGAGGAGCTGCAAGGAGATGCATTACACTGGATTTGCTCTATCCAAAACATCACAACTGGGCTGGCAGAGCATCTTCAGGCACATTTGTAAAGGTCCAGGACTGGGATGGCACCATTAGGGGGCCAGACTCGCAGCAGAGTTCAAGTGCTGGGATCAAGGTGTTTGGAGCCTTTTCTGTTCCTGAGGCTCTGATCAGGAAGCCAGTCAACTAGTCATTAGTCACTTTAGCGATCCTGGGTTCAAGATGAAGGTCCACTCCTTGGCATTTAGTTAGCAGAGTAGCAGTCATTGTTACAGGAGAGCAGCACAGCAGTCCTTCTGAGTCTTCCACAGGTGAATTAGGAGTTGGGTCTGTGGGGCCAATATTTATATTTGGGGCCAGCTTTGAAGTAGAAGATTTTGGAGGTGCCCATCCCCAGAGTGAATACTCCTACAGAGTATTGTGTTGTGTTCCCATTCCAATAGCGCCATTAAGGCCACGGGCGTACGAGCGCTTAAGAAATAAATATTAACATAACATAACAGAGGTGTTTGGTATTTTCTTCCTTCCTCCCGGCCCTGGTTATCAGGGGGCACAAAAGACTAGTGTAAACTCTTTTGTGAGTGTGCTAAGACAGTCTTTGTGATGTATAAGTGTGGTAGGTGACAGCTGCTCCCCCTATCAAGTCAGAGATGACCCATCCTGCCAAAAGTCTAGTCCCCATCTGTCTCATTGTCTGGGAGCAATACAAAAAGGCTAACTGCCTGCTATACCTAGTCATGTGATCCGGGATTCAGGCTGCGGGCACCAAATGGATGGGACAAAAGAAATACCAACTTTCTAAAAGTAGGATTTCCAGAATAGTGACTTAAAATCCGACTTTACCATTAAAGAGAGTTTTAAATTACAATTCTTTAGACACCAAACTCAACAGTCCTAACTGCTCTCAATTGAAAGTTAGCAAAACGTAATTAGTTAATCAAATGGTATCCTATGGAAAAGGTAGACCTTGCAGTAGTGAAAAAGATTGTTGGGAGTTTATCACAACCAGGACATGTAAAACTTAAAAGCACATGTGCAACTTTTTAAATATGTGGCACCTTGCCATTTAGGGCATCCCTTATGGGCGACATACGTATTAACAAGCATTTGCAATGCCATAGGTTTAGCATTTACAATGGCAATAGCTCAAACTCTTGTAAATGCGAGACCTATTTCACTTCAAAGAAACGGCCGCCCTTGTCCGGGACTGCTTAAAAGTGAATCCGCGTGCATTTCCCGTTGAATGTAAGGAAAGCACGTTGTGCCTGCAGTAGGAGAAACTCATTAAAGAAAATAGTGCTTACAGACTAAATATGACATACCGTCTTGCAACAGATGTAAAAGGGCCAGTCGCCAAGGGAGATCACAAATGGTGACATGGCGGTACCAAGGAGGGACTAACAAGCCTATTAACGACTTGGAACCCAGCGTTTACAAAGGACAAGGACACAAGCCAATAATAAATGTGGGTGGGCTTCAAAGCCATACTCTAATACTTCATGCCTTTCAGCAGTCCATGCGCTGCCCAGACTTGAGCTAAGAAGGAAGGTTTGGGCCTAGCAAAATGTTTTTTTCGTCAGGTGGAAATAGCAGTTTTAAACTGCATACACAGGCTGCAATGGGAGGACTGAAACAGTTTGCCAGGCTACTTAAGTGGGTGGCACAATTAGTGCTGCAGGCCCACTAGTAGCATTTATTATAGTACCACTTTACCAGGGACTTATAAGTAAACTAAATGTGCCAGTTGGGTCTCGGCCAATGTTAAGTTCCAGGGAGTGAGAACATGCACTTTAGCACTGGTTAACAGTGATAAAGTGTGCAGAGTCCGAAGGCTAACAAAAACAAGATCAGCAAAAATGGAGGAGGGGAGGATGTGGCCTAATGGCTACAAGAGTTGACCTTGAAGCTGGGGAACTGGGTTTGAGTCTCAGCAGGGACACTCAACATCCTGTTATTCTGGGCAAATCACTTAAACTCCCTGTGCCTAACAAATTAATGTGTCCGTCTATAATGCAACTGATGCTCATGTAAAGTGCTTTGATACCTTTGAGTCATGTTCGTGCTATATAAAACTCCCCCCCCCCCTCCCCCCCCATAGAGGGGCAAACATTTGGGAGGGGAAGACCACCCTAAGGCTGATAGGTCGAACAGAGTAGAAACAGGATTGAGAAATTTGGAGTGCTATGTAGATGATGCTAATGATGCGAGCGGGATAGCTGTGGTCGGCAGCTACATGCAGGGATGCCGGATAAACAGTAGATGCAGGTGGATGCCAAGGCTTGGGAAGAGGGGCTGCCCAATCTTGTCAGCAAGCAGGTTATGCACATTTTGTGCATATGAAATACTTTTTGCCAAGAAGCAGTTTCTCAATGGTCGCATTAATGCATAATTTTTTTGTCATGCATTTTACTTGATGCCTATATGGCACAAATGCAAAACTTTGTTATTGAGAGGCAATTTTGTGCCGATCACAAAGATGCAAAACTTGTATCATGGGCACATTTTCACACAGCCATATAAATGCAAAATTTGTCAGTGTGGGGTTTGCTGCCAAAAATTTATGTTTTTGTCACATGGGCATTGTTTTATCTTTCTTTCTATTGCATGTTACTTATTTTCAGACTACATTTTCCGTAGTTAATGCACATAGAAATAAGTTTGATTTATCTAGAACATTTAAACACAAGATTTTTGAATAAGAAGTTGTATAGTTTCTAATGTTCTATTGTGATCACTTATTGGGACCCAAACAGTCACATGGTTACTTGAGGGTGAGTTGTAGCATTAGGGAGCATCGGCGATCACATACGACATGATAAGGCATGAGTTCTAGTTTGACGGACAGGTTCCTCCATCACAAACGAGACCGAGTAGCCAGTCCACCAAATCTTTAGCCAGCTTCTCTATTTTGAGAGTGGCGGACTGTCAGTTTTCCAACCGCAGTGCCCCTGCTTGTTCCACCTTAGGAAAACTTACTCAGATGGCCTGGCATAGTGGGGACAGTCAAAGTAAGGGTACCAGACAGCCCGCCCTATTTAGTGTGGACGGTCAGATGTCCTTTTTTTCTGTTTGTAACCGTAAGGTAAATCCTTGTGCTTAGTAACAGATTAAAAAAAATAATAATGATCCGCACTCTAGGAGCATTCTCCCTTGCCATGAGTTTTTCCTCCCAGAAACAGACACCAGCATTGGGAGATTATTTCTGGAGAAGAGAAAGACTGTCATGGTGACTCCTGTAAACATATTGACATCACTGCTGGGCTGCTGGTGAACTCAAAATATGGCAGTTTTCTGACAATCAAAGCGATGGGCATAGTGTACTCAGCCACCCCGACGGACGGAGTAGAGACCACCAAGGACTGAATCAGTCCCATAGTTCTGAAACTTTAATATGTTCTTATGTAGCACAGGCATAACACAGTGCTGGATCAATGAATATTTTACAACTCTGGTGAAGGCAGGAGATCGCAGTGTGCAAGTGGCCATGTCCTCTATGTGTAAGGGATGTTCCTCTCACACAAGACGGCTCTTCGGCAAGGCTTTTCATAGGTCTTGAAGCCACTAGTAAACCCAGGTCTACCTTGTCTTAATGTACCAAGAGGTCAAGCATGGCTCACCCAGAGCAACCTTAACTGGGTGTTTTACCAAAGACCTGCGAAAGAATTTTAAGACTGGGGTCTGTACTTTTTCACTTGTATTTCTAAGGTTGTTTGAATGTGTTTCATCCCCATAACTGGCCACCTGAAGCCAAGTTCTTGTGAACCAGTTTGTTGTCAAGTGTGGAATGATGATATTAAAAACCAGAGAGGGTACAGTTAGTGGAGGGTAGGCATAGTCATTAAAGTTATGTAAGTTATCCATGGCAGCTGGAACACTGTGCACCAAGGACGGTGGTGTTACTATGGCTCGGGTCTGCCCAACAGCCAGTCTCCCCTAGAGGAGGACACATCACATAAAGCCTGCACTTTCCACTGGAGATGCTTTTGGCCTAGAAGTCTGCTTGCCTCTTCAGAAAGTGAAGGAGACTGGCTGGCCCTGCAGTAGGAGAGACTGTCTAGGAGGATATGCCAGAAAAGTGGGCTGTATGAAAAAGCAAAGCCAGGAACGGCCTGTGCTTCCAGTTTTTCTCCAAATATGTACAGCTCCCATTGAGAACTGCACCCACAGCCTCCTCAAATGCCGCAATTGGTGGCTGGCATAGACTGCCATTTGGTACTAATGAGAGAGAGCTGATGTATCGAAGAAAGCCGAACCTGCCAGTAACATACACCCACTGTGTGATCGACCCAGTGGGGGCAGCGCCTGCTTTGCTGGAGGGCTCTTCTGCAAACGGCTAGTGGAGAGCCACAACTGCAGAAGAGGTCTTAATTGTTATGACAAGATCCGGCGATTGACATTCACTCAATAACCCTGTTTAGAAGGGAGGCTGCAGAAGCATGCTGTGCCCAACCATTTCCATAACCACTACAGAACCAACACACAAGCACTTCGGGCTTCCGCCTGCAATCGGAACAGAATCTGCAACACGCTAACTCGAGCACCATGACTAGACTGTTTCTGCCCACATCAACAATGTGGGTTAGAACAAGCAAACTGACTGTTGATCTGAAACTTTGTGGAATGTAATCTGCACTTGTGCCTAATCCATACCTCTGCCAAAGAACACTGTGGACTATAACTATTGGGGTTGTCCACGCTGAAGAAAGCACTGGAGAGGGGTAGTGCCCTAGGTTGGATAGCAAGCATCTGATTTAGAGTTCGGCGGACAAGTTACTCCATCACAGACATGACGGATGTCCCACCTGCTGTATTTTTTTTTATATAGTCTTTTTTTATAGCGCAAACTAGACCCGAATCGGGTATCAGAGCGCTTTACATGAGCACCAGTTTTGTTACAGTAGGACTCATTCATTTTTGTTAGGCACGGGGAGATTAAGTGATTTGCCCAGAATCACAGAATGTTGAGCGTCGTTGCCGAGACTCGAACCTGGTTCCCCAGCTTCAAGGTTGACCGCTCTACCTGTAAGGCTACATCCTCACCACCAGGGAGAGGATGTATATAAAAGTGCCATTTGCTATAATGAACTTGTAATACAGAGGAGGGGATATCGGACACGTTTGTGACTGAGTAACCCATCTGCCGAACTCTAAATGAGGCCCCAGGTTGTGTCTGTTGGTCGATTGTTGAATTCTGATCTGTTGCCAATCATGCTACCTACATGAGAAGCCTGTGACTAATCCCTCTCGCTACACTGAGATCCAAGTGCAGAAAGGGTTCTACTTGTCCTGGTTTACTGAGCCATGGTAGGTCAAGTGCCCCAGGATACTAGTGAGAAACAACCTCAACACCACAGTTGGGGATGAGTGGCACCTATCAGCCCTGTGGCCCTGAAATGGGTTCAGACAATATCCTAGCTGTACAGATTACGGCTAGTTGTGTGTAAAAAGAAAAATGCAATAATACTACTACTACTACATTTAAATTCTCTATGCATATGTTGCTCCTCCAATGCAAAGACATTTGAAAGCTGTGTTATTTTAGGTATCATTGCAGAATAAAATGAGAGAGGGCTGCACAGTATGGACAATAGGCACTGATTCCACTTCCCCTTCGTAAATCTGTCTCTGGTAGGGTTGGGATCAGGGACTGAAACAAAAACACAACCACTGGTCCCCCTTCGAAGCCAGCAGCTCATGGGAACTCGTGCTCCATTATGATTGAACTGTGAATGTCATTAGGATGTGCACAGACTCTGTACAAACCAAAATGTATCATAAAAGCCTATAAAGATGTTTTCGTTCCAAGAGCCCTAAGCGCCAGGAGATTCAGGGGAGTGCTGAAAGCTGCAAAATCAATGACTGTGCAAAGCTCTTAATGCCTCTCTAGAGTATTCTGCACAGAAGCAATTAGACATCTAAGTCTTAAGGGACAAGTTTCCAGGTACTTCTCCAAGAGTTTCTAAGGCACTGCCCTAAGTGACTGTTTATGCTGGTGCCCTGATGTCTCATCCAAATATGAGGAGGTAGAGTGGTCTTTACTCATGGAGGAACATGCCCCGGGGGCACAGAGAAGTGTTTGCTAAATCCATGGTTATGTCCTGTAGAGTCTTACTACCCAGAGTAATAGGGTGCCTTGGTTGGAACAGAGGTCCCTGTGGGAACATCTGAACTACAGAAAAAGTGGAAGGACAAAACAACATGCGAAGAGGGAATAGATTACTTTATTTGTCTCGCGATAGCAGCAAAGTAGGATGGTTGCTTCAAGGCACAAGGAGTACAATAGATAAAATAATTTGTGCATTGGGCCTTAAAGGGGCCTGTGCACGACAGCACAAAACTTCAACAGATAACGGCAAATGTAACGGACAGTGTGAGGGGAAGCGTAGCTACCCCCATCCAGGAACAGCATAAACTGTAATGCAACAAGGCAGCGACAGTTCAGAGGTAGAGTGCCAGTGAAGGGAGCTGGACTCTTGTCAGTCGGCGCACCTTGGAGAAGACAAGCGTCCAGCCATAGATGTGAAATCAGTCCACAGAGCTTTGTATAAAAGGGAAAGGTTTGACAACAACAAGATTTGGGTATTGAGTCAAAAGGTAAAACAATATTCATATATACACACACACACACACACACACACACACACACACACAGACATCAAAACAACAGGAAAGTGGTGAATGCAAAATACAGCAAGTGCATAATGGCTTAAAAATATAGATATCATGACAGCAAACATATCCCTCCAAGACAAGGGGAAGCAAGCCAGAGAGCCTTTACTCTGTGATGGAATGTGATGGATTTTACCCTGGAGGGATGACCTCTGGACATATGAAACTCATTCAGCTAAAAGGGTATATGCCTTAGGCGGCACCATGCTTAGAAGAAAGTGTTAACTCTGTGGAGGAGATGGTCTTTTATTTCTGTCATTATTTAAGGCATGGTTTTAACATAGCGCAAGAAGGAAACCGATAGCCTGCGGTTGATGAGATGCGATGAAGCCTTGATCCAGGATCCACAGCTTGGCTTCAGTCCATGGGCCTTACACACAGACTGTAGCAAGCTCCTACTCTACCAGCTGGTACAGTGCTCTTTCAGAGGGGCTGATTCCAACTCTTCCTCAAACACAGCGACTGCATGTGCTATGACTGTTGCAGCCCAGTCTCTCTTGCATTTATTTCCAGTTGGATTCTGCTGTATCCGATCGGCTGTGGGCAGTGCTTACAGGCAGTTATCCTTAGGTGGTGGAGTGTATTTATTTCATGTAACTTGCACAAGTAGTGGCTTCACGTTCAGAGGGGGAAACGGGTGATGCAGGTAATTCTTTTTCATAGAGTAGACCGGTTAGGCAGGGCAGTCCTCCACTGCCACCCATTTCTCTGAATTAGGAGGCTGTTCTTCCAGATAATGTTCTGCAGCAGGGAGAGTCGGGCGTTTGTGCTTCTGAGGTGGACACAATTGATTCACAAAGTCACCCATTAGACTGGGGGTTGTAGGAATAGAAGGAGGCTTTGAGAAATACACTTGGAGCGGTAAAGAAATCATGTCTTTGGGGAGTATTTAACTCAGTCGTGTTTTCAAAGCCAGGAGGCACATGCAGTAGCCCCACCCCCGCAGGTAAAACAATTGCTACATTCAGTCCAGCGCGGGAAGGCTCATGTGCTACGGAAACCTCCAGGAAGCAGAAGTTATACCTCCGGGATGGAGTGATCCATTGAGGATTTCAGCAGGTTTGATGACATCCTAAAAAGAAAAAAGATATTTAAATTGAATTATGGACAATTGCTCAATAACAGAATGGTGGACAGGCCACCTCGTGCAAAATGCATAGGCTAGCCCCCAGACCACTTTGCATAAAAAGCATTTTTGAAGCATTTTGTGACCCCCACAAGGTTATCTTATATTAGTAAAACAGCAAGTTGCAAGGTATGGTGGAAGCTGGCGCCACAACTGCAGCTTTAAACTTTCCAAGATGGTGATCTCATTTTTCTGTTCAGTGCCCTACGTACAGCGTCTTGAGAAGAAATGGTTTCCCTCCATCTGCTTTTGAAGTTCCATCTCCATCCCGTGCCTTGGCCAACGTTTACCTCCTCTGCATCTCCCTCATCAAACTCCCTGAACCTCCTGTCTGTCCTAACTGAGCCTCCTCCATGTGTTACCGTCCTCTCCCACCTTTCAGACTCTCCTAGCCTCTCTGCATTTCATAATTCATATGCATCCCACTCCCTTTGCAACTCTTGATGTACTGTACTTGGCATCTGCCCTCCATCCTGCTTGGGCACATCCCTAAACCCAGTATCTCGTCAACGTTTCTCTACCTTGCTGGACCTTCCCCCATCCTCTATTATCTGGCCTCCTACTCACTTTTTCACCATGTGCTCATAGATCACGCAGGGAATGATGGTGACTGTGATGACGTCTCCGCCGGTGGTCAGAATATCTCCCACCTGACTGTCCTGCAAAGAAAGAATCAGAGGCCATTAGGTCATCAAGCATGCAGAAGTCTCCTAGCGAAATGCAAAGATACATTTTTGCATTAAAAATGAGATCCTACCCTCTAAATATTAAATTAGGATGGGAACTAAAAACAGAGGGGCATATTATCAACGGATTTATCTCCGCTTTTTTGGCTTTAAAAGCCAAGAAAGCGGAGATAAAATTATCTCCCTATCAGCAACAGGGTGCTAACACGCAAATTTGCATGTTAGCACCCTTTTTCTCTACGCTTCCCCTTGCATCTCTAATGAGATGTAAAAGGGGCGTTCCAGAGAAAAATAATAGGAGAAATGTTGTTAAGTGACATTTCTCCTATTATCAAGGATTTCGCTAACCCGGTTAGTGATAAAAAAAGCAGCGCTAACCGCGGTTAGCACTGCTTTTTTTACACCTGGTATTTTTCTGACTTAGCCATGATATCCTATGGAAGGTGGATGTCATGGCTAAGTTTGTGAGCCCCTATCATCAAGCTAACGCCAAACTTCGAGAGATTATCGATGGTTTTCCAGCGATAATCTCTCATTTGGCAGTTAGCGCGAGGATTTTTATCACTTCTGAGATAAACCTTGCTAATAGCAAGTTATCTCTGCGATAATTTCCGGCGATGCTTAGTGTTAAAAAATTCGTTGCTAAGCCTCATTAGCGATAAATATCGCTAATCGTTGGTAATATGCCCCACAATTTGTTAAACCACCCAGGAGCACAAGAAACCAGCGCAAGCAAACACTACACAAAACACTGAGATATTAGCCATGGCATCGCTTTAAGGAAAGTGCTGTTTGGATTATTACAAAAATGTCGATAGTACGCTCCTTTAGTATGTGGTAAATGGAGACAAGATTTAGAGTTTGCGTGCCTACAGTAAAATATTGATGCACAATTTGTACAAGACAACATAGAAATTAGTCTGTCAGACATACTTTAGTAGGTCATTCTCTGTGATGCCTTTTTTGGTGTAGTGGAGCTGTCCGTGACCACTGGGCGATATCCATTCTGGGTACTGCTAACTACCAGTATCCTACTGCCGGAGGTACAGTTGCATTACAAATGGATAACAAAGTTCCTTCCTTCGTACTTTTGATACTCTGTTGGTTGCAAAGATTATGCCAAGAGCTGGCGGGGTCGACCAAAGCCAATGCGTTCTTTAAAATGTGAACTTTCCTACAAATACTGGTAATAATCTTCCCAGGATTTCTTAACAAAATTTCTGGGGTGAAGAAGAACTTACAGGTGCAGCTGAAGATCCTCAAACCTTTACCACAGGATAAGACTGCCCCTGCAGATAGTCCTTATGTCTTTTTTTTTGTAGAAATTCATTTAACTTTTTTTGCCATTCAAGAAGGGCATGATTTAGGGTTTGGCAGACAGAGCACAGCCCGTCAGGGTGGCGGGGGACATTACCATTGGCCAGGTTTAGAGAAGACGGCTGGGCCAGCGGTCATCTCTACACTGAAAGGAACAGACATGCCAGTGATTCCTTTCAAGGTACAACACTTTTGTTGGACAGCCGACATCTGTTCTGACAGCCATTTACCAAACGTTTCCAAGGTTTTTGTTTTTCTGAAATAAACTTGCAAAGCAGGAGTTTGTTTGTGATGAAAAAAACAAAAAGCTCCCACATCTGGGCAGGTCATTATTCTTTTTCTGTCCCTCACTGCAATACCTGGCAGTGAGGGACAGATATAAGGAATATGCTACTTACCAGTATGCATCTGTTCTTGGCATAGAGGGCTGCAGAGTGGTACATTTATGAATAGATCGCCATCTGGTGTTGGGCTCGGATGATTGCACTTTGTTTTTCTTCTGGAGAAGTCTTTGTCGTCATAGGTGACTCCTCCTCTCGGTGTTAGTGCGCATGGGCATCGGCTCCATCCTTAGATTGTTTTGCCATAGTAGGGTTAGATGGAGTAGTGTAGTGTAGTACATAAAGATATGCCCATGTAAATGTATCTAAATAAGATAATGTTGGGACAGACACAGGTTTCCGGGGAGGCAGGGAGGGCATGTACCACTCTGCAGCCCTCTATGCCAAGAACAGATGCATACTGGTAAGTAGCATATTCCGTTCGAGGCATATGGGCTGCAGATGGTACATTTATGAATAGATTGTACAGCAGTTACCTCCCTAGCGGTGGTCACCAGTGTCTGTCGCAACTGTCTGAAATAGAGTTTTTAATACAGCTTGGCCCACTCTGGCTTGTTGTGCAGCCTGTACATCAACACAGTAGTGCTTTGTGAATGTATGTGGTGTAGACCAAGTTGCTGCTCTACATATGTCATCTAGGGGAATGTTCCCTAAGAATGCCATAGATGCTCCTAGTTTTCTTGTGGAATGAGCTCTAGGAGGAACAGTTAATGTTCTCTTTGCTTTAATGTAACATATTTGTATACATCTTACAATCCATCTTGCGATGCCTGCTTTAGAGATAGGATTGCCCTTATGTGTTGGGGAAAATGCTACAAATAGTTGTTTAGTTTTCCTGAAGTCTTGTGTTCTTTCTATGTAGTATGAAATGGCTCTTTTAACATCTAGTGTATGTAGAGCCCTTTCTGCCACCGTCTGTGGCTTTGGAAAGAAGACTGGTAATTCCACTGGCTGATTGATGTGGAATGCTGAAATTACTTTAGGCAAGAACTTTGGGTTTGTTCTAAGAACCACTTTATTCTGGTGTATCTGTAGGAATGGTTCTTGTATTGTTAATGCCTGTAACTCGCTTACTCTTCTGAGTGAGGTAATGGCTATAAGGAATGCCACCTTCCATGTAAGGAATTGTATTTCGCACCTATGCATAGGTTCGAAGGGTGGCCCCATTAGTCTGGTGAGTACTACGTTGAGGTTCCAGACTGGGGAAGGTGGTAATCTTGGTGGAATGACTCTTTTAAGACCTTCCATGAATGCTTTTATCGCTGGTACTCTGAACAGTGATATGCGCTGCCTGTTTTGTAGGTATGCTGCTATAGCTGCTAGATGTACTCTGATAGATGTGTACGCTAGATTACATTGCTGTAAGTGTAACAAGTAGCAAATAATCTCCCTTGTTGATACGTCTAGAGGGTTGATATTGTTATTAGTGCAGTGTATAGCAAACCTCTTCCACTTAGCTGCATAGCATGCTCTGGTGGTTGGACGTCTCGCTTGTTTAATTATTTCCATGCAATTTGGGGGGAGATCTAAGTACCCAAATTCTAGGATTTCAGGAGCCAGATCGCTAAGTTCAATTGAGTTGGATCTGGGTGCATTATTTCTCCATGGTTCTGTGTAAGGTGCATGGGTAGAATTCGTAGCTTTTGATGTGGCACTTGTGAGAGTTGCAGGAGCGTGGTGAACCACGGCTGTCTTGCCCACGTGGGTGCTACTAGTATCATGGTCATTGAATGTTGTTGCAGTTTCCTGACCACTAATGGGATTAGTGGGAGAGGGGGAAAAGCGTATGCAAATTTGTTGGACCAATTTATCCATAACGCATTGCCCTGCGACAGGTGATGTGGGTACCTGGACGCGAAGCTTTGGCATTTTGCGTTCTGATGAGTGGCAAATAGGTCTATCTCTGGTTGTCCCCATCTTTGGAAGAATGGCTGCAGTATTTGTTGGTGCAGTTCCCATTCGTGTATTTGTTCCGACTGTCTGCTTAAGATGTCTGCTATCTGGTTTTGAACTCCTGGTAGGTGTTCGGCTAACAGATAGATGTTTTGAGGAATGGCCCATCTCCAAATCTCCTGTGCTAGTCTGGATAATTGGAGAGAGTGCGTCCCCCCCTGTTTTTGAATATAATACATTGCTGTCATGTTGTCTGTTCTGATCAGGACTGCTTTGTGGATAACATGTATCTGAAAGGCTTTCAATGCTAGAAACACTGCCAGTAGTTCTAGATAGTTGATGTGCAGTGTTTTTTCCTGCACACTCCACCTTCCTTGTACTGTGTATTTGTCCATATGTGCTCCCCATCCGGTGAGCGATGCGTCTGCTGTTATTGTCACCTGTGGAATTGGCTCTAGGAACGACCGCCCCTTGGTAATGTTTGTTCTGTTCCACCACTTCAGAGAGCGGTGTGTGCGGTCGTCTACCAACACCAGATCCGTAATCTGTCCTTGAGCCTGATTCCACTGTGTCGCTAAGCATTCTTGTAGCGGACGCATTTGTAGTTTTGCATATGGTATTAGCAGTATGCAGGATGACATCATGCCTAGTAGCTGCATGAACACTCTTGCTGTTAGTGAGTGTTGTGGCTGAAATCTCTGAATGATTGTAAGCATTGCTTGGACTCTTATTGGGTTGGGGTACACTTTGGCTTTTTCTGTGTCTATGGTAGCCCCCAGATATTGTTGAACTTTGTTTGGTTGTAGGTGTGACTTTGTGTAGTTCACCGTGAACCCTAGCTGGTGTAGTAGCTGAATTGTCTTTTGTGTGTGTTGCAGACACTCCTCTTGCGACCTGGCTTTTATTAGCCAGTCGTCCAAGTATGGGAAGACATGAATTTGTTGTCTTCTTAGGTGAGCTGCTACCACTGCCAGGCATTTTGTGAACACCCTTGGTGCCGTCGTGACACCAAATGGGAGGACTTTGAACTGATAATGTTGTCCTTCTACCACAAACCTGAGGTATTTCCTGTGGGCTTTGTGAATAGGGATATGAAAGTAAGCGTCTTTTAGATCCAGTGTAGAAAGAAAGTCCCCTTTCTTCAGTAAAGGAAGTACTTGTTGGAGCGTGACCATGTGGAAATGTTCCGAATTTATGTATGCGTTGAGAGGTCTTAGGTCCAGTATTGGCCTTAGAGACCCGTCCTTTTTGGGGATTAGGAAGTATAGGGAGTATACTCCTGTTCCCTGTTGGTGCTGTGGAACCTTCTCTATGGCATGCTTTTCTAGTAGTGATATTACTTCCTGTTTTAACAGTGTCAGGTGATCTTGTTTCATTGGACGCTGTTTGGGGGGGATGTTTGGTGGGGTAGCTGTGAGTTCTAGGCAATAACCATGTTGGATAATTTGTCTTACCCACTTGTCTGATGTGATGTTTTCCCAGACAGGTAGGAACTGTGATAGGCGTCCCCCTACCGGTGTTATATGGTCTGGGGGAAGCTCTATGAAGTCACTGTTTTGGGGTTGGAGAGTTGCGGTTGTTGTTGTTTCCGCGACCTCTACCCTTGTTGTTGTTACCCCTGTATCCACCTCTAGAATTACCTCTGGGTGATGTAGGTGTAAAAGAGGTTTGCTGTTGGTTTGTACCTGTACTTTTGGATCCTCCTCTATAGGTGGATCTACGAAAGGAACCTCTTTGTGTCGGCTGCTGCAATGCTCCCATTGATTTAGCCGTTTCTGTATCCTTTTTCATTTTTTCTAGGGCCTCATCTGTCCCTGTGCCAAAAAGTGTTTTCCCATCAAAAGGTTGATTAAGTAACGAGGTTTGTACCTCTTGTTTGAATCCTGACACTCTGAGCCATGCATGTCTCCTTAGCATGATGCTTGTATTTGTCGACCTTGCCGCAGTTTCTGCTGCGTCTAGGGCGCACTTTATTGAAGTGTTAGTAATTAACTTCCCTTCTTGTATAAGTTGATCAGCTCTCTTTTGATGTTCTTTAGGGAGATGTTTGATGAGTGTTTCTAACTCATCATAATGCGCTCTGTCATACCTTGCAAGTAGTGCTTGCGTATTAGCTATGCGCCAACTGTTTGCCGCTTGAGATGCTACTCTCTTGCCAGAGGCATCTATTAGTTTAGACTCTTTGTCAGGAGGTGGCGCTTCTCCCGTAGATAAAGAGTTTGCTCTCTTGCGAGCGTTTGTGACCACTAGTGAGTCTAGAGGAATTTGTCCCTTAATGTATATTGGGTCTTTTGGAGCTGCCCTATATTTTTTATCAATTCTTGGGTTCAATACCCTAGCCCTCACTGGGTCTTTGAATATCTCTGATGTATGACTGAGAAGGCCTTTTAGCATTGGTAGTGTTCCTGATGTTCTTTGTGCAGTAGGTAGTGTCTCTAATAAGAAGTCCTGTACTAGAGGTTCTGTATGTAGGTCTACCTTATGAAATGTTGCTGCTCTAGTAATGAGTTGTGCAAACCCAGTATTGTCATCAGGAGGTGAAGGTTTTGAGGGATATGACTCAAGGTCGGTATCATTACCTGATCCCACATTATACTCCTCCCATGGGTCTGCCTCCTCTGGGATTGTGTCCTCATCATCCCCAGGGTGTCCCCCCTCCCCTGTGTCACTTTCTCCATCTGTTGTAGGTGTAGATGGACGTGTGGGAGGAATATCTGGCCTATTGTGAGGAATAGGCGAAGATGGTGTGTGAGGTTTGGGAGAAGGGGGAGGAGTTGTATTCGTCCCCATTGTTCTCTTCTTTGGATGAGCCTTGTCGTCCAAATGTTCATGTTTCCTCTTTTTAGGTAGCTCTGTGACTACCTTGCCAGTCTTTGGGTCAATAAACAAAGTCTTTTGTTTAGGATCCGTTCCGTGTTCCTGTGTCGGTACCGCAGTTTTCGGTTCCGAAAGGTGTCTTTTCTTTGAAATGTCCATTTGTATTTTCGGTGCCGAAGTTTTGTTCGGATCCGACTTCTTCGGTATCGAAGATGTCCCCGGTGTCGAGGGTATTTTCGGCGCCGAAGCGTGCTTCGGTGTCGACATGGACTGCTTCGACTTCGAGCTTTCCTTGACCTGGTGCTTCGGTGTCGATGTGGTTGGTTTATCGGAACCGGAACCACTATGATGGGGGACCGAGTGTTTCGGTTTCTGTTTCGTTGCCGGGCTCGAAGGCGGGGCGTTGGAAACTTTTTTCGGTTGTCTGACCGGGCTCGAGGGCGGGGTCGACACCGTGCGGGGTCTGTTTTTCGGTAAAGGGACGTCGTCACTCACGGTTTGTTGGACGTCGATTTCCTCGACGTCGGACTCGTCCGCTTCTGACCCCGCCTCGTCGGCCTCTTCTTCCTCCTCTTCTGGTTGCTGGTCCTCGAACAGCTCCGGGATTGCTTGTGACTGCATTCTCGATACCTCGTGTCTTCGGGCTCGACGGTTTCTAATCGTCGACTTTGACGAGAACGCTGCACAGGCCTCACAGTCCCTGGATTCGTGTTCAGGGGACAAGCAGAGGTTGCACACTTCGTGTAGGTCCTTGTGTGGGAACTTAGCACCACACGTTGGACATTTTTTGAATGGAGTCCTTTCCATGGACCCCGGGCTGGACTACGTCGAGTTTCTCGTAGTCGTCGTCCTTCGAATCGCGTCGGTATGGGGTGAATTCGCGTTCGATAACGATACCGTCGATTTGGAAAGGAATACGCGCCGGTTATAACCTTCTTTGTTGAAGTCGGTCCGGAGCGCTTCGATCCTCATCCGAACCCGATGGCGGAAAAAAACAATCTAAGGATGGAGCCGATGCCCATGCGCACTAACACCGAGAGGAGGAGTCACCTATGACGACAGACTTCTCCAGAAGAAAAACAAAGTGCAATCATCCGAGCCCAACACCAGATGGCGATCTATTCATAAATGTACCATCTGCAGCCCATATGCCTCGAACAAGACATTATAAATAATGTCCATCCTAAATAGGGTTGGCAGTGTACTGCCCTGAATCAGATGGCTCCTACTCCATAAGATGATGCTTTCTGCATGAAGCCTCCGAACTCTTGGAGTCCGTCAGTCTCTAAATGAGGACGATGGACTGAGGGTTTGGTGGACAGAAGTACTTGGTCCAACAAACTCTAAATAGTTGGTAAAGCCATCACTTGGAAAGTAGTATTCAGCATCATTAAACTGAGATTTTATTGTTCCAACACGTCAAGCGGGCAAACATTTTCATTCATTATACAGGTGCCTCTACCATGATGCAGCAACTGCAGACCAAAAGTGTTGTGTCATATGCGTCTTGGTAGTAGGGAATCAGGCGCTCAAATCCCAAGGTTTTCGTACTTTTCTCCCTGTAATCCTACACTGGCCTAATCAGCCCAACACCCTCACCCTGCAGCCAGTTTTGCTAACCTGCCAACTTCCATATTTATCTTTATTTCCCTTGAATGATGCTGCCATGTTGGTGCTCTCAAAGTGGCCATGCTTCTGGAGCATCTAGACACTGCTGAATCACCATCGCCCCGTGTGCTAAACCTTCAGTGTGAAGACACTTTGGTGATGATTTTCTGTGGCGAGTACTTCATCAAGATGGCGGAGGACATTGCGCTTGCCATCTCGTTTGACCTCTGCCTGCCAAATCTAGAGTTGTATGCCAGTCCAGCGTAAAACTATCAACATTGAGAGGAACAGCCACCACAGCAGTTCCTGTTCACATTGTAAAAGGTTGACGGTAAATACATCAAACATGACGACCCTCCGTCAAACTTTTGTTTTTCAAAAAGAACCTCTCAAGCAGGAGTTGGTTACTGAAAAATTTATTCACTGGTTACCCCCACACTATGGGAGTTTTCCATATGGTGTATGGGGGGGGGGGGTTATTATTTATTTATTTATTTATTTATTTTACTGTCTGTCACTGCCAAGTTTTACCTGGCGGCTTTGAACAGCAAAAAATAAAATAAACACAAAAATGCCATTCACTCTAAATAGGATGGACAGTGTCATGTTAACCTCAGACGGCCCATACTCCATCGAGCCGTCAGAGGAGTATGTCGTCAAAGGAGCTGGAGGCTCCGTCGGTGCCATTATTAAAGTCCGTCTGCCTCTATATCGGGCATGTGGACCTCGAGTTTAGCAGAGAGGATACTATGTGGCTCTAAATCAGTCCCTCTGTTTTTATGCATTTCATATTTTTAACTTCCTTCCTTGTAAATAAAAAGGCATGTTCTTTTAATAGACATAAATCTGGCTGGGCGCCAACTTCACCTAGTCTAAGTAGCTAACATTAATTCGCCAGACTGTAGCAGGATCCGGAAAACAGGCCTCACACTTCCTTGTACTGGTGTCTAGTTAGTTATATTTTTAAAAATCCAAGTGACATATCCGTTTACATGAATATTTTTGCATTTATGTTATTACTTGTCTTTTTAGCTTACATATTTTGGATATGCTTCTACACATCTCTAATTCCTGCATGAGAATCAATTAAAGAATCAATTAAAGTCTGCTTGATACACAGCCTGTGATTCTAGGCACCATGAAATAGAATATAAAGTGGATAATCCCCGGAGGCTTCTCACGCTCATCTTTACTTTTATATTCCCCCTTTATATTTAGGAGGGCTTTAATGTTACTCATACATGTCGGCTACGGTGACGACAGCAGTCGTAGTCAGTGGTGTAACAATAGCGCCATAGCCCCTGAGTGCCAGCCTCCCCACCCCGAGCTCCATGGGGCCAACTCTGGTACTGTGCACGGGCGAGCCTGGGAGCTCCTGGCTGGATTTGGAGTGTGAGCGCTGTAGCGAAACTTGAGGGAGCCCCATGCCAAGTGCATGGAGAGGGGCCCCCACAAGTTTCATTACGCCACTGGTTGCAAAGGGTTCTGTGGTCAAATAAATATTGTTTCTAACCGACAACATGCAAGGTGATACTGAGACACTTGTGACATTCTATCATGCTTTCCAGACATCAAATGTAATTGGGATACAGGAAGAGAGCCAAGAAAAGAAAGGATGATTATTACCAGTATCTTGGCCATACTGACGTTTGCTGAAGAGCCATTGTAACAAATCTCTTTGGGTGAAGGTGGTACTTATTTTATCTGTACTGCTGTGCTCTCAGACTTTTATCAGTAGCAATGCATAGATGAAGATGAAGATGAATCACACACACACGTGAAAACTAGCAAACATGCCCACATAGGCAAACACGTACAGACAAATCCATACAGACAACCTTGTGAACACAAATTTACACCCACTTGTGCAGGCGTGCTTACTCAATTGTGCAAAGTAAAGGACACTAGGTTTACCTTTAGTCCGATGACATTCTGCCCGTTCACCTCACATAGGTAATGGTTGGTCAGCAGCCCGTTCCTCGCTGCAGAACTGTCTTTAACGATGGAGGTGATCTTCCCTTTCTTATAGATGAAGCCAACATGTCCCGTGCTGTCCTTGTGCATGGTGATTGTTCGCTGGAAGGGTCTGTGTGGGAGAGGGCGTGTTAGTGCAATATGAACAACTAGAGACTGAGACATGCAAGGCGCAGTCCGAGGTAAGAGATGCACTGTAACATTATCTCTGCCCAGGTGTGACTGTGTCCAGTCAAAACTGGGAATGATGGACATCTTTATTGGTAACAGTTACCACATGGCACATCCCTGCCAATGTCAGGACCAAAGTTCAGAATCAGCAGTGTACTATACCCTATAGGGTAGGCAATGTTGTTAAATGATACACATGTGATGATATAGTCCACTTATACCCAGGCACAGAATGAGAGTGGAAGACCCTGGTGGGCTGGCAAAAGCAAGGCTCAAGAACAGGGTAAAGTATCTGTTTGTATCAGGGCACAACACTTAAAGGTGTGGCTTTATGGTGCTACCAATGCACTGAGCCAATAGTGCCTGAGACTAAAGATAATTGTAAAGGGCATAATCAAGTAGGTGTGGTCTTAATACCCAGACAAAACAACAAACACAACTGGTGATATGGCCCAGTCACCCAGAAACCTACATGTGTGCTGCTGCAGTCTTTCAGGTAGGTCATCCTGAAGCTTCGCCCCAGCAGCTGTCCACACGTATAATTGTTATAATACGGGAGTGTAATTTGGGCTCAAGTTCCAAGGTGAGATTTATGCAGCATCCGGCTAGTCAGTTTATAAATCACATTGAGATTAAAGCTTACCGTGAAACACCTAACATAGAAAATGGTTAATGATGAAAAAAGACTGTTGCATTAGACTAGCCCCATTTACACACATCACTCTATCTGGACTAGTGTCACGTTAAGTAATGGATAAGCCAGGTTGAAGATTTGCAACGTTTATGTTATGTTACTAGGTACTTGGCATAGCGCAGTGAGGCAACAGACAAATGGAGACAGAGCCATTAGAACAGCCTGGTCTTGAGATGTTTTTTAAAACCTGCCAAATCAGTGCATGCCCCAATGCACAAGGGAAGCCTGTCCAGTGGTAAGGAGCAAGATAAGAAAAGGCTCGGACACCGTACCGGGACGTTCGAATACGCCAGGGACATAGAGGAAGTTGACTCTTTGATCTAAGATTTCTTCTAGGAAGATAGAGGATGAGTTTATCCTGTAAATATTTTGGTCCATTGCCTGACAGAGTTTGAATATTAAAATTGGTCATTGGTCATTCTACTCCGTCTCCAGCTCACCTGTCTCGTACAATCATGCTGATCCGATCCTGCGATGCCTTCTTCAAAGCCTTATGGGCCTTGTCTGAGCTCCAGCCGGCACAGTCCTGCCCATCAATCTGCAGAACCTGGTCTCCAAAGCGCAGGCCAACGAGGGATGCAGGAGAATTGGCCTGGACCAACTGGACAAATATCCCCTGTGAAAACATAAGCAGCGCAGGACCATGATACCTCCTCCATAATCAAGTGTGAAAATGAATAATTGATATTTACACGTTCTGGTATTATTGCTCTAACAGTTTTGCCTGTCACATGGCATCATCTACTTATTTACAGTACGCCTGCTCACTGTCTTATGGTAGAAGTACTTCATGCCAAAATATGCTGCCCACGGCTGATTCATCTTGTGTGCATAGGTGTTCTATTTACAGAGCACAGATCTAGCTACAGAAGCATGGTACAACAGGTTTGGGTTTGATACAAGATTATGTACAAAAAGGATCAAAGGCAGAACATCAACCGAGTGTTGCCCAGGTGGGCAGAAGATGCCGAGAAGCATTTATTAATGATCAGAATAAAAAAAAGCTTGTGTGATGATGATCTGTGAAACATAATTCAAAGCAATTTGTTTGTTCTTCTCGCAATTGTAACAGTGAAGGTGGGATCCTGATGTCCTAAGCAAAGTGGTTTAATATTCTAGGTAACTGGTGAATGCATGCATCAGGGATTTTCCTTTTAAGCCCTCTTCATTACTTTTGTATCATTGGCATGTGGGTATTTTCGGTTATGTAGCCAAGTTGAGAGGTAAGCTCCTTGTTACTGCTTACTGTGTGATTCCAAATATCTTAAGGATGCTGCCAGCATCGAGGCAAACAATGTAGATTTATCAGGATGATCTACATACGTATTTAATTTCCTGCAGTCCTCTACTGAGAGGTGCAGTGGTAAGGAGAAGACTGTTCAGGTAGTCATGGTGGAATCACCGGTGACTTCGGGTACTGTCGCAAGTCGAGTTCGAGACGACCTGAGCTTGAAAGGCGGTTCTGAGGTCTGCTTTGGGAGATGAGAATTTGCATTCCCTTAAGAGTGGAGTTGATCATTTGAGTCTAAGCTTTCTTGGCAATGAGGGTTTTAAAGGAGAGGGTGGAGTCCATTCTAAAGCCAAGTGATTTTGCGTGTGGATTGATGAGCCACTTGGGATTTTGAGCTGGTGTGCTGTGATTGGAAATGAGGAAGAATTCCGGCTAGGGTAAACTCTTGACGTCCAGGCTTGGATAATGGAGAGACATTCTTTGAGTCAGCCAATGTTTTTGATTGTGGCATCTTTCAGATAGTTGGGAGTCATCGCCATATTGGGAGAATTCTAAGTGGTTCCACATTCAGATTGAACACTACAAGCAAGTGTGAATGGTAGAGGTACTGCAGGAAACTGGTAACAGTTTAGATCTTGAGCAGTACAAATGTAAGAGTCGGGAGCAACCAGAGTGGTGTGACACAAACCCACGAGAGCAGTGCCGTGAAGCCCATGTGCACTAAAAGGATATTATTAGAGCTTGTTGGTCACCAATGTTGAAGGCTGATGAGAATTCAAGCTGGTCGAGGAGGCAGGGTCATCTTTTCTGCAAAGAGGACTGATCTGTTCACAACTTGAATGTGGATGTCGAGTGTCTGTGCGGCAACATGGTCTGAAGCCTGGTTATTGTGTAGAGGCGAGTAGTGTCTATCTGCTCTTGAAATTGGATGACAACAGCTTTTTAGTTCAATGATTTTACTGATGAATGGATGGCTAGTGATGTGTAGATTGTTGGATAGGTCATCAGGATTTGCTTTCTTCACGAATGGGAGGTTTTGTTATGTCTAAAGTGCCTAGGAAGATACAAGTCAGAAACTGATCATACGAGTAGTGATGGGAGCGGTTTGCCGGTGAGGTGTTGCTGCAGGGTTGGTGGCATGGCCTTGAGAGTAGTAAGGATTGCTGTGAAGTCTTCAACTCTGAGCATTATGAAAGTGAACTAGTTGAGCATACTGCATGGTGGGTGGCATCAGGTTGCTTTATTTGTGATACTGCTGGGTGGTCATGATTTGATTTATCTGTTCTATAAATAACTTGTATATGGCGTTTCCATTTATCTATTGAGCATTTGTAATGGTGGTACTGGAAGTGGGATGAGGCATAGTTTGAAGGCTCTGAACAGGGCATCATCTTAGAAGACACGTTTGTGGTGAAAGAAAGGCCATTCTTCACTTTTGAAAATCCAATATGGAGAACACCAGGCTGCCTACCTCGGGCTGCTCAATGGCCAATTTGTAGAATTATTAAAATAAGAAAACCACGTTAACATGAAATTCTAAACTTATTTTGTTGAGCAAAAAAAACAAAACAGGCATTAAATCCCAGAAATGATTTTAAAAATATATATATTTTATTGAATGCGCTCCTCGTAATTCCCAACTCTTGAATCGTAGGGAAAATACATTTTGTTTTTCAAATAAATTGAAAAACGTGAAAGGGACAAGGAAAACGTTTTATAATAAAAAAAGCAATGTGGCAGCCTGCTTTCCAGTAGTACTTCCACCAAAGCTGCATAGGATCCATGTGCCTGGAAAAGGAGGAGGTGGAAGGACATACATGCTGAGAAGGATAACATGATACGGTGAGGAGAACACAGGAAAAGAGGTCTAATGATGGGGTGAGGAAACAGAAAAGAGACGTGTATGAGAGCGGCGGGGACGGGAAATATACCAAAGACGTAAAGGATTGACATGAGGTAGAGTGGTGAGGCAGAGGGAAGCAAAATGACATAGGGGAGTGCACAGCGACCGGCACCAAGGCAATGCCCTTGGTCGAGGGGGGTTCTGTATTGGGTGAAAGAGGAAAATTGCTAGATTTCGTAGAGTAGGCTATCCCTTAGACAAAGCAATGAAAAACAAAAACAAATGGCATCCAGCTTGGCAAGAGAAACCTGGCAGAGTAACATTTTTGTACCATGAAGGATATTCGCCAGGCTGCCTTCGTCAGCCTGGTAAATATAATTCATTTTGAAACATTAGGAAGCTTTCACTAGGTTTGTTTCTCAGATTGCACATCAACCCAGCAGAAGTGAAATAGGCAATCTTGGATGTTAAGGTGACATCAACGCATGCCTTTCTGAGACTTCTTCGTTCTGTTATATCAACCTCTCAACCTCGGACTGAGTTTTGGGCCAGTTTTCCTCTTACTTGCAGGCGAGGCATTTACAGTTTGGGTGTTCTTGGATGTACCAGGAAGCAAACAGTTTAGCTTTGTTGTTTGTAGTT
The DNA here is from genome assembly GCF_964261635.1 of Lissotriton helveticus. Taxonomy (NCBI): domain Eukaryota; kingdom Metazoa; phylum Chordata; class Amphibia; order Caudata; family Salamandridae; genus Lissotriton; species Lissotriton helveticus. The sequence continues at coordinate 130,811,588 of NC_136068.1, read as the reverse complement.
TTTCTGGAGGTTAAGATTTAAACCATCGTTACTCTCTGTTAATAGATTCACTTTGTGAAACTACATTGCGTCATTTTTAACGTTGGAAAAGTGGCGCAAGGGCCTTGTTAATCTGCCCCTTGGTATCTATAATTACCATCAGTGTGTAGGCATCACCAACAGCAGCAAAAGAAATGCGCTTAAGCTAATTTCTTAATGTATAAAAACATAATTTAAATCATTGATTTCCTCATAAAGGTTGTTTTGTGTGAAAATGGGTAAACATTTGGACATAGATATGAAGACAATTTTTATAATATAATCAGAAAACATCAGCTTTGTTTGCTTAAAATGATACCTCAGCCACTTCCACTGAACAGTCTTCTTTACACTACACACTTATACATACATATTTGGTAGACAACATATAGACATACCGCTGGAATGATTCAGCTGTTTTGTTTTTTAGCCACTGCAGGCATTACTGTAGGCAGAAATTAATCCCAGTAAGAAATTCATTACATCTTGTGATTTCCATAAGATTACTCTTGGTGATCACTGTGTGCACTCTATCCACATAATTACCCTCATTCACACCAGTGACAAAAAACTCCCACGAATAAAGTGTTTGCACATAACCATGCAAGTATTTGCCTCCTAGCGTTACAGTATACTGCAAATCTGTACGAGTTCATCTGTATGAACAGCATAAAGGGTCATTTGAGTGAGATTTTCACAAGTTTTAGTCTGTTCACACTTTTGCATCTGAGGATTGGTTACTTCGTCTGAATCTCAAAATGATTGATTACTAGATCCAGTGGTGGCTCCTCCGCTAAGGCGGAGGAGTGTCTCCCTACTGTTTTTAGCAGTGCAAAGAAGGACAAATAAAATGATAATAACTTAACATTATTATCATTTTATTTGTTCCTGCTGCTTGGCAACTTTGCGTGTGGGATGGGTCTGCTCTCAGAACAGGGAGGGCCAAACAGAAATGCGCACTTTGCATGTTCTCCACCCAGGCTGCATTACAGCCTGGCTGGAGAACATGCCCAGGCCCCCATTCCCTGGCTGAGCGCTGAACCACGGTGCTCAAACCAATCACAATGCTGCATTGCAGCGTTGTGATTTACTATGGGGAGTTTGAGAGCCAGGGTGCTTCCTGCTTGCACAGAAGCCAGGAAGAAGACAGAGGAGAGGTGGCGGAGGCCGGCCGGCCAGCCTTCCGGCAGGCAAGTGAATATTTTTTTTTAAACCCCTTCCCACTGTTTGCCTCCCTCCCCGCCCCACTGCTGCTTCCCGGGAGCAGCCACCACTGACTAGATCATCTTAATGCACCATGCCTCACACAAAGGTCCATGACCTGACGCTCATCACCCCATCTTGAATACCACTGCACCAACATTATTGCCCCCCTCCCAAGCTAATATTCTGGCTGCATACAGGTTTCCAGGTGCAATAGGAGCCTTCTTTGAAGATCATAGCACTGTCCTGGAATCGTGAAGGCACATGACTCCACTTATCATTTCCACAATTACCTGACCCTCAAATATTCAATTTCACAATACTTTATTAATTCAGTCTCTCATTGATCACTGCCTGCTCAACAAATGCACCAGAACCAGGCACAACCAGGATTGACTGCCAGAACTTAAACTGGTTTCAAATACGTTGACACACTCCTCGTCTTCCATCGGCCCCTCAACTTTCCCTATCCCATGATATGTATCTCAGCCAGTATTCCACCTGCCATCCCCTTCACTGTGACTTCTCTGCTAGCTATCAGGGCTGGCTCCTCCATTGGTGTGGAGGAGCGTCGCCCCACTTAAATAGCCCCCAGAAACGAAAAATAAAATGGTAATGAAGTTAATTCATTACCATTTTATTTTTCGTCAACCCGCCCTGATTCAGAAAGGAGCAGGTTCTGCTGAGTGGCAGCAGTGGTGGACTGCCTGTGCACTCGTTTCTAGTGCGCATGTCAACATGCCCACTATAAACCTCTCAACCCAGCTGTCTTAGATAACTGGGTTGAGAGCCTGCACAGGCCTCTACTGTCCTCAGGAGCACAGAGACATGCCCCTCCCTCCAATCCTAGTGCATCTCTCATGCTGAAAGCAGTGCCAGGATTGGTTAAGTGGGTTAGATGGGGCCCTGGACGTGGCATCAGAAAAGATGAGGGCAGGAGCGTGGATGACGTGTCTGCACAAGAATGTAAGTGTTTTGTTTATTTATTTAATGTATTTATGTTGTGCATTTATTTTATGCCCCCACACATTTGCCCGCCCCTCCAATCGGCATAATTTCCAGCGGTCACTGCAAGCCATGAAAAACTATCCTGGTTCTCTTAGACCAAATACACAATGCTTTTCCACCTTTTTCAATTATAAACTGAACAATCCAAGCAAACCCTGAAACATGTTTTCAACACCCACTATTCCTCTGTTCACTGCCTACCATCCAAAACAATTGCTTTCTCACAACCCTGGTTCACGCCTTAAAAACATACACTCATTGAAACTTCAATGCATGCACTTCTTCGATCGACTTGGTGCAAAATTAAGACCACTGAACTCTTACAAGTATAACAAGCCCTGGAATAACTATCTGTTCCCCTCGAGAATGCCAAATCAGTCTATTTCCAAAATCTCATCACATCCACATCACTCTGACCCCATGCACAATAAAAAGCCGACTCTCCGTCACACTATCTTCTCTGCCAGATTTTGGATCCTACCTACGACATGAAATTACCACTATCTGTATCAAGCAAACTTACAGTACTCACGGCTCCATCACACCCTCCTACATTCCCCATGACCTCCCCCCTCACTCTGCTAGACTCTCCAAGTTTACTACTGCATCACCCACAAAGTTTATCCCAGTACTTAATTCTGCTAACCCTTCATGTGCTCCATCTGTCCTATACAGTCCTCACAATATCAGACGTCTCTCTTTTACCTCCAAGTTACTACTTTGCCTGATCAGTCGCTCACTTAATTGGGTGCCTAACATCATGCATTCAACATGCTGTGGTTTTACTATTCTAAAAATACAGAACTGACCCCCTAACTCCCCACTCAGGCCGTGTCTAAAGTTTCTTTTCAAACACTGGAATGCTTTGTTTTCAGTCACACCATTTCTTACCTTCAACAACTGACTTGGCCACCTCCAATCAGATTTACGTACCCTTCACTCCACAGAAACAGCCGTCCCACATGTAGCTAACTTTATAACTCACACGTAGCTACTTTTTGTCCATCCTCGAACTGCTGGATCTAGCCACGGTATTTGGCACTACTGACTGCCCTGCTCTACTAACCTTCTTTAAAAAAAACCTGGGCCTTTCCATCTCTGCCTCCAAAGGTTGTTCCTCTTACCTTTGTAACTGGACCTCCTCTGTTGCCATCCAAACACTGCCTTCCTGCTGGACAACCACCAATGTTTCTTCTTAAGCCCCTCCCCTTTCTTGCTCTACACCACCTCCCTTGGTAGATGCATCTTCTCATTCCCTGCTTTCTCAGTGCGCCTCCAGGCATGCATATCCGACTGTCCCACTACATTTCGCTGTTCTCGTCTACAACTGGGGTCCAAAATCTCTCTTTTGTTCTTCCCCATATACATCTACTTCTAGGTCAAATTCTTTTCATTTCTTTATTTATTCAAGAGTTTTATATAGTAGAGGGGAGGGGGCATGGAAGTAGAGAAAGGGGGACGAAAAGAAGTCTGTCTAAGGGCCGGCTGGGTAGGTGACGACCAAGGAGGGATTCCACGGCCCATCTCCCCTATAGCTAAACCTTTACACTCAGCTGTTTGCCCCATCGACGAGAAACGTGGCCCTTTTTTTCAGTCCCACTCTGAGAGTGGAATCCTTCATCATAACGGCCACTGCATCGAGGTACCAGGACAAAAGTATACTTAAGACTGGTCCACATACACCTTGCAACAAAGCCAATGTGTTTACCAATCTACTAGTACACAGTAAATTGGACTACTGCAATAGTATATTACTTACTCTCCCTGGACAAAGTTCTAGACTTTAGTTAAGACTCATGTATAACCTTCCTAGTTGCATCAAACCTCGTGTTACTGTCACTAGGCAGGTTCACTCTCTGCCAACATCAGGGCTCTCTACAAGGCCTAACATTTTCATATGCATCCATGGAACTTCATCCAACTACCTCTTTGATTTCACACCCTGGTATTGCATCTCTGCTCGTAACCTGTGATCTAATCCACATTTCACTAACGTCACCAGCCTTCAGTACAGGAGTTCAAAGCAACACTAAGAAATCAACTCTTCCTTCTCCTAGGCAATCAAGGAGAATTGTAGCACAGAGACTTCCTACAAAACAATCACGGGAGGCAACCGGTTTCTACACTACTGTGTGTTGCTTGCCTGTGTCCATATTGCACTTACAATCCTGTTTGTCTTTTCTGTTTTCTTGGAGACAACAGCATTCCTAACTCAACCCACATTCAACAATGCTGGGAGAAGAAATCTGGGGCCTTATTTATGAAGACCTTGCGCCGCCGGTACGTCACTTTTAACATGGGAAAAAGTGACGCACCGGTGGCGCAAGGCATTCATAAATGAGGCCCCTACTCTTTTGATTGACAATCTGTCTTTTGTGTAACATTTCAGATCGAAATGTTATTTGCTGTGCCAAATTTATAAATGAATGATGTAGCTATTAGTAGCTACCGCCCCCGCTTCCCCCCCACCCGACGCCATTACACACTGCATAACATTAGCCCTTCCAGATTTATTACAAATTCATAGTCTCCAAATCTGACTGGCATCTGGACTGTGTTCCAAAATAGCACAAGCACCACTCAAAATAACCCCTCATTCCATTCTCTTTCAGCTATCCTATAGTAAGCAGGGAGTGTATCAATGTGTTTGAAACAATTATAACGTTTAGAGGTTTATCCTGGGTGTGCCTTGCTTGGTGTGTTTTGAAGTAGTGAGTGACTGACGACAAGCTGCAAAAACAAAGTTTGCTTTCAGCTCTTCCTGTACAAATTACAGGCTGTACCAAAGTGCTAGTCCTGGTATACATTCCATACTATGACACACTTCGGCTCCACTCTTTGCCCAGGAAATGTACTCCACTCACCTTGTCGATGCCAATAAGGCGAAGGCCCATCTTGCTGTTCTCGTCCTTGCACAGAATCACCTCCCTGAGGCCCTGCTTAATCTCTGCTCTGCACAAGCCAATGTTGTTCCCAGTCACAGGAGCCACCATCATGCCATGTGCTGTTGGCCTTGTGGCCACCGTCTGCCAAAACAAAAAGATCAAGGGATAAAGGATGAACATGGGCTCAGAGTGACAGATACCTGCAGAATAGATGTATCCACTGTGTATCAAGATGCCTTCCCAAATCCCTACACGGTTGGGTGGTGTCACCCATTTAATTTTGCATGCTTGGATTTAAGTCTTCTTTTGAGAACATGTGGCCTGCTAGACCTAAAATGATTTTGAATATTTATGTTTCAGGGGAAATGAACAAACAATTGTGTATGCTTTGGGTTTTCAATTTACTGTGTGCCCTAATAAAAGTGACTTTTGCCTGAGAGAAGGGATGGCATTATTACTTCACCATATGGACGCGGCGCCAGCTGTGCTGGGAGGTAGTTAGGGATCCGATGTGGAACAAATGGTTTATTAAATGTCCCACCACTTCTCATCACAGTGGCCAATTCACAATAGGGCCTCTCAATAAACACGTCTCAGTAAATGGAAAGACCTCAAATATGCTACCTTCAGCAGCAAACCACCTCAATAATAACTGCACAAAAGGAGGACCTCAGTACACAGCCACCAGAAAGAGATCATCCAATCACAACCATTCCAAAGAGAGGTCTCTGAGCACACAGCAGGAAGAAACCCCACTAAATACAGAGCGTGACGAGAGGTGCAGAGAGACGCAAGCAAACCTGTCCATCCTAAATCACCCACGGTCCATACACCATCATCAGATTCAAAGTTCTGTGACCGATCACCATAGCACAAGAGCGTAGAAGCAAACGAAAATGGCAACTCCAGACACAGACGTCATAAGAAGCCCTGCCAAAGAAGACTACCAGCCTAATACAACGGAGGCTTAGCTCTTTCTTAGCAAAGTAAAGTATATGTCCACTAAAGACATCGCACTAAAAATATAGGTGCTCACACCAGCCGCATGTCAACCTGGAAGAAAGGTCAACCACAAAAAGCAAGTGTGAAGACAGCCCGTCCAAGCAAAACAACTATGAAGAAAGTAATCTAAAAACAGGCATGGTGCAAGGCCACAAAGCACAACCCATGGAGAGATGTACTCCAAGGACACCCAGTAAAACATAATTTTTCAAAACATGCCAAGCAAACTTCGGAGTTCCAAACTCCATGACTATGAGAAAATCCTCAATGCACTACAGCAGTGTTCTTAACACAACCAGCAGGAAAAGACCTTTCAAACATAACCACAATATAAATACATTTATATTCGAAAGCGATTCCGGCCAAGCCTATGAACACACCATGCATAAACAGAGAAGCTCAATATGCATTCATATTGAAGAGAAGCCAATGAATACAGCCCGCACGGAGAGAGGCGTCTTGATTAGAACAACTGTGACAAGTAGCATGAAGGAAAGCTTCCAAACGCACCCCGTATACTGAGTGGTGTTTCGGACAAGGCAATCAAGGACAGAGCTCTCTCGCTACTCGTACATATGAAGCATCCCTCCAAATGCTCATTGTGGAGAGGAGCTCAAATATCCCAATAGGAGGCCAATTATTTTGTTTGTTAAGTGCAGATATACCCAAACTTACCAGAAAATACAATAACAGTTAAAGGAGTATTAACTAGGTTTTAGAATTTAGCAGACTTGATTGTGAACTGACAGGTATGCAACAGGACGGGAGCAAGATGTTTAATCCTGCAGCAACTTCAGTTTGAAGTGCTGCATCAAACGTCCTACAGAAGGAGAGTTGCAAGTACGGAGTTCTCAGCAGTAAATTCTGCAATCTGGGGATGTTTGAGGGGTTCACGAAGGAGGTGAGCTCTATGCTGCTCCTCCAGCAACCAAGTTGTTAGTGGAGCTCTGATGGTTGGTGGAGGTGGATTGATTTGAGAAAGCTGGCTAAGGTTTCATGTGTTGAGTGTATGCAGCTGGAATGCGTCGATTTGGTGGCATGGTGTAAAATGTACAATATCATCGAATGATAAAACTGGGTAGTATCTGCTTGCAAGATTCCTATCATTTGTAACACACAAAATGCATTTAAAGGTCCAGAAACAACCAATTTGAAACAGAAACACGCTTCTTGCAGCACAAACTGTACAGGGATGCATTAACAGAGTAGGTGTTGAGAACAACCCACTTAAAGGGGGCATGGAGCTTCACAGGTAAATAGTGGACCGGAAGATACGTACACTGTCTCCCGCTGGTAGCAGGGCCAAGTTCATCTGGACCTCCTCGCTGGAGAGGGAGAGACCCATGTAATTGCACAGTTCACCCAAATTTGGGTACAAGCCTGAGAGGAAGGAAGAAGAGAAGAGTTATTGAACTCAAGATGATGAACTTAAAACAGGAAAAGTTCTGTTTTCCAAGGTCCTCAATTCGCCATCCAACCCTCTCCTGAGCTCTCCACTCGCACTCTACCTGGACAACGCATTCCTTTAAAAAGCCTTTTCAAACTCCATCCATTCTGCTCCACTCCCCTTGCTCGCGCGCTCTTCCCTCCTCCACGTATTCAACTATATTCTGCTGCCCTTACAATCTTGTCTCCTCTCATCCCCAGCTATTCTTCTCTCACCACTGAAACCCTCACTCCCTGTGCATTCTACTCACACACCCTCATAACCCCTAAATCTTCTCCAATAACCTTTCAGCCCTCATCCGTCTCTTAGCCCACTCTTTACTACCATTTTAACCCCTTCTCTATGCCCACATCTGTTTAGCTTCCCTCCTATATCCTGCCGCGGACATCCACTCCTCTTTTCTGCTTCCTATTCTGCTCATCTCAAATGTATCTGCAGGTTTTCTTCCTTTTCTCTGCATCCCTCCTTTGCTCTCCCGCCTGTGTGCTCTGGGTTTGGCGTTTGTCACCCTTCAGAGAGGGTGGTACTCACCAGGACCGTCCACAGCCTGTGGGGCCTGTGGGGCTTCCATAAGAGCAGGCATCTGACTCCTCTGAGCGGCATTGGCTTGAGCCTACACGAAAGACAAAGAGCGAAAAATAATTGACCAAGGGTTGCCTGGGGCCTGCGTATCAAGAGTAGTGTTCTGATTCCATTTCTTCCAAAGTTAGAAACACTTTGGGTACAACTTGGGTTAAAACACAATACATATAAAGCAGAGGAATTTGTGTCACCTGGGACATAAAACCGACCCTGGCCTGCAAATGCTGGTAAATTTAGTCACCACGGATTCAGTTGGTGAAAATCTTCGGCAAGCACATTGAGTGTGTCTCAACTCCCTTATTCAACTTACGCAACACATCCGTTTAATCGGAAGCCACAGTTCTTGTTTTTGTACTTGCTACACATATGGCTCTTTCCAATCTAAATATTAGTTTGCAACTATTATTAAGATACAGAGCATTTTTGTCTCCTTACAACCTAAGAACATATCTCTCGACAATACGGTACAATAAGGGTGGAGACGACTCACAAGAACTCCCCTGTGGAAGTTTAATGCAAACATCAATGACAAGCAGCATGTTAGCTAAGACTTCTCGCATATTGAAGTACAGTAACACACATTGTTAGGAAAATGCCTCCTCATGTGGTAACACATTTAGAAATATACAGACAGTTTAACCTTGTGATTTTAACCACCTTCAATCTGTTTTTGTTGTTGCATTTTTTTTAAGCGGCTAGTTTACATAGCTGGTGTAGTTAGGTGGGTTTTCTAAGCCTTAGTGGTGGCTTATTTCTAATTGTCCCTACTTTCAGAACAAATACATTGCTGTCATCTCGCTTTACTCCATATTTAGGACACAGGGGGCAGAAGTAGCTCTGCAGCACAATTTGGGACCCACTTAAACATGCTATCAAGGAAAATTCAACACACTTAAATCGAATATTATTATTTACAATATTCTCATTATTGGAATTAGTACACACACTTGAACTGAAACCAATCAGTCCTAAAGTGCAAATGTACAGCAAAGCCAAAGATGGAAGAACCACTGACGAAGACAGTTGTTCAAGGACCAAAAATAAAAGAGTGCTTTTTAGCTGAAAATATTTTGTTTTACCATTTTTTCATATTCATGAATAGCTACGTTTGTTTCTTCATTTGATGGTTTGTATTGGATCATTTATATATTTAACTCTTCTATGCTGTAGTACATGATACAGCGTGTATGGTTGCACTTTAATGAGAGTAATTGTACGTATTTATTTATAGGATTTAACACTTCTAAAAATAAACAATAAAAATGACTTAACTTGTAAAACAGTATCCCTAAGGGTGCAGCTGGAGTGTGGGTGCTAAGCCCCAGACATAGAAAGTGAGGGGCAACGTTGGAGAACCGGGACTGGCAAACACCACATTGCCTGAAGCTAGACATCACGTCAGAGGCGTACTCAAAGACGGAGGGTGCAGAGACCAGCCACAATGAGGCCGAATAAGGTGCAGAGGAACTCAAAATACATCTGATCACCTCAAGTGGCAGGAAGCTCCCAAGAGGGGTGAATCCTGCAACTGCATTCTGCACTCTGATCTAACTCTGCAAGAGATGTTCAGATACACTGACTGCTGCCAGGACATCCCAATGGGACTGGAGGAAGGGGGAATGGGGTAGACCAATATTGCAGGTGACACAGAGACAAGACTGCTGTAAGGGATTCGTTCAGTAGTTGACGTGTTGAGCTATAACAATATTTAAATTCAAATGTCTCCCCGTTTGTACAATACAGACCTTAAACTTCGAAAATAAGTGAGACTTTGACTTATCTCTGCTATCTTTATCAAGGGGTTTGATGCAGACTAGTGGGTGTGTAGTACAATAGATCACCTTTTTATATCTTTTTACGCACTAGCTGAGGCACCGTGCTGCAGTCCAATGTAAAGAGGGTCCCCTGCGCACACTTACCCACGCAGCATAAACTTAACAGAAACGTCTTAAAGAGCACATTATGCACTTTTTCTCTCCTTTGAAGGTCACACGGATCAATCCTGGAAGCGGACCTCACCCACATCCTTCCACTGCTTGGCATAGGAGTATTAGTGGACTGTTACCCTGCCTGAGGGCACTATTGGCCCATACCTTGATCCTACTACTGACCCTCAGATGGGAAAACTGGTTGTCTTCCACCGAAGACCACCAGCGGCACTTGACTTGAGAATGGTGAATCCATATTCCAAGGAGCACTAGTCACCTTTTCTCAGAGCCTGCCAAACGATAGGGTCGGAAACCATTGAGCGACCGTGGCCCCCTACTCAAGAGCTCTAGAAGCCTTTGCAGTGGCAGTGCTAAGGTCCTTGTCCTCACAGTAGTATATGTTCAGCATACCACACTACTCCAATCTCTGCTTGCTTCAAAGTTAATCCTTCAGAAAAAAAAACTTGCGCTGATGGGAGCAGGAGAAAAAAGCTTCACAATTACCTGGATGACTCGGTCAACCTTCAGGTCTTCTAGAGATGGATACAAAGACATTTTGGGTACTTCTAGAGACGGTCTTAAAATCTGTGAAAGCAAAGAAACAAACATCAGGCCACGCTTTCCAAGGACATGAAGAGTGGGTCAGAGAAAAAAAAGAAGTTAAAGTGCTGAGTAAGCAGGAAAGGGAACAGAGCACGGGCATGCATTGAAAAACAGGAGTGTGACAGAGATCAGACAGATGCAAAGAAGAAAGAAACATATTGGTGAGGAGAGAACAGTAGAAGGAAGAAGGGAAGAGAGTATCTAGTAGAAAAAATAAAGAAGAAAGTGAAGATAATGGATAAAAGAAGAGAGTGTGGGTGAAATGTGAGTGGGATGTAAAGAGGATATATATGGTGAGAAATTAAAGAAAGATAAGGAAAGGTGGTATAAGAAAGCAGAGGAGATAAAAAAGGAAGCAATAAAAAAAGAAAAGTGTAGGGAAGACGACTAGTGAGGCGGGAAGAGAGGATAGTTATATACAAGAGAACACAAAATTACAACTAAGGGTGTAGGAGTAAAAGAAGAGAGAAAGAGAGCAATAATGTAACTGAAGGTAGGTAAGGAGAAGGAGGGAGCACGGATAAAGGAAAAAGGAAGAAAGAGGTTACAAACATCAAGAATATCGAGGGTGTGAGAGGACAGACTGAAAGACGAGGGGAGGCAAAGGAGATCAGGGAGGAAGTTGTGAAATGAGAGAATGGTCAGTTAGAGGAGTCACAGGAGGAAGAAAAAACAAAAAGAAAAAAAATCAGGCGATGCTATTTATTGTCCTGCCACATCAAGCAAACATTTATTAGAGATAAGTGAACGCAGGCTGGACCGCTCTCGCTCGACGCCCATTTTCCTTGGAAATAACTTGCAACCTTTCAAAATCGATTCCAAGGGACCTTTCAGGAAGTGCGCCAATGCTCAGGGCGAGGCTTCGACCACTATTGACATTACAGGCCCTGGACGGCGGCCATGTTTTCCACAGCAGCACAGGAAATATTTTTGAATTCTGACTGAAATAAGGCGTGCCCCTGGACCCAGGCTCGTGCAACTTGAAGCCAATGTGGTTGCCCACTTCCTTGGTGCCGCAACGCGAGTCGAGGGGGCCTGTCACGAAAGAGACGCCACTCACAGCGAAACATCACTGTGGGTTTTTGTTTTTTGAAACGTCAACACATTTAGTCAGGCTGAGTCTCTTGTTATGCGTGAGACGGTCGTGTGATTTTACTATAAACCCTGGAAGGTGAAAATGTGGCGGTAAAAGGGACCGGTAGGAAAGAGCGAGAAGGCCAAAGTGAGGGCCCAAGAAGATAGGAGGGCGGGAGCAATATAAGGGAGAATATCGCGCGAGGAGGGCAGCTGGGCGGAAGGAACTGTGCCCCCACCCCCATGACCATCACACCACATGAATGAACAGGCTCCCATTGAGGCGGAGCAGGGGTGGTTGGTATGTTATGCTTCAGTTTCTGTCCCATGACTGCAGGTCTCCTGACATAGCAGAGGGGCTTACATGACACGTGAAAGGGATGAAGGGGGGGGGGGGGGGAGTGTTCAAATCCTCAGTCTCCCATGAAGCGTGCTTTTGATGTCTGTCTCACCAGGCCCTGGAGATGAAGGTATTACTATCCCTAACCATATATTATATACGGAATAAAGTAAATCCTCTGTCGTACATTATACGGATATTGAAAAGTGCTGAGAAGTTCAGTGACCATATAGAGGAGCAAGGCAGAAGGCCGAGTTTCTTTATAAGGTCATGGAACCCACATGGGAGGTTCCTTCCCAGGGTCCCTGTTTTTGCACTGTAGGTCAGCGGCACTCTCTGTGCAGGTAAACCCTCAAAAAGCAGGAGGTATGTTAAGGCTCAGATGAGATTTCCTCCAGGCTGGTGTAGTCATGTATAATTATGGGAAGTTTGAGTTCTGGCGTTGTTTCTGAATTTATGCCATCATGCCACTTGGGGTAATTAAGCTGCATTTGTGACAACATTTAGCACAGGAGCACAAGAACAACGCAAACTACCAGAACATGACCGAAGTGTGCCAAAGCCACCCAAACTAATGCGAGGATCCTTTTCACCCTAAAATAAAGCTCTAAAAGTTGGTTTTCCAACTCACAGATTTTTGCCGTATTATGCAAAAAGCAATTTACTCAAATTTCTCCCCCCTTGTTTTGTTTCGTTTCCAGTTCCAGTTCCGGTGTACTTGACCTCAAACATCAGCTCAATTTACACATCAAAAGCAGGGTGAAAGCAGAACTAGTTCAGAGACACATAATATCTATCTGTAGGATCTTACCTTTGAACAGGAATGCAGACACCTGCACTCTCCACCAAGGGCTATCACCCTATTTCTGGGACTGACAGAAAAACACCACTTCACCTTGGTAGAGGGGAGCAACACGCCGCTGATCTCAAAGAACCACCAAAATAACCACATCTCACTGGACTTAACCTTGTGTCTCCGCTTCCCCTAAGGACCTGATGAGTCTTTAGGATGGTATGTTGACATACAAGACTTCCCACCTCCTGTCCTTCGACTACCTAGAACGCAACCCGTGTCCAGTGGCAAGAGGACTTTGTGCAATAAGGAAGATCTCCATGTTGAGATTCCGATCTTCAAGAAAGAGCAAACCATTGAACAATGCTTCTAGGAATGTACCTCTAAGTCTGGATCTCAGGCTCACACCAGAGCTGTGGCTAGCAAAATCCCCCAGCGACTTCTGGAAAAAAGTTTCAATATTATTTTTTTTCCAAATGGTACCTCAACAAAAGACAGTAGTAGCTCTTCTGTCAAGATTCGTCCTTCCAAAAGGTCTTCCAGTGCTCGTGCCAAGCACTTTTTATCCAAACTTAGCCTCTTGGATTGACAAATGACGAGGACGTCAGGCCAAAAGTTCACATTTCCTTCAGCACCGTATCAAATTAACTGCAGTGGTACATGAAAATCTATCCGCCTTCGGTTTCTATTCCTACAACTCACAGTGCTCGGATCAGGAGCTTCTTATCAATTCACAGCCACCCGGGCTGCCAACTGTGTAGTACACGAGTCTCATGACCATGTGCAACCTTTGATGTCTATCCACACGTTAAGCCAGTGATCACCCCAGGCCATATGCGAGACAAACCCTCGCCTTCCAATGAACAAATATGGACTGTTGATCTGGGCACACTTCTGATGGGAGTTCCCACTCACACAGCCCTCTTCCTTCATCGAAAGATTAAACTCGACATGCTTTCATGAATATAAATATATAAACTGCATCTCACCATGCCTCCAAAAGTTAGGTTCTGGCCCCAAGTGAGAACCAAACTCCTACTGCTAGCCTCCAAGGACACCTCATAATCCTATTTACTTTGAACCCATTCAAAGCCAATACACTTAACTGTGCATACCCATACTGCAGCACTGAGCACCCCATCCTGCAGGTGTCCAGCAGAGGTCCACAAGAGCCTGATCCATACCAGGCTTTCTCGATGTCCACACAAGATATATTTGCAAACCATGAATACGATAGAAATCATTTTCACACTCTGGTTATCATGAGAATATTGCATGGTTCCAGCCTCCATGGGTTTATCCTGGCCACTTCTTTAATGCCATTATGTATTAGGTGTTATATACAATGACATGCTAGTTATGGGCAACATATGTAAACAAACCCACTTCACCAGTGGCTCTCAGTCCACCCCCAACCTGGACACAATCAGATTCGAGACACGTGTAAGAAGGCAAAAAGAACTAGGCAACAGACCTTCCCCATTTGTATGCCCTGTGTATGGAATGGCAGTATCTTTCAATTCATGAAGAAGCTGAGGGCACACCTCTTTAAAGGACACTACTTCTTGATGCATAAAATAGTCCACTTCCTTCTCAGAACCCTCACTGCCTACCTAGAATCATTCTCAAATTGCATCTCTGCCTTTGACCCTGTATAGTGCTTTGCTGCCATTCAGCCAGTCTTGCACTATACAAATACCAAATACATACATGCATGCCACCTAGTTCCGATTGCAATACCGGTTTAATGTGTGTATTAGATCATGCTTGCCATGCACCACTGCCCTTGTAGCAAATGCAACCTACGTGCACATATTTGAATGTCCAATGTCTACATGCGTGCAATAACGGTTATAAATACTATTCAAAACTACAAAGCAACGCAGAGTGCTGCATATGTTTAGTGGGCTCATTTGCACTATATATCACCATTTAAAAAAATTAACAAAAATAAAAATATCTTTATCTCATTCCAGCAGTAATAAAATGGTGTGATACTCGCATTTAATCCATACCTTAACACCCGGTCATTTAAATCTCCAATGATTGATTATAAAGTCAAAACTCGCCACAGCTATTTTGCTAAAGCTGTGGAAGTCCACATTTTGAATTAGATCTTGGGGACTTAAGATCACCAACATGTTACCCATTATAAAGTAACAGCCTTACAGAGAATTTTCCTGCGCCTATGTACTCCCCATTGCGTGCAGCTTGCAAGAGCCTTGGTCTGGACCACTGCAATACTGTTTACACCAGGCTTCCAAGGAGGTTCAGCACAAGGCTGCAAAGACTAAAACCAGGTGGCCAAAATAAATTTGGTCCTACGGGACCATCTACACTTAAAACCACCTGTTAAATCACTTCATTGGCTCCCAGCTAATGTGAGGATTGATTTCTAAGGGGTCATTATGATGGCAGGCAGACACCAGTCCGCCTGCCATCATAATGGTTTTAGGACCGCCCGCCAGACGTGCAGCGGTCCCACCGGTGCATTTAGGATGCTCCTGCCATACTGGCGGGCGCAACCTGGCCTTTTACCATCGCGGACGGTGCTGCTGGCTGCGGCACCGTCCGCAATGGTAAAAGAGCATGCACAGCATTACCTTGCACCACATGGCCGTGCCTACCACGTGGTGCATAAAACTGCAGGGGGTACCATGGGTACCCCACCCAGTGCACCCCCACCCCCCCCCACAGAGGGGGCCCACAACGGGCCCCCAAAGCAAATCCCCACCAGCCTTTCCATGGCGGCATCGCCTATCGCCGCCATGGAAAGGCCTGTCTATTCCGACATCCTAATAGGGCAGACGAAGCCTGTTAGGCACCGCCACCATATTAGTGGCCCTGCTCCGCCCGGCAGGCAATCATAACGATTGCCACCGGCGGAAAGGCAAGTGGACGGACTTTGCTTCCGCCGCGATACCCACCGCCATCCTAAAATGGCGGTGAGTAAATCTCTTTACTATAGCGGAACGATCGCCACCACCGGCCCGGCGCTGGCGATTGTTCCGGCATTGTAATGAGCCCATAAGTTCTCAGCAACGTCCAAAAGGCTCGCTAATGAGGGCTATAATGTGTGCAGTAGCCGTTTTGTGAGAGTGGTAACTCACACATTCCAGCTTGCAGTGATCTGATGGCAATGTTGGATACTAAAGCTGTTCGCCAAGGTTGACTGGCCACTAGATAAACCAAAGAGAACTCAACAGACTGTCCAAAATACCGGAGAGAACTCAGACTGGCCATTTACAGAAACCAGAGTAAACTCTAAGAAGTGGACAAAATGGAAACCAAACAGAACTACACACTTGCGACTTAGGAAAACCAAAAGAGAACTCAACAGACTGACCAACAGAGGAAACCGGAGAGAACTCAGACTGTCCATTTACAGAAACCAGAGCAAACTCTAAGAAGTGGCTCAAATGGAAACCAGAGAGAACTCAACAACACACTTGCCACTTAGGAAAAACAGAAGAGAACGCAGACTTACCAGTGGGGGAAACCAGAGAGAACTCAACAGACTGTCCATTTAGTTAAACCAGACAGAACTCAAAACGCCCGCCCAATGCCAATGAAATGACTGAGAGGCTAGGAAAAGCTAGTTTCCTATCAGGATTTTCCCTAGCCTGAGGCATTTGCCATCACACGACCGGAGCAAAAGAGCTGCAACTAGTTGTGGCCCAGCCACGCTGGCCTTGCGGAAGCACTGGCTTCTTCAGCACTTGCCTAATTCAGCATCAGAGAATCCTAGTGTCAGACTCTTCAGACACAGGTGGTAGAAAGGGAATCTAAATGTCTGTCTAGAGTCCTCAGAGTATGTCCATCGAGGTTGCCAGAACTACTTTGACATTCCTTGCCTTGGGTTGGGAGTGCAGCTATCATCTAGCACAAACCCATACACTCCAGCCTTCCTCCTGTGGGTTCAATTCTGTTGTATAGTTTGCTTATGACAGCAATTTGATAAGTTATAGAGTAGGCAGCGGTTGAACTGCAAAGTGAACGAACTCAATTTGTCAAATTCCCATGTTTCGTGTGCACCACAGCGGGCAGTAGTAATGCCTGCTGCTGTACTGAAATCTGTGCATGGGAGAGGGCAGACTTCTCCCTGAGCTTGCAGTTGTCTCTCATACAGTTGCCCCAATATCTTAACATCTAAATGTAATGATTACACATCGGAGGATCCTACACTTCCTGAACTCAGTGCTGAGACTTCCTTGCTGCACTGCCTGCTTTCCAAAAGTTACCGTCTCTTCATTCATTACAACTCCCTCTCCTGTCGCCAGAGAACCAGGAACTGGAGCAACATGGAGTCTTATCTCCCCTCTGATGCTCATGCACAGATGTGATGGACACCGGTAAGAGCGTGAGGAGCTTGCACTAGTGAGCAGAGCGAGAAAGAAGAGCTCAGTGTGGAGCAGCGAGGAGCACGCACTAGTGGCACCCTGAGGAGCTTGCACTAGTGAGCAGAGCAAGAAAGAAGAGCTTACGGTGGAGTAGCGAGGAACTCGCACTAGTGGCGCCCTGGGGAGCTTGCACTAGTGAGCAGAGCGAGAAAGAAGAGCTCAGGGTGGAGCAGCGAGGAACTCGCACTAGTGGCGCCCTGAAGAGCTTGCACTAGTGAGCAGAGCAAGAAAGAAGAGCTTACGGTGGAGTAGCGAGGAACTCGCACTAGTGGCGCCCTGGGGAGCTTGCACTAGTGAGCAGAGCGAGAAAGAAGAGCTCAGGGTGGAGCAGCGCGGAGCTCGCACTAGTGGCGCCCTGAGGAGCTTGCACTAGTGAGCAGAGCAAGAAAGAAGAGCTTACGGTGGAGTAGCGAGGAGCTCGCACTAGTGGCGCCCTGAGGAGCTTGCACTAGTGAGCAGAGCGAGAAAGAAGAGCTCAGGGTGGAGCAGCGCGGAGCTCGCACTAGTGGCGCCCTGAGGAGCTTGCACTAGTGAGCAGAGCAAGAAAGAAGAGCTTACGGTGGAGTAGCGAGGAACTCGCACTAGTGGCGCCCTGGGGAGCTTGCACTAGTGAGCAGAGCGAGAAAGAAGAGCTCAGGGTGGAGCAGCGAGGAACTCGCACTAGTGGCGCCCTGAAGAGCTTGCACTAGTGAGCAGAGCGAGAAAGAAGAGCTTATGGTGGAGCAGCGCGGAGCTCGCACTAGTGGCGCCCTGAGGAGCTTGCACTAGTGAGCAGAGCGAGAAAGAAGAGCTCAGGGTGGAGCAGCGCGGAGCTCGCACTAGTGGCGCCCTGAGGAGCTTGCACTAGTGAGCAGAGCGAGAAAGAAGAGCTCATGGTGGAGCAGCGAGGAGCTCGCACTAGTGGCGCCCTGAGGAGCTTGCACTAGTGAGCAGAGCGAGAAAGAAGAGCTCATGGTGGAGCAGCGAGGAACTCGCACTAGTGGTGCCCTGGGGAGCCTGCACTAGTGAGCAGAGTGAGAAAGAAGAGCTCAGGGTGGAGCAGCGAGGAGCTCGCACTAGTGGCGCCCTGAGGAGCTTGCACTAGTGAGCAGAGCGAGAAAGAAGAGCTCAGTGAAGAGCCAGCGAGGAGCTCGCACTAGTGGCGCCCTGAGGAGATTGCACTAGTGAGCAGAGTGAGAAAGAAGAGCTCAGTGAAGAGCAGCGAGGAGCTCGCACTAGTGGCACCCTGAGGAGCTTGCACTAGTGAGCAGAGCGAGAAAGAAGAGCTTATGGTGGAGCAGCGCGGAGCTCGCACTAGTGGCACCCTGAGGAGCTTGCACTAGTGAGCAGAGCGAGACAGAAGAGCTAAGGGTGGAGCAGCGAGGAGCTCGCACTAGTGGCATCCTGAGGAGCTTGCACTAGTGAGCAGAGCGAGACAGAAGAGCATATGGTGGAGCAGCGAGGAGCTCGCACTAGTGGCGCCCTGAGGAGCTTGCACTAGTGAGCAGAGCGAGACAGAAGAGCTAAGGGTGGAGCAGCGAGGAGCTCGCACTAGTGGCATCCTGAGGAGCTTGACTAGTGAGCAGAGCGAGAAAGAAGAGCTCAGGGTGGAGCAGCGAGGAGCTCGCACTAGTGGCGCCCTGAGGAGCTTGCACTAGTGAGCAGAGCGAGAAAGAAGAGCTCAGTGAAGAGCCAGCGAGGAGCTCGCACTAGTGGCGCCCTGAGGAGATTGCACTAGTGAGCAGAGCGAGAAAGAAGAGCTCAGTGAAGAGCAGCGAGGAGCTCGCACTAGTGGCACCCTGAGGAGCTTGCACTAGTGAGCAGAGCGAGAAAGAAGAGCTTATGGTGGAGCAGCGCAGAGCTCGCACTAGTGGCGCCCTGAGGAGCTTGCACTAGTGAGCAGAGCGAGAAAGAAGAGCTCATGGTGGAGCAGCGAGGAGCTCGCACTAGTGGCGCCCTGAGGAGCTTGCACTAGTGAGCAGAGCGAGAAAGAAGAGCTCATGGTGGAGCAGCGAGGAACTCGCACTAGTGGCGCCCTGGGGAGCTTGCACTAGTGAGCAGAGCGAGAAAGAAGAGCTCAGGGTGGAGCAGCGAGGAGCTCGCACTAGTGGCATCCTGAGGAGCTTGCACTAGTGAGCAGAGCGAGACAGAAGAGCATATGGTGGAGCAGCGAGGAGCTCGCACTAGTGGCGCCCTGAGGAGCTTGACTAGTGAGCAGAGCGAGAAAGAAGAGCTCAGGGTGGAGCAGCGAGGAGCTCGCACTAGTGGCGCCCTGAGGAGCTTGCACTAGTGAGCAGAGCGAGAAAGAAGAGCTCAGTGAAGAGCCAGCGAGGAGCTCGCACTAGTGGCGCCCTGAGGAGATTGCACTAGTGAGCAGAGTGAGAAAGAAGAGCTCAGTGAAGAGCAGCGAGGAGCTCGCACTAGTGGCACCCTGAGGAGCTTGCACTAGTGAGCAGAGCGAGAAAGAAGAGCTTATGGTGGAGCAGCGCGGAGCTCGCACTAGTGGCACCCTGAGGAGCTTGCACTAGTGAGCAGAGCGATACAGAATAGCTAAGGGTGGAGCAGCGAGGAGCTCGCACTAGTGGCATCCTGAGGAGCTTGCACTAGTGAGCAGAGCGAGACAGAAGAGCATATGGTGGAGCAGCGAGGAGCTCGCACTAGTGGCGCCCTGAGGAGCTTGACTAGTGAGCAGAGCGAGAAAGAAGAGCTCAGGGTGGAGCAGCGAGGAGCTCGCACTAGTGGCGCCCTGAGGAGCTTGCACTAGTGAGCAGAGCGAGAAAGAAGAGCTCATGGTGGAGCAGCGAGGAGCTCGCACTAGTGGTGCCCTAAGGAGCTTGCACTAGTGAGCAGAGCGAGAAAGAAGAGCTCATGGTGGAGCAGCGAGGAGTTCGCACTAGTGGCGCCCTGAGGAGCTTGCACTAGTGAGCAGAGCGAGAAAGAAGAGCTCATGGTGGAGCAGCGAGGAGTTCGCACTAGTGGCACCCTGGGGAGCTTGCACTAGTGAGCAGAGCGAGAAAGAAGAGCTTATGGTGGAGCAGCGAGGAGCTCGCACTAGTGGCGCCCTGAGGAGCTTGCACTAGTAAGCAGGGCGAGAAAGAAGAGCTTATGGTGGAGCAGCGAGGAGCTCGCACTAGTGGCACCCTGAAGAGCTTGCACTAGTGCACACTGTAAGGAACTCACATCAGTAACATAGCGAGGACCATTCACGATTGTGAAGTCGCAGGAGATTACAATCATGGTACTATGAGGAACTCGCCCACACAGTGTGAGGTGCTTACACTGGTGGCATGAAGGAGATGTTGCAGGTAGGTGGATTGGGGAACTCCTGCTAGTGCCTAGTGATGAGCTCTCGCTGATGAGCTGTGTCCGCACCTGGATCTGGTGGGCAGAGTGAAAGGCCGGCACTGGTGGGTAGTGTGTGCAGCTGCCAGTGGTGAGCAGCAGTGTGAAAAGCCAGCACTGCTGGCAGTGTGAGAGACCTGCACGGGCAAGAAAGCTACAGGCAAACAATGGCTTGGCAAGCACTTTAAACAATATCACATTTTTATATGTCCCCCACGTACCATAAATTCACAGCGTGACTGGACATATTTTGTGAAAAAGCGGGAAGCTTAGAAGTTACTTCTAGTTTTCAAGGTCCACCACCCTCTTGTGCCCAGGATGTAACAACAATAATCGTTAAATCTGACAATGCAGAACAGAAAGCACCCAGTCAAGCTCTGCCAGTAATAGCACATCACGATTAAGAAAAAAAGCAAACTCTGGCCTCTTTCACAACTCCAGGCTGGATTCTGTGGGCTGCGAGGGTCACACTGAGATTCGCCTACAGTGAGCCCTCTGTTTGGCTGAGGGAGGCGCTCGCTGGGTGGACAGGTGGTACTCTGTTATTTTCGGGTGCCTGGCGTTTGTTTGGACTTCTGCTCTTCCTATGACTTCTGCTGGAAAAATGCGGAATTCACCACCATTTAAGACGTTTCTAAAAATGTGCAAGAAGTTTCCAGTGGCTACCTTGGGCGGGGCGGCACAGCCAACCAGAAAGCTGCTTTAATGTGGCAAGTCTGTGCATGCAAACAATGCTTCACTTATGTCACATTACCAGAAATACAGACTAAATAGTATATTCTCCTAACTCTCCCCAGTTCCCCTAAAATCCCATGCACTTCGACCTACCCGTCTCCACCCCCTTCCAACTTATCGGTGGTCCCTGTACCTACCATTCATATCACCACACCGACCGACTTACCCTTTCAAGCCATACCGGACATTTTGATCCACCCTTTCCTATTGCTGACCCACAAATCTTTCTTTCCTTTCCTACATCTACGGGTTCCCCTAAATCAGACTTCTCCAACTAGTAGCTTGTGAACTACTGGTAGCTCTCCAGCTACCTGCGAGTAGCTCTCCCGTGAGCAGCCCAGCCTACTAAGTTGGATGCTTTTGTATGGATTAATTAACTAATGTATACCAAAATGAAAAATTGTGTATTGGAGATGATCTAGCCAATGTTTGGAGAAACATGTTTTTTTTCTTTTTCCCCCATAGATTTTATATAGCGTGAACTTGACCAGAAGGTATCAGAGCACTTTACATGAGCACCAGTTGCATTACAGACTGACACATTCATTTTTTTTTTTGTTAGGCACTGGGAAATTACGTGCTTTGCCCAGAATCACAGGATGTTGAGCGTCCCTGCCGAGACTCTAACCCGGTTCCCTAGCTTCAAGGTCAACGGCTCTAGCCGTTAGGCCACATCCGCTCCTGGTTGAACTTCCAAAGTATATTTGAAGATGAAATTTGAGTTATAAATCATGTAGTGCTGAGGAGGCGTTATTACTTTAGTTCCATTGGCATTGCAACTAGGGCTGGTATGTATTAACCTTAAAGAGGCCTTCCAAGTTAATAAATCTCTTTTGCATTACTGCTAACAATCC
This sequence comes from Lissotriton helveticus, assembly GCF_964261635.1. Classification (NCBI taxonomy): domain Eukaryota; kingdom Metazoa; phylum Chordata; class Amphibia; order Caudata; family Salamandridae; genus Lissotriton; species Lissotriton helveticus. The sequence goes on along the minus strand of NC_136068.1, from coordinate 130,789,395 downwards.
TGCCTAATGCGCTGAGGTGAACCCTGCTTACACAAGGTGGACACTAATATAATCTTGTCTTATGTGGTCACTGAACAACACAAATAATAGTAGCAGCACGGCATGATTTTCATTGAACAGACGTAGCTTTTATTACAAAAAAGGTTGGAGACCCCTGTCCTACACCCTCCAGAACTACTAGTCCTCCTTCATTTATCTGAACTACAGTTTGGCCCTTATTACCTGGCCTACCCCTCATGCCACTGACCTTCTGGTTCTGTCTACATCCTCTGCGACACCTATCTGCTTCCTTACAAGAACTACTGTTCCCACTTCCACTCCCAGACCTACCGATACCCTTACACTTATGGGACCCACTGATCCTCTTTCCTCACATTGACCTACTAGTTCTGCTTTGATTTTGTATGTCTACTGTCTCTCCTAAATCTCCCCAGCTCCTATAAATCCCAAACTCTTTGAACTACCAGACCCGGCTTCCTTTCAACTTATCCGTCATCCGTAATAAACTAGCCTACCGGTCACTCTCAAGAGTAAAACTCATGGCACTGATGTCTTAGTCCATCAACTGATCAATCATGTCCAGTCTTGGGCCTACTAGCCCTCCATCCTCTGATAGAATTGCCTACCCCTTCAACTTACGAGACCTACCTGCTTCCTCCTTTAAACCTAACAAGCCTCATCCACTTCTAGGACCTACTGCTATTTTTTTCACTTTTAGACCTACAAGTCCTCTTATGAATTTCCATCATCTACTGTCTCTCCGAATCCCTCCAGACTCAAAAGTGCGATTTCACTTACAGAACCAACAGGTCAATTTCTGTCTTACTAATTCTATTGTTCATCCTAATCCCTGTGGTCTTCCCAGTCTTCCAGAGCATACAAGCTCTCCATCCGCCCAACCCTTTTGGCCTAGTTGGTCCTCTTTGAAACAAAGCCGGTCTTCCTGTACAGCAAAACACACAAGATGATGGACGGAATGTTGCAAAATGGCAAAACATTCACCCCCAGTCACAGATCTGGGTTTAATCCATCGTTATTTTGCTCACCAAGCCACCCCAGTTCAGACATGGCCATATGCAAATCAGTCTTGACCCTGTGCCTCATCGGAACAGTCCAGCCCGAACTGCCAAGCCATGTCTTCCCTGGACCGGAATCAAGCATCCTAGGACCGGTTTCTGGCTATCAGCCGTCTTCAGCCAGGATAGCTTGACTCCAGTGGCCTAGTGTGTAAGGGACCCACGTCTGGGCATACCCTTCCCACATAGGGTGAACAGCAAAACACACAAGATGATGGACTGAATGTTGCACAATGGCAAAACATTCACCCCCAGTCACAGATCTGGGTTTAATCCATCGTTATTTTGCTCACCAAGCCACCCATGTTCAGACATGGCCATATGCAAATCAGTCTTGACCCTGTGCTCCATGGGAACAGTCCAGCCCGGTCTTCCTGTACAGCCGTACTATTACCAAAGAAAGATGCTGGATTGTTCTATGATTGGCTCAGAAAGACTGCTGCACCAGCTCACTCATAAATGTCCTAAATTTCTCCTACCAGAGTGAAAAATGTTGCTTTAATCTGGCTTGATAAATACCCAAATCTCTCTAGCTAGGGGGTACAGTCCTAAATGGGCAATCGTGATTTGTGTTCTTAAATTATAGGGGCCTTCGGAAAAACAACTCAAACTAACAATTAAGGTCCTTAAACTCTACTTCTTCAACTGACCTGGCTGTCCGTCTACTCCAGGGCCAAAAGGATTTATAATTGAGTAAAAATCAACAAGGTGTATATTGACACATGAAAACAATAGATAAATAGTGCTGGAGAATTGTCTTTACCACATCCGAGTAGGAAAAACAACATACAATGGTGGTGTTGTGCAGGTTAGATGGTGAAAGAAGGTGAGAAAAGTAAAATAGACTAAGTTTCACCAATGCAAGGGCCGAGCCATGATCAGCCGCCATGTACCAATCAGGGTCCATGCAGTTTATATACTACACCAAGTAACCCCAATTCTCTGGGTAGGGGAGCAGGTTTACCATCTCACCCCACTTAATCTCCTAATACCTATATTTTGTTCATAACAGTTACTAAATTGCTCCAAATTTGTTCAAGAAATATGGTGCTACGGAGCAAGCTACACTAATTCCCATGAGATGAACAAGCTTTGGCAAAGTCAATAGGTCAGGCTTACATGTTGGGCCCTGGGTAAAATATTTTTTAAAGCCTGCTGCAATGTAAAAACAAAAAATTATTTTCTGTATGCCATGCATCTATAAGATAATCATTTTAATGTAATAATTTAAAGTACTTTTGGGAGGGTAAAATAGTTATTCCTGCATTGCAATGCAAGCACTAAATAGAAAGTGTAATGATATACCAAACAGCATGATGTGAGAGAAATATTTTTATTTGGGCACAGCCAAAACCCATACTAAAAATTGGTAATAACATGTTCATACTAAGTACTGGTAACAATAGGTCTAACTGCACTATCAAGCCAGACCTACACACATGTACCACTCTCCCTGCAGGAGGCTGATTAATAGACTGCATTCAAGGAACATGTCACTGGCTGAGCACCACTTTCAGAAGAAAGAGCATAAGAGAGACAGAGGAGAGAGTGCTGGTCACAAGAGGGACCTTTAAAATGAGGAGAGGTTATCAGGAACACAACAGGTGCCTTAGAATTAGGACAGAAGATTTGAGAATGTAACAGCTAGAATGAAGGAATGTGTCAGGGATAAGGCAAAGCACACTGAAATGAATATCAAGGAAGTACAGGCCATGGTAAAGGGAATTTAAAATGTCAAACACAGAGCATACTTCAAAATGAACAGAGTATAAGCAGTGTAACAAACCATCTTAAAAACAATGAAGGAAACGTTGAGAAGTTCTTCTCATTGATGGGACAGAGGACCTGCCTTTCTCGTTAACCCTAGTGCCTCGCAGCGGGTGAGGAGAGTCATACAACTGTAGTGCCTAAAACCTACCTCAACTCCTCTATGAGGGAAAATAAGGAGTTACTGAACCAACCTGTAATGTATCTTGGGAAGAACAGCAACAGAACTTCTGAACCGAGAACCACTGTCTTCACTCTTTCCAAAACACAAAACAAGATGGAAGCTGCAGGTTGCGCTTATTCAAGAACAAGTACAGTGCTACTGTTCTTTGGTGGCAGAGCCCAAGAATCATCTAAGTAATTTTGAACCAAAGTGATCGCCTTTATCTTCTGTGCCACACTCATTCAAGGTCTTGGCAAAACTTAAAAGCTATGAAGCTGGCTTGAAGGCATCAAATCATTTTCTAACCTGTTTCAGCAATGCTCCAACTCAGAGATCACCCCATACAGAAAGAATTGCTTCATTTAAGCCAATCCAAAACCACCTAGCTCTGCCTACGATTAGAAGCTGCTTCAAAGAAGTACGGCTTGAAGACCCACCACTATGGAAAACATGCTAATCCAAGGCATAAACAACATGTGTTGGCCTATACAGGTGCTTGCTCCCACTCCACACCTTGTCTTCTGTTTAGAGCCCATCCACCGCTCATCTCCGTCAAGCTGATCCAAGGTCATGCAACCCTTTCACCACACTGACTACTACTCACCCTGACCGAAGGCGTAATTCTAACTTACATTTGGCATCATATTCGCATAACAATTGTTTTTATGTGGCTGCTGACATCACCAGTGCGTGAAGTGTTGTAAACATATCGCTTCAAGATTTTTGTCCGTTTACGCAACACAGCTGATTTTTGCGTTGCCCAGTGTACATTTTACTAATTCTACCCGTAAGGGCCTGATCACAAAGGTGAACTTACACTTTCCTTTCTATAAATGCACTATCTTTTTGAAATTCACAAACCACGAGTTTAATTTTACTAACAGTAATTTTACGATCGGTCTATCGTTTTTTACATGGTTCAACTGGTTACCATACAAAAGGATTAAAGATTACCAAGGTTATAAACAGAGATATCCTTGCAAGGAGGAGAGAGAGTATGGGGAATATATTACACCAACTTAAAACTAGGACAATATTGGGGCTATAGCAAGTAAAAATAGGCAAGAACACCATGGCACAACTGGCCACCTTAAAAAGTGGACCCAGAATGAGACAGGGTTGATTCACGGTCATGGCAATAATAGGCACCCGTCTACGACGCTGTTAAAAATAAAGAAGCTTTTCTGAACACAGCCTACCTCATAAGGAGGGGGCAGTATCGGCGACACCGGTCACTTTGGAATTAAAATAGAACTAAGGATACACCAGGTGTCTGACACAGGAGCATCAGTCTCCCTTGCTCGAACCCCGCTGTGACGTAGAAGCCCGGGTTCACTTCCTTCCTACTCGTCATCTGGTGCCAGTCACTACGTCACCTACACGCCTCCCTCGACACTGGCCCTGCTGTGACGTAGAAGCCCAGGGCTCCTTCCTTGACGTCATCTGAGTGGCAGTGACTAAGCCAGACACTGGATAGCTCCAGGTCTCCTTGGTTACAGCCCCACCCCTGTGACGTAGAAGCCACGAGTTTCAGCCGTGACGTCAGTGCGTCACCCGCTGACTTGGGCTTTGAGAGGGCAGGAATTTCCCCCCCACCGCACACACCGCTTGTGCAAGGAAAGCACAACATTGCCTCACACTTCCAAAGTGTCACCTGAGTACGAGGTGCGCGTCCCTTGGCGGCTACTTCCTACTTCACTCCGAGATGCCTCTCGAAAAACGGTGTTATGTTCTCCCTGGATAAGACTGTCTGTAATGCTCTCCTGTTATGTTTGTATCAGAGACATTTAAAGGCCACCAACATTTCAAGTGATCGCCATATCAGAAATATTACTGTCCAGCCTATATACATGGCAGGACATCAAAAGCATTACAAACCGCGGTCCACACGTTTCAGGATACCAGAGGCACCCCAGACCCCCCATTATTACAACGGACAGGGTATGCGAGGCATTGCAGATTACCCTATAAAACGGGCAGAATGTTAGAGGTATTACAGGCCCTAATAAAAGGGGTACAGAGAAACAGAAGCCTTGCAGGCCCACCTAGAAAAGGGCAGGGAATCAGAGGCGCCATGGACCCCCCCACCCATAATATGGCAGATAATTCGAGGTATTACAGGTCACCCTAAGCACAGAAGAGCGTATCTTGGCCATCGCAGAACACCCTACAAACAGGAAGGAGGTCCCGAGGGTTTACAGACGAGCCTAAAAAGAAGTCCTAGACTCGAGATGCGACACATCCCGAATAGGCCTGCTGATGCCAGAGAGAGAGGAAGGCAGTGCGGGAGATGGAGGGGGTGGGGGCCGGGTGATCACAGCAAGAAGGCGAGTGGAACAGGCAGGAGAGGAAGGCATCCCAAGGTCTCCAGACACGACGTAAAAGAGGGGTTTTGGGGACAGGGCTCCCCTTACCTGTCCAGTTATTCACGGGGCTCCTGCTTCTGTCCGTCGGTCGCTCCTGCTTCACCACCAGGAAGTGCTCAGCCTTTTATCAGAGCTCAGGAGTTCCCGTTTCTCGGTCTGAGGGCGGTGTCAGCTGGTCGCAGTCACAAGGGGAGGATGAGGTCACAGCTCAGGGAAGTCGGGGCGGGGACAGAGAGAGAGTGCGGGAGGGGGAGAGAGTGATGTGTGTGGCAATGCAGGAGTAAGGAGGAAAAGTGCGAATAGAGAGTGAATGTATCAAGGGTGGAGAATACAAGTGAGGTGGAGAATAAAAGTGAGGATGTGAGGGTTGCAAGGGGAGAGCTAGACTTCTGCAAGCCTCCTTTTGTCTTTGCTGTTCGCCTCTCCACCTTGCATGGGTTACCTTGTACTCTGAGACATTAGAAACTAGCATTGTTGGTGTGGTTTCGCCTGAATAAATGTGGTGCAAACCGATTCCAACACAGTCAATTAAGAGAAACAAATAAAATAATGAGGAGTACAAATAACAATAATACCAGGCTGTGAGCCTCAAGGTTCAAGGGAAGAGGATGTGGATTAACGGCTAGAGCTGGGGAACCAGGTTCGAGTCTGGCGGGAGGCTCACCATCCTGTGATTCAGGGCAAATCACTTAATCTCCCCGTGCCTAAAACTTAATGTGTTCACCTATAATGCAACCGATGCTCATGTAAAGCGCTCTGATACCCTCGGGTCGAGTTTGTGCTATATAAAACTATAAAAGAAAAACAAGTCTATGACATCACCACTATGGACTTCAACATCGCCAGCCAGGGCTATGACATCACCAGCCAGAACTATCATCACATCACAGGCATGGGCTATCGCATCAACTGACAGGACCCTCACATAACCGACGGAGTAGCGGCAGGGTATGGATTAAAACAGAACGCGAGTAGCGGTCACAAAACCGCAAATAATCCCTGCGACGCAAGCTCATGAGGCACACTATTTAATATTCAAATATTTATTTATTTATGTTTTCAGTTTGTAAAGCGCGACAGCTACCCAAAGGGTTTCCCGGCGCTAAAATGAAGACTAGCCTAGCGTAGGGTAAAAGGAAAGATTACTGGTTAAATAACCAGGTCTTAACTGCCCTTCGGAAATGGTTAAGACAACGTTCTGCACGAATGACCAGAGGGAGGGAGTTCCAGAGTCTAGGACCCATAAAGGCAAAGGACCTCCCGCCCATCCTGGCAAATTTAACCTTGGGCACACAAAAAAGTTCTTGGGTGGATGATCTCAATGTGCGGGTAGGGGAATACGTTGACACCAAGTCTTGAAGGTATCTTGGAGCCGTGCCAGCTTTTATTTTATGCATGTAACATAAAGCTTTAAACTTCACACGATTCTCCACTCGGAGCCAGTGGAGTTCCCTAAGATGTCGTGTCATGGGTTCATTCCTCTTACAGCCACAGAGTAGACGCGCTGCAGCGTTTTGGACCATTTGAAGGCGGCGGGTAACCGCCTTAGTGACTCCCAGATAAAGCACATTACCGTAGTCCAACCGGGAGGTCACCAAGGCGTTGATTACGGACCTCTGAGTTTCTGGTGGCAGCATCCACAGTATCTTACGCAACCAGCGCAAGATAGAAAAGCAGGTAGCCGCTACTTTCGTTACTTGCGTATGCATTGTTAGGCCCTGATCTATGATGACCCCCAGGTTGCGGACGTGTGTTGATGCTGGGGGGATAGGCCCCATTTCCTCCGGCTAGTGTTTGATGCCCCACAATTCGGACTTACTTCCAAGAATAAGAATCTCTGTTTTTTCCCCATTGAGTTTCAACAGATTTTGACTCATCCAGGAGGCTATTTCGTTAAGCCCAGATTGAAGAAGAGAGGTGGGGGACATATCTGATTGTGTGAGGGAAAAGACTATCTGTGAGTCGTCCGCATAGGAAAATAACGCGAGGCCAGCACGTTTTGCAATAAGAGCTAGTGGGATGACATACAGATTAAAAAGAAGAGGGCTGAGGATAGAGCCCTGAGGGACTCCAAATGGAGAGGCATGGACCTTGGATGTCGAGGAGTGGGAGAAGACTTGGAAAGACCTGTCTGACAAAAAAGATTCAATCCATTTCAGAGCCTTTCCGCCGATGCCTAAAGAACTCAGTGCTCTAAGTAAGATGGCGTGGGAGATGGTATCGACAAATAGACCAGAATAGGTCATTTTTTCAATAAACGCTCCACACGGGCTAACTCAAGCCCTGAAGCTAAAATCAGACAGCCGGTTTTTGCTGCCCGGTAATAGGACTATAGGCATACAACATTTAACTTATTGAGTTTTTGTCAGTAGGGGCCATTAGAGGTCCTGATGAGTAGGCAGGAGGGGACTGCCTACGAAACATGTCATGTCGACATAGTAGACCACACAGAACGTTCTACTTACTAACCCCCTTTTAACGTTCCCAGCCAGCAAAGCCATTAAAATTAATTTTTTCGACTAGCCAGGGAATTTTTTACATTTGCATACACCACCATTCACTTATATAGGTCCCTACACTTCCTATCACAGTCCTCACCAATCACATAGCCTAACGTCAAAAAATTAAGTGCTCCCACGTAGCCCGTAGGTTGTAGCACGCCCCGCCCCGTAGAGGGACGGGAAGACCCCAATGATGGGAGAATGACACTATGGGATTCATAGTGTGTGAGGGGTATTTTAAAAACACACTGTGCTCTCCTTCTGCCACTCGCAGGGAGGCATTTTTTCACTTTATAGACATTAGGTCTTCACTTTATCCAGAAAACTATTAAAAATAATTCACCAAATCACATTGATAGAATCCTATTGTTTGCATACCACGTCCTGGAGGGTGATTCTATCATTACCTCTACGCTTCCTCAAGTGTTTTTGAGGACCCTCACATCACCAGACAGGACTATCACAGCATCAGCAGGTACTATGATATCAACAGCCACAACTAATACTACTGCAGTCAGGATTATGACATCATAAGTCACGACTATCAGTCTTGAGCCAGAATTAACACATTTGCAGTGTGGAATATGATAACTCAACGAGAACTAACACTTCGCCAGCTGAGACTATACTATCACCAGCCAGAACTAACACATCACAATCCGTAGCTACCACATCCTCAGTACGGATTATGCCTTCACCAAACAGAACTATCACAAACCGGATGAGACCATAACAACACCAATCAGAACTATGGCATCACCAGCCACGGCTATGAGATCACCAGCGAGAGCTATCACATCATCAGCAGGGATTATGACATCACCATCCAGGGCAAACAGATAATCAGTAGGATATATCACATCCTCAGCAAGGACAGCAATATCACCATCAAGGACTGTCATATCACTAGCCACGACTAACACATAAGTTGGGTCTACACCCTCATCAGCCAGAACTACCACATCACCAGCTGTGAGTATCATGTAACTAACTAACCTAGCACAGCCACATGCCATTATAGCGAGTCTGCCAAGTTGGATAAACATAGTCAACCAGAACTAACACTTCACCAGCCAGCAATGTGACATCATAAGCCACGACTGCAACTTGCCAAGACTAGCACATGACAAGCAAGGCCAATTGTAAGAAAGTGCCTCTTATTGTATGATCACTTTCCAAATTTGGGGACTTGGTGCTGGTTTTTTGACTCTGAAGTGCACTAAGCCCTGCTGACCAGACCCCAGTGCATGTGCTCTAACTCTCAAAGTGTATCTACAATTAGCTAATCCATGATTCACGTAGTTAACTTAAATATTCGTCCCTGTGCGTTAAAGACATTTGGAATTCCAGTATAGGGAAAAAGGCTTTCAACAAAGCAATCAATTTAACAACAAAACTCCTGCAACATTCACCAGACTAGAACATTCTACTACAAAGACGTCATGCCTGACGGTGATCAGCTCATATGGTACAAGGAAGCCTCAGGAATATTTATCCGCTCATTTTTCAGCGGCTTTAAGACATCAATGTATGAAATTATGCTTTGGTATGTGGGTAACAAAGGATCTCATTCCTTCCTGGAAAGACCAAAAGCATAACCGAGACTGCAGACTGTGTGATTATAAGTATGAATCTCTCCAACACATTTTCTGTGCATGCCCAAAGTTATTAAAAGAAAGAAAGTTATTATTAAAAGAAATATTTAATAACATGAACATTCGAACAAGCAGAGAAGCAGTAATCCACTGGCTAGGTGGGACCTCAATTCCCCTAGTTTGCAGGGGGGTAACATTTTTCAATCTGTATTTAAAGGAACTAAGTCAAATTCCAGTGGAAATCCAAACCGAGTCTTAAAATTACAGGAAACTACAAAAACTTGTAAAGAAAACGAGCTGTTACGGAACTATAGTTTTATACATTACTTTTATGATGGATAACTGAACTTTAACTCAATGTACATTGAATGTAGAACAAGGACAATTGTTTTAATTTCTATAAATGATTGTTACTAGGATGTTTTTATGCTGTACAATGTGTTGCTTTGGTGTAATGGTTTTTAAAAGACTGAACACTTGAATAAATAGAAATAAATATACGTCCCTAGTATATGGTACAAAGTGCACCCAGTGCTAGTAAGTTTAACGTCACTAGTGGCCTGCAGCACTTAATGTGACACGACTGCAGTTACAAAGTGGAAATAGCTCTAGGTCTGCCATCGCTGCCTAGTCGAGCAGCTTTTAATTGCCAATCTGACTTGGTAAAATAAACACCCGTTTCCAAATCAATTTTTAAGACTTATAAGTCATCCCTAGGGAAGGCCTTAGTGACCCGCAGGGCAGGGTGGCAAGTATTAGGGAAACATCCATTACAACACAGGCTTTACACCGCAATGCCTTTACAACACAACTTTTATAACGAAGGTGCCTTTACATTGCATGCCATCACAACGCATTGTAAGGTTAGTAATGGAGAATTGTAAGTTTTAGGGTGGGTATGGGTTTTGGATAGTTGGGAATAGTAATTTTTACCCCTACGCTATCGAACACTTTCCCTACTATTGCACTCACTGGAGTGGGAATAGTAATTTTTACCCCTACGCTAACACTTACCTTACTGTTGCACCCAAAAAATTATGCGTTGTAATGGTATGCGTTGTAATGGAATTTGTTATAATGGTAGTTTTAAAAAATGCGTGGTAATGGTATGCGTTGTAAAATCATGCGATGGAATGATAGTTGCGTTGTAAAAACTGCAATGTAAAAGTATGCATTGTAATTGTTTGCGTTATAACGTCATATATTCCAAGTATTAAGAAGAAGGGCATATATGTTTCGTATGCCTTCACAATGAAAACTCAAAATTGTAATTTTCACTTTAGTAATGCCGGTAGTTCCATTGGCTAACATGTAATTACACAAGCCCACAACCTAAGGCTTAACTTCCATTTGGGACCACCAAATATAGTACTGAAAGGTATCAAATTAATTGTTACATTAAACCCAACTTATTGCTTTAAAGTAGCTTTTAATATAAAGGTGACTTTAGAAAGTCACTGCTTTGTTGCCCAAACCCCTGGTATCCTTTTTTGGCAAGATTAGAGAGGGGTAACATATGGCATGCTGTGGAGGTCAGAGAGCAGCAACACAAGGCAACAAGATTAGAGAGCAGCAACATGTTGTGGAGGTCAGACAGCAGAAGCACGAGGCCTCAAGATTAGAGAGCAGCAATTTATGGCATACTGTGGAGGTTAGAGAGCAGCAACACACAGCTGCAAGATTTGAGAGTGGCAAACATATGGCATGCTGTAGAGGTCAGAGAGCAGCAACACAAGGCAGCAAGACTATAGAGCAGCATCATGTAATGGAGATCAGAGAGCAGCAACACAAGGCAGCAAGATTACAGAGCAGCAACATGTGGCATAATGTGCAGGTCAGAGAGCAGCAACACAAGGCCGCAAGATTAGAGAGTGGCAACATATAACATGGTGTGGAGGTTAGAGAGCAGCAACACAAGGCCGCAGGATTAGAGAGCGGCAACAAATGATATGCTGTGGAGGTCAGAGAGCAGCAACACCAGGCAGCAAGATTAGAGAGCAGTGTCATGTTGTAAAGGTCAGAGAGCAGCAACACAAGGCAGCAGGATTAGAGGGCAACAACATGTGGCATGATGCGGAGGTCAGAGAGCAGCAACACACAGCCACAAGATTAGAGAGCGGCAACATGTTGTGGGGGTCAGAGAGCAGCAGCACACGGCAGCAAGATTAGAGAGGAGAAACATGTGGTATGCTGCGGAGGTCAGAGAGCAGTAACACAAGGCCGCAAGATTACGAGCAGCAATATATGGCATGGTGTGAAGGTCAGAGAGCAGCAACACAAGGCAGCAAGATTAGAGAGCAGCAACATGTTGTGGAGGTCAGAGAGCAGCACCACAAGGCAGCAAGATTAGAGAGCAACAACATGTGGCATGCTGCAGAGGTCAGAGAGCAGCAACAAAAAGCCGCAAGATTAGAGAGTGGCAACATATGACATGCTGTGGAGGTCAGAGAGCATCAACACAAGGCAGCAAGATTAGAGAGCAGCAAAATGCTGTGGAGGTCGGAGAGCAGCAACACAAGGCAGCAAGATTAGAGAACAGCAACATGTGGCCACAAGATTAAAGAGCAGCAAAACATAGCTTGCTGTGGAGATCAGATAACAACAGCATATGGCAGCAAGATTAGACAGCAGCAACATGTGGCCTGCTGTCGAGGTCAGAGAGCAGCAACACAAGGCAGCAAGATTATAGAGCAGCAACATGTGGCCTGCTGTAGAGGTCAGAGAGCAGCAACACAAAGCAGCAAGATTAGAGAGTGGCAACATATGGCATGCAATGGAGGTCAGGGAGCAACAACACAAGGCAGCAAGATCAGAGAGTGGCAACATACGGTATGCTGTGGAGGTCAGAGACCAGCAACACAAGGCCACAAATCCAGAGAGCGGCAATATATGGCATGCAGTGGAGGTCAGAGAGCAGCAACACAAGGAAGGAAGATTAGAGAGCGGCAACATATGGCATTCTGTGGAGGTTAGAGAGCGGCAACACAAGGTCACAAGTTCAGAGAGCGGCAACATATGGCATGCTGTGGAGGTCAGAGAGCAGCAACACAAGGCAGCAAGATTAGAGAGCAGAAACATGTGGCATGTTGCAGAGGTCTGAGAGCAGCAACACAAGGCCGCAAGATTAAAGAGCAGCAAAACATAGCTTGCTGTTGAGGTCAGATAACAGCAACACAAGGCAGCAAGATTAGACAGCAGCAACATGTGGGCTGCTGTGGAGGTTAGAGAGCAGCAACACAAGGCAGTAAAATAAGAGCGCAGCAATATGTTGTGGAGGTCAGAGAGCAGCAACACAAGGCAGCAAGATTAGAGAACAGCAACATGTGGCATGCTGCGGAGGTCAAAGAGCAGCAACACAGGGCCGCAAGAATAGAGAGCGGCAACATATGGCATGCTGTGGAGGTCAGAGAGCAGCAATACAAGGCAGCAAGATTAGAGAGCAGCAACATGTGGCATGCTGCGAAGGTCCGAGAGCAGCAACACAAAGCTGCAAGATTAGAGAGCAGCAACATGTGGCCGCAAGATTAAAGAGCAGCAAAACATAGCTCGCTGTGGAGGTCAGATAACAGCAACACAAGGCAGAAAGATTAGACAGCAGCAAAATGTGGCCTTCTGTGGAGATCCGAGAGCAGCAACACAAAACAGCAAGATTAGAGAGAGGCAACATGTGGCATGCTGCGGAGGACAGAGAGCAACAACACAAAGCAGCAAGAATAGAGAGCAGTGACATGTTGTGGAGGTCAGAGCGCAGCAACACAAGGCAGCAAGAGTAGACAGCAGCAACATGTGGCATGCTGGGAGGTCAGAGAGCAGCAGCACAAGTCCACAAGATTTGAGAGTGGCAACATATGGGATGCTGTGGAGGTTAGAGAGCAACAACACAAGCCAGCAGGATTAGAGAGCAGCAACATGTGGCATGCTGCGGAGGTCAGAGACGAGCAACAGAAGGCCGCAAGATTAGAGTGGCAACATATGGCATGCTATGGAGGTCAGAGAGCAGCAACACAAGGCAGCAAGATTAAAGAGCAGCAACATGTTGTGGAGGTCAGAGAGCAGCAACACTAGGCAACAAGAATAGATCTGAATAATCATGCCTATGTTTAACCCCATTATGTTTATGTTTTATCTCCTAATAGAGTTTGACCACAGGGGTCACTGCTAACATCTCGCTAGTTTGAGCGAGTTAGTAAATGAAACTCGGCCAGTTTGCTTTTCTTGCGCAGTACAGGAAGGCGCAATGGTCTCCTGCGAATGATATAATGTGAACTGTTAGAAATGGCGGTTTCCGGTTGGCTGAGGCTTGCGCCAAAGCCAGGCAGAAACCACCACTCTAGTCAGGGCAAGAGAGTCACACGCCAAGATAACCCCTGCTCACCCCCTTGGTAGCTTGGCACGAGCAGACAGGCTTATCCCGGAGGCAATGTGTAAAGCGTTTGCGCGCGCACCCAGCAACAACACCCAAGGCCCACCACAAAGGAAACTCCACACAATGGTGTATATATAAAAAAATAGTCTTTATATTATACCACAAACATTAGATAATAAACATATACTTTACAAGGTGCCATGGGCACCGGCAGAATGTAGAGGGGATTATTTACATGGGACAGGGCCACTTGGACCACTGTCAGGAGTAATCACTTTTAGAACTAGCACGTAGAACATATCATAACTGTAGTACCAAAATTAGCACATGTAGCAGACAACCAGTATTCACTGGTAACAGGTAAACACCACCTATGTAATCCTAAACACCTTAGATAAATATCACGCAGGGCACCATGACCTCACTAGCATCACTCTTCTAGGGCAAACAACCTCCTAGACATAAAAACACATATTTAGAGGCATGGGCAAAAGCATTGCATCAATCACATTAGGCCGGTACACCATCTGCGTCAAAGCATTATAAAACTGACCCCAGGCCAACCTGGCCTCTCGGGGGCTCACACGCCCTCTGTCCAGCAAAGTCAGGGCAGGCTGCGCAGGCAGCCAAAGGAGAACTGCGCAAGAGTTTTCAACCTAAACGTAGCAGCTGCCCACTAAGTGCTGGGCAGCTGAATCACCAATGGGGCCAAACACATGTGGGCGCCTCGTGGGCTTTGAGAGCACTGTGGGCCCTGGAGCCTCGTGGGCTCTGACGAAACAACTGGGGCCAAAGGAGCCTTGAGGGCTCTGAACACTGTCACCTCACTGGGGGAGCCGCCCGCTGCCACCCAAAAATGCCCCCAAGAGCCTCTCGTGGGCTCGTAAACAAATATGCCCAGGTCATGGGAGTCCCACTCGGGGGACTCGAGATCTCCAAAATGACCCCGGAGCCCTCGTGGGTTCGAAAAAGAGATGCCGCCAGCCGTTGGAGTCCCGCTCGGGGGACTCTGAAAATACTGGTGCGGGGCAACAGGAGAGCGGTCCTCTGACAACCGGGGGCACTCTACCCTTTTTTTTGGAAACTGCCCCCAAGATCAGCTCACACCACTGGGGGGACGGGTACCGGCAATATGCCCCGATGCCCCCCTCTCACCCACGCAGATGCCTACTCACCGGGTCTCTTCTGGACTCTTCTCGTCCTGCGGCCGGCTGTTCTCGGTGGGGGGACACTAGCAGGGCTCGACTGCCGATGCGGAAGCCCTGCTTCCTCTCTCCTTCGACGGCCGACTTCCTCCTCTCAACACCGGAGCGCGGGGTGGGCTCCTGTCGACTTCCAGTTCAGAGGAGGGTACTTCCGGGTTGCCGCGGGCAGCGCGGCGGCCCCCCCTTTAGGCGCTGCAACCGGGGAGTCACAAAACGAGGGGTAGGCTCCCTCGAGATAGGTCAATAGAACGGGGTGGGCTCCCGTGAAGGAACAACCTAAAAATGGCACAAAAGGGCGGCAAATAAGCGGGGTGGGCACCCGCGCCGCCTAAACTCGCAAAACAGGGGGATCCCCACGCCGGGGAATCCCTCGAGGAAGGGATCACCGCTCCAGCGACGCTACGCGCTATTTTCAAAAGAGGAGGCCAGCGCTCCCCTGGCGCTGGCAGGCCCACAAAGTCCCAAAGAAAAGCAAAAGTCCTTCAGGAGGTGGGGGGGGGGGCAGGGCTGGGCCCAGGGGCCAGCTCACAGGGTCCTCCTAGGCAGGGAGGCAATCCCCAGTGGCGGTCCTCCTGGCGCCCAGCAGCAGCAGCAGGCCCCCCACTCAGCTTGGATCAGGAAGAGAACATTTTGCAAGGGGACACAGCCCCTTTTTATACAGTAAATCCTTTTGTCTACAAGGGTGCAGGCAAGGGGCGATCCAGATACAACTGGTTCCTGAGCACTTTGTTTTGCTCAGCCCCTCTGCCTATTCACAGGATGGGTAGGGTCATCAGTTGCACCACCGGGGGCGGAGCCAGCATTGTGTGGGGGAAAGCCCAGCCCTATTCAGGTCCCAGGTGCACTCCTCCCCAGCCATCAACATGTAGATCTCCCATTCACCACCGGGGCACACCCATCCTGACTCCTGGAGCCTGGCACACCAGCCAGCCCCAGCCAATCACAAGCCAGCACATTCACTGCACAGGCACACTAACTTCTAGAAGTGGCACTTCCACACTAGACACATTCACGCCGCACACATCATTGCGCAGCATTTAATCACACGAGTCCGCACATACCAAACTCGAGCCTGCAATCCCCACACATCAGGAACTAACATGGACACATACATTCCCCATGCATTCCTATGGGAGGGCAGGCCAACCTTACCACACGCACGCACTTTACCCTGGGACACAGTGGTAAAGTGCGCAGAAACCAAATATCACTATCACCAGGTCACAATTAAAAGCAAAAAGTTTAGGGGTGAACCTGCCAGAAGGGCCAAGTCCAACACAACGCATGGTAGACCGATCACCTCCGTGATGGGCTTCCCTGCTTTGGGCGATAGAACACGGATGCGGGCCCGCCACTGCCGGGACACCGTCCTGTTCTACGCCACGGTGAACCCATGGGATTCCTTCTAAAACCACCGTCTGGAACAACTGGGCTGCCCCACTGGTACTCCCAAGCTGTCCGCGGCCAGGACCAGGACCAGGCCCTGGGCCACCCAGGTGCCACCGGTCCTAGCCTACTCACAGAGTGGGGGGTAGTAACCCCTGGTACATAGTAGCCACTCTCCACTCTTCCTGTCTGTAGGACAGGGCTAGACTGCAACTGGTTCTCCAGCCTAGGGTCTACACCCTCAGGCGGACCAGGAGTCACGGGGAGGCTCTCCTCCCTCTAACTCTCCTTCTAGGGTCCCTCCTCCTCCTGCGAGGGGTACCCTTAGAACACCACTCTCCCAACCTAGGGTTTAACCCCTCAGGTGGCACCGGGGTCAGAGGCGGGCTCTCCCACCCTCTGCACCCCCTTACAGAGTTCTGCACCCTCCCAACTGGAGTGGTACCCCTGGAAGATGAACCGGTCAGGACGCTGGTTACAGACGTCCTACCCTTCAGGTCAGGCGGATCCTGAACCTGGCATCCCAACATCTGGTCTAAAACCTTTCGTGGAATAATTGCCTGGCACTCCGGGACTTCTGGGGACTTACACACCATCCCCCTGAGGCTAACACATGACTCATGTGTTGTGTGACTGTCTGTCAGGCGCAGATCTCCCGTCTCCTGCCCACCTGACAGTGCGGGGAGATCCCCCAGAACAGAAGTGGTGTCACCATGGTCACTCCAAGGGAACGTAGCCCAACTGGCTAGTCCCTGACCCACTGGTTCTTCCACTGGGGAACACATCCCCCATTCACTCCTCACTTCAGACTTCTGTGCCCTCCCAACTGGAGTGGCACTGCCGGACACTAGAACCACTGGAGCATTATTTACAGACACTCCAGGTTCTCTAGACACAACAGAACAGCCTAGGTCCCCAACCTGGTGTTCCCTCAAGAAACCATACAGGTTCTGAGACTGGGTTTCGGGCACCTGGGAACACTCAGTCCCCCACTCACTCCTACTCCACTGAGACAAGACGTGAGCCCCTACACCCCTCTCTCTACACTGGGACCTAGCTGGGCTACTCTGAGCCTCTTCCACCACGCTGGGCTGGAAGATGCCTGAACCACTTCTTTCGGGTTCACTCACCAATGACGTGTCAGAACCTCTGGCACATTCCCAGCGGTGTGCTTCCTTTGCAATGTCCCAAGGACAAACATAGTCACCCCTCGACAGGTGTCGGCGCAACTCTGGCACAAAACAATTGAGCAACTGCTCTCTGATAACCAGGTTGAGCAGTCCATCAAAATCAGGTTCCCCATGAACCTCTATCCAATCAAGCAGTGCATCATGACAATCATCCACAAAATCCCCCCAATCCTGGTGAGGCAGTCTCCTACTGCCCCTGAACTTCAACCTGTACGTGTCCTCTCGGGAACAAGGTACTATTCTTTGGAAACGGGGAATGACACTTCCTGCACCGAACTCTCTATTGCTGCCACCACTGGATCTAACCCTCCCTGGGGAATCCAGAAAACTATGACTGTGGTCAGGGGATAACCTACCCTCTAGGGATATCTTCTCCCTGGCCAAGGTCCTCTCAGCCTCTGCAATCCTCTCCTGCGCACCCAGCTGCGCTATCTCCTTGGCATGCTCTAACCTGAGCTTCTCCAAAGCCAGCTGGTGCTCCCTCTCTTCCCTCCTATCTACCCACTCCTCTGGGGACAGGGACCGGGAAAGGGATGAGGCGCTGCCTC
This sequence comes from Lissotriton helveticus, assembly GCF_964261635.1. Lineage (NCBI taxonomy): Eukaryota > Metazoa > Chordata > Amphibia > Caudata > Salamandridae > Lissotriton > Lissotriton helveticus. Next base: position 130,771,232 of record NC_136068.1, on the reverse strand, counting down.
CTACACTGGACCCAGCAAGGGACTCCCTATCTATGGGGTCCTCACTATCTGCTGGTGCCCATTCACTGTCATCTTCCTCTTCTTCAGACTCCTCAGGGCTCCCCTCAGACCCACCACCCTCATGGCGTGCGGCACGGGCCCTATCTTCCTCACTGCGCTCACGTTCCCATTCATCCTTCTGCCACAAGATCAGGTTGTCCCTCAATTTGGACGGGGTGTCTGACTCATTCACTGCTAAGTCTCTTTCTACACAAAACTCTACCAACTCATACATACTGTATCTCAACAGCCCACAGAAGTTAAAAGCAGACTCCATCTTGGCAGGATGCTCGGGGACACGTGCAACACAGGGGACCTAACACACAGGGGACCTAACAGTCTGAGCTGAAGCAAGAGTACACAATCTGAAAATGACACTCTCAGGAGAGGCAATAATGGAACTTCAAAAAAACAATAATCCCCAACATGTAATTATCTAAAAGTGCAGAGTTTTGTGGTGCAGCCAGTTGCTGCTGCGGTACAGCACAAACGCAAGTCCTATCCTCACCGCTGATCACCAATGTTAGAAATGGCGGTTTCAGGTTGGCTGAGGCTTGCGCCAAAGCCAGGCAGAAACCACCACTCTAGTCAGGGCAAGGGAGTCACACGCCAAGATAACCCCTGCTCACCCCCTTGGTAGCTTGGCACGAGCAGACAGGCTTATCCCGGAGGCAATGTGTAAAGCATTTGCGCGCGCACCCAGCAACAACACCCAAGGCCCACCACAAAGGAAACTCCACACAAGGGTATATATAAAAAATAGTCTTTGTATTATACCACAAACATTAGATAATAAATATATACTTTACAAGGTGCCATGGGCACGGGCAGAATGTAGAGGGGATTATTTACATGGGACAGGGCCACTTGGACCACTGTCAGGAGTAATCACTTTTATAACTAGCACTTAGAACATATCATAACTGTAGTACCAAAATTAGCACATGTAGCACACAACCAGTACTCACTGGTAACAGGTAAACACCACCTACGTAATCCTAAAACACCTTAGGTAAATATCACGTAGGGCACCATGACCTCACTAGCATCCAAAGGAGAACTGCGCAAGAGTTCTCAACCTAAACGTAGAAGCTGCCCACTAAGTGCTGGGCAGCTGAATCACCAATGGGGCCAAACACACGTGGGCGCCTCGTGGGCTTTGAGAGCACTGTGGGCCCTGGAGCCTCGTGGGCTCTGACGAAACAACTGGGGCCAAAGGAGCCTTGTGGGCTCTGAACACTGTCACCTCACTGGGGAAGCGGCCCGCCGCCCGCTGGGGCCGCTCTACCACCCAAAAATGCCCCCAAGAGCCTCTCGTGGGCTCGTAAACAAATATGCCCAGGTCGTGGGAGTCCCACTCGGGGGACTCGAGATCTCCAAAATGACCCCGGAGCCCTCGTGGGCTCGAAAAAGAGATGCCGCCAGCCGTTGGAGTCCCGCTCGGGGGACTCGGAAAATACTGGTGCGGGCCAACAGGAGAGCAGCCCTCTGACAACCGGGGCCACTCTACCCTTTTTTTTGGACACTGCCCCCAAGATCAGCACACACCACTAGGGGGCGGGCACCGGCAATGTGCCCCGACGCCCCCCTCTTCCCCGCGCAGATGCCCACTCACCGGGTCTCTTCTCGTCCTGCGGCCGGCTGTTCTCGGTGGGGGGACACTTGCAGGGCTCGACCGCCGATGCGGAAGCCCTGCTTCCTCTCTCCTTCGCCGGCCGACTTCTTCCTCTCAACACCGGAGCGCGGGGTGGGCATCCGTCGACTTCCGGTTCAGAGGAGGGTTCTTCCGGGTTGCCGCTGGCAGCGCGGCGACCCCCCCCTTTAGGCGCTGCAACCGGGGAGTCACAAAACGAGGAGTAGTCTCCCTCGAGATAGGTCAATAGAACGGGGTGGGCTCCCGTGAAGGAACAACCTGAAAATGGCACAAAAGGGCGGCAAATAAGCGGGGTGGGCACCCGCTCTGCCTAAACTCGCAAAACAGGGGGATCCCCACGCCGGGGAATCCCTCAAGGTAGGGATCACCGCTCCAGCGGCGCCACGCGCTATTTTCAAAAGAGGAGGCTAGCGCTCCCCTGGCGCTGGCAGGCCCACAAAGTCCCAAAGAAAAGCAAAAGTCCTTCAGCAGGTGGGGGGGGGGCAGGGGGCCAGCTCACAGGGTCCTCCTAGGCAGGGAGGCAATCCCCAGTGGCGGTCCTCCTGGCGCCCAGCAGCAGCAGCAGGCCACCCCTCAGCTTGGATCAGGAAGAGAACATTTTGCAAGGGGACACAGTATACAGTAAATCCTTTTGTCTACAAGGGTGCAGGCAAGGGGCGAACCAGATACAACTGGTTCCTGAGCACTTTGTTTTGCTCAGCCCCTCTGCCTATTCACAGGATGGGTAGGGTCATCAGTCGCACCAAAGGGGGCGGAGCCAGCATTGTGTGGGGGAAAGCCTAGCCCTATTCAGGTCCCAGGTGCACTCCTCCCCAGCCATCAACATGCAGATCTCCCATTCACCACCGGGGCACACCCATCCTGACTCCTGGAGCCTGGCACACCAGCCAGCTCCAGCCAATCACAAGCCAGCACATTCACTGCACAGGCACACCAACATATAGAAGTGGCACTTCCACACTAGACGCATTCACACCGCACACATCATCGCGCAGCATTTAATCACACGAGTCCGCACATACCAAACTCGAGCCTGCACTCCCCACACATCAGGAACTAACATGGACACATACATTCCCTATGCATTGGTATGGGAGGGCAGGCCAACCTTCCCACACGCACGCACTTTACCCTGGGACACAGTGGTAAAGTGCGCAGAAACCAAAAACCACTATCACCAGGTCACAATTAAAAGAAAAAAGTTTAAAAGCAAAAAGTTTAGGGGTGAACCTGCCAGAAGGGCCAAGTCCAACATGAACTTTGTTCCATTTTGAATGTTTGGTCTAATTTTGGACGCAGTGCTAATCTACACCAAATTGGGTACAGTGAGCATTGTGGTGGTACATGAATGCGGTGTAATATGGGAATATACATTTGGGGGATCAGGATTTTCAGAGTATGGACACTTATTGGGGGTTTAGTGAGCCTCTTTATAAGTAATTTAGTTCCCCCCCATATGTTTTCCCTACAGATTACCAAGTGTGCATTATATAGGGGAATCCTTTGGTGGAAGTAATGCATTCCAAGGATACCTAAGCCAGGTTCAGAGGTTAACACGTTTTGGGATACGGAGGGTCCTGATGAATGTCAGAGTGACCCAACAGTGTGGGCACATATCAGACGGCAGAAACATGTCAACACCTTGGCAGAAGGTAGGGGTGAAGGAAATCTTAACTTTTTTCTATCACCACCATCTTTCACATTTTTAAGCCTAGACGGATGGCCCTGGAATACAATTTCGAGGGGGGACACATCTGGCTAGTTTTAACCTTCACTGCACTTTCCTTCGGTGATCCCAATTTTTATGTTTGTATTGTTGGACCATGATCTCTCTACACCAGGGGTACTCAAAGTACGGCCCGCGGGCCAGTAGCGGCCCGGCAAGCCTTCAGTGGTGGCCCGCGGAGCTTGAGACATCGCACCTGTGTGTGTTTTTTTTTTTTACTTCAGCAAACACCTCGGGGAGCAGCAGTGCGAGTCAGAGACACTGCTCTGTGGGGGCCTGGGCGATTCCAGCCACAGTCAAGAGTGGAGCTGCAGGGGCGCTAAGAGGCGAACAAAGCCTCATTAACAAACAAATGGTCGTTTAAAGACCTGTTAAGTACTTGGGTGCCCAGGAGGCTGTGTCAGCCAGGCTGACGCACAGGGGAGAGGGGGTGGGAGGGGGGAGGACAGCAGGAACTGAGAGCCTGGTGAGGTGGGAGAGCAGAGCAGGGAGTGAGAGCCCAGGTGAGGGAGGTGGAGGGCAGAGCAGGAACTGAGAGCCGGGTGAGGTGGGAGGGCAGTGCAGGGAGTGAGAGCCGGGTGAGGGAGGTGGAGGGCAGCAGGGAGTGAGAGCCCGGATGAGGGAGGTGGAGAGCAGAGCAGGGAGTGAGAGCTGGGTGAGGGAGGTGGAGGGCAGCAGGGAGTGAGAGCCCGGATGAGGGAGGTGGAGAGCAGAGCAGGGAGTGAGAGCCGGGTGAGGGAGGTGGAGGGCAGCAGGGAGTGAGAGCCCAGGTGAGGGAGGTGGAGGGCAGAGCAGGGAGTGAGAGCCCGGGTGAGGGAAGTGGAGGGCAGAGCAGGGAGTGAGAGCCCGGGTGAGGGAGGTGGAGGGCAGAGCAGGGAGTGAGAGCCCTGTGAGGTGGGAGGGCAGAGCAGGGAGTGAGAGGACGGGTGAGGGAGGTGGAGGGCAGCAGGGAGTGAGAGCCCGGGTGAGGGAGGTGGAGGGCAGAGCAGAGAGTAAATGTCAGGTGAGGGAGGTGGGAGGGCAGAGCAGGGAATGAGAGCCTGGGTGAGGGAGGTGGAGGGCAGAGCAGGGAGTGAGAGCTCGGGTGAGGGAGGTGGAGGGCAGCAGGGAGTGAGGGCCTGCGTGAGGGAGGTGGAGGGCAGCAGGGAGTGAGAGCCCAAGTGAGGGAGGTGGAGGGCAGCAGGGAGTCAGAGCCTGGGTGAGGGAGGTGGGAGGGCAGCAGGGAGTGAGAGCTGGGTGAGGGAGGTGGAGGGCAGCAGGAAATCAGAGCCTGTGTGAGGGAGGTGGGAGGGCAGCAGGGAGTCAGAGCCTGGGTGAGGGAGGTTGGAGGGCAGCAGGGAGTGAGAGCGAGGTGAGGTGGGAGGGCTGAGCAGGGAGTGAGAGCCCTGTGAGGTGGGAGGGCATAGCAGGGAGTGAGAGCCCGGGTGAGGGAGGTGGGAGGGCAGAGCATGGAGTGAGTGCCCGGGTGTGGGAGGTTGGAGGGCAGAGCAGGGAGTGAGAGCCCGGGTGAGGGAGGTGGGAGGGCAGAGCAGGGAGTGAGTGCCCGGTTGAGGGAGGTGGAAGGCAGCAGGGAGTGAGAGCCGGGTGAGGTGACAGAGGGCAGCAGGGAGTTAGAGCCGGGTGAGGTGGGAGGGCAGCAAGGAATGAGAGCCGGGTGAGGTGAGACAGATAGAGATGGAGACAGATAAAGACATATAGAGACAGATAGAGGCAGAGACAGATAGAGACAGGGACAGACAGAGCTAGATAGGGTCAGAGACAGGGACAGCCAGAGACAGATAGAGGCAGAGAGACAGCGATAGAGACAGACAGCGATAGAGATAGAGAGAGAGAGAGAGAGAGGGAGAGAGGGAGAGAGGGAGACAGACATAGGAAGGGATGGAGACAGACTGAGAGAGACAGACAGAGGGAGACAGACAGAGGGAGACAGACTAAGGGAGGGAGAGACAGAGGGAGGGAGACAGACAGAGGGAGGGAGACAGACAGTGGGAAATAGACAGAGGGAGGGAGGCAGAGGGAGACAGACAGAGGGAGACAGAGGGAGAGAGGGAGACAGACAGAGGGAGTGAGAGACAGAGGGAGGGAGACAGACAGACAGAGGGAGGGAGACAGAAAGACAGAGAGAGACGGAGGGAGGGAGACAGACAGAGGGAAGGAGGGAGGGAGACAGAGGGAGGGAGGGAGACAGAGGGAAGGAGGGAGGGAGACAGAGGGAGGGAGGGAGGGAGGGAGACAGAGGGAGGGAGGGAGCGAGACAGGGAGGCAGAGGGATAGAGGGAGACAGACAGAAGGAGATAGACAGAGGGAGGGAGACAGAGGGAGAGAGGGAGGGAGACAGAGACAGACAGACAGACAGACAGAGGGAGGGAGACAGACAGAGGGAGGGAGACAGAAAGACAGAGGGAGACAGACAGAGGGAGGGAGACAGATAGAGGGAGGGAGGGAGACAGACAGAGGGAGGGAGACAGACAGAGGGAGGAAGACAGACGGAGGGAGGGAGACAGACAGAGGGAGGGAGACAGAGGGAGATAGTGAGACAGACAGAGGGAGACAGACAGAGGGAGACTGAGACAGACAGACAGACAGAGGGAGGGAGACAGACAGACAGAGGGAGGGAGGGAGACAGACAGAGGGAGGGAGGGAGACCGACAGAGGGAGGGAGGGAGACAGACAGAGGGAGGGAGGGAGACAGACAGAGGGAGGGAGGGAGACAGACAGAGGGAGGGAGGGAGGGAGACAGACAGAGGGAGGGAGGGAGGGAGACAGAGGGAGGGATGGAGACAGACAGAGGGAGGGAGGGAGACAGACAGAGGGAGGGAGACAGAGGAAGAGAGTGAGACAGACAGAGGGAGACAGACAGAGGGAGACTGAGACAGACAGACAGACAGAGGGAGGGAGACAGACAGACAGACAGAGGGAGGGAGACAGAAAGACAGAGGGAGACAGACAGAGGGAGGGAGACAGACGGAGAGAGGGAGGGAGACAGACAGAAAGACAGAGTGAGACAGACAGAGGGAGGGAGACAGACAGAGGGAGGGAGGGAGACAGACAGAGGGAGGAAGGGAAAGGGAGGGAGGGAGGGAGGGAGACAGAGGGAGGGATGGAGACAAACAGAGGGAGGGAGGGAGACAGACAGTGGGCAGACGGAGGGAGGGAGACAGAGGGAGATGGACAGTGGGACACAGATAGAGGGAGACAGATGGAGGGAGACGGAGAGAGGGAAGGAAAGAGAGGGAGGGAGACAGAGAGAAAGAGAGGTAAGACAGAGGCAGAGAGACAGACAGAAACAGAGAGAGAGGCAAGGAGGGAGCGAGAAAGAGAGATAGAAGGAGGAAGACAGAAGGAGGGAGAGTTAGGGAGAGAGAGAGAAAGAGAGATGTGTGTGTATGCTGGTCTGTTGGCTCAGTGGATGAATGCGTCAGCTGCAGGGGCCTGTGTTCAACTTCATGGTCACAGTTTTTTCTTTCTAGCCCCTTCCCCCTCCCCCACTGACCCCGCCTCCACCAGTGCGGCCCTCGGCCACAAACCACACTGTAAATTTGGCCCCCGAGAGAAAGTTTGTGAGTACCCAGGCTCTACACTATATGTGTGATATGTGTAGCCTCCGTCCCTCTCTCTGTTTTTTTTCCATAGCTCACACTTCATAATTATTTTGAAGCTACATTTGTGAACGGGAGAAGGTTCTGTAATTTTTTCACCTAGTTGCCAAGACCCGATCTATGCTGAAGTAAACGAACATGCAAGTGCTGACTTATAATGTTACACATGAAATGCGACACTTGGACACCTATGATGTAGACCACATTTCCTCCACTACCTCACAAGACTCAAAAACGGTGCCTGATTATCGTTCAAGAAGTTACTGTAGGTAGTGACAGAGTTGCCTGATGTCTCTGGATGGTGCCCGGGTGCCCATATAAGTGGTGGTGGGTATAAGGACTTCCTTGCCTTCTCTGGTGGATGTCAAAGGCTCACTGTCATCTCTAGAGGGGACAGTGTGCTCATACTGTTTGTGGTGTGTGTTAGAGCTTCTCTTGGGGGTGTCAGAGTTTCCTGCAGCCTCTGGAGAGTGTCAGACCCATCCATCCCATGATCGGACTATGAAATGCCAGTTCACTAATGGCATTTTATGGTCACCCGGTTTCTAAATCCCAACCACGTGTGCCCTGAGCTGATGTTGTCATGAGCTTTCAGTGATGTGTAACTGGTTCCTGCTGAAGGCTGTGGTATGTGGGATGGCGCCATTATCTACCAACAATGAGGTGTGTGTGCCTTTTGCTATTCTCCTGGGGTCAACTGAGTTAATTAGTATTAAGTGTTCATTGATTCAAAGAGTGTACTGTGCATAATATACATGTTATAATCAACGTTAAACACCACATCAGATGTGGGCCAGCATCCGAGATTTGCCCTCCTGCATCTAGAAGCGCCTGTATAAGAACATCCTTAAGATAACAGTGTCATTTGTATTTTTTTCCACACATTTTATGTTGTCGAGAGAGACTCGCCACTCAAATGCGTTGCTTTTTAACGTGTCATAGTTTGTGTATGATGGTGACAGCATGACATCAGTTGTGTACTTTCAAAGGCAAAGCTGCCTCTCCACATGGTTTCCCTTGAGCATCGGGCTCCGTGCCTAATGAACGGAAGGAAGGATACGTTTAAAGATGGTTCTGTCTATATTACATCTAGCCTTATTCCAATCACGGTGAGCTGTGTGAGTGCAAGGGTCCTCATTTGAGTATTGCATCCATGTATTGGAGCCAGCATTCCTAAGATAACCCTTTCCCACACCCCTTCATGTGTTTCATGTCCAGTCTAAGCCTCTTTGTGCTGTGTCACTTACGGAAAGCGACAGCGCTAACGCCCAGTAGAGATATTAGTATGCAGGGTACAGGAGGTCCAATTACACAACTTTCAGCTCCGGGCTTTCCCTGTTGTACTCTGGTTTAGCTCCTTAAAGCCAGTACAATCTAATCTGTTGCAGGAACTAGAAGCTTAACATGCAAGCCAAAACAATGAAAAAACACGCATGCACACACATCCCTCCCTCCACCCCACAGGTGAGAAACTTGCCAGACAAACAAGCTGTCGCCATTGCGCGAATGAAAAAAAAAAAGTGCTTACTGACTAATTGAAGGAGACAGTATAACGCCGCAAGTAAAAGATCCAGTCCTGATGGGCGGTCCCAAAAGGAGACAGGGCAGTAACAAGGAGGGACTAAGAAGCTTCATTATCAATCGGAAGCCAGCATTTACCATGGATGATGACGCCAGCCAATGAGAAACATGGGCGGGGTTCCACACCACTTCTAAAACATACCCTAATACAGCATACCTCGCAAAGCGAACAGCGTATGCGCTGCAACGCTAGGCTCGACCTAAAAAGCAGCAACATATGACATGAGGAAGGAGGACCAAGGACAGCAAACCCCGGCAGCAAGATCAGAGAGCAGCAATACACAACATCAGCAAAATGAGTGAACTGCAGCTGATAGAGTGCTCGAAAAACATAATCACAGCTGGCAGAGAGATCAAAGAATGTTTTTCAACGTGTGGTTAGGGATATAGCAATCAATAGTGCAGTTGACGGAGTGGGACCACGGCCTAGAGGTGTAAGGTGCACTCTGCCCCCCAATTAGTTGTTTTGGTTTTTTTGCTACCCAATCAGGGAATATGAGTTCGAATTTCCTAGCTGGCATCAGAGCCCTTGGCACCATTGCTACGCCACTGTGTATGAGGTGGGCATGCGCTCTATTAAATGATCAGGGACATGGTAAAATACAGCAAAACACTGGATAAGACTCCTAAATGCAAGTAGCACACTGCATTTCACCAAAAGATGCTGAGGAAAAGGTTCTATGAAGTAACACGAAAGACTATAAAAACAGCTAAAAAAGATAACAAGAGAAATGGAGGAGGACAAAATAAATGAACGTCACTCAGCAACAGGTTACAAAGAAACGAGGCAACCATGCATTACAACAAGTACCAGCCCAATACAAAAATATTACTATTTATTTACGTCTGTGCACCCGAGTCCTCTGTCTTTATGGAGAACCCCCCCCCCCCCCCCCCCCCCCCTCCACACACACACACACACTTAAACCGTCCGGTTTAGGATCAAAACGTGTCAATTGCTTTTTAAGTTGGGAGATTCATACTACCAGTTTTTCCTTCAGCCTTAAGTGTGCATACTAAACATCGACAAAGGACTGCCTCGCAAGTTCTATCCCCCACCCGATTTCTACCTTGCTGAGCCACTGGAATAATTGTGCTGTAGGGAGCGACTGAGCTTCAAAAAGAATGCAATATTGGAAACAACACCTTCCAAATATAGGTGGACAAAAAATACAAAATGTCTTTATATCATGCACTATTAGTATTTTTCAAAATAAATTGTATAGTCACTTGAGCACAATCAGCACAATTGCACAATAGTGATGGATATTGATGAGATCAGTATATCACTGGGTGAAGAAAATTGCACAAAAAGGTTTTTGTTATTATTTTTATTGTGAAATGTACAAATAGAAGACTAACTACATATTCATTTAATTAGGTAAAATCCTGAGCAAGCGTGTAGCAAACTAAGGTTGTAATAGAAATAGATGTGTGACAAGTTAATTGTGTAGTAGTCCGTGACAAAAGTATATGGCTAGAACAGTGCATATTTGAATTTCCAACCATTGGAGGCCTCGTCTATCATTTGTTGATAGGGAGATGAGAGAGCAGAATGGAATAGCTCCAAGTGCAAAGACCAACAACACGTAGGCGGGTACCAGAAGGGCACTGCCCTCCCCTCCCTGCTGTATGTTTGCAGATAGGAACTTGGCCACATATCAAGTAGCTAGGTAAGGGAGAAGGTCCTATGCTGTTTATTTCAAAAACATTGACTGACCTGACTCAGCCTTTAGAAATGCTGTGATTACCCTGTGACCTGAGTTGAGGAGGATATGCTATTTTCTATCACGTTCACAACTCCTATTTTAAACAAGCACTGTCAAAGTCAATAGGTCTGACTTGCATTTTGAAGCTCTGACTAACAGATTAAAAGGAATGTTACAAGGAAGACACAAAACAAACATCGCTTTCAGGATACAATGCTTCTAGGAACGAAGAAATTCAAGCATGGTGACTCAGTGTGCTTCTGTCATGCATTTCATTTCAAACACTCCATAAGAAGTGGAATGATGCACCAAACGCATGAGAGTGTAATAGTCCTCTGGTGGCACCAAAGCTCAATCTATCCATATTTTATTCAAGCTTTGACAAAACCAATAAGTCTCATCTTTATAAATTAAGTGCCAAGCTGCTCGCTATGTCAATGCTTGTTTGTAAAGCATTGTTTTAAAATGTAAAAGAATGCACAATTCGAATTTCTGTAGGAAAAGCAAGTACATATCGTAAGGTATCCCAAAAGTGTAAACTGTATTCAAGATTATCAATGTTTGTAAAAGGTATGATATATTTTTCCATTACTTCTTATTTTGGAAAACACTGAACAGAATATAAAAGAATTTAAGTATGTGTCAGATTTTAAAGGAAAATTCTTGCCAATTCTTAGTTTACTTTTCACTGGTCTCAGGACTGAAACAAATGCACCACACTTTTTGTCCTCTGCAGTAGCACAATAGAAAAGAGACACCTCCTGATCAGTCATATTAAGTATACCTTCAGCCTCAAACTCCAGCTGAGTATGTGTAGAAACCAGCCCCTCTCCTGGTACCAGGAAAGCCTTTGCCAAAGGCTGGTATGAGAGCTCCCTAAACATGGGGCTGATTTCTATTTAGTTTGTTCAGAAGTCCTTCCAGTTGCACACCAGAGTTAAGTAATCCTTGTTGAATTTAAGCACCATCCTGCCAGAGCTCAAGAACGAAAGCATTCGTCTCTAAGAGCTGAGTAAGAAAGTAACAATTTTTCCTCACCCGTGTGACTTTGAGTAAACAACTCACCTCTATTTTGCAGGTGTCCATCTTGCCAATAATTCCGCATTTAATGGAATGGTTTGCTGGAGCATGCCAACAGTGTAATAGTTTGCTATCACTGCACATTTTTCATAACTTTGCTATTTGTGAGTATTCATTACAGAAATTGTGTTGTTGAGGTTCATTTAAATGATACATAATTAGTTTTTTGCCAAGTCATGTTTGTTCTAAACAAGCGTCTAATTCCAGCTTTCATTTGATAGCAATATAAAGGCCTTGATACTGTTTGATGATAAGGCGTTAAATAAAATATTCAAATATGTATTTTCATGAACTGAAAAGTTGATGTTTGCAGACAAAATTATTGCATTTCCAAACATATTTATAAAGGACTTTAAATAATTCCCTAATACAGTAGTATACTAAACTCAAAATATGAAAACTATTGAATATGAAGTAAAACTGGACATCTAGTCCTACCAATAAGAACCCTATTCTTCATACTTTTCATAATTAAAACATTATTATATCTTTAGATCCCGTTGGTCACGGCTACATTAAAGTCCCTGTTATTTTGTTATATCGCGGGAGAGTGCCTTTAACAATTGTTATAGGCAGAAGGGTTATAATCCTATTAGAGCATTCCACCCACAGACGTTAAACTAAACTGGAGAAAAGAATAAACATTTCAACGTTCTAATTAAGCATTATAGCCAGCTGGTGGGGACAATATGGTTGCTTAAGACCCTGAATCTGAGTTAGAGGCATGAGCCTCAGATGGGGGCCCATAATGATGGTGAGGGACTTTAACACCCATCGAAGCCTGAGACACAAGGGTATAAGGCGATTCGAACATTCCACCAACTGCAGTAGAAAGTTCTTTTTTTTTTTTTTTTTTTTTTTTTTAAAAACCTTTATTGCGCAATATCAGAAACAAATACGGGCCTACAACCATCCGGCCGGCCTCAAAAACATTTTAGAGCACACCCGCAAACAATACGACATCGCAGTAGTACTTAAAACAAAATATAGTCGATTCGAGTTACATTGGAAAAATACGTACTACTGGGGAGCAGGAGAAGAGTCATCGTTAAAGGTTTTACTTTTTTAATGCTATAAATGAAGAATATTAAGCTGGAAGAGACTAGAAAGGATCAAAGACCAAACCTATCAAACAAAATGGAAGTGGGCAACGCACAGCAAGAAATCCAGCAAGCATGGAGACATCATCAAAATGGCGGCACTAACACAGCAAATAAGGATAGATAATCGCAGAACACGTTGTGCGCCAGTTGCTACCCACCCATCAAAAACTAAACCCAGTGACCCAAGAAAAAAGGGGAAAGAAAAAGAATATAAAATAAAGAGAAATAAAGGCCCATAGAAACCAAAAAGGACAAAATAACAGCCCCCCACCCTACACGCATGCAGAGGCTACGGCCTACCCCCCCCTCGCAGTGTGCCTGTCGCCCCAAAAGAGTACCCGAAATGAAGAAGAAAGAAAAGAGAAGAAAGGAAAAGAAAAACATTTATTACCGGAGGAGGGCCATTCACATGCACCCAGAACAGCCAGCAGGAGTACTATCGGCCACCCCACCCCCGACCCTTAATCAAAACAAAGCCAACGTCCAGCTCCCCTGTCTATCCATCATCGGTAAGTAAGAAGGGGAAAAACAGAGTCAACCTTGTCCCTTGCGATACAGTGTGCCAATAAAGTACAGTAGCGAAGTAGCCCCACGGAAGCAGGGGGGCAGCCAGAATGACCACAGCAAGACGAGGCACCATCCACCTATATCCATCCGACTCCAGGCAATGCAATCCATAAAGGCACAGCACGGGCCAGCACACAGCAGCAGTCCAACAAAGCGAGTAAACCCAGGCGCAGGCAACATGTCCAGAAGAAGAGTGTCAGTCTCGCCAAGAGATCTCGAAGGAGGCATCAGACATGGCTTCCAACGGCGATCCCCCAGCATCCGTAAAAGCGCAGGGCGCAAACCATCCACCATTGTAGTGACAGGCAGAGTCGCGATGTCGTTTGGCTCCCTCAACCTCAGACTCACATCGCATCTCTGACGAGGCGGCTCGCAACAGTCGAGCCCAGGATGTGGCAAAACGCTCCGCACGCGAGCGCCAGCTCGGTCAGGCGAGGAGAGTGGGGACATAATGTCACGCAGTCGGCCCTCCAAATCACGGGCGTTATCACTCAGGGCTTCGCGCAAGTCTGCCAGAGCACTAAGAACAGTGGCGATATTCAAAGGCGCCTCGAAAAAGGGCGATACTACAGCCCCCTGCACATGGGGTTCACTGACGCGTGGCAACCCCCGGTCTCGATCGCTGGCGCAACCTCCCAGCCGTCGGTCATCAATTCGGCTCCCCGACAAGCACAGCCAGGGCGAGGGGACCAGGGTAGCACCTTCCATGTCAGCCCGCATATGATGGCAATACAATGTCAGTTGTAGCAGGCATCCACGGCAAAGAACAGTTCGGCAATGCCGGCGCTGATCACTCCGCACAAAATGGCCCCCACCACTCCGCTCCAAAACAAGAAGATTCACGGAACCGTCAGGGGAGAGGGATACAAATGTTGCAGCGCCAGCGAAGAAGCCTTCGAGAGCGCGGAAACCAAAGGGAATACTGTTGCGCCGCAGCAAAAGACCTAGGACCGCCGCTGTGAATCGCCAGCCGATGCCGCCCGTCTTCAATGGCCGACGTTGTTGTTGTCCGGCCGGGCACAGCCGAGAACAAAGGATCGGTCCCCTCCTTCGAACACCAGCAGGATAGAAGGGCGTCCTATCACTTCCACCGCAGAGAAACCAACGGGGAGCACTTCGTTGGAAACAGCGTCACTTCCCAAACCCGATACCGCACCACAGGAACAAGATAGCACGCAGGAGAAGAAGCGGTACGGGAGGGAAGCGGAAGGGTCGGCGGAGCCGAGGGCTCAGGCGGCCATCACGGTTGCTGGCTAGGCTCCTCCCCTCCAGTAGAAAGTTCTTAATTCATAAGGGAGAAGCAGAAAGAAAAACAATGGAATGGTGGAGAAGGAAGTCTGTATTGCATGTTCTAGGATGGAAGGTGAAGTGGGACACATATGACAGTGCCAGCAAGCACTAGGGCCTTCAGGGAATGTTAGGTGAGGGGTGTAATGGATCACGCAGGCAGGCTAAAGGAGAACAGGGGCCGACACCGCACAGTGAGTCAGTCATATCCTTTGGACAAATCAAAAGCAGAGGAAGGCAAGGCTGCACAGCAAAGGCTACTTTTCTACTCCTCTCAGCCTAGGCCCCGGTCTACTCTCCCTATTTTCTAAAGCACAGTTATGCTCAGCTAGTGGGATGAGAGTTGGTGCCACCCTCAACGCTTTATCAGGGTTTTCCTGATGCTCATGTAGAAACATTCTGTTTTATAAGCACCAGCTTATTTGCCTTTATCTGTATGGTCCTTTTGAAACAGAAAAGTCCCTTGGGTGGTAACAAATGTTACCTCAGCCTTGAGTGCCCCAACACCAATGGTGTCTGGATCCCTGGTGCTGATTTTTTTTTTGTCATGGCCAAACACAGATTATGCGTGCGCACCATGCCACAGGCATGTAGCAAGGATTGCCGTCTTGTTGGACTGAGAGGACTACCAAAGTGCTACCCTCATAGTGGTGAAAGGCTACTGTAATTGTTAGGAGTTAAGTTGCACGGGTGCGCTGGTGGCATCATACCATATAGTAATCATTAGGAGTGTACATGCCTTTTTAGGTCTCGCCTACGCAGCACGCATGCGCTACATAGGAGGGCCTGTAGCCGTCGCTCTGCTCATTTTCAAGCACACACTCATGCTTGTGGCAGCATCCACCTTGCGGGAGCGAGCAGGGGCGCGCCACAAGCACGAGTGCAGTGCTTGAAAATGAGCAGACTGCTCTCCCGGGCGCGTGCCGCCGCCGCCTCTCTCCTCGCCCACACGTTTTTGCTTGAGCTTCTTGTGCTTACTGTAGATGCAAACACGGCTTCTGCTGGATCCGTGAAATGCTTTGAAATTATTTCATTCTAAGTGGGCTTATTTCCTTACTTTTGTTTCCCAAACAAGGTCATGCATTGTTATTATTTTTCATTTCAAACGAGGACCGCAACATAGGAGCTCCCGATGAAGTCTGACTTTCGCTCTCTTTCTGCCACTCGCTCTCTCTCTCCCCCTCTCGCTCTTTCTTCCTATTTCTGACTCTCCTATTCCCCTTCCTTTTTTTGTCACTTTTCCATTTTGCTGTCTCACTCTCTGTGACTCTCTTGTTCCCTTAACTCCCTCTCACTTTTTGCTTATCTGCTACTATTGCTTTCTGTCTTCTCCAAGGACCCTCTTTCACTTTATTTCTCTCTTACTCCTTTGTGTCTCTGTCTCTCTGGCAGTTTCTGTCTTCTATCCTTTCTCTCTGTTGCACATTCTCTCTGTTTACAGTTCCCTTCACCTGTCTTGCTTCCTCTGTTACTACTCCTCTCTCGCAGTCCTCTGTGTCTCTACTTCTCCCTTCGTTACTCAGTCTCTCCTCCTCTCAGCCTGTCTGCCCTTCATTCGCTTTCTATTTGCTTCTTCATCTCTCACAGGCTCCGTTCTCTCTCTTTTATTGCATATATTTCCTGCCTCTTTCTCTTCGCCCATCCCCCCTCTTTCACTCTTTCTCTGCCCAGCGTCTCCTCTACCGCTTCCTCGGGGGCTTTGTTATGCAAATGACGAGGACTGAAATTGATGATTCCAAAGTGCTCCATTCCGGGCTCCTCCGCGCTACTGGGAGATGGGAGATAAGAAAGAAACTGACAAGACACACTGATTTTCCTCAGTGCTTGTAACTCTCTTACTAACAAGGCTCGATATTGTTAAAAATCACCATTGTTATCAGGGGGGCAGTTTGCATTATGCAGGCCTTGCCAATTTCTGATTTGAATATTAACCCTTTCAGCGTGGAAAAAAATCAATGGCCATCAAAAAAGCTTAGAGCCAGCCAGCAAAAGATGTCCCCATTAGAGTGGGGAGGCATGTATCATGAGTGCGCAGCTTTTTATGGTCATCTAACAAAGAATCCGCAATCTTTAGCTCGTAAATTATTAAAAAATATATCCCAATAAATAGAAAAGGACCTGAATGAAACAAGGCAATAAAAAAATGTGACAAGAGGAAGAAAAGGGAGGGGTTATTATCTCAAGAGGTTTGGGCTTGTTCAGCCAGCTAATGAATGGTAAGCTCTGCAAGTACTGTAATGAAATAGTTCCTCCCACCCAATCAATCATATTATTTCAAATTGTCTGCACATCCAGG
This sequence comes from Lissotriton helveticus, assembly GCF_964261635.1. Classification (NCBI taxonomy): domain Eukaryota; kingdom Metazoa; phylum Chordata; class Amphibia; order Caudata; family Salamandridae; genus Lissotriton; species Lissotriton helveticus. The sequence continues at coordinate 130,754,591 of NC_136068.1, read as the reverse complement.
TTTTCATTCCTGCTTAAGGTAAGTATAATGGGCTGGGTATTTTTATGCACATCGCACTTACTGTACCCTCTTTTTTCATTTTTTTTACCGCCTAGTTAATCGCTGGTAGAGGTTATTCTGTTATCATGCAACAGAACTTAAAAATAACAGAGGTATGTTATACAATTGCATAGCAAACCCCTCCCACATTCCTTTCAGTACTCAAATTGTCTTGAAGCAACTTTGCATAGTTTTTGGCACTATGTAATAATAATATAAGTATATATGTTTTAAAAAAACAAAAATAAGAGGCATTGTCATTTACATTGCCAATAGCTTAAAATTGCGTAAATGTGAGACCTAATACATTGCAAATGCTTGTTACCTATGTAAGTGGAGTGAGTCCTACAAGCTCATTCATGTAAAGTTCTGCTGCTGTGTGCTTAGCTCACCCTTGCCCTACATCAAGTTAGAATGTAGACTGTGTGTGCATGTGTGTGCTGTGTCTATGTGTACCTGTGAATGGTACAATACATAGAAGACTCTGGGTTCCATTTTGGGTAACATAGGCTGACCGGAGAAACACAAGGAGGTAGAGAAATCCCCTTGAACAAATTTGTGGATTGCTACAATACTGAGGCTCTGGAATGCGAGCCAGGCTCTTCAGCACACTTCAATAGGTGCTCTATGGTTTGGGGAGAGGTCACTGGAATGGGGCCTGAGCACTTCTCAAGGAGATAGGGCTGATAAAAGAATCATAAAGATTAAGGCTGGGGCCTGGAGGTAATCTTTTGATGCATATATCACTGTGGCTGACATCCAGGTGTGAACTTCTAGTCACTGGTAAAGTTGAGTATGCTACTAGAGCGTAGGCATATCCCTGCCGTGGGCACACTTGTGTGGTCCGAAGGCACCGGGGATGGTGCGTCGAATACCAAAGAGTTCAATTCAAAAAGTTATACGTTGAAGCTTTCAATTTTTATTTATTCCATTGGATTCTCATAGAAATTCATATTTGTGTCATATGAAACATCACGGTAAGTTGGAAATCACTACATGACGCTGGATTAACTCCAATGCATTTCGGACCAGGGGTCCTTTGTCAAGGAGCACTACAACAAAAAGAGTCAACAAAATACAGATCAATGCGGGTTCTGTGTAAACCAGAAATAATCACATGCAACCTATATACCATGTAAAAGTTTGGAAAGGGATCGAGTGGTGTTCTAAAATGGCTAAGTGTGATTGGTGACAAATCTCATGCAAGCGTTCAGGCGCCCAAAATTTAAAAAAAGGTCAAGTGAATATGCTAGAAACGATGTGCTTAGTGAAGGGAAAAACGGATGAAAGAGACAAAACTTGGTGCTGGTCGCGTTAACAAAACGGGGATACAAAGTGCGGTAATCCAGTGCGGTACTATGAACATGCAACCGGGGCTGCTCAAAGTTACTTGAGGCTTATGTCCTCTCAATAAATTAAACGCGGTAGCGGTAATGGAAACTTACTTCAAAAGTCAGCGTCTCACTCCCAGCGTGTGGGTGTCAGCGCGGTTACTCCGCGGAGTTAGAACGGAGTTCAAACAAGGTGATAGTAATAGAGGAGGGACTGGATGGGTGACGTAGAAATAAAGGTAGGACTGTGTTGAAAGCTTACATGGGTGGTGTAACCTGCGTGGCCATATTTGAAGAGGTTTAAAAAAAAAAGAAAAGTGAACAGTGACATATCATGCAAGAATTATAGCCAAACAAAGATACAAAATGCTGTGCATCAAAAAAAGAACTGTTACAGGTAACAGCTCAGTTCAGTACGGTCATTAAGACCAGCCGGTTTCTGTGACTGAAGTCTGTATATCCATGATGTTTCGCGTTGGAGTAAAGTTTTATTGTTGTCTTTTCCTTCAGCTATTGGAACCTGTTCAAGTACTAGAAATCGCAATTGTGCCACATTATGGTTGGCCTCATTGAAATGGAGGGCTACGTTGGATTTCACATTCCTGGTTCGAATATTCGATTTATGTTCGTTAAGACGAGTCTTAATCTTGCGGGTGGTCTTGCCCACATAGATTTTGCCGCAAGGGCATTTCAGAAGGTAGATGAGGTTGGAGGAGTCACAGGTGGCATTCACTTTCAATTTGATGTTGAACCCCCGCATGGGGTGGTTAAGATTGTTTCCTTTTATAATATTATTGCAGTTATTGCAGTGATAGCAGGGTCGAGTTCCGGTGTATTGGATGGGTACAGTGTCACTGTGGGTTTTGGATAAGATTTCTTTAAGGTTCATGGGACGAGTGTATGCAAAGATAGATGGTTCCTTAAACATGTCCTTAAAATCCGGTTCTGACGATAAAATGCGCCAGTGTTTCAAAATGATGTTCTTGTAACATTTGCTCACAGTGGAATACCTAGATACTAAGACCATTCGATTTTCATCAGTTTTAGGTTTGTGCTGTAGTGCTTCAGTCCTGGGAATGGTTGAGGTGCGTTCTACTGCTTGTTGCAGGATGTCATCAGGGTACCCTCTTTGTCTGAATCTAGTAGCCATGGATTCCAATTGAACGGATCTGGTGTCCTGGTTGGAAACAATGCGTACGACTCTCAGCATCTGGCTGTAGGGTAGGTGTCGTTTTAAGGAGTTCTGATGAAAACTGCTGTAAAGTAAGGAATTGTTGCGGTCAGTAGGTTTTCGAAAGAGGTCAGTCTCAATGCCATTGGGGGTAAGTTTAAGTAGGACATCTAGGAATGTTAACCACATGCGGGGGTTCAACATCAAATTGAAAGTGAATGCCACCTGTGACTCCTCCAACCTCATCTACCTTCTGAAATGCCCTTGCGGCAAAATCTATGTGGGCAAGACCACCCGCAAGATTAAGACTCGTCTTAACGAACATAAATCGAATATTCGAACCAGGAATGTGAAATCCAACGTAGCCCTCCATTTCAATGAGGCCAACCATAATGTGGCACAATTGCGATTTCTAGTACTTGAACAGGTTCCAATAGTTGAAGGAAAAGACAACAATAAAACTTTACTCCAACGCGAAACATCATGGATATACAGACTTCAGTCACAGAAACCGGCTGGTCTTAATGACCGTACTGAACTGAGCTGTTACCTGTAACAGTTCTTTTTTTGATGCACAGCATTTTGTATCTTTGTTTGGCTATAATTCTTGCATTATATGTCACTGTTCACTTTGTCACCAATCACACTTAGCCATTTTAGAACACCACTCGATCCCTTTCCAAACTTTTACATGGTATATAGGTTGCATGTGATTATTTCTGGTTTACACAGAACCCGCATTGATCTGTATTTTGTTGACTCTTTTTGTTGTAGTGCTCCTTGACAAAGGACCCCTGGTCCGAAATGCATTGGAGGTAATCCAGCGTCATGTAGTGATTTCCAACTTACCGTGATGTTTCATATGACACAAATATGAATTTCTATGAGAATCCAATGGAATAAATAAAAATTGAAAGCTTCAACGTATAACTTTTTGAATTGAACTCTTTGGTATTCGACGCACCATCCCCGGTGCCTTCGGACCACACAAGTGTGCCCACGGCAGGGATATGCCTACGCTCTAGTAGCATACTCAACTTTACCCGTACTTCAAGTCGCATTTGTACAGTGGCGACACCTGCAGGAGCACCTTAAATTTCTTTGAGATACCTTAATCTGCATTTAAATATTTCACCATATTTGCTGTGCGCCTAGCCCCCAATCACCAGATTTATTCTACCCCACTGTCCAAAGGCTGGCAGCACGCACCCAACTAGAATTCATCATGCAATACGATGAGATCTCAAAATCCACTGAAGTTAGGGCTGAGACTTTAGCTTTTGACACGGATGCAACCGAAAGAATCTACGCACTGATCAATGAAGATCTAGCCCAAACCACAGCCAACAGATCCAAAGAACAGTGCATCAAACAATTGTTATATCTATCGAAACGCCGCATTAATCAACAACTTCATGCACATACCCTCATTAAATACCACAAGGTACTACGCATTCCCCGAGGCCTCCGGATCGCTCTAAAACCGTCCCTGTGCAAGAATTCAAAGACATTTATTGAGAGATGGAACGCCATCCTCAACAAGTGCAGCCTGGACCTCATACTCCTAATAGTAGAAGAACTATCAGGAATTTTGACAGAACTGAAGCAGGAAATTGATACGATTGAGGATGAATTGAAACAACTCATTACCACTGAAGAACTCAGTGCAACTTTGGAGGACATAAAAACGCAACTTGACCGTCACACCAGAGAAATAAATGAACGGAAAATCCGAAAATTTCGACGGGACACCTTGGACTACAAGTTAGGTGAGGTATACACCTGGGCGGATGTATACGCTCAACGACGTAGAAACAAACCATTCAAGCCAGACACAGATACTTCATCCTCTGGTAGTGATAACACTAATCGACCGCCTAAAAGACATCCAACTAGCGCGACAACCTCCACAGGCGCTAGCAGTGAAACACCTTCCACATCCAACATCGACTTAACCACTACTGAGCCTTTTTTAGGCGTAGGTACAGACAAAACCGCAGACCCCGACGGGGCAAGAGGACAGGCAAAAGAACAGGAAGACCAACCACCCTCGAAGACCAGACAAAAAAACAAGAAGAATCGTTAGTAATCAACATCTCAGAGGTCACACTTACAGATTTTGAAACCAAAACTCTTCAAAAGGGCATGTCCTTCATCCCGACGAGTGGGACGAATTTACTTGAACTGGACGTGAGTACATTCAAACTCACCAGAAAATTGAGACTAAGACATTTCTTTGAGAACATTAACGAATCATCTACTTCAGACAAACCAGATCAACTTAAAGGTCTACGACCTCACAGCACATTCATGGCACCCATCAGCCATAAAAGCATAGACACTTTCGAAACCTTGGTGAAACAGGACATATCTAAGATCAACTTCAGAAAAAAGGCTTATAAAAACATCACCAATAAAGAACTGGACACTCTAAAAAATCTAGCTAAAAATCCTTCCATTAAATGTGTAAAGGCTGACAAGGGCGGGGCCCTCGTTATCCTGAACACTGAACTTTATGATCGAAAGGTCCATGAACACGTCACTGACCATGAAGTGTATCTACTCCTAGACGGCAATCCGACCAATGATTTCAAAAAGGAACTATCTCAAATCATTGAAAAAGCCACCGCCGATGGCATCATTGATGACAGGTCAAAAAGATATTTAATGGTGGAACATCCGAGAAGCCCATCTATAACGATGCTTCCCAAGATACATAAAGACCTGACGGATCCCCCGTTCCGTCCCATTGTCTCCACAAGAGGGTCCATCCATGAACCTACAGGGAAACTGATTGACCGGTACCTCCAACCCATGGTTTTGGAACTAAAAAGTTATATAAAAGACACCACAGACTTCTTAAATAAACTCTCAGAAGTCCAAATTTTTGAAGACGAAGAAATCTGTCTATGCACGGCTGACGTAAAAAGTCTATATACTTCAATTCCCCATGATGGAGGAATAGACGCAGTAGAACAAGCATTGTTATCTTCCCAAATGGACGATTCTCTTAAACCATTTATACTCGAGCTGATGGTATACACGCTATACCACAGCTACTTCAAACACCGAGAAGAATGGTATCTCCAGATGTCCGGCATGGCCATGGGCAATTGTGCAGCACCGACGTATGCGAATTTGTATATGGGCAATTTTGAGAATTACAACATCTACCAAAATGACAATTGGATGAGACACACAAAATTCTATGCTCGTTATATCGACGACTTGTTCTTCATTTGGAAGGATACTAAGGAGAACCTAGAACAGGCACTCAGAGATCTCAACACCAAAGACGACCGCATTGAGTTCACGTGGAACATTAGCAATCAGGAAATAACATTCCTAGATGTCCTACTTAAACTTACCCCCAATGGCATTGAGACTGACCTCTTTCGAAAACCTACTGACCGCAACAATTCCTTACTTTACAGCAGTTTTCATCAGAACTCCTTAAAACGACACCTACCCTACAGCCAGATGCTGAGAGTCGTACGCATTGTTTCCAACCAGGACACCAGATCCGTTCAATTGGAATCCATGGCTACTAGATTCAGACAAAGAGGGTACCCTGATGACATCCTGCAACAAGCAGTAGAACGCACCTCAACCATTCCCAGGACTGAAGCACTACAGCACAAACCTAAAACTGATGAAAATCGAATGGTCTTAGTATCTAGGTATTCCACTGTGAGCAAATGTTACAAGAACATCATTTTGAAACACTGGTGCATTTTATCGTCAGAACCGGATTTTAAGGACATGTTTAAGGAACCACCTATCTTTGCATACACTCGTCCCATGAACCTTAAAGAAATCTTATCCAAAACCCACAGTGACACTGTACCCATCCAATACACCGGAACTCGACCCTGCTATCACTGCAATAACTGCAATAATATTATAAAAGGAAACAATCTTAACCACCCCATGCGGGGGTTCAACATCAAATTGAAAGTGAATGCCACCTGTGACTCCTCCAACCTCATCTACCTTCTGAAATGCCCTTGCGGCAAAATCTATGTGGGCAAGACCACCCGCAAGATTAAGACTCGTCTTAACGAACATAAATCGAATATTCGAACCAGGAATGTGAAATCCAACGTAGCCCTCCATTTCAATGAGGCCAACCATAATGTGGCACAATTGCGATTTCTAGTACTTGAACAGGTTCCAATAGTTGAAGGAAAAGACAACAATAAAACTTTACTCCAACGCGAAACATCATGGATATACAGACTTCAGTCACAGAAACCGGCTGGTCTTAATGACCGTACTGAACTGAGCTGTTACCTGTAACAGTTCTTTTTTTGATGCACAGCATTTTGTATCTTTGTTTGGCTATAATTCTTGCATTATATGTCACTGTTCACTTTTTTTTTTTTTTTAAACCTCTTCAAATATGGCCACGCATGTTACACCACCCATGTAAGCTTTCAACACAGTCCTACCTTTATTTCTACGTCACCCATCCAGTCCCTCCTCTATTACTATCACCTTGTTTGAACTCCGTTCTAACTCCGCGGAGTAACCGCGCTGACACCCACACGCTGGGAGTGAGACGCTGACTTTTGAAGTAAGTTTCCATTACCGCTACCGCGTTTAATTTATTGAGAGGACATAAGCCTCAAGTAACTTTGAGCAGCCCCGGTTGCATGTTCATAGTACCGCACTGGATTACCGCACTTTGTATCCCCGTTTTGTTAACGCGACCAGCACCAAGTTTTGTCTCTTTCATCCGTTTTTCCCTTCACTAAGCACATCGTTTCTAGCATATTCACTTGACCTTTTTTTAAATTTTGGGCGCCTGAACGCTTGCATGAGATTTGTCACCAATCACACTTAGCCATTTTAGAACACCACTCGATCCCTTTCCAAACTTTTACATGGTATATAGGTTGCATGTGATTATTTCTGGTTTACACAGAACCCGCATTGATCTGTATTTTGTTGACTCTTTTTGTTGTAGTGCTCCTTGACAAAGGACCCCTGGTCCGAAATGCATTGGAGTTAATCCAGCGTCATGTAGTGATTTCCAATTTACCGTGATGTTTCATATGACACAAATATGAATTTCTATGAGAATCCAATGGAATAAATAAAAATTGAAAGCTTCAACGTATAACTTTTTGAATTGAACTCTTTGGTATTCGACGCACCATCCCTGGTGCCTTCGGACCACACAAGTGTGCCCACGGCAGGGATATGCCTACGCTCTAGTAGCATACTCAACTTTACCCGTACTTCAAGTCGCATTTGTACAGTGGCGACACCTGCAGGAGCACCTTAAATTTCTTTGAGATACCTTAATCTGCATTTAAATATTTCACCATATTTGCTGTGCGCCTAGCCCCCAATCACCAGATTAACTTCTAGTCACTCCCATGGCCCGTGTTGTGGGGCTTTCAGATCTGGAATTGCTCCAGGTGTGACAGACTGCTTTCTGGAGAAAGGGCAGGACAGGGGAGTGGGCACTTCAAAAGGAAGCAGGCCCCAATACAAACTTCAAAGACTCAGACTCCGAATCACATTTGGTGTCTGGAAATGGACTATAAACATGGAAGCTCGAGGCCTCCAAAATGGTTCTCTGCAGTGGTGTAGCTAGGACTTTTGACGCCTGGGGCGATACCACAGTTTGCCGCCAAGTGCCAGTTAGAGCAGGGGGTGTTTCGGGTGGTGCTGGCGAATGACCACGATGAGCGGGGGTGGGTGGGTTCGGTTGACAGATGACAACAAGCGGGAACAGCAACGAGGGAGAATACAGAAATAACAAAAAGAAAACTTGCTTGGTGCTCATGGCTTGTTGCCACCCCCCAAAAAGTTATGCTTGGGGCACACCGCTCCCCCACCGAGCCCCCCCTAGCTACGCCACTGGTTACCTGCCAAGCAGCCAATTGGGCTGTGCGTCGAAGAGAAGAAGCTCTGCAAGACTTCTGACTGTAGCCAGGATTGGAGGCTAATGTCTCCCAGATGGGTGAAGGGACATCACCCAGGGAAATCTATGACCACCTGACCCTGGAGCACTTGCACCTGCCTGCTGGGCAAGACTAGTGTGTCCTGTGCGGAGAAGGAGAACTCTTGCAGGGAGCAAGGGCCAGTGGAGGATACTGGTGAGTGGATCCCAATAGCGAGGTGCTGCACCAATCAGGTTGTCACCCATGTGCAGATTCAAGTCGTGACCGAATGGGTCACTGTGCAGTGAGCCCTGATTGCAATGGTTATGCTGTCTCCATTGTGCAGAGTAAAGTCGGGGAAACCCACATCAAAGGGGACCACTGCGAAGTTGACATCACTCATGTGCAGATCGTGCAATTGCCCACGTGCTGAGTGAATCGGCGACACTATAGGCAAGAGGGGATCGCCATGAAGATTGCATGACTGCCATGCCAATCGGGTTGTAGCCCATGTGCAGAGTGAAGTTGGCAGCCCAGTATGCCAGTAGGGACCGCCGTGATGAGGAAGTTACTGCTGTGCCAATCGGACTGTCGCCCATGTGTAGAGTAAGGTAAGTGATCTCATATACCTGAGAGGCTACCGTTCAGAACAAGGAACGCTGCCTGGTTCAGCTGTCGATGGGAGAGGAGGGAACGCCATGGTGACCCATGCGTACCTTGGCCCCGAATGAGGTTCGGAACCTGAACAATCTTGCCCCTACCTGTGAGAAGGATCAGAGGGACTTACCATCTCACCTGAGGAAGCGCCGAGACGATATCCTAGCAGAGCGGCGATTGCTACTCACCACCACCAGCCCTGCAGCCCTCCGAAATATCAAAGGATGAAAAGCCACCAGAGACTCTGGTAGCGCATGTCCTGCAAAAGCAGATAAGATTGATCACAGTGCCGGAAGGCCCTAGGGGAACTTGTTCTACTGCATAGTGCTTCAGGCCTGGATAACTTTTGACTCAGACTACTAGTGGAGCTTAACCTGAATGTAGTCTATACTGAGTAGGGAATAACCAGTACCATTTGTGAGTGGTAAGTGGGACTCATGGAGCTAGCTGTCGAACACTAGAACGCTGACCTAAGGGGACTGTGTGTACTCAGGGCCAGACTGAAAACACAAACCAGCCCTGGCAATTCTGTTGGACCGGGGGAGGGGGGTGACAGCACTGTTGCCACCTTTGTTACAGGGGGGCGATATTGCAACTCTGCTGCAAAACCGCCCCCACCGCTTGAAAACCGGCCCCTCCCTTCCGGTCCACCAGGAAAACACCTGGTGCCCCCTACGGCCAGTGCAGACCTGTGCGTACTGTTTGTGTATGTCATATTTTACTTTGTGCTCTGATATAAATACTCATCTTTGCATAAAAGCAAGTACTTGACTAGACAATCATTTATTGATGCTATTGAATGTATTTTGAGTTGTGAGCCTGTGATCACCCCCCTACATCTACTGCCCCCTTGAGAAGCATTGGACTGCTCGAGCCACACTACTACTGAGAGTCAAGTGCTAAAGGGGCACTTTGCCCAGTTGCTCAGGGCCTATAAGGCAGGCCACAAGACACCAGGAGTGAAAGGCTTCAACTCCCACGGTTGGGCCCAGTAACACCTGATTGCCCAGTGACGACCTGAAAGGGGTTATGATAGGACCCTATTTTTGCCTTTGTCTCAAGCATGCCCACACATTTATGTTTTGTGGAAGTGAAGGTGTTCACACTTGTATGCTTAAAGTGTGTTAATTAATTGCTTCTTGATCTTGGTTTAGGCAAGGCACATAGTTCATTTGTGGATTGTGAGAAAAGACCATCCCAGTTTACCAACTCCCTAGGCTTCAGAGAGTTCATGAGTTATCTATACGACTCACTAATGGGCTATGTAATGGAGAACATATCTCCATAGTCAGAGAAACTCAGCACTGGCTTCCACACACTCATGTACTAACCTTCCATCTGTGTTGTGCATGTATGCATACAATATGTGATTGTATGCGTACCAGGATCTGTTTTATCTCTTTCTATTTATGGGTCCTGCTTGTATGTAAATGGGTGTTTGTGTGTGCCTGAGTGCTTGCATGTGTTTTGGGTGCCCGTGGGTCCCTTTGTGTGAATGTGTCAGTACTTGACAGTGTATGTGCATGTGTCCAAAGCTGTGTTTTATATGTGCATAGATGACTGCATTTCTCTTGGTCTGTGCAATGGTAGCAAGAAGTGAAATCTGCTTCTTACCACCAACGAGACTGCGGCTACCTCTAGCATCCTGGCCTTATCCTTCCATGTGCTCACTCATTTGCCACTCTGTTACTCATCCATGTGCATACTCATCCCTTCATCCAACAATGAAGTCACCTATGTATACACTCACCTATTTATCCATCCATCCATGCACTCAATAACTCAACAGTTGATTCAGCCAAGCATTGGCTCTCACTCATTCGTTTATCAATGCATATACTTTTCCATCCACCCTTTGACTTATCCCTGCATTCACTCACTCACCAATCTGTACAAGCAAACATAGAAAACCATCAACCAAGAATACCTTTCATTTTAAAACAAGCATTGGCAAAGTCCATAGGTATGGTTTGCATTTTCAGTTATTAACCAGTGCTTTCAGCTTTGCCAAAGCCACTGCATGTTCTGCGTTTGTATTTCAAGCGGAGTTGCATCAGGAACAAGGGAGCTGCTGGGCGTGATGAATTTTAACCAAAGCCAGGTGCCAGAATGTGACTGATAGGGAAGCCACGGTATTGCTTCTTTAGTAGAAACCATTAGCAGAACAACCCTTTGGCATCCCTAGAAATTCATTGGTTTTACAGTAAAGTAAATCAATCTATCTTGCTGAGAAAATAAAGGAGGGGATGTTTTTACTTTACAATGGATGTATGAGATAGATAATTGAATGTGACAAAAGTGTGATACTAATAATATACTTTTCAAATGTAAAACATCCCCTCATGCATTCCAATGGAACCACATCCTTGGAGTGAGAATGACACACCAAATAACAGGAGGCCGGATAGCAGTACTCTTCTGAGCTGACCCAAGATGTGATTCACGCACTGTCTCAAAGCAGGCTGACCCAAACAAGCCGGGGGGCTGACTCAGAGCTCGCTCGTGTATATTGTAAACAACAGTATTTGCAGACAGCAGACCTAAAAAGTCAGGCGTCCTTCCCAATTCGTATCTTCTTTGGCGTGGCTGCCTTGAACATATTAATGTACTATTTAAGCAAATAATGGATTAAGCGACATTGCCCCTTTACTTTTGTAAAGCAAATATTGTTAACCTTGGCGTGGTGCTTTCTTATCCACATGCACTCGGGTCCAAAGTGTGCTCACCCACAATAAAACGAGGGAACATATTTAAAAAAAACATGCAAGACAGTCTGGTCAATAAAATGTATTTTCAAAGGGCCAACAAATATAATAACTAGTCTTTCCGTGGCCCCTAGAAAGGGAAGATGACGGTTAGTTAAAGAGTAAGTAGTAGTGTGTGTTCTAAGTGGGCAGACTCATCTCGAAGACAACAACGAGGAAGTGGACGAGTAGGTAACAGCGGCGTGACACTGCATTTTAACTTCACGTGCCTTTGTCTGGCGGGTGTTTATTTTTAAACAGTAATAGGGCGGCTTCACCACCACAAACACACCGTGACCGGGTCAGCGAGCATGAGACTGCCGTACGCGGTGACGTCACCGAGGAGACGCCCTTGCAGGTGAGGCGCGTCACATTCCCCGACCGCCCTCGCGGCCTCCTGGGAGTTTATTTATAAAACACCGTCTGCGCCGGCGCCATGACACTCCCCAGAGCTCGCACCTGGCGGCTGTGCGCCAGCACCTGCGTGCCTTCTTCCACCAGGAAACCGGTTCTGTGGTTTCAGCTGCTATTTGTGGGCAGAGCCAAAGTACAACCGTTTAGAAGAAGCTTTCTTCCTCCTCTGCCCCTGCTCTCTCTATCGGGAGAGGATAACTCTCTAATTATTTATTCAGGGTTTCATATGGGCACGTAGCCAGTTGTAAACGTTTTCCAAATGTGGAAACGCAATCATAATGAGGCAGCGCGATTTGCTCAGGATCACACAGTGTGGTGAAGGAGGGGGTGGGAGGGGAGCTACAATTAGAAACAGCTAAGCAGGAGCCAAAGCCAGCAATTTGGCAAGTAAACCACGACGCACGCGCTAAACACCTACATCCTACACTCCAGCCAAGGCTATTCTGCATCATTTCTTCCCACAGTGTTTGCCTCATACAACTGCCAAACTTCCGTCCTCAACTCCCACGTGCTCTCCTCCATCCGGTTACTCTACCACTGACTCCTTTATCACGTAGATGGTTTTGTTCCAGCAGATTCTAACTCCTGTTACCACTGTAGCATCCAGCTACAATGACCACAGACACAGTTATATATTAGTGCTAGAGCTTTATTCTCATGCTCCCTGCCTGTCTCCTGTCCCTACTCTAACTGCCCCTTCCTCGTCGGTTCCCTCCTCTTCCTGTCCACCCCCTAAGCTCCACCCACAACCACTAGCCTGCTAACTTCACTACATCTCCCCCCTTAGTAGTGGCATCGGTACACCTCGTCCCGCAACCCACACCACCCAAATGACACACAGACAAGTATTTGGGAAGAATCAGTTGCAGGTTTATTTGTCATTACAAATAACAGAGCGGGTTAACTGACAGGATGACCCCCTTGCCCCGCAACCCCTTGTTGCAGGGCGCCTGAAGTTGAGCCAAAACTTAAACACCCGCGGCCATAGCCCGATGTGTCACCTGGGAGGAAAATTCCCCCCACCGGTGGACCTATCGTCCACCTGCCCCACCCTCCGGACCAGGGAGAGTCAACTCACACCTTGCCCAGTCAGGCGAGGCATTATTAGCAAACCCCGGTTGCTCAGGCTTACAACCGCCCTCAGGACTAACGGGGTGCCGTCGGAACCAAGTCCCCAAGAAGGGCCCCTTGGCTTATATATGAATCAGCAGTGTGCTTCTCGCCCTAGGGCCTCAGGTCCTGTTCCTGTGCCTGTCCTGATGGGGATCACCTTGTAACTCCTCCTGCAACCTGAAAGAACATAAATACAACGTTAATATTCCCCCCCTCCTCCCATCCCCCCTTTCAGCGGGTGAGCGGTAGGGCGGGAAGCTTGAACGGGCCTCGCGTCCGGCGTCGTTGCGGGGGTGGAGGGGGAGTGGGGGGGGGGCTGGAATAAGGGGACTGGTGCTGCCTGAGGCTGGCGAGGAGCAGCCTAGGCGTATGTAGCTGCCGTGGCGGGGGGAGCGCAAAAGAGGGCGCACCCAGGGAGGAGCTCCCCTATATTCGGCACCAGGAGGAGGGAGGGGGCTTCCCACGTGAGACCCCGCCCTGTCCCGCCCTTCCTCCCCACCCTCCTCGGTTTACTACGCCCTACTACGGGGTTTGCCCGTTTAAGGGGTCCCTTGCAGGGACCTCAGGCCTCCCTCATAGTAGTGGCATCGGTACACCTCGTCCCGCATCCCACACCACCCAAATGACACACAGACAAGTATTTGGGAAGAATCAGTTGCAGGTTTATTTATCATTACAAATAACAGAGCGGGTTAACTGACAGGATGACCCCCTTGCCCCGCAACCCCTTGTTGCAGGGCGCCTGAAGTTGAGCCAAAACTTAAACACCAGCGGCCATAGCCCGGTGTGTCACCTGGGAGGAAAATTCCCCCCACCGGTGGACCTATCGTCCACCTGCCCCACCCTCCGGACCAGGGAGAGTCAACTCACACCTTGCCCAGTCAGGCGAGGCATTATTAGCAAACCCCCGGTTGCTCAGGCTTACAACCGCCCTCAGGACTAACGGGGTGCCGTCGGAACCAAGTCCCCAAGAAGGGCCCCTTGGCTTATATATGACTCAGCAGTGTGCTTCTCGCCCTAGGGCCTCAGGTCCTGTTCCTGTGCCTGTCCTGATGGGGATCACCTTGTAACTCCTCCACAGCCCTGGGCGTGGCATCCGCTGCGCCCAGAGCCCCCACTACCTAGCCCTAGCCATCTCATATGCACCATGCTAATTCGAGCGCCTCCCCTAAGTCTAGTAAGAAAATGGCCATGCCTACTTTGGACAGGTGTACCCCGTCACTTTCCCAGCATCTGATGGATTTGGCGTGCAGGAAGCCGTGCGTAATGAACCCCACACCTCTCTGTTCGCAGAATTTGCGCATAGCTGCATTTACGCGCCTGCGCGAGACTTCTAATGCCTCCTGTGTCATAGCCCCGTGCCAAATCGGCCTAGGTGTGATTTCAGACCAATATATATTGCACTGTCCCAGTTCACCACCTAGGATGCTCAAATCTTTCCTCATTGCGTCTAGCAATCGCCTTTTTCCTACCGACACCAGGTCGTTCCCCCCTAAGAGCACCACCAAGATGTTCGGCTTTTCCCTTTTTTCCTTCATTAATCTGCGCAGCGTCCCTATTAGGGCCACCCAGCGCATCCCGGGGAAACCAAACCATGATATATTGGTGTTGTTGAAGCCGTGCTTCCAGGTGTTGGCGCTCACCCATCTCGCCAGTCTGGTGACATAAGAATGCCCCATCACCCAAACATCTGTCCCTGTAATAAAGCACAGTATGTTGCAACATTAATCTTTTATTGAAAGACTTTAAAGGCACCGCAAGCAACACACAACACACTCCACCACTGAGGCACTGTACAACCTCCACTGAGTGGCTAAATCACTTGAATTTACATCGTCTTCTTTTGGCATGACTTTAATAATTTTAATGCAATATGTACTTTCTTTACACGTTGTCCACTATGTGTCTGCTTACCGGGTGAATTACACTCATTGGTCTGACGTATCTCTTATAGCAATTTGAGTCCCATCTCCCTACTTTTTTAATTGCTTCGGCTGGGAGCCCTACTCTGTAAGCCGTAGTAGCCGCACCTATCCTAAAAGAATGGGAACTAAACTTGGCCCCTGAGGTGGAGTAGCCTGCCAGGAATAGGCATCCCTGCATCATATGGTCAACTTGGTACTTGGTGACTGGGGAACCATCGGAGTGAATAAGGAATAGACCCCCTTTGTGCGGCCGGCAAGACAGGAAAGTGGCTACCAAAGCCACCGGGCAATAGGTGTCGTTGCCCAGCCGTTGTAATGAGATGATCCTCCCCTTGCCTCCCTGATCTGTCTTGGAGCATTGTAGCATGATCTCGACCGACTCATCTGTTGATCGGACGTCTTCCCTCAAAATGGCCCTTGGGTTGACCTCTTTTTTGGACCGCGCTACCAGTTCTCCTATCCTAAATGCTCCAAAGAATGCTAAGCTAAATGTCACGGCGAAGAGGACCGCCTCATAAGCGGAGTGTGCCACCCTGGGCAGTGCGTCTATCATGTTTTTCAAAATATCATAGTCTATGGGGGCCCTCATGTCAGCCTTTATTGGCGTCACTCTAGCCCAGCCTTTGAGTGCCGCCCTTGTCGGGAATAAACTTGTTGGGTCCTTCTGGCCTAGCAGCCGTGCGTGGTGCCCGATGGCGGACAGATGCCCTGCCATCCAAGAATGGCTCTTTCCTTCATCCTTCGCCCAAACCATGAATGCCTGTACTTTTTCGACTTGGCTCACAGCCCCCTTTTCCCAGGGGCCCATTATTTCACAGAATGTTTTAACACAAGTCTGGTATCTTCTCATGGTTCGTGGAGCTAAAGACATCTCGCCTAGTTCTCGGATGCGCTGCGCCACCGCAGCAGGTGCCAAAGCCGGGCCGGGAAAGGCGTCATCTCTTCCCTCGCTCTCGGCCATGCCTCTCGGAACCTCTGCCAATGAAAACGTGAAAGTGCGTCAGCAGCCGAGTTTTGTACTCCCGGGATGTGCCTAGCCTTGCATTCCACATTACTGTATAAACATACTTTGACAAGCTCTCTTAGTAGACATAAGACAAGTGCACAGGAGGCCGACTGGGTGTTGATGGCTTGGACTACCGCCATGTTATCTGACCATAGTACCACTCTTTTTGCCGACAGGAGAGAGGGCCATAGGTGGAAGGCCACCACTATTGGGAACAATTCTAACACTGTTATGTTGTTGGTAATCTTTTTCTTCCTCCAAGCATTAGGCCACCCCGCCGCGCACCAATCTTTGTCGAGAATAGCCCCAAAGCCTTCCCTGCCTGACGCGTCTGTGAACAACGTCAGTTCTTGGCTGCTGATCCAAGGTTCCCTCCATATCACGGAGCCATTAAACTGTTCGAGGAATTCACCCCATAGTTTAAGATCTTCTTTGACCCCAAAACTCAACCTGACTTGATGATGCCTGCGCTTTATCTTTGCAGCCGTCAAAACCAACCTGCGCGCGAAAGCCCTACCAGCAGGAATTACTTTAGTGGCAAAGCTTAGTCTACCGTGAAGGCTCTGGATATCGTCTAGCGACACTTTTTCCTGCCCCCGCACCCTCCTTATTTGCGCTGCTAATTCTGCGACTTTGTCTGCTGGTAACCTGGCCTCGCCTGCTATGGTGTCAATTTCTATTCCCAGGAAAGTTAGCGCCTGTGAGGGCCCTACGGTTTTCCCCGGGGCCAGTGGGACCCCAAGATATGTTGTCATTCTTTGGAATTTTTTCAGTGTCTCAGCGCAGTCTGCTGTATCTGCCCTGCCTACGAAGAGGAAGTCGTCAAGGTAATGAGTTACGCGCGCCACCCCTTCCACTTCTTGTAGTACCCATTGCAGGAACGTGCTAAAGGCCTCGAAGAATGCGCAGGAGATGGAGCAACCCATGGGCATGCACTTATCATAATAATATTCAGCGCCCAATCTGAAACCTAGTAAGTTTTGGCTGCTGGGGTGAACAGGCAGGAGGCGGAACGCAGATTCGATATCGGCTTTGGCCAGCCAAGCCCCTTTCCCGGCACGTCGCACCAGGTCCAAGGCTACATCAAAAGAGCAGTATGAAACAGAGCACACCCCTTCCTCCAAGTTGTGGTTAACTGAATCACCTTCTGGGTAGGATAGGTGATGAATCAGCCTAAACGCCCCTTTTTCTTTTTTTGGTACTATCCCCAGTGGTGACACCACAAAGTTGTCCAATGGTGGGTGTAAAAAGGGGCCAGCCACTCTACCCATTTCCAGTTCCTTACCTACTTTAGCTCTCACCGCGTCTGGGTTGGCCTTTGCTGATTTCAGGTTGTCTGCATCTCTCGCAGCAGGGACCCCTACGTATGGTATAACAAAGCCTTCCGCAAACCCTCCCAGCAGCAATCTGCCGTCTAGTCTGTTAGGATATTTGTTCAGTAATGGAATCAGTCGCTCTAGTTTTATCGGGGAGGGCCCTTTCGCTGGGCCTGACCTAGTTGGCATTGGAGATCCTGTTTGCAAATTAGGGGAAAGGGTGTCGCATGAGTGTGGGGGGGGGGGGAGGGAGTAAATGAGGTAGTGACCCTCTTACTTGTTCTGCCAAGACCCTCCCCTCCCCCCTTGATAGTTGTTCTGTTTTTGCCCCTTGCTTGACCTGCATGTTCCTGCCTGATGCTGTCCTCCACAGTTACTGCATGTGTGCGCGAATCTGCACGATCTCCCCCAGTGGCAATGTCCACCATTAAACAATCTACATGATCCAGAGGATGACCTTCCACCTCCCCTCTTCTGGCCTCTCCCCTTCTGGCCCCCACGAAAGGGCACCCACTTTTGTTCTGTCTGTGGCGCGCTGCCGCCTTTGTCATTGTGCACCAACTGCATATCCTGTGTTTTACTGCCAGTTGTTGTGCCATGGAGAGCCCTGGACCCCATATGATCCATCCACAACTGGACCTCTTTGTGGTCCCAGCGCATCTTGGGACATTTTGACATCTTCTTTCTAAATTCCCTATCATAGTCTAGCCATCCTAATCCTCCCCACTTTTTGGCTTCAATGTGAATGAGTCTCCCATACTGCACTAACGCTGGTCCTTGATCGCCAAACTTTTCCATGATCACCGAGGACAATATTGCAAATGCTTCCAACCAGGTATCAATATTCTTTTCTGGCCAAGGCTGGAACCTGACCTTCTTTTCGTCCTCTTTTATCCCTGCCTTGCGCACATCTGCACCCTGTTGACCTAACATGAGCAATGAGAATATATCGATAAATTCCCTTTTCCATATCAATTCCTTAGCTGCCAGCGGGACATCCCAGGACAATGAGGAGCGGCCCGACAGTAGGGGGGCGTCATGCACCACTTCTTCCTCTTCGCTTGGCAGCGCTGACGAAGGAGCAGGCACCGAGGCAGGGATCGTTGCGCTCGCGGCTGGGGGGGCGGGAATTGGAGCTTGTGAGGGAAGACTACCAGCCGGCCCAGGAGGTATAACCGCCAAGTTGGACAAGTCTGTGCCCTCCAAACTTCCACCCTGTGAAACTGAGGCGCCAGCGTTGGTGGTGCCGTTGCGCCAAACGTTGGACGGGGTCTCCCCGACCTGGGAAACATGTGAAACACTTTCCCTAATCTCTTGCATAAAACCTTCTAACGAAGACATGATCTTACCCAGATCGTTTTTAGTAGCATACTCCATAGTCTGTTGGCCATTGGCCGCAAAGTTAGATGGACCAGGCAATTCTTGAACCATTTCTGGCATTTCCGCACGGCCTCCTGCGTCATGTACTACTGCGACCGTTGTCTTGACGCTGGCCTTCTTTTTGGGCGGTGGCGGGAAGTCTTTGTTTGTAGGCACCTTTGTCCTTTTGGACGCTCTAATGAGTCCTGCACTACTTGTCTCTTCCTCCTCCAATGCCACGACATCGTTATTCACACAGGCGTTCGCCGGGTTGGCCTTGAGCAAATTGGTGGCCCATGCCACACCATTCGTCTCCACTAGTTGCAAGAAAATCGCCGCATGTGCGGCTTGAGCTTCTGAAACCCCTTTCGCACCTGCGCCAGCTGGACCCCTTTCGGACATCTTCTTATTCTCCCTGCAAGAAAAAATATCGTGACTAATGTGCCCTCACCTCCCCATTTCTTTTCTTTGGCTCTTCAGCTTGGCACACTTAAACCTTGTCATACTTACTTCGAACTCTTTAAGAGGGGAGGGGAAGTACTATTCCACGAATACGTTGCGACTGCGTCGTCCTTAGCCCCGGACCTGCATTGATTGACACAAAATTGTTTAGGCCTAGCCCTACCCCTTGCGTAACTAAACTGGGCGGATCAGCCCTTAATTGCCAATCCCCCAGCACGGCCCCGTCTATCATCCTACCATAGCGTAGGACCAGGGGAACCAGACCATGAACACTGATCCCCTTGGCGGCAATCTTAACCCTTATATTGGCCACCCACCACCTTCATTCTTACCTTTTACTCTTCGTGTGGGGGGGGGGGGGGGGGGAGGGGCCCGTGCTCTTGTCGCGGTCCTTTTTGCCAAATATGGCTGCAACCTCGGTGTAACCTGCAGCAGGGAAACGCCCATAAAGTCATCAACATAACGCCCACAGGTCATCAACATCTCGTTTCCGTTATCATACTATGTATATTAATTCAGCTGCCAATATCTTATAATAATGAAGACAGGTGATAGCAGGTAAGCATAGTTTCCTTCCCAATGCTGTAACACGTTGCATGTCACCTTAACCTAAAGGAGGGAAGACATCTTTCATTTTTTGAGCGTAAATGCTGTTATTATTTCCGCTAAAACAGCATTATACTAAAAGGCCTGCATTAAGGGCGCGCCTCGTCCTTTAATTCTGAATTTGCTGTAAGCTGGGCTGTTTTGAAGGCCTTCATTAAGGACGCGCCTCCGGCTAAAAACTCACCGACTTACCCCCGGATGTTAACATTTGATTATTGGAGGCTTCCCTCGCTGCACATCACCTTAGTGAGCTCCTATACTGCACGAGCGTATTCTGAATACCTAGGCCCCTTATCCGGCGCAGCTTACCGACCTTGCAAGGCCCGCTGCAGTAATTACTGCCCCGAACCTTTGCTTCGTAAATGGGCGCTAGGCCCGCCGTGCTCGACATGTGAGCCTTTCCTTGAAAAAGGGCCGCTAACGCCTACCGCGCAAAGGCCGCTAGCCCCGCCGTGTAAATGTCGCTTTAAATGTAAATACCGCTTTCCTACTGCCTCCGTGTATGCCCCCCCGCGAAAAGTGCGTGTGTGCGCAGGGCCGTCGCTACGAACCGTCGAAGCCTGCCAATGAAAGACCGCCGGCCGCCCTGCGCACGGAAATGCAATCGAACCTGAAACTAACTCATCGATGCCTGCCATTGCGAGGCCGCTGCCCGCTCTGCGCCCTGACAACTCATTAAGGCCTCAAAACCGGCGCTGCCTGCCGTTGAGGGCCGCTGGCCGCACCTGCGCACTATGAGTTCATTAGTGCTGAAAGTAACCCGGCGAGACTTTCCTTAACTCTGTCCGCCTACCCACCCCGCGAGGTCTGCCGTGAGCCTTACAGTGGGGCCTGCTGTATCCCGCCAGGCGCCCCTTTCCCCATTGCTCAGCTTGCTGGGTCAGCAACCCATATTCTTTACGATCGTGTCCGCTATGAGGCCCTCTCTATACAACCGGGCGGCCCCCCCCATCGCCTCCGCTCGATGGGCCCCGATAAACCGAATCTTGACCGGGCAAGCTCATTAATTTTTAAAAGGCTGTCCGCTTTGCCCCCCGTTAACAGAACGGCCGCGGCGTCCTGTGCGGCCGCTGACTCACCCGAAGCGCCACTCATGTCTGCCGGGGCTGTGAGCCAAGATGGCCGCCTCACCCGCCCCTTCGGTGGGCCACCCGACTATTGCATTCTAATCATGGCCAGGCCAGGCAATTACTTTTAAACCTGTCCGCGCAGCCCCCCGTTAAAGGAAACGGCCGCGCACGGAAATGGCCGCGACGTCCTGTGCAGCCGTTGACTCACTAGTCTTGCGCACCCTCGGCGCTACATCTTTCCTCTGCCCCCTTCTTCTAAAACCCTTTCCCCACCTCCGTAAACGCTCGGCCCGGATCTCTGGGCTCCCCCGTGGTAACACCACGCGGCCCTGTCGACTCGGATTACCGAGGACGGGGCCCAGGGGGGAGGCCTCTGATCCCTTACCTTAGGTAGGCATCTTGAACGGGCCTCGCGTCCGGCGTCGTTGCGGGGGTGGAGGGGGAGTGGGGGGGGCTGGAATAAGGGGACTGGTGCTGCCTGAGGCTGGCGAGGAGCAGCCTAGGCGTATGTAGCTGCCGTGGCGGGGGGAGCGCAAAAGAGGGCGCACCCAGGGAGGAGCTCCCCTATATCCGGCACCAGGAGGAGGGAGGGGGCTTCCCACGTGAGACCCCGCCCTGTCCCGCCCTTCCTCCCCACCCTCCTCGGTTTACTACGCCCTACTACGGGGTTTGCCCGTTTAAGGGGTCCCTTGCAGGGACCTCGGGCCTCCCCCCTTTGTAACAAAACAAACAACATACTGACTTTCTAGTCCATTTCTTCAATAAGTCTTTTGGGTGGACGTATGTCACGATGAGGTCGTGGTGACCTCATTCCCACATTGGTATCACTCCTTGTTTCATTGATTGGACTAGTGTTCTCACGACTGACTGAAGGTGGTTCTTCCGAACCGGGAGTGTCCATTTCACTCATTGAGGTCTCAGTGGCATC
Organism: Lissotriton helveticus; assembly: GCF_964261635.1. Lineage (NCBI taxonomy): Eukaryota > Metazoa > Chordata > Amphibia > Caudata > Salamandridae > Lissotriton > Lissotriton helveticus. The sequence goes on along the minus strand of NC_136068.1, from coordinate 130,732,556 downwards.
GTGTGGCAATTTCTTGAAATGCGAGATATTTCTCGTGATTCGTCTCTGTTCTGATTCAGCAGTCACCATGGTTCCCTTCCTCTTCGTAACCAGTAACGGTTCGTCCTTGAATAGGCAGTCGGTCTTTTTCTGTTGTTCTTGCTTGACAAGCACCCGATCTCCTTCATGTAACGAGAGTGATCTCGCTCTTCTCCTGTGATCTGCATATGACTTCATTTTGTCTTTTCGGCGCTGGTCTGTCTTCATCATTTCTTGATGATCTCGAGTGGGTGACAATGATGGTCGTAATGCCCCTTCCCACGTTGGGATGCGATTCCTCATAGGACGCCCCAGCATGAGTGTTGCCGGGCATTTTCCTGTGGTAGCGTGAGGAGTTGTCCGGTAAGCTCGGAGGACCTCGTTAAGGGTGACTTGTAAATCTTTCCCTTCCGCTGTCGCATGTTGAAAAGTCTTTTTGAGCGTGGCCATGAATCTTTCAATTGTTCCATTGGCCTGTGGCCAGAGGGGTGTAATTTTACGATGATGGAAATCCAGGTGTTTCGCAAATGCTGCAAAGTCATTTCCGTTAAATGGAGGTCCGTTGTCTGTCTTAACCGTGGAGGGAACGCCCCAGGCCGCAAAGACTTCGTCTAATACCTTGAGAGTGCTTACGGCATTTGTAGATGACACAAAACGTGCAATGGGGTACCTAGAGTGTTCATCGATGATGGCCAGCACATACTTGCCCGATGCCAAGGGTCCATAGAAATCAATGGCAATTTCTTGCCACACTCCAGGTGGTAGAGGGGTCATGTTTAGGGGTGCTGGAGGATCACTTTTGCTCGTGAGTTGACAAAGATGACAGTCCTTCAAGGTAGCTTCAACCATTTGGTCGAGATACGGAAACCACACTCGTTCTCTCAATGCGCGCTTGGTTGACACAATACCCCTATGTCCTTCATGGGCAAGGGCAACCACTCCTTGTCTCAGTTGAGTGGGAATCACGATTCTCTGGTCTCGCAGTATTATGCCATCCGTGGTGGCTGACAGCTCACTGCACACATGCCGGAAGGCTTGCATTTCTTGTTTAAGGACCGGATCAGTCTCTGCATCCTGAGAATCATGCCTCCATCTGTTATGTCGAATCCTGCGCAAGACCTTCTGCAGGATGATGTCTTGTGCTGTGCTTTCTCTGATGGTGTCCATTGGGATAGCGGGGGGAAGAGACTGATCGGTCACAAAGTGTATGTACTCTTCCGCAATGGACGATTTAGAGACTGAAGATGTGGCCGGGTGTCTGGACATATAGTCAGCTGGGTTTTCTGACTTCCCTGGCTTGTGGATGATGGTGAATGTGTACTCCTGTAGTCGTAAACCCCACCTTTCGATTCTTTGGGGCATCTTGGATCGTGGGTTTCCGTAAATGGTAACAAGAGCCTGGTGATCCGTAATTAAAGTGAAATGTTTTCCATATATGAAGACATGAAAATGTTCACATGCCCACACTACGGCAAGACTTTCTTTTTCAGGCTGCGAGTATGCCCGCTCCGGGTCAGTCAAGCTACGACTCGCATATGCAATTATCCGACGTGGGTCTGAGTCGTTGTCATACTGTGCCAAGATTGCACCAAGACCAACGGGGCTGGCGTCCACAGTAATTTCCGTTTTTCTCTTTGGGTTGAAATAGGATAAGTGATCCGCAGATGCTACCGCCTTCTTGATTTCCTTGAAGGATTTTTCACATTGGGGAGTCCACTCAAACGGCTGGCCTTGTTTGGTCAACAGGCGAAGGGGATGGCTGATGGTTGCGTAGTCCCTGATGTAGCGAGCACAGTAACTGGCCATGCCGAGAAACGACCTGAGCTCACTGACGTCTTGGGGGCTCTTGGTGTTGTTCAGAGTCCCAATCTTGTCGGGGTCAGGTTTCATGCCAGCGCCTGAGAAGATATGACCAAAGAACTTTAGTGTGTCCTGATGGAATTCGCACTTCTCTTTGTTGAGGGTCAGGTTTGCTTCTAGTAGTGCGTGGCAAACACGATTGAGTGCGATATCATGTTCTCACAGATCTGAGCCATAGACAAGGATGTCGTCGCTGTAGTTGAAGGCATTGGGAATATTCTGAATGACCTGCCGAATGGCTTCCTGGAATATTTCGGCTGCAGAGGAAACCCCAAAGCTTAGTCTCTTGTATCTGAACAACCCCAGGTGGGTTGCAAATGTGGTGATATATCTCGACTTTGCCTCCAATTCTAACTGGTGGTACCCCTTGTTTAAGTCCAACTTGGAAAATATTTTCGCTCCATTCAGGGCCGAAATCATATCACTCAAGTGCGGCCCCGGGTGTCGCTCTCTTTCAATTGCAGTGTTGGGCAGGCGCATATCCACACAGAGTCTGACTTTGTTGGCCGTGCCCTTTTTGGGAACAATAACTACTGGGGACACCCATGGTGTTGGACCCTCGGTGCGCTCGATGATGTCAGCAGCTAGCAAGTCCTGGAGTTCTTCTTCTACAGCGGTTTGGAGGGGAAATGGTACCCGTCGAGGGTGTTGAGCGACAGGTCTGATTTGTTCATTAATGTGTAATCGTACTTGGCAGTTCTTTAGCTTGCCTAGTCCTTGGAATAGTCTGGGAAACTGGCGGGTCACATCTTGATTTCCGCTGACCTTGAAAAGGATTTCCACTAGATGAAGGCGTTCAGCTGTCGGGAGGCTCAGTAGACAGTCCGCTTCCAGGCCCTTAATGACGTGGATTACTGCTGGGATAGTTGTGTCCTCATGTTGGAGGGTCGTTGAAAACTTCCCGAGGCAGGGGAGTGGCTTCTTAGCCATCCATGTAAAGACTCTGACTGGTGCAAAGGTCAGTGGAGGACGTGGCTTCATTCTTTCATATTCGGTGACTGGAATATAGTTCAGAGATGCACCTGAGTCCAGTACAAATTGCGTGTCATGATTGCCAACTTTGATATCCAGTCTGGGATATGTCTTAAGGTGGTCTTGATCTACGGCTAAGTTTAGATATTCAATGGTGTAAGTTGAGTCTCTGGATGACGGTCTCGATTCCTGGGATGGTGATCTCCGTTCCCACCTGGACCGACGTGACTCTCGGCTGGAGTGTGATGACCCAGAAGACCGTTCAGCTTGGTCTTGGACAGCTCGGGCATGATGTCTTCGAGTGCCAGATCGGGACGTTCTCGGGGTACCTCTTCGTGAGTCGGGCTGAGCTGTCTTTGTGGCACCATTTCTTCTCTCCTTGTTGTATTCCCCACACATCGCTTCAAAGTGATTAGTTCGACCACACTTCCGACATCTTTGGCCCATGGCAGGACAGCTGTCTACATGGGGGTAATCGTACCCACAACGGAAACACTTCCTCACGTTCTCTGATCTCCTTTCCTTCTTCCACGGTTCTCGCCGCTGATGTCCTGATTGCTCTCGACGTGATGACGGACATGATCTCCAGTGTTTGTCACTCGAGCGTCTTCGACTTTCATTTTTGGCGTGCACGCGTCGCACTTGTTCGCGACTTCCTTTGTGTCCCGTTTCGATGTCTGCTGCATATTCTTCTGCTTGATCAAATATTCGTGTCATCTCCTCTATATCATCAAGGCTGTGTTCCTTTCTCAATAGTCTTCTCCTCAATTGGTCGGAGTGACATCCATCAATTATTTGTGACTTAATCGCGGCATCTGTCGAGAAATTATCAAATGCACAATGCTTAGCTAGTCTTCTCAGTCGCATCATGAAAGCGCTCATTGGTTCCTCTTTCCCTTGACGAGCCGAGTGAAATGTATGGCGTTCATAGTCGACATTCTCTTTGTGAAGGAATCTCTTGTTTAATGCGTCACGCACTTTGTCATAGGTGTCCGACTCAGCGTCAGGAAGGTCTTTGATTATTTTGACTATCTCCCGCCCCGCCAAGTTACGCAGGGCAATCAACTTCTTTTTATCCTCAGTCACTTCTGATCCTTCGATATAATCCTCGAATTCTTCGAACCATTCTTGCCATTTGGGACCCATGGTTCCCCCAGTGGTCACTTTTAGGGGTTCAGGCGCTCGCAGGTGCGACCCACCTGGAACCTTAGGCTTGGCATCTGCCGGTGGCGGCTGATTTCTATCATCATCGGACATCTTTGCAGTGTTTGTTTGTGTCTTTGTCACACTCACTTGGTCTCACCAATGCTTGTCTCTTTACCAATGTTTGTTTGTTTTCGGGAACCAATGCTTGTTTCTTTTGCCAATGTTTGTTTGTTTTCGGGTACCAATGCTTGTTTCTTAGCCAATGTTTGTTTGCTTTCAGGTACCAATGCTTGTTTCTTTGCCAATGCTTGTTTATTCCTGAGTACCAATGCTTGTTTATTTGCCAATGCTTGTTTCTTTCATCAGTGCCTGACTTCAAAATGGCCGCCGTGTAACAGTCAAGGGGTTTGTCCTGAAACGTGCCTGACTTAAAGATGGCCGCTGTCACTGCACACACGAGGTTTTCCTCTCCTTTGCTCACTCGGTCACTCGTCCACTCTGGACTCACCGGTTGGCAGTCTTCAGCAGCAGCGCGCCTCAGGATCTTCCTCTCCTCAACTGGTGCTGCGAACAGGTAGGGCTGGGGTAGGCTCCCACCTTGCTTTTGGCTTCCCGCTTTTCTCGGCCGACCGTGTGCCAAAACCCACGCATCAAGCGTGAGGTAGGCACTTTCACCGGCACAGGCTCCGGTCTTGGCGAGCTTGGCCGCGCTTGACGGCAGCTTCTCAGGGCAGCGCTCCCTTCCACCAGGGCGCCACCTCACTCACTGTGGGGCACTGGACAGGGTCGGAGTGAGCTCCCGACTCCTGTTCCTGCACGGCTGCTAGGCGACACACCCCCAGCGGGACTCGCGCTCAGGGGTTTCTTCGACCGAGCGTTTCAGCGCTCCCAGGTCGGGATTTCGTCGAGGTTCCTCGACGTCTTCAGGGCCGCGGTCGCTTGCTCCTGACCTTCCTCTCTCGGCCTCAGCTTCTCTCAGCAGCGGAGCTCTTCCCTCGACGCTGCAGGGGACAGGGTGTCTCTCTGTGATCTTGTGGGCTGCTACTAATGAGATCCCACCCTCGTCGCCAGTTGTAGCATCCAGCTACAATGACCACAGACACAGTTATATATTAGTGCTAGAGCTTTATTCTCATGCTCCCTGCCTGTCTCCTGTCCCTACTCTAACTGCCCCTTCCTCGTCGGTTCCCTCCTCTTCCTGTCCACCCCCTAAGCTCCACCCACAACCACTAGCCTGCTAACTTCACTACAACCACATCCTTGCCCTTACTCCCACCCGGCAACCCCCACGTCTTCTCCAATGAAGGGAGACTGTCTCCATGCCTCCTTCAGTGCGCGCTTTCTTTCCCTATTTTATCTTTGCCGTATTATATAGCACAAAAGCGACTCGAAGGTATTGGAGCTCTTCACATGAGCACCAGTTACATTACAGGAGGACACATTCATGTTTTGTAGGCATGTGGAGATGAAGTGATTTGCTCAGAATAAAAGGATGTTGAGCCGACGCCCAGCTCGAACCTGGTTCCCCAGTTCCAAAGTCAGCAGCTCTGATCTCTTGCTCTCCCACCACTTCTTACCCCTTTTATTCCTAGAACCCAACACCCTGTTGGTGCAAGGTCATTCCGTGTGCCGACCCCCCTAAGAGATGTCCCAGTACATGCAGTTGGATCCCAGGGGCTCTGCGGTTGCCTGCCCCAGCCTTAGTAGCTTTTCAGAGACATAGCGATGGGCTTGCCAGGAAAACTCCAATATCCTCAGAGCCCAAGACATTGGTTTGATTTAGAGCATGCAGAAGCACTAGAAGCATGTCATTGAGTGGGCCGACCTACTAGAGAGTGGCATGGGCGAGCAGCTACAACACCCCCTCTCCCCACCTTTGAACAAATGGGTCAAACGCCAAGGCCCGTGTTAAAATCCCGCAGCAGTGCAAGCATCACCTGGAACAGAGACCAGAACCGCATGGGAGGAGCTGTCCAAGCTTCCTTTGCAGCCTGAACAGCGAGAGCAGTGATGATGTTGGCTCTTCCCTTTACATACAGGTGGCATAGGACAGGCAGTAGCAGTTTGAGCTTCCTTCACATGCAATGCATTCAAAGCACCAAGAATAAGCATGCATGGAATGGTTGCCACAAGTGCAGCAGCAGTGCAAGCTTCCTTCACATGCAGTGCATTCGCAGCACCACGAATAAGCATGCATGGAATGGTTGTAACCAGTGCAGTAGCAGTGCAAGCTTCCCTCACACTTTGAACAGCAGAGCACTGTTGCTGGCTCTGTTCCCTTTATGCACAGGTGGCACAGTACAGGCAGTAGCAGTTAAAGCTTTCTTCACCTGCAGTGCATGCACAGCACCAGGAATAAGCATGCATGGAAGGGTTGCAACCAGGACAGCAGCAGTGCAAGCTTCTTTCACATGCAGTGCATGCAAAGCACCAGGAATAAGCATGCATGGAATGGTTGCAACAAGTGCAGCATCAGTTCAAGCTTCCTTCACATGCAGTGCATGCACAGCACCAAGAATAAGCATACATGGAATGGTTGCAACAAGTGCAGCAGCAGTGCAAGCTTCCCTCACACCCCGAGCAGCAGAGCACTGTCGTTGGCAGTGGTTCCTTTACACACAAGTGGCACAGTACAGGCAGCAGCAGTTTAAGATTCCTTCACATGCAGTGCATGCACAGCACCAAGAATAAACATGCATAGAATGGTTGCAACAAGTGCAGCAGCAGTGCAAGCTTCCCTTGCTTAGAGATCAGGCACATCATGGAAGCACCCCCTTAAAGCTTCTCGCACAGATCACACACTGGTCAGGCAGCAGTTCAGGTGCTCCACAGACACCATGCAATCAAATCATGTAAACAACAGTGAAGCAACTCTCATTTAGAGAACATGCACAGCACGTGCAGCATCAGTTCCCACTTCCATCTCAGAGAACAAGCAGCCCACAGAGACTGCACATGTATACGTTTCTCCTCAAAGAATTTAAAGGAGTGCACCACAAAGGTTAGGGTCAATGAAGGAGCGAGCAAACAAACATCTTTTAGAGGTGGAAGGAAGGCAAATACATTTAGTAGAAACAGGACCCTAAGTATGTCTATTTATGATAACAGTTGTAAAAAGAATAACAACTTAATCTCAACTAACCGTTGCCACTTTTTAACATGTATTCTTATAATCAAAGGCCATTTGGATCCTTCAAATCCTGTATTGCTCTTGCATACTACAATAGGTACAAGGGGAATGCCCCATGGTGTACCATATACGTGACTTAAAATAGGGTATCCAATGCAATCTAAATCGAGTGATGCTTGCATGGAGACCAACAAAAACCCTTAATAGTTTGCCATTTTAGGTCTGGCTTGACAGCACAGCTGTATGACTTATTGTTAACAATTCTTTAAATCATCAGTTCATAACCTGTGGGTCTGCAATGCCTACTTATAGCATCTGCGAATGTTTAATACATGAAATAATATTATCAGATTAATGAAGTATGTATATATAAAAAGGCAGAATAAAATTTTTTAAAGGCCGGTAAATGTGCTGGAATTTGAAATTCGATGTCAAAATTAAGTTGGTATCCTTATCTTGATTTGTGGGAGCAGCGCGAGAACAGCAAACGGAATCTAGTATGAATGATTGGTGACCTCCATTGAATTAGTAGTATGTGCCCATAACAAGAGAGTATACATAGGGGCAAAAGCAAGACAACGTGATATGCTAGAGTCTACCACAAATGTATGACGGTACTACGCATACTGATACCACGCGTGCCATTACAATGCGGGTATTATTACGCTAGTACCCCTACAACGACCTACCATTACAACACATTTTTTACCACACATATGCCTTTACCACGCATGCCATTACAACGCAAAGGCATGTATGCTAAAGGTATAAACTTGGTAAAAGTGTCTAAGGTAAGTTACACCCCGACCCTACACTAAAACCCTAAAACACTACCCCTGCGCCGATCCCCAGTCCTCTCCCTACCCTGCACGACCCCCCTGACCCTACCCTAAACCCTAAAACACTACCTCTGCACGACACTCCCCCGACCCCGTCCTCTCCTTGCCCTAAAACATAACCCTGCACAACCCCTCGACCCTACCCTAAAACACTACCCCTACACGACCCTTTCCGACCCCCAGTTCTCTCTCTACCCTAAAACACCACCCTACACAACCTATCCGACCCTACCCAAAACCCTAAAACACTACCCTGCACGACCCGACTCCCTTTTACCCTAAAATAGTAACCCCCACCCCAGACCAATCCCCATTACCTCTCTCTCCTCGTGGTTCCTCTCTTATCTCCTAGTTCCTGGTTCCTGCGATCGTCCGAGGGGCGGTGCACGTCATTGTGAGGAATGAAAGATCCTCTGTTTCCTCACAACGACGTGGATCGCCTATATTTTTTTACAACGTTTGTGCTTTTACCATACATACCTTTACAATGAAATGCGTTGTAAAGGAAAGAGTGGTAAAAGCACAAAAGCACATGCGTTGTAAAAAATGCGTAGTAAAGACTACGCATTGTTACAGCGCATGCTTGGTAATGCTTGCTTAGTAATGGCATGCAGGGAAACAGACGCAATGTAATGGCTGTTTCCCGTCTACCACATCACTTTGTTCTTTATAAATACAAGTATCATTTGAGAAGTTCTAAACTTTCCCTTAAAATTTCCATTTTTTGTTTGTGAATAAAATTAAATATTTCACAATTTCTGTAATTGTTTGATGTGCACTTAGTTTCAGTGTTTTAAGGTTCAAATTGTAGACATTTCTTGTGAGGGGCAGCTTCCAGCTGTGCTTTAGTCGGGGTACACAAAAAGTCAAAAGGTTAAGAACCACTGCTTTAAAATGTATGCAGAGAAGTATTTATCTCATATCTTGCAGTTCATTGTCTGGTGTTCAATTCCACCTCCTACGATGTGCACACACTGCAATGTACTTGGGACAATTTTACATCTCAAAAGTACTCTAAATCGTCACACATTATCTTATACAAGCAATTTATGTAGAACGTTTTTTTAACTGAAGTCCGCTTTTTTAAGGTTTCTGTTAAAAATAATTTCCAGATATGAACAAGAAGTGTAAGTTTGTATTTTCCTTGATTCGCCCCAAGTTCTGTTTGACTGTCAACAACCAATAAGCCTAGTGCAATCCTCTAGCCTCCCTGTCAATATCTTTTCATCCTCATTGAGACTCATTTTTTCTAGGCCTAAAATTCAGCCACAGCATTTTTTTACAGGGCTTTGCCAAAAATACTGTTATTGGATGTAAACAGGGCCACTTACGCAAAAACCTGGACGTGATACTAAGGGCCTGATTTAGACTTAGGCGGATGAGAAATTACTCTGTCACCCTGAAGGAACACCCACCCGCCAAATTATGAGATGTCCGTCAGCCCAGGGGATATGTCTTTAATGTACAGGATGCACCATCTTAGCAGTTCCTGTAAATGCTTTGAAAGTTTGACTTATGGCTCCGTCAACATGAGTACAAGTCGATTTAGAAAACTCTTCTAATGTAAAAATGCATTTTGATAGGTCACCTGCAACAAGTCTTATTAAGGCGTAAAGCGCCTCTCTGCAGCTTTAAAATGATTTTTAAAAATTCTACCATCTATAGTGGATTAAATGTATCAAATAAACGTCTCTCCATTGTGGTATGTTATTTGATCCAACATTGTCAGAGATCCATTCAACTGCTGCTGTTAGACGGATAAATAAATCAGCATCTGTAGGCCTTACAGAAGTTGACATTGTTAACATAAAATGTTCTGAATTCAGGGTTGTTTTGATAATTCACACCTTTTCATACCACAGAGTAGTTCACACTTCCATCATCATGTCATGTATTCTATATCACCTTGAGCTATGTGGTGGGGGTGGAAAAGGAGAACAAAGAAGACATGCACAGGTTTTGAAGAATAGTGTGCTACATGGCAAATCCTTGCACTGGTGCAACAGAAGGAGGCTTACTATTCTACACAAGGGAGTAACCAGAACATTACCCCTCACTTTGAACCAAAGCTCTGATGACACCAAGATTTGAGGCTCCCTAGAAGAGCTTCCCTGTTTCTTCTCTCCGAGTAGCTATCCATTCATCCATTAACCTTCGATACACGTGCTAACATCCATCATTTTACCTTTACATTCTATCACCCATTAATTCTTTCATTCATCATTAAATCTTTCACCATTCCATTCATTGGTCATTTCAACCATCTACCTTTTCACACATCCATCATCAATGCATGCATCCATCCATACAGCCATCCATTCATACATACTTCATTCATTTGAAGAGCACACCATTGAGTGAATATAGACAATGGAAGCACCCCATGATATTGAATAATTTCTAAGTTATAAGAAAACGAATGTATTACTTTTTGTAGGACTACAAAAGCACACTTATGTTTATCACGACATCAAAGAAGCTTATTTGTTATTGCAACAAGCAATCTTTTTCATTACAACAGAACTTTTTTTGTTTTAGAAGGAAAGCCAACATTTGTTTCTTCCCTCCATGGAACTTTTTCAAGGCTATTGAAATTAATGGTATTCTATGAATACTTACTCTTTGTCTTGCAGGTATATCATAAATGAAACAATACTTAAGTGAAATTGATTGTTCCTGCTTAAAAAATCACAATCATACACTGTGTAGTTTGTGGATAGAGTGACAAAGTATATACAGTTGATACAGCAAAAAAACAAAAGACACCAAGCTGTGGTAATTAATATTGGCCACGGGGTACACACTGTATAGAGAAAGTTCTTTGGTGTACCAGATTTAACATTCTTACTGTAACATAAGTAATAAATAGTTCATGCATTTTATGTTTCACATACCAGAGATTGCAAAATTGCTGTATATAGTTGCAGATGTCATGTATCAGCCTAACTCAGTTTCTGGAGAATGGGGCGGGGTGTGGTTAATAATAACAGGGTGATTAAAAGGAAGAAAGTAATAAACCGAATGATACTAGTCTAGCTGTGTTTGTTAGAAAGGAATTTTGGCAAGTAGTATCTACTACTTACCTGTTGTTCATAATGAGGGAATGTCTCGAACAAATATGGCGAGTCCGATGCATACATAGGCTTCGATTACTACTGTTCAGATCTATTCCTTGGAAAATAGACTGTAGAAAATATTGTTTTCTAGATAGTGAGAGAGGTTAGTGAGAGTTAGAGAAATTGTGCAAAGATTATATTGTAGAGATGAGTAACATACTTACTGAGCTGATTGTAAGCGAACAGTCTCCCTATTTAGCTTAAGTATCTGAATCTTTTTTTTTTTTTTAAATATGTTTATTGCGGAAAACAGAGGACATGAACAGGCAAAACCTCCCGTAAGCATTGAGAGGTAAAATTAGCAATATGCAACATTCAGGATTGTACACAGCCTCGTGGCCCACATCCCGGAGGCCGGGCGGCGTAATGTCAGTGAATGGCACAGATATAATCATAGTCGTTTGCATACTGTACACGTGCATCTCCAGTGTCTGCTGGTTTTCACGTATTTCCCCTCCTACGTCCTCCATGGAGCCCTACTCCCATCCCTCTGGATGGATGTATGACGTTACATCGCAAACTTTTACAACGCACACCGTTACAACACAATTTTTACAACGCAGATACATTTGCAACGAATGCTTTTACAACGCATGACATTACATAGCAGATGCTATTACAACGCATGCCATTACAACGTAAGTATAGGTAAGTATATTATTTTAAAAAAAATGTAATTTATTAAAATTTAATTAATGTAATAAATTAAATTATTTTTTAATAATTAATTTGTAAATATATATACTTTAAAAAATAGTTTATTTTAAAAAGAACAATTATTATTAAAGAACTAATATTAAAAAATAATAAAATTATTAAAATTAATTATTTAAATTATTTAAAATTATTTATTTAAAAACTGAACCCTAAAAATACCCGTTACCCTGAACCCTTAAAATACCCATGTACCCCATAACCCATACCTAGCCCTGAAACCTAAAAATACCCCTGTACCCCAAAACCCAAACCTAGCCCTGAAACCTAAAAATACCCCTGTACCCCAAAACCCATACCTAGCCCTGAAACCTAAAAATACCCCTGTACCCCAAAACCCAAACCTAGCCCTGAAACCTAAAAATACCCCTGTACCCCAAAACCCAAACCTAGCCCTGAAACCTAAAAATACCCCTGTACCCCAAAACCCAAACCTAGCCCTGAAACCTAAAAATACCCCTGTACCCCAAAACCCAAACCTAACCCTGAAACCTAAAAATACCCCTGTACCCCAAAACCCAAACCTAGCCCTGAAACCTAAAAATACCCCTGTACCCCAAAACCCAAACCTAGCCCTGAAACCTAAAAATACCCCTGTACCCCAAAACCCAAACCTAGCCCTGAAACCTAAAAATACCCCTGTACCCCAAAACCCAAACCTAGCCCTGAAACCTAAAAATACCCCTGTACCCCAAAACCCAAACCTAACCCTGAAACCTAAAAATACCCCTGTACCCCAAAACCCATACCTAGCCCTGAAACCTAAAAATACCCCTGTACCCCAAAACCCAAACCTAGCCCTGAAACCTAAAAATACCCCTGTACCCCAAAACCCAAACCTAGCCCTGAAACCTAAAAATACCCCTGTACCCCAAAACCCAAACCTAACCCTGAAACTTAAAAATACCCCTGTACCCCAAAACCCATACCTAGCCCTGAAACCTAAAAATACCCCTGTACCCCAAAACCCATACCTAGCCCTGAAACCTAAAAATACCCCTGCACCCCAAAACCCAAACCTAGCCCTGAAACCTAAAAATACCCCTGTACCCCAAAACCCATACCTAGCCCTGAAACCTAAAAATACCCCTGTACCCCAAAACCCAAACCTAGCCCTGAAACCTAAAAATACCCCTGTACCCCATAACCCAAAACTAAATATATACTATTACTTAAATTAATTTATTTAATTTACATTTAAAAAAATGATTAAAAAAATAACATACTTACCAATACTTACAATTTTTACAACGCAGATACATTTGCAACGAATGCTTTTACAACGCATGACATTACATAGCAGATGCTATTACAACGCATGCCATTACAACGTAAGTATAGGTAAGTATATTATTTAAAAAAAAAAATGTAATTTATTAAAATTTAATTAATGTAATAAATTAAATTATTTTTTAATAATTAATTTGTAAATATATATACTTTAAAAAATAGTTTATTTTAAAAAGAACAATTATTATTAAAGAACTAATATTAAAAAATAATAAAATTATTAAAATTAATTATTTAAATTATTTAAAATTATAATTTCACAATTGGCATGCGTTGTAATAGCATCTGCTATGTAATGTCATGCATTGTAAAGGCATGCGTTGTAACGGATCCTGCGTTGTAATGGTGTGCGTTGTAACGGTGTGCGTTGTAATAGTTGCGTTGTAAGGGTTGTTTCCCCTCTGGATAGATACATTTTGTAATAAAAACACAGTCCAACACAGAACAACAAAACAAACCCCCCCCATACGTGGCATCAGTAATAGAGTAAGTGCAATAGCCAGGTCATCCATTCAAGGCCCAATAAGGTGCAGACATCACATTTAGTAGCGATCCTCTGGGAATCCAGACAAATCACAGGGTTATACGATAGGGAACATTAGTGGGCGCCCAACAGGGCATTACTCCGGACCAGGTCCCTCCATCTCGCCTCCCACCGCCTCCCCCTCGGATCCAGACCCCTCAGGGGTGAACAATTCGGCACTAGTGGCATCCGAGTCATCATCCGGCAACCCCTCTGCACACATCAACCTCCAAGCTAGCAAGTCTTCCTGGAGCCTTTCATCGCGGCGCGTGCGCTGCATATGCTTCTCCTCAGCCAGGGACCACTCCCTAACATCTTTAAGCCACAGGGAGACTTCGGGGGCCCTCCGCCCCATCCAAGTAATGGCCACCCGCCGCCTTGCTAACACCAGTAACAACTGTAGAAACTTGTAAGACAAATTCCTCCATTTAGGCTTGGGCACCAGGGCCTAGAGACAATGAAGCGGATCCAGGGCAATCCGGAGGCTCGTGACATGGCCAATATGGTCCACCACCTCGCTCCAAAAGCTACCGACCTGCGGACACTCCCAAGCCAGATGGAAGAATCCAGCTCTCTCCGCCCCACACCTAGGACGGCTGTCCTGCCTATCCACCGAGATGCGATTCAAGGAGACCGGGGTTATGTATGTGCGATGCACACAATTAAAGTGGATCAACTTGAACCGTGCATTACACGAGACTTTCCGGGTCAGGAGCCCAATACGTTTGCGCTGTCCCGGCTCCAGAGTCATCCCCAGGTCCGCTTCCCAGGCCACCCAGGACGGTGCGATCGGCGGGGTCGAATCCCGTCGCATGGCCGAGTACAATAAAGAGATCAGCTGCTTCCCTCTGCCACAGGAAAGGAGGATGTCGAGGGTGTGAGTCAGTGGAGGCGCCTCTGGGAACTGAGGCCAGGTCGTCCGTGCCACCTCCTGGAGTCCCCTGTAGTGCAGGTATTGTCCCCTGTTCAGGTCAAAGGCCTCCGTGGCACGCTCAAAAGACACGAAGGAGTCATCTGGGTACAGGTCCGCCAGAGTCTCACATCCGCTGTCTCGCCATTCCCGGAAGGACACATTTGCCTCCATCCGCAGCACCGGGGCCAAGATCCACACCGGCAGCTCCCTATGAAAGGGGGCCCGCCGCAAAACTTTCTCCACAAATCGCTGCCAGACTCCCACTGCGTGGCGCACCACATAGGGCAGGTCCTCGTCCGCTCCCCTTCCCTGCATCAAAGCCACTCGTAAAGTCTTCTCGTCCGCCCTGCCCTCCAGTAGCTGCAGCTCCCAGTTATCTGTATCCGCGGAACACCTCGCGGGGGGTAGGAGCTGCGCCGCATAATAATAGAGGTCAAACCTAGGGGCCTCCAGGCCTCCCTCCTCCCAGCTCCGGACCACAGTATGTAGGGCAACTCTACTACGCCCGCCCGCCCAGAGTAGAGATGTGAGCAGCGAGTTGAGCGTGCGAAAAATTCACAGGGGGAGCGGGCATAGGGTATTTTGCAGGACGTACAACATCCTGGGCAACATCACCATCTTAGCAACCGCTAACCGCCCCATAAGGGAGAGAGGAAGCGTATTCCAGAAGGACACAGACTGGTGCAGGGAGCGGAGCACCCGTTCAGCATTGCGGGCCAGCAGGAGTTTGTCCGAGGAAGCCACCTGAATGCCGAGATATCGGAACGCCTCCAGCTCCCACCGCAGCCCCAGGCACGGGAGGCTCACATTCGGATCGGTAGTACATCCCGCCAGCGGGAAAATCAAAGACTTGCCAGGGTTAATGCGCAGCCCAGAGGCCGCGCCAAAGCGGTCCAGCAGCCGCATCAAAGCGGGAAGCGAGTCGCTCGTGGAGGTCAAATAGAACAGAGCATCGTCTGCATAGAGGGAGATCACATTCACAGTATCGCCCACCTTAATGCCCCATTGCGCCATCTCAGCACGAACGGAGACCGCCAGAGGTTCTATTGCCAGGGCAAATAGGAGCGGCGACAGGGGGCACCCCTGACGGGTGCCCCTACCCAAGGACCACTCCTCGGAGCGGGCCGAACCAAGCCGAACCCTAGCCCGGGGCGCCCCGTAGAGCACTCGGATCCAATTGCAGAACACTGGCCCTAGCCCCGCCATCCGGAGCACCTCCAAGAGATACTCCCAGCTGACCGTGTCAAAGGCCTTAGCCAGGTCAATTTACACCAGTATGTGGGGATCCTCCCTCCCACGCACCTCGTGGAGGATATGGGTCAGGCGCCGCAAGTTCATCGCAGTATTGCGACCAGGGATAAACCCACACTGGTCTTGATGGACCAAGTGTGCCATGTGTGGGGCTAGGCGAGTGGCTAATAGTCTGGTGAGGATCTTAACGTTGGTATTGATCAGAGTGATAGGTCGTAACGCCGCGGGATCGCAGTTGTCCCCACCCGGCTTCAAGATCATACAGACCTCCCCCTGATTCATGGTGGGCGGAAGAACGCCGGTCTCCAGGGCCTCATTATAAACCTGTAAGAGGAGGGGGGCCAGGACATCGCCAAACGAATGATAAAATTCAGGCGGGAAACCGTCTCCGCCCGGCGCCTTAGCCCGCGGCAGGGCTGCCAATGCCACACTAATCTCCCGAAGCGTCAATGCCGCATCTATTTCCTCGGCCGCCTCGTTCGAGAGGGCCTGGAAAGCCAATCCCTGCAGGTAAGGCCGATAGGAGGCCTCCGTGATCGAAGGGTCAGCCGCATACACCGTCTGCAAGTGGGAGCGGAGGATCTCCTGTACCAGTTGAGTGTAGTCAGGATAAATGGATACGTGACTGTTTTCTATAGTGAGAGACTCCGCCTCCCTTGCTGCCTTCAAGATGCAGTCCCGGTCTTTATAGTTCAGGATCTTTGCAATCAGCGCCCTTGGGGGTTCACCTGGGCGCAGAGGGGGGACCAGGGCCCTATGCGCCCGCTCGATGATGAAGACATTCGACAAGCCCTGCGGGAACAGCTGAGTGTGTATCCAGGTTTCCAGAAAGCGTTCGGCATTCCCCGCCTCCAATCGTTCCGGCACACCTAGGACCCTAATGTTGCTTCGACGTGCCCTGCCCTCCGCGTCCTCAGCTCTCCTCTCCAATGCATGCGTCGTGGCTGTGAGGTACGTGACCGTCTTCAGTAGGGTGGCCACCGCCCCCTGTAGTTGGGTAATATTGACCTCGGCATCTGAGACCTTATCCGCCACCTTTCGGAGATCCGTCCGCAGTAGAGTGACATCCATCGATACAGTCTCTATCTGCCTCTCCAGCGCCGAGTGAGAGCCCTGTATAGCCTTCAATATCTCCGCCCAGGAAGGTTCCGCCGGCCCATCCGCGCTCTCCTCCTGGCCCGTCTGGCGCGTAATTCGTTGCGACGGCAGTCGCGGGGTAGTATATTGCACAATGGTGTTGGGCTGGGTGGACCAGGACATCCTGTCCTTGCGCGTTGCCATCAGGTAAAAAGTCACCACAACTCCTCCAATGGACCGTCAAGGAACTCACTCAACCACCGCCTCCCAGGCACCTGCCTCCAGGACTCTCCTCAGATCACAACGCCATACGCCAAATCTCACCTCCAGGCAGTTCCAGGCTGTGGCAATGCGGGGGGTGCCCGCGTAGGCCAGTATCGCCGGTGTCCAGGCAAGTCAACTCAGCCTCCACCAGGAGCGCAGGGCCGCCTACTCCCACCAAAGCGGCAGCAACTGTATGGCCAACAGTCCGCCACCGCAGAAAGCACCCAGGAGAGGACCGAGGCCTGCAGGAAGGTGGGCAGCAACAGCCAGCAGCACCCACATTCTCCGCCGATCAGGCGATGAGGCCCAGGGCAATCAGGCCAGCTCAGGAAGCAGGATCCTCGTGGTGAGCGGGGTACTCACACGGCCATCCCTCACCTCCACATCCACGTGCACGATCTCCCAGGCCCCCAGTGCGCTTTCCAATAACGCGCATATGGCAGTAGTCCAGTATGGGGCAGCGGGCCACCGGGTGAGAGGTCCTTGTGCTGCAGGGGACGGCCGTCCCGGCGTAGGGGCAAGATGGCGGTATAGTGGGGGAGGGGCACAGAACCGATCGCGTGCGCCCCTCGATGACCCGCACTCCCCAGCCGCCTCAGGCTCCAGGCCAGCTCCCCAGGGCCCTAGAGAACAAAGGAGATCCCCTCTGAGGGGCGCTCACCCGGCGGGAGGCTCCCGCTCCGCTCCGATGCAGCGCCTGGGGGAGGGGCGGCCGCCGCGTCTCCCCACCTCTGAAGCAGGACGGGGCCGGGCAGCAGAGGCCGTCCACAGGTCCGCCAGCCGAACACTGTCGCCTCCAAGGTGGAGCCCCAGATGGTAGCGGGCTCCGCCGTCCTCCGATCAGCCCTTCGATCTCCCGGAATCGCCGCAGGGCCGGTCCGCCCCCTCAGCACCGCTCCGGCGCAGGCCGCAGTTCCCGGCCTCACGTAGTTCGAGGCCCAGCCCTCAGAGCGCCCGTACTGCCCGCGGGAAATTCACGGATGTCCGTCGGCGGTTTTTCAGCACGAGAGGAGCTTCCGACCCCTGAACCAAGTAAGAAACAGCCCAGGCAGGATATTTTTGGAGGATATCTGGGTCCTCAGGACAGGAGCTGGTGGAGCTCACGTCCTGTCGGCCATGCTGCTTGGCCACGCCCCCCAAGTATCTGAATCTTAATAAGTTGTGAGAGTGATTCCCGGTCTATAGTAGGATGGGAGATGTCATAGAAAAGTTGCAAATAGTTATTGTAATTTGCAAAGAGGGTTCTAGGGCATGTTTATGGAGGCAATATGTTTACATTTCCTTTGAATTGCAAGATAGTACTTAAGGAGCAGTACAGTACATAAATGTAAAGCGGAGAGTGAAAAGAAAGGCAATTGGTACAGACCTTAGTGATCCTTTTTTCGTCAAAGTGTGACACTCAGCTGTAGTTATTGAACCCTGTAATAGCCAAGACGTGAGAGCGAGCATGCATAGCGAGGCAGCGGTTAAAGGAACAATGGCCAAGAGCAAGAAACCATTGTACTTCCGGTTCAAGAAGTCTTGGTACCACTCTGGGCCATATCGTCTTGTTTGTGGTCTATTTTCAGAAGTAGACCATTTCATCCTTCTTGGGATGTTGTGCAATTGGCATTTACCATGAAACATATGACTCAGTGATACCAGTATGAAAGGCCTTTGGGTCTATAGGACATCCCTCACTCTGAATAGTTCTGACAAGTCCAAAATCTAATTCAGAGGGGCTTTCAGTATGAAAGAGCTAAATCTAACATATGGACCAGGTGAAATCCACGTCTTTCTTTGGGTCCTTACTATATACAGAAAAGGTGACCATCTTGGGGTTAATAATGGCGGTGAATAGTTCTTACAAATCCAAAATCTAATTCAGAGGGCTTTCAGTATGCAAGAGCTAAATCTAACATAAGGACCAGGTGAAATCTACGTCTTTCTTTGGGTCCTTACTATATACAGAAATGGTGTTCATCTGGGGGTTAATAATGGCGGTGGATATAAGTGTCCACAATAGTTGGGGGGGCATTCTGGTTTATTTTGCTATTGTCTCGTTTGCTAAGGCGGAATGTAATCAACTGTGGATGTACTTTTTCACACGTCCCACAGGAGGCCACTATGTGGAGTTGGGATGTGTTGTGGCTAAATTAAACATAGATTTGGTGGATTCATACAGCACACGCACTGTAGAATCAGAAGGTATGTTGTGGTTCGTCTTTGGTGACCCACACTCCTCATTATCATTATCAGAAGCTGTACCATCCCATCAACATCAATATCCATTTTTGCAGGAGAGTAATTCCATGTTTGCTGGCTCTGCTTGACTGTATTTGTAGTTGTAATTGTATTTATACACTTCTTACTACCCCGGACGAGGCATTAAGGCACTTTACGGCGAGTAGCATGCTACTCCAATTCCCAAGGCTAGTGGTTAATGATGGCTATTGTGATTAGTCATGTGCTCTCAAAGAAAATTGCACGAATTTACCCAATTTGTCATGTTCATAATCCCATGGGATCCTCTGTGTTTAAGTGTCAAAGAATATGATTGAATTTGTAGCATCATGCAGTTTATATATTGATCTGTGTTTTATAAGTCCACTTACTTTTTTAATCATATTGTGTTGGACCAAGTTCTTTTCTTGGCAGACACCATGATGGTAATGGTCTCAACTACCTTTTGAGGTTGCCTAATCACAAAAACCAACAGACCCAACCTGGTGCATCTGCCGATAGCTCCAATGCCCACAGTCGCTCCTTGCCAATCTGGTATGACAGAGTACTGATGGATATGGTGGGTTGAGGCAAAAGAGGACCAACATGGCCATTTTCCTTCTTTATCTCTACTCTCACCCACACACACCAACAGGATGTGCTATAATATATTACAGCAATTGTAGAGTAACACTACATACGTTCAGAGGCTCAACTAGAGCCAAATTTCTGGGGGGGGGGGCTAAGAAAAAATTCCGGGGGGGGGGGGGGGTGAATCTTTAAGCAATAGGCAGAGTGGAGCTGCAGGGGCTCTTAGAAGGGGTGAAACAACAGCAAGGCCTCATTAACATGCAAATGGTCTTTTAAAGACTTGTGAAGTGCTTGGGTACAGCTGTGTGAGTGCCCGCATACGTTACTTATCATCTTTTTGCAGATGGTGGTAGAATTACTGCTATGTTGCTCTGATGAAGAGATACAGCAACACCACCGTACTTCTGTGCCCTTTGAGGTTGGATAGTTGTGGTTGATTTCCAGTCTACTCGCCTTGTCGCATGCAAGGCTGAGGGTCTTAGTCATTGATACATGAAGGCATGCTCTGTATGGGCAGTGCAGTGCTTTCTGGCAGCAGAAGTCATCCACACATTGTTTTGATGATTAAGAAATGTCTTTTTATTGACCAACCATTTTTCATTGATGATTGTGGTAGGGAATATCGAGGACACAATGTTGAATGGTCGCAATATCGTGACCAGAATATTGAGGGACAAATTATAAAACAGGCAACTGAACAGAGGAAGGTGCGGATTTACAATTCTTAACTTCACATCTACATACCTTCAAGATATATATATAATCGAGGTACGTATATGTGGAATTAGGTTCAGAAAATCTACATAAAGTTACCTTTCAATATATTGTCCTTCGATATTCTGGTCACGATATCGTGGCCATTCCATATTGTGTCCTCGATATTCCCGACATACACTTTCATTCCTGTGATCAGTGTGTCTGTGCCATGTAGAGTTGGGTTTGGCCTTGGGTCAAATGGTGGTTGAAGTCTAGTGGGAGTGTTGCAGGCAGAAACAAAATTGCACTTTGGAACCTCTGGTGACTGTTCTTCTTCCACTGAATGCTTCGTCATCTGTATCAGTAGGCTTCAATTCAACCCTGTTTTGGATGCCAGCATGCAGGATCTCCAATCTAGTCTTCCACTAGAAGAGAAAGACTTTGGATCTTACATAATTTGTGCTGCGAGATGTTGCATGTATGCTCGTAGTAAGCAGAGGGGTCGTCCAGGAAATTGATATATAGAGTGTCTTTTTGAATGCTTAGGTGAAGCACTCAACTTTATCGTTGGCTTAAAGCTAGTGAGGGGAATTCCAATAGTGATAAAATACCATACAATGGGCAAACATATCAAGTTGCTGTCCCATGGAACACCAGCTCGTTGACAGTACTGCAGACAACTTATAGGCCCAACATGGCAAAGATCGTGTCCCACGACCAGAGGCAGTTCAGGGTAGAAATGCTGCAAAGGGTTATTGTGAGAATTTGTCTATTATGCCCAGGACGTGCCCAGAGTGTCCCAAAAACGAATTCTTGTGCTATGCCATGAGTCATGCACACCAAGATCATGATGATGTGAGAGATGGGGCACGATGAGCATAGGCGCTCTGTTTGGTCCATGAGATTGTCTTGGCCTGCGTACCAACAACGACAAAGTACTGCCTGCTCCTTTCAGCTCCTTTTGTGGTGCCACGGCAAATGTATGTAATGATCTTTGTTTCTTGAACTAGGATGCCTTCCGGATGATTATGTGCTTGTGAAGGATCTGTGACAAGGCTCAACCAAGCCTACTGGCCTCCGGCAGGTAATCCACTAATGGCCCTAAACATTTTTCCCCTAAGCCATACCTGTTGGCCTGTATGTCAAGTTGAATACAATAGGTGTGTGCATGTTTGTGACATTTGTTGAAAATATTGCTCTGAAAGCAGTGCCTTCTCTTCCTCTCAATGCACCAACAGCATCCGGTGCTTGAGAAAGTAATTAGGTTTGTAGTGTCTGGTGGATATAATTGTTGTTAGTTCTAACGTTGCTGCTGCAGCATCCAGTGTTCTACTGTGGTGTGGCGTGGATGCCACGTTGAAAGTGCACCTGACGATTTTGTTGTCTGTCACAAGTAAATGGGTGTTCCATTAGGTACAAGAGAAGGTGTCTGAAACCCAACAGGTTTGGTGAAGAAACATGGGTTAATGTCTACATTTCTGGCATTGGAACCAGAAGATTGGGTTTCTAAACTCTATTTTGGCACTTGACTTAAATGTTGTATGATTCTGGGCTAATTACTTAATCTTCCTGTGCCTTTAATTCAGAATTTATGTAATGCATTGTTCCATTCATCCCCATTCTCTTCCACAATTTATCTAGGAAACAGTTCTACTGTTCCTAATCTAACTTACTCCCTTGTTTCTGTTTAGATCATTTTTAGTACAAGTCCTTCATTTACAAGCCCATGTAGAGCCCCGCATTGTAGCTGCCATGAGGGTTGTGGGGAAGAGCCTAAGCCACAGCCCACTCATCAGATTTAGGCTTCCCACGACCAGAAAAGGATATGTTCACTGAAAGTGCTTTCTCAGATACAGAAGCAGCCATTTTGGTGTAAATGCCCCATTCTAACCGGTTCAGCAGTATGGGCTGGACATCATTTTTTGTTTTCCAAAAACAAAACCCTAAAGTTGGTGGGGCATGGGAGAGGCTAAATCATTTTTAGAAAACAAAAAGGCAATGTTCCTGAGGTTCTAGGAGTTTTCTTCCTAAAGCAGGGGGGACATGAATGTTTTTTTACAGCCGGGGACCTCAATGCTGTGGTTGGTTGTCCCGGCATGCAAAGACTAAATAGAAAAGGCTTCTGTAGCCTTTCCAGTTTCTCTGAGCCAGCTCTGCTGTAATAATAAATGTCATGGACACTCTGTGAAGGTTGGTGGGCTGTAGGCCCAAGATGGCCACCGCCTTCTTTATCAACCTCCTTGCGCGTGTCTAAACCAAGGCTGCCATTACACAATACAAGGCACCACAATGAATTCAGATTACACTTGACTGCCCTATCAGGTATCAGGGTCAAGAGACCTAGAGGTTGTGAAAAAGCTGAAATCACCTGCACTCAGCAGGCTGACACTGCTCAAATGACGACAGATGGTGACTGGGTGGTTGCAGCTCATTTTCGGCTTTGTGAGGGTGAGTCAAGTTTCAGCAGGTCCCTGGTATAAGTTTCTTGATGGCGCACCGCTCCAGTATGACAGCAATTGGAGAGTTGTCACGCACGAGCAAGGTGTGGCGAGAATCCTTCCGCGCGTGACTTACCAATATATGTGTTCCATGGCACGCTCAATTTGTAAAAGAATAAGTACCAGAGCCCATTGAAAGCTGAGCTGCTGAATAACAAGGCTGTGCAGAGTTGATTCCACCACACATCTCTATTATCTCCGCCACCTTTATCCCACTTTGCATATTCTTTTTCGTCAATGCTTTGTCATTGTTTTTCCTTCTTTCTTTTCCTCCTTCTTTCCCCCTTTTGTGGTTTTCTCTCTCTTTTGCTCATAGGCTGAGGAACTTCAAGTGCCGGAACACCTGCTCAAATTAAGCACTGCTCCTTGCATGTCAACAAAAATACAATTGATATTTATTTTTGTTTGTTTAGACTATCGCCTCACTCTCTTCGGGCTGTCCACCGCTTACACAAAGAGTGCCTTTTCTCCCTTCATTTTCGGATGTCGCCTCAAGTTCTGATGGAAGAAGAAAGGCCAGTGACTGCAGAGTGGTTGTCTGAAAGAAGGTGTAGGGCGCGCGTGTCTACGTAAAGCTGCGTCCATTACCTGACCAATGACGTTGTCTGCGAGTGTGTCAGACAGGTTGAGGCAAAACTCTTAAAGGAATGTCGATCTCCTGGAGAAATGAGTCACGAGGCTTGTTACCAGTCAAAATATCTATTGTGGACAATACCAATACTTACCATGCTCCGTGTACTGCCTTCGCCATGTAACCCGACGCCGCTGCCATGTCCACCGAGTATGGACATGGCAGCGGGTTCGGGTTACATGGCTAAGGCAGTACACGGAGCATGGTGATTGCTGAAATAAAGAGAAGCTTTGATAACGATACAGGAGTAGTATAGAGGGACACCGCCCGCACAGAAACCCATTGTGGTCCAGAATTATCACCACAGACTAAAGAAATGCTACACGGAATAATTAGCCTTAAGGAAGTCGCGGGACACCATCCCTTTGCGCGACGAAACACGTGTTGGCTGTTGGGAGCTGTTGTGGAAGCCTACGTGAATAAAATACCAAAAAGAAGAAAACATTTTTATATTGATGTCTTACTGTGTGATACACTGCTGACTCTTTGGTTTTGCTAAATTGGGAGACCATACTCCTAATAGACGTGTGCTGGGGAGTGGGCTCCAAAAAGGTCCCTGAGGAGGAAATATGCAACCTCTGTCATGATGCCACACTGACCCAGAGTAAAAGTGGGCCAGGCAGCAGGAAGACCATTGAAGCAGAGAGACATCCACACACATCTACCCATAGAGTGGGAACTCCAAGAATGTCCTAGAAAATGGGAGATGGAATATGTGGCCCAATGCCACACATCACCAGAGAAGCAGAGGAGAACAGGATCATTGACTTCTCTGAACATCACCAAGCTGGGGCCCTACACCCAAGATCAGTGGCTTGATTACAGAGACAGTCGACCACTGAGAAGTCTTATTGGCCGGCCCTGAAGAAGTTGCATGCCGTTGGATCCCGAAGGAGTAGGACTTAAGTGACTAGAAGTCTCATCCATAGAATCCAAAAGACGGTGCCTGCCAGCGCACCCAGAAGCAGAGTCTCTAGCAATGAGAAGTCTCAGCTTCATCATTGGAAAGAATGTGCAGGCTGAAGCACCAAGAAGGAAGTGTGACTTGCCAGTTACACTGGGTAACCTGACGACCGACCAAGCCAAAGAGTGAAGACCAAGATTGGCTAAAACTGGAAGGCGCGCTTGAGAGGATTCGAACCTCTGACAGAGTGCATCATTCCACACGAAGAAGACAGCAAGATTAAACAAGTATGGCCTGGTTACAGCGCAGCGGGGGAACCGTGGAGAAGCTGCAAGAACATGCAAACCGAGTCTCTGCCCCAGGCCCAGTGGGAGTACCGGGAGTAAGCTGCAAGCCAGTAGCGTAACAAAGGCCCCCGCAGCCTCTGCGATGCGGGGGGCCCCGAGCTCTAGGGGGCACCCCAAGCACAATATTCTGGCGTGACAGCTCCTGACTGAGTCTGGAGGGGGGGCCTCTCCATGCAGTTTGCTGGCGGGCCCCACAAGTTTCGTTACGCTGGTGCTGCAAGCATGAACAAACCGTGTCTCTTCCCCATGCTTCCCAGCATAACTGTCCAGACACAGTAACCAGCAGCTCAGCCATGCAGAGCATCCATGCTAAAGGCTCCAAATGCCTCCTCAAAGAAAAGATTAAAGCACCTGACCACCGTCACTCATGTTGGTGATGATCCAAGATGGAATGCCAGTGATCATGGAGGCAAGTTGTTGCCATCTGTCATACCGGTTCACCACACGACTGGCAACCCCATCACGCCAGCCCCTGCCTAGTGCATCACCACTGAGACACATGGAGCATCGAACAATCAGAGTGCAGTATTGCCTTCCTTCCAGCCATGAGACGAGACAGAAGGATGGACCTAGATATAGCAGATTTCATTTGATAGTGTTGGGTATGATTGTATTGTTACCTATTATGCTCTATATAATCTTACTGTATTGTATACACTAAAGTATGTGAGTAAATAGATTGAAAACTTTCAATAAAGTTTGTTTGAAAAAAAAATGGAGCATCGAACAATCAGAGTAAAGCTCAACACCGTTGACATACCTACAGGCAAGAAGCTCCCTCTGCCTGCATCCTGATCCAAGTTGCGAGAGAAACTATTGACCAGGACCCATCTACTCCTGCAACTGCCTGGGCAGCTAAGGCAGTGGCTCTGCGGCAGTCTTGCAGCATCCCAGACATGGCACATATGCATCTCCAGCGCAGACCACATGCAGTCCCGTGGGAACCCTTCCAAGGGGTCTCCACAAGCGCGAGAGATGGACTTGACACTTTTATTTATTTATTTATTTTTATTTATTTGTGCGATTTTATATAGCGCGAACTTTACCCGAAGGTGTCAGAGCGCTTTACATAGGACCCAGTTTCAAACATAATGACTGAAGGTTACAAGCGGACAGAAAAAAAATTGCAAATTTTTGACTTACATAAGAATCAGTTGAAAACATACGGACTTAGGATTACATACGTTATAAAAAAGGTACAAACAGAAAAAAAATTGCAAATGTACAAGAGATAAAGTCACACAAGGAGGAGATACAAATGGATAAATTCTAGGCATATACTAGTGATATCTCTATCTACTTAGGGAGGGGATACACATGGATATACTCTAAGAGTCACATAGGAATGGTAGAGAGCACAGCGGACTCCTGCATAAACTAGTGATTAGAGTTATCTCTATATACATAGGGAAGGGGTAAGACTAGATATACTCTAAAAGTCACATAGGAATGGTAGAGAGCAAAGCGGACTACGGCATGTTCTAGTGATTAGAGTTATCTCTATATACATAGGGAGGGGATACACATGGATATACTCTAAGAGTCACATAGAAATGGAAGAAGCACAACGGTCTACTGCATATACTAGTGATTAGAGTTATCTCTGTATACATAGGGAAGGGGTAAGACTAGATATACTCTAAAAGTCACATAGGAATGGTAGAGAGCAAAGCGGACTACGGCATGTTCTAGTGATTAGAGTTATCTCTATATACATAGGGAAGGGATACACATGGATATGTGCCCCACACTGCCCCACCTGCAGATACAAGGAGGTGACAAGGCCTTGCAGTGGGGACCTCAACAGGTTGCATGAGAATACTGTCTTCAGCGAACCAAGCAATTTCACCAAAGTATGCTTTGTGACTGATGCTTTGCGATGGACTCAGACAATGCTCCTGATGCACCCTGCTTTGAATTGTTGACACAGACCACCAACCTTCCTGAGCATCAGCAGAGTGGATCAACTCCATACAATGGACATAACTCCAGCTGGCATGCAGCCAGAAGGTTTTGGACTTCTCTGAACCAGTTTTCATGTCCTGAACCACTTTGGTTATATTATGAACATGAGTGTAGATGTCCTGTTGCAGCCAGCTTCACCAGTTCATGCGTTCACTGTTGTGCTTCTTATTGACATTCTGGAGACTGATGGACTACATGATATCCGGTTTATTTTTGTCTGTTTCCACACTTTGGAAGTCTGTTTGTTTTTCTTTTGGATTTTGGGAGGAATGTAGTGTCCTGCAGCACACGTCATGCAGCACCCATCCAACACAAGCGTCACTGATCAGGTGACCCTGTTAATGAGAGGACCCGGGCACACGTGCACGTGGCCAGCTATGCACACCCACACAAGTGTCTCTGTTGTTACGTTACTTTGCATGTGGGCCTAGGGCCCGCTACTTTACAGGAATATTAAGCAAGTAAATAACACACTTAAATATATCAGCGTGTGAATTTTTCTGAAGTAAGAATTAGTAGATGACGGAGCCTCACTTTAATTGACCAAGGGATACAGCTCAGTGTTAGAGCACATATTTTGTATCATGGGGTCCCGGGTTCAATCCATGACATCTCCAGTATGCACTTTTTGATGCCAAGTTATTTTATTGAGTTCATTGAAAATATTGAATTTATTATATTTTTTCTGTCCCTGCAGGGAGAAGCAATCACACCTCGCTCACCTACGAATCATGTTACACGTCGCTCTGCAGTATGACATCACCTTGCCAGACAAGGGTGCTGCGCATGCACCGTGCACTCCTGCAGACAGTCATGGAAGGCAATAGGGATCAACCCAAACTTGGGTTTAGTAGCACAGCCACGAGCTACCACGAGGTAGTGAAATCTGGCTGAAATGAAAATACAGAACGGAACCCGCCCTTTGGTAAGCAATTCAATGTTTGCTTTCATCTCTGAAAAAGCTTGATTGTAAGAATACCAGGTGACACAGACTTCCACTCAAAGGCTATAAATGAATACCCCCACTGAATTCTGGGAGTAGTAGTGTGGTGCACTTCAGGTGAACTAGAATTAACACACGCGAAATCAACCATTTGAAATAATATAGTACAGGGGCATTGCATCCATAATTCATAAAGTCATCTAGCAACTTTATACATGTACAATTATCCAAGCATGCCATTACAACTGCCATGTCACAGTTTACATGCTATAGGGCTTGTTGGAAAGAAAACAAACCAGCATTGGCAAAGCCAATAGTTTTCGCCTATGTGAGATCTATTCGCTTTAGCACAGGTTTTTGTTAATGTTCACAGCAGCACGGACTGCTGTACAACATGGCTTAAAGTAAAGAAATAAAGGGCTATGATGCAACCAGCCTTAACCACATCATAGCAATTCTTTTTTTTAACTTCAGGCCATGTTGCAGAGCAGCTTGTGCTGCTGTGCAACATGTGAATAAAACATTGACAAAGCCAGTAGATCTCACATGGGCGAAATATATTGACTTTGCAAATGCTTGTTCTATCAGCACTCGTGGGATCATGGCTTTAGCATGTGCAAACTCGGCCCATGCCCAGGGGCAGACCCCCAGTGGTGCACTGGACC
This sequence comes from Lissotriton helveticus, assembly GCF_964261635.1. Lineage (NCBI taxonomy): Eukaryota > Metazoa > Chordata > Amphibia > Caudata > Salamandridae > Lissotriton > Lissotriton helveticus. The sequence goes on along the minus strand of NC_136068.1, from coordinate 130,704,001 downwards.
TCCCTGCACCAGTTTCCCTGCCACTTAGGCAGTAGCGGCTGTTGTTGGGGCGGAGTGGCAGGGTGGGGGAAACAGACAATATATTTTTTACAAAGAACTTACCTGCCGCCCGACACTCTTTTCTGTGACCTCGCTGCCGCCGGCTGTGGATGTGATCTCCTTCCTCCCAGCACTGTCCTCGGCTCAGGTGGAAAGGAAAGGACTTCTGCCCTAGAACGCAAAACCAGCCAATCCCGGAGCCGTGCTGCAGCTCCAGGATTGGCTGGAGCAGGCTTCCCCAGCACTCATTTTGAGGCTGAGGTCCTGCGGCTGCAATCCCTCAGCTGTTTCTCCGCGTTGGGATTGCAGGCTTTGAAGTACGCATGTGAGATTGGTCGGCTGTAGGTCTGTCCTGCACACTAGCAGGGGGCTGCATTACTAGTGCAATCGCACTGATCAGCCCAGCCCCTGCCATCGCGCTGAGCCTTGTAAACATTAATAAAATGGTATTTGATACCATTTTATTAACCCCTTCGACGCGCGTGACAAAGCCAGCTCGTCATGGGCGTTACCTGCGCTACGCGCATGACGAGCTGACTTTGTCACGTAACGCGCGATTTTCAAAATCTCAGCGCACAGCGGGAAAACCCGCTAGCGCGCATGCGGTTAATGTATGTGCCTGCTGCACTCGCAGCAGGCGGGGCAACACTCCTTCACAATAATGGAGGAGCCGCCCCTGCACTTATGTCCAAAGTAAAGTGGGTTTATACTCTTTTTTCCAAGGCTGCTGGCGCCGTTTTCTGCTTTTTGTTTATTTTTCTTTTCATGGTACTCCTTAATCTTGCCCTCTCACGTTCCTCCTACTACTCCCAAATTTTCAATAAATAGAAAATGATAGAGTACAAGTGGGAAGGACACCAAATTTGGTGTCACACAAGGTGCTCTTTGAGCAAAAGCCAGCACTGCGTGAGATGTGATTCTTTCTCTCCTTTGAGTGCTGCTACTCCTTATTACCCTGCCCCGCGCTCTCTATGTTGCTGTTCCACTTCCAGCTCGTACGTTGCTTCCCCCACCCCATTTGACTTTTTCTATCATAATGGCCCCCTCCACCACTCTTTGCTCATGCCACCACCACTTGGTGGTGTTATTTATCTAGCGCTTAATTTGTAAAAATATAAGTGCCATGGCCCTCATCAGGAGGCCACTGCAGCTTGCACCACCCATTGCCCTTGCCAGCGCTGCCAATGACAGTACCAACACAACTACTAACCATTACACTCCTACAAGTATGATCATTCAGACTATTCCAGGGCCCCAAAGCTATCAGAATGGCTTGGGTGGCAGGTATTAGTCATTTTTATTGTATATTGAATTAAGCACAACTGTTGTGGTGCTAATCTCTAAATTAGACCTACAGCGCCATGGTGGCAGACTGTCATAAGTGCCGGTGTTGACTGTTAAGTGCCTGGCCGATCACCTGAAACCAACGGCTCAAATTAGGCACTGTTTTACCTGATACCACCCTATGACCCTGCTCCTCCATAGCCATCGCCCCTCCCCGTCCTATTCTTTTTTTATTAACTTGTTTAAATACTTTCTAGGTGGGTCCGTCAACTCATCCAATGCCCCCCCCCAAAAATAAGCATCAAGATATATATGTGGATGCATGCCTTTTTACGCACGCGTGCCTATGTCATTACACTGTCTTGTGGCAACATCATTATGCATATGTGCACGAGTGAATCCACATAGGTTCATAGACATCATCGTATTTTTTTACATTTACATTTCCTTCTCCATTTTTTTTTGCCTATACTGAACAGCAATGGTAAAAAGCATTAGCAATGGGCCTTAATTGTCAAAGCCACAAGGCACCACATATTGCCTTTGTAACTGTTTGTTTTTGTTTGCATTCAGGCATTTTCAGTTTAGAGTTTACAATGAAAATATCAAAACTACAAGTTCCAGAATGCAATGTCAAAAGAAATGGCTCAATGAAATGCTCACAGGACAACTGGATATTTCAAGATAAGATCTTTGACGTTGTTCCACTTTAGGTCCCAGCTTATTTTCTCCTCTGAGGCTTTGACACAATTTTCTTTGTAAGACTGAAAAAGGTGGTTCGAGCAAAAACATGTCCTGATGTGGTTACAATAAATACTTACTGCAATTGCAAGACTCTCTATAAGCAAAGAGATTGATAATGTAGTTGCGTGAGTAGCTCATGCAATCTGGTTTTCCCATTGCACTCTGGCGTTGTGGATTTATTTTCTTCAGGTAGCTAATGACCCCTCTGTATAATAAAATGCACATAAGCAAGACATTTTGGGGCAAAGGAGCTTATGTGGCAAAAGATGAGTCACCACAAATCAGGTGAAACCCCATAAAGAACCTGTGGAGGTGTAAAACAAGCCCTCAGAATCAAAACCTGTGATCACTGGTAACTTCAGGATGAAGAAGGCACAATTTAGCAAAGCCTTCGATTTAGATCATTCCTTTCTATCCACAAAGGACAAAGTCCACAGAGCAAGTAAAGAACAGACAACAGTCCCAAAACAGCAACCCTACAACTGTAGCACTACTCATCGTCTAAAATGATTGCCACTCAATAAAACTGGTGCCACGTACACTGAGCAACCATAGACTCTGCACATGAGTAAGTGTAAGGAAGCAGGAGTGTGCATGGAAAAGTGTATAGATTTTCCATTTTCAGGAGGATTAACAAAAATTTCAACTTCAAGTACTTCTTAAGACCAGCTCCGGTTCCTTTTCTGAAAAAAACCTGGCTCCTAATAAACTGTCCCCTCTGTTGTAGCACACAAGTGCGGCTCGTGACTCCTCTTAATTCAAGACAACAATGACATTAACAAGGGGCTTGAAACTACGAAGATTTACCAGGGATCTGGCATTTCTGGCCATCTCTTTGGCTTGAAAGTCAAGGTGGAGAAATTTTTCAAATTTGGAGCTAAGGGATTTATAGAGGTGATTGTTTATGGTAAGACCTATGGATTTAAGCTGCTGAGTCCAGTCTGAGGAGGATTCCAGGCATTTGTAGGGAAACAGCTGGAGAATTTTGTATTCTTTGGGTTCATTTTAAATTTCATGTTTGTCATCCAATTTTGAATTTCCGATATGGAGGTGGTTAAGGCCTTAAGGTTGGCTGACTTTTCAAATTTGCAATACAGCTGGGTGGCAACAGCATATAGGAGAAAGGCGACTCCCTAATTTGTTAAGACTTCACCTAGCCTAAAGACTGAGAAGTAAAGGGACTAGAATTGTCCCATGAGGGATTCGATTTGGTGTTTTGAAAGACCTTGAGCAAGTGTTGTAATATGTTTGTATTGCCATCCTTCTGATAGTTAGAACCTCACACAATTTAGCTCTTTTGCATCAATACACATTCTGTTGTTAAGGGTTACTAGGAAGAGTTTGAGGCCAATAGTTTCAAAGGCCACTGAAAGGTTGAGAAGACCGTCAACAAACAGCTTTCCGCCTTTCTCGAGACGAACGGATCCCTCGACCACTCACAGTCCGGCTTCCGAGCCAACCACAGCACCGAGACCGCCCTCATCGCAGCCACTGACGACATCCGAACCCTGCTCGACAACGGGGAAACAGCAGCCCTCATCCTCCTGGACCTCTCCTCAGTGTTCGATACTGTCTGCCACCGCACCCTAGTACAACACCTCAGCAACATCGGAGTCCAAGAGAAGGTACTGGAGTGGATCATCTCGTTCCTCGCCGGAAGAACCCAGAGAGTCCGCCTCCCCCCGTTCAGATCCAAGGCCACCGAAGTCATCTGCGGCGTACCACAAGGATCATCGCTCAGCCCCACCCTCTTCAACGTCTACATGAGCCCCCTCGCAGCCATCGCACGCCAACACAACCTCAACATCATCTCCTACGCCAACGACACCCAGCTGATCCTCTCCCTCACCAATGACCCCGCCACCGCCAGAACCAACCTACACGAAGGGATGAAAGACGTAGCCGAGTGGATGAAGAACAGCCGCCTGAAACTGAACTCAGACAAAGCGGAAGTCCTCATCCTTGGACCATCACCCTCTGCCTGGGACGACTCCTGGTGGCCCCTGCCCTGGGCAGCGCACCCAAACCAACGGACCACGCACGCAACCTGGGCTTCATCCTGGACTCCTCCCTCTCGATGACCAGACAGGTCAACGTCGTCTCATCGTCGTGTTTCAACATCCTACGCATGCTCCGAAAGATCTTCCGATGGATCCCCACCGAAACCAGGAAGACGGTCACCCAGGCACTCGTCATCAGCCGACTAGACTACGGAAACACCCTCAACACCGGAACCACAGCCAAACTGCAGAAAAGACTCCAACGCATCCAGAACGCCTCCGCACGACTCATCCTGGACCTCCCCCGACACAGCCACATCTCCGGACACCTGAGAGACCTGCACTGGCTCCCCGTCAGCAAGAGAATCACGTTCCGTCTTCTCACCCACGCACACAAGGCCCTCCACGACTCAGGCCCCAGGTACCTCAACAAACGCCTGACCTTCTACACTCCCACCCGCCAGCTACGATCGACCAGCCACGCCCTCGCCGTCGTTCCACGCATTCGAAGAGCCACCATGGGAGGAAGATCCTTCTCCCACCTGGCAGCCAAGACTTGGAACTCCCTCCCCATCCACCTCCGTCTCACCCAGGACCACCTCTCCTTCAGGAAGCAACTCAAGACCTGGCTGTTCGAGCAGTAGCGGACCCCTCTCCCCCAAGCGCCTTGAGACCCTCCGGGTGAGTAGCGCGCTATACAAATTCCTGATTGATTGATTGATTGAGAAGGACCAGGACAAGGAGGAACAGGAGCCAGGGATGTCATCCACAATTTTAATGATGGAGGCTGCGATACTGTACCCCGAAGTGAACCCTGATTGTATGTCCCCTTGGTACATGTAAACTCTTCTAATTGGTATTGGACACACTTTTCCGGAATCTTGGAGTGGGGAGGAAGAGAAGGGCTTGGATGTGCCTACAGTTGCCCAGCATTTCCGGGTCTGCATTAGGATGGCCCATCATAAGAGAGTTTATGATTTGTAGTCATAGCAGTGATAGGACATTGGAATGATCCTTGTTGGAAATGGGGGTTGCCCAAGTCTCAAAGGGGGTAGCATGGCATCAAGCGGGCAGGCCAAACTTGGAGGACATGTGAAGCACTCACGCAGTACCCTCAGTCAACACACCGGGCTCACCACAAAAGAGGCAGGACACCAATATGAGTTGGAAAATTAAGCAGTTTAGTATCTCCAACCTGCAAGGCAAAAATGCATTAACAGTGTCATCATAACATGGCGCCAACTGGCACCAGAGCCAAGTACTTCAGAGGGGGATTATTTACATGGGACCAAAAAGGGATTGAGTCCATAGTCCATAGCTGTAAGGAAAAAGGATGGTTAATCAAACATTAGACCTGGGGCCAATCTGGCGGGGCCAACTCAGGCTCTCATCCTTAGGGGGTTGGCTGAAAATGTAAGATACAACATTATGCATAAATACACCTCATGCATTAGAACGCCAATCCCCACCCCTGTAAAAGAAAACATCAGGGCATCATAGTACCTCATAAATAGGAGCACCTGTAATAAAAGGTACAATCACCTGCACGGTGGCACAAAAACATGCAATTAACCATTAGATAGGAAAGTGGCCTCACTATAAACGTATAACCAATAACCTAAGAGCCAGGCCTAACCTCAGGGACCATCTGGCCACAGGTAACTATGGCATTTCATCAGGCATGTCACCGGGCTAGGTGTATCAAACATCAGGCGGAACATACATCGCCTAGCATTAACATCATGTAGCGGCCCTCCTCGGGGCATACTTATAGAAGTGGGAGGTCAGGCCTAAAACACTTCAATACTTTTCCCGGTTAGATTATAAGAATCAAGGGTACATTTAAGGTCTGTAGTTATTCAGGTCACAATACACTTCACTAATAAATTTACAGAAAGGAAAATGCAGCCTGACAGTACATTACGTTTTTAAAGACTCATTAGCAGGTACATTACCCCACACTTTCTTGAGTGACTGCTCAACTCCACAGACCTCTACTGGATGCAGATCTTCGCAGCATAGCCCTCCCGGTATGTGACTAAAAGGAGGACACAGTAGTATTAACACGGCTCCCCTCTAGTTAAGTTACAGACTACACCTCTCTAGTGGAGGATCCACTCCCTCAGTTACCAATAGACTATTAGGGTCTTGTCGCAGGAACCCTGCTGTCCCCTTCACACCTTCCTCCTCTCTCCTCTGAGGTAAATATTAATGGTTTTGCTGTGGTTGTTTGAGTCACTAACCCACTTTCCCAATTCAGTTTTCCAGGTATCAAACAGTTAAACTCCTGGGGCTTAGCCCCGATGTCCCGGTTCTCAGGCAATTGACGCTGCCGCCTCCCGCTCCCTCTCTACCCGGCTTACTTGTGGGTTTGAAAGTGTCCCAGCGGTTGTGTTCTCCACGCTCGATGGAGCTTGGCAGCAGTCGGGCTGAAGGGGGAAGGCAGGGAAGGCTTTCCCGGCCCTGGGCTCCCTACCGCGACGTCCGCTGTGGCGCTTCTGCCTCTTCTGAGGGAATCGACGACTGGCTCTCCAACGCGGCGCTCCTCGGCTGACGCGATGACTTTCCCTCGGATGGCACTTCTCCGCCGGGCATGCGCGGAAGCGTTCGCTCTTCTCCCGCCTCTGCACTCGCTCACAGGAAGGACGCTACTCTTTGCGGCGACGCTGGTCCCCTGGGCCTGCCCGACCCTAGGCCCCTCCTGCTTTCAATAGCGGACACACCGAGGACATGCGCGGAAGCGCTTCCTGCTCCGAGTGACGCGGCTGGTGCCCCCGGGGTCCCGCAATCAGCTAACACAGCGCCGCTGCTTCTCCTCAGACACTTCCCACTCCGGCCTCTCAGGAAGGATGAGCACACACGGCGCCCTCGCGCTTCAGGTCGCTATGGTGCCACAGACACCCGCCTTCACCACAGCTGCTACACAACACCGGTAAGCGCAGCGCTGAGTATGGGAAGTCAGGGATACCCTCAGTTAAGGGTGTCCTGAGAGGATTCACTGGGGCTCCAATATAGAAGGGTCTTCTTCCTCAAGTAGCTTAATGTTCTTATCAGCAATTGTTGGATTGAGAGGGATCGGTCAAAGGTTGAAGGGGGAACAACCCTCTGAAGAAACTGTCAGCCTCAGAGACAAACTAGCTGCTCTCAGTGTGTCCACCTCCTCTCACCACTGCCTCACTCCTCTACTCTGGGGTCAGCACTTCCAAAGGGGGCCACAGCTTCCTGGGGGCACCAACCTCCCCAAACAGTGTCTGACAGGCGCACCTCACGGAGGGGGGCGAATAGTTCCACAGCCAGCCCCAGGGGCACACTCCTCACCTGCTGGGGGGTTCAAGCCCACAGTATTCCTCCTCATGTGGGCACCTCTTTCCTTCAGCGCTGGCGTAGTTCAAGGTCCCACAGCGTCAGTGTCCTGGGTAGGGGCCCTCCCTTGTCAGGGGCCCATGGGGACAGCAGCGGGGGGGTTTATAGGGGTGCAGGGCCCAGCTCACAGGCCCATGTGGCGGTAGCACCTCACAACAGGTCCCCTTCCTTCCTTGTCCCAGCGCTGACTGACTCTCTGGTGACACTTCTCCCTATTTATACCCTCCTCCCAGGCAGTGCCAGGACCTTCTAGAATGTTGGCACATCTAGCCTAAACTGGTTCTAGGGGAGAGGGTGAGCACCCTGGGTGCCAGGCTTTCCCTCCAAAAGCTAGGGGTAGCTGGGTAATATTATCTAGACTGCTGACCTATGTCAGTCCAGTGGCAAAACCCATGGCCATGGCATCCATTTTAAAAGCAATACATTTCAGTCAGGTGCAGTTTTAAAATGGGGGTGCAGTTTTTAAATGGGGGATTTTACAAGTGCTCACATTATGTCAGGTAATTACATTTTCACAAGGTGTCTCACACCACTCATGGCCTATACAGGTTTAATCCCATGGGGGAGACAATCCAGATAAGGGGGTCAAAAGCGAAAAATTTTGGGGGGAAAAGGCCAAGTCCAACACGACTCCCCCCCAGCCAAAAGCCAGGGTAGACATATCAATGCCTTGATGGGCTTCCCTGCTTGGGGCGGAAAAAGGTGGACGCAGGCCTGCAACTACAGGAACACCTGCAGTCTCTCCTCCACTCTGGAACCCAATGGTTCTCTTTCGCAACCCTCCCTTCACCAACAAAACCACCCCACTGGTGTTCCCTAGTGGGATGTTTCTCCTTCCTAGAGTGGGAGGCTCTAGCCTCAGGCTTGTACTTCTCCTGGACCACTCTCTTCTCTCCAAACTGCCACTGGTCCACCCATCTGGGGTCTACACCCTCAGACGGACCAGCCCTTAGGGGCGAGGCTCTCCTCCCCCTACTTCTCCTCCTAGGGTTCCTCCATCTCCTACGCTGGGGGACACCCTCACACAACTCTCTCCCCAACCTGGAGCCGAAACCCACAGGCTGAACCGGTGACAGGGGCGAGTCCTCCCTCTCCCTGCACCCCCTCCCAGAGTTCCGCACCCTCCTAACTGGAGTAGTACCCCTGAGAGTCAACTTTGGGGGGACCCTGATTACAGAGGTCTCTCCCACCAGGGCAGGCAAACCCTGTCCCTGGCCACCCAACCCAGGATCTGCGCCCTGTGGCTGAGCTGGTGACAGAGAAGAGACCTTCCTCCCTCTGCACCCCCTCCCAGAGTTCCACACCCTCCCACTGGGAGTAGTACCCCTAGGAGTCAAATTGGTAGGGACCTGAATTACAGGTACCCCACCCTCCAGGTCAGGCAACCCCTTAACCTGGAACCCCAGTCCAGGATCTAAACCCTGTGACTGGTCAAACCCCCGAACCCCTGGAGCTCTGATTAATGATGCTCCGGGTCCTCCTGACATGAGGGGATCCCTTCCTCTGGATGACACATCGGGACAGCCTAGACTCCCAACCTGGGGTTCTCTTAAAGAACTCTCCAGGCCCTGTGACTGCAGTTGGGGCATCTCGGGACACCTCCCCGTCTCACTCCCTCCTTTAGATGGGATGTGAGGCCCTACAACCCGCTCACTATCCTGGGACCTAGCTGGGCTTCTCACCTCTCCCGCCACGCTGGGTCGGAAATTCCCTGCACCACTCCTTTCTGGATCACTCCCCAATGTCTTCCCAGACGCTCTGGCACTTACCCAGAGGTCTGCCTCCCGTGCAAGTTCCCTGGGGTCTGAGAACCCGCACCGCAACAGATGGTGACGCAGTCTTGGGAAACAACTTCTCAGCATGTGCTCCCGGATAACGGCATGGCACAGCCCTTCCCAATCCTCCACTGCTCTCCTCACCACCCAATCCTCCAGTACAGTCCAACACTCCTCCTCGAACTCTCCCCAGGACTGATGGAACAGCTTTCCCCTGCCCCTAAACACTAACCCGTCCTCCTCTTCCGGGGAATCAGGCACAGTCTCTTGGGTCTCGGGAGTGGGACTCCTTGCACTGGACCTACACTCGCTGCCACCACTGGATCCCACCCTCTTCGGTGAATCCAGACTCCTGAAACCACTCTCAGGGGACAACCTACCCACCTGAGCTGATCTCTCCCTGGCGAAGGCCCTCTCCGCCTCCGCCATCCTCTCCAGCGCTAGGACTTTTTCAGTCTCTAGTCGCTGCTCTTCTACCCTCAGCTGTGCTAAGCCCTCGGCATGCCTGAGCTTTGCCAGCGCCAGCTGATGCTCCCTCTCTTCCCTCCTATCTACCCACTCTTCTGGGGACAGGGAAAGGGATGGGGCAGTGCCCCCGGGACTGGACCCAGAGCGAGACTCCCTATCTTCGGTGTCCTCCACAGCTACTGGCGTCTCTGCCCTGCTAAACTCTTCCTCCTCCTCATCGGAGTAGTTTCCTCCCAGGGTTCTGGATGGGGAGCCCTCTTTCTGGTCTCTAACCCACTGACCCTTCAAAACTTCGGGAGGGTAGTCAGACAAGTCCCCATTAATCTCTAAGGGCTCTCCCCTCTTGAGGGCCTCATAGAGAAACAAATTCCTCCTAATGTTCCCTACTGGGGGTATCCCTCTCTCCAGGAGGAAGTCTATCACCTCCTGTTCGGTGTACTCCATCAGTTCCACTTCCTGGTAAATCAACCCCATCGTGGCGAGGTACACCCGGGACACACCCTCCCAGTGGAACAAGGGGACAATTCAGAATACTCTTCAGGAGGAAGCAATCAAAAACAATATTCAAACAATAATCCCCACCACAAGGCTCTACTTGTGGTGTAACCTGTGGCCGCTGTGGTACTGCGCAAACACAAGTCCTATCCCACCGCTCTGCCACCAAATGTTGGAAATGGGGGTTGCCCAAGTCTCAAAGGGGGTAGCATGGCATCAAGCGGGCAGGCCAAACTTGGAGGACATGTGAAGCACTCACGCAGTACCCTCAGTCAACACACCGGGCACACCACAAAAGAGGCAGGACACCAATATGAGTTGGAAAATTAAGCAGTTTAGTATCTCCAACCTGCAAGGCAAAAATGCATTAACAGTGTCATCATAACATGGCGCCAACTGGCACCAGAGCCAAGTACTTCAGAGGGGGATTATTTACATGGGACCTAAAAGGGATTGAGTCCATAGTCCATAGCTGTAAGGAAAAAGGATGGTTAATCAAACATTAGACCTGGGGCCAATCTGGCGGGGCCAACTCAGGCTCTCATCCTTAGGGGGTTGGCTGAAAATGTAAGATACAACATTATGCATAAATACACCTCATGCATTAGAACGCCAATCCCCACCCCTGTAAAAGAAAACATCAGGGCATCATAGTACCTCATAAATAGGAGCACCTGTAATAAAAGGTACAATCACCTGCACGGTGGCACAAAAACATGCAATTAACCATTAGATAGGAAAGTGGCCTCACTATAAACGTATAACCAATAACCTAAGAGCCAGGCCTAACCTCAGGGACCATCTGGCCACAGGTAACTATGGCATTTCATCAGGCATGTCACCGGGCTAGGTGTATCAAACATCAGGCGGAACATACATCGCCTAGCATTAACATCATGTAGGGGCCCTCCTCGGGGCATACTTATAGAAGTGGGAGGTCAGGCCTAAAACACTTCAATACTTTTCCCGGTTAGATTATAAGAATCAAGGGTACATTTAAGGTCTGTAGTTATTCAGGTCACAATACACTTCACTAATAAATTTACAGAAAGGAAAATGCAGCCTGACAGTACATTACGTTTTTAAAGACTCATTAGCAGGTACATTACCCCACACTTTCTTGAGTGACTGCTCAACTCCACAGACCTCTACTGGATGCAGATCTTCGCAGCATAGCCCTCCCGGTATGTGACTAAAAGGAGGACACAGTAGTATTAACACGGCTCCCCTCTAGTTAAGTTACAGACTACACCTCTCTAGTGGAGGATCCACTCCCTCAGTTACCAATAGACTATTAGGGTCTTGTCGCAGGAACCCTGCTGTCCCCTTCACACCTTCCTCCTCTCTCCTCTGAGGTAAATATTAATGGTTTTGCTGTGGTTGTTTGAGTCACTAACCCACTTTCCCAATTCAGTTTTCCAGGTATCAAACAGTTAAACTCCTGGGGCTTAGCCCCGATGTCCCGGTTCTCAGGCAATTGACGCTGCCGCCTCCCGCTCCCTCTCTACCCGGCTTACTTGTGGGTTTGAAAGTGTCCCAGCGGTTGTGTTCTCCACGCTCGATGGAGCTTGGCAGCAGTCGGGCTGAAGGGGGAAGGCAGGGAAGGCTTTCCCGGCCCTGGGCTCCCTACCGCGACGTCCGCTGTGGCGCTTCTGCCTCTTCTGAGGGAATCGACGACTGGCTCTCCAACGCGGCGCTCCTCGGCTGACGCGATGACTTTCCCTCGGATGGCACTTCTCCGCCGGGCATGCGCGGAAGCGCTCGCTCTTCTCCCGCCTCTGCACTCGCTCACAGGAAGGACGCTACTCTTTGCGGCGACGCTGCTCCCCTGGGCCTGCCCGACCCTAGGCCCCTCCTGCTTTCAATAGCGGACACACCGAGGACATGCGCGGAAGCGCTTCCTGCTCCGAGTGACGCGGCTGGTGCCCCCGGGGTCCCGCAATCAGCTAACACAGCGCCGCTGCTTCTCCTCAGACACTTCCCACTCCGGCCTCTCAGGAAGGATGAGCACACACGGCGCCCTCGCGCTTCAGGTCGCTATGGTGCCACAGACACCCGCCTTCACCACAGCTGCTACACAACACCGGTAAGCGCAGCGCTGAGTATGGGAAGTCAGGGATACCCTCAGTTAAGGGTGTCCTGAGAGGATTCACTGGGGCTCCAATATAGAAGGGTCTTCTTCCTCAAGTAGCTTAATGTTCTTATCAGCAATTGTTGGATTGAGAGGGATCGGTCAAAGGTTGAAGGGGGAACAACCCTCTGAAGAAACTGTCAGCCTCAGAGACAAACTAGCTGCTCTCAGTGTGTCCACCTCCTCTCACCACTGCCTCACTCCTCTACTCTGGGGTCAGCACTTCCAAAGGGGGCCACAGCTTCCTGGGGGCACCAACCTCCCCAAACAGTGTCTGACAGGCGCACCTCACGGAGGGGGGCGAATAGTTCCACAGCCAGCCCCAGGGGCACACTCCTCACCTCCTGGGGGGTTCAAGCCCACAGCATTCCTCCTCATGTGGGCACCTCTTTCCTTCAGCGCTGGCGTAGTTCAAGGTCCCACAGCGTCAGTGTCCTGGGTAGGGGCCCTCCCTTGTCAGGGGCCCATGGGGACAGCAGCGGGGGGGTTTATAGGGGTGCAGGGCCCAGCTCACAGGCCCATGTGGCGGTAGCACCTCACAACAGGTCCCCTTCCTTCCTTGTCCCAGCGCTGACTGACTCTCTGGTGACACTTCTCCCTATTTATACCCTCCTCCCAGGCAGTGCCAGGACCTTCTAGAATGTTGGCACATCTAGCCTAAACTGGTTCTAGGGGAGGGGGTGAGCACCCTGGGTGCCAGGCTTTCCCTCCAAAAGCTAGGGGTAGCTGGGTAATATTATCTAGACTGCTGACCTATGTCAGTCCAGTGGCAAAACCCATGGCCATGGCATCCATTTTAAAAGCAATACATTTCAGTCAGGTGCAGTTTTAAAATGGGGGTGCAGTTTTAAAATGGGGGATTTTACAAGTGCTCACATTATGTCAGGTAATTACATTTTCACAAGGTGTCTCACACCACTCATGGCCTATACAGGTTTAATCCCATGGGGGAGACAATCCAGATAAGGGGGTCAAAAGCGAAAAATTTTGGGGGGAAAAGGCCAAGTCCAACAATCCTAGTCTAGAGATGGGTAATGGGGAGTGATGAGAAATTTGAAGGTTATAGTATTAGTAATGACTTTGCTTAATGCATTTGTGGTAATAGGAGTGAAGGTGATTCAAGTTATGGAGGATATTGTCTTGGTAAACTACAATTTTCGGAATTCGAAATAGGTGTCAGTTTGTTCTGGGCTCCCTGATTGCCATGATTTTTTTGAAGAAGTGTGGGGGTAAATCGGTACATTTGGATACAGTGAAGGGAGGTGGGACAGACTCTGGAATTGTATATGTATGATCTGAAAGAGTTTAACTTTCAGTATTGTAAAATGGGTGTGTGTAGGGTATTTTTTCAATACATTTCAGAGTCTTCTAGGGTTTTTCATGTCCTGTTTACTTCACTGTTGCACTAATTTGAGGTTTGTTGGATTTTTTCAACTTAAAGCAGTGCTTAATTTGTAAAAAAAAAAAAAAAAGAAAAAGTGCTAGGGCCCTCGTCAGGAGACCCACTGCAGCTTGCACCACAGATTGCCCCGGCCAGCACTGCCAATAATAGTGCCAACACAACTATTAACCATCACAGTTCTACTAGTGTGACAATTCAGACTATTCCAGGCCCCCAAAGCTATAACAATGGCTTAGGCGGCAGGTAATAATAATTTTCGAACGAACTATATTGAATTAATAAACAACTGTTTTCATGCACATCTCTAAATTAGACAGACATCGCCACCATGTGGCAGACTGTAACAAATGCTGGTGTGGACAACTAAGTGCTGGTGCCGAGCACAGGAAACTACTGGCTCAAATTAAGCACTGACTTGAAGGCAAATGGGGCTAGTTTGACTACAGTCTGAATATCATATCATTATAATACTGCACTACCAAAAAGGGGAGAAAGACACTAATTGGTTGTTTGTAGTTTTATAGAGTGCATCAGGGCGTTTAGAACCTTTTTGTCAATTTGCTTGAGAGCTCAAGACTTTACTATTTTGGTCTCTGGTTTAGCATTTGGAGTGTGCAATAAGGACAGGATTTTGAAAGGAAGGAAGAAGGGTGTCTGACCAATCCAGTTTGTGATGTTCATACATTTGGAAGTGATGTTTCTTTAAGGTTTTGAGTAGAGCTCACTCAGTGTAGGAAAGGTGCAGTGTTGTATTAGGATTGTGTCCAAGGACTCATACATGTATTGTATGTATGTATTTGATTATATGTGTTTTTATACATTTATTTGATTTCAAGAGCCTGTCTGACAACTAAACAGGTCAGACCATTGCTTAGCCAGAATTATCACAGTAAATGCCTTTCAACCCCGAGGGTGCCTCAAGGGGAGGAACCATCACTAAAACCCTAAGTGTAATCTGTGATTTTCATGTAACAAAATATTTGTTTACAGGATTTAACACGATGTGATAACAATCCACCCTTAAAAGCTACATTGGCTTTAATATATGCTTTTAATAATAAATAAATGAGGTCTACTGCTTTTCTTTTAACTTTTCATAATAAACAAATCAGAGGTCTGTGGCATTTAACAGTTTGAACCAGTCAGGCCTATAGCCTTTATCACTGATTTGTCACCGTAATTGACTCAGGTCTACTGTACACAAGACAACCATCAGGCATAGAGTCATAAAATTAAAATTATACACAAATGTACATTTGGCAAACCAATGTACAACCCCTTTTACTAGGGCCCAACAAGGATTCCAACAGTGCAAATATGTTAACCACAAGTTTTGTAAGGGAACGTGGGGGTAAAAATACCAAACCTCTTGCCCACCACAGTGATATATGAGACTTAATTTCACAAAATATTTCTCAGTATTCTTACACATAGTGTACTAACAATCCACCCTTGAAAATGTATTGGCTGAGACCTAGGCTTTTCGCAATAAACAAATCACACATACAGCCTTTGTTGTAACGTTTCATAATAAACAGATAATAACTATGAAATCTGACAGAACATTTCCCAGTCAACCAATCAAGCCTATGGTCTTTACCATTGAGTTTTCACCATAACCATCTCAGGCCTACTGTACTATGGGTATGATTTCCCACAAGATAATCTTAAGGCATACAGTTATAACATTTAAAATATATACACAATTAAAGTTTGTATAACAATACACCCTCTGCATCAAAACAGTGATCAGTGAGATTTGCTCAACAAAATGCCTGTCTACAGGCTTTAACACAGTGTAATAACAATCCACCCTTGATTTTAGCATGAACGTTTCACAATACACAAGTCAGACCTAGTGGCTTTGTTGTAAATGTTCATACTAATAAGATCAGACCGATGGCGTCTGTCATAACATTTCCCAATGAAAAACGCCTAGAGCTTTCATAGCTGGTTCGTCATCATAAACAACTCAGGCCTACTGCCCTCAGCATAAGACTGGCCACAAGGCAATCATCAGTCATAGTCATAAAATTAAAAATGAACGTACTATTACAGAAATCAAAGCAAAATATAACCCCCTCCTAAAAGTGCCTAACAAGTATTATCACAGGGCAATTTTCTGTGTGTCAGTGGGGGATATACTGCACCAACCCCCTTGTCTAGTCCAGTAAACTCTATATACAGCCGATAAACAGTGTAATAAGAAAGCACCCTTTTGGCTTTAACATGTGAATTTCACAATAAAAAAATCTTTGTCATAACTTTTCCTTTTTTTCTCAGCATTATTTTATTAGTTTACAATAGGTTTAAATGTACTATTCCATTACAGAATACTCCACCAATGGGTAACTAGTGACAATTGTTGCATGGGTACTGTAATGCTGGAATGGTCAGGAATACACGCGAGCATACTGAAAAGCTTTCGCATCATAAAATAGAAATAAACAACTCAATTTTTTTTTTAAAGACAGGCTTGTGTTTGCTCAGCTACGGATTTAGCCATATCTTTTCACAATAAAGTGAATAGGCTTTCTTTACTTTTGATCACTAACTTGTCACCAAAACCAACTCAGTCCTGCTGTACTGACCATGTGCTTTCCTACAAGGCAACCATTGCAATACAAGCACTTTTTCCATGGCAGCATACATTTGTGTTCAAATTCTGTACTGAAAGTTATCAACAAGTGGGTGGAGATAAGTCCCTCACCCAGTAGTGCTTCTTAAAGCTTTTATTCTGTTGATAACATAAGGTATAGCGACAGCAGCACTGTCAAACCAGACCTAAAAATATAGGAATGTGCATGCTGGAAGGAGCCAAGCCAAATATGTGCAACTTCCTGGACAAACATATGAAGTGGGCGTTGTTCACAGTAAGTCTGCTGCTCTGTGGTTAAGCCGCAATATGAGAAGTGTGAGAAGTGAGAGAATAGAAAGCACTACTGTTAGGTCACCTGATCTGCAGCTAAGCAGGCTCAGGAGCCAGGCGCAGGCTAACATGGAGTTTACTCTGATTCAACCCTATAGGCCTTCCAGGGGTCAGCTCCTGCCGTGAGATTGACAGTTTTCTAGCTCAGCTCTATCTTCTTCCACAAGAGCTCGCCTGCAGGGATGGGTTGGGCGGAAAACCCTGGCAGAGATGTTCACACCAACCCCTTAATTTACCATGCACGCAAGTGTACTCAGCGAAAACAGTTTTCTCCAAAACAATGGTATCAAACGGTGCAAATTACAGCACATTTTTCATAATTTAATGGGTTAGAGTTGCACAGCTTGATCATGACAGCTTACCCACCCTAAAAGCAACCCACTAGTTAACAGTCCACTGGGAAATACCAGAAGACGTCAGTGGCAGAGTCAGCCTTACCCTACTGACATATGACTGATTATGCCCAAGTCCGCTCGTCTTTCCCCAGGCAAAGGCCTGCGAGAAAAGCTTTGAAAGCCCATTGTAGTCCAGTCTTCCTCTGAGCAATCTGGATCGGATCATAACCTTTGAAAGTGGTGAGGCGAGGGAAGTGCCCCACCACTTATCAAAAAAACAAAAAATAAAATACCCCCTCCCTCAGCCCAAAATAAACATTCCTTCTCTCCAAAAGCCCAAAATAAAAAACACCCTCCCTCCAAAAGCCCAAAATAAAACACCCCCATCCTCCAAAAGCCTAAAATAAAACAACAACACTAACATTTACAATAAACTACCCACTGTTGCACGTCCTCCTCTGTGTTCTGAATCTGCAGTCTGCTGTGGAGCTTCCCTAACCAATCCAGACACTGCTCTTATGCTATTACCCAGTATCAGACTACAGGAGGTAGCCCCTAAACCCTATAGAGACCAGGGCCAACATGTGTAACATAGCACAGTGTCTCTAAGGGTGTAAGTTACAAGTAAGTTTTATCTGGAGCACAATTAGTTGCTCGGAGCACAAGGGGTGAACAGGGAGACAAATGATTCAGAATGACAACACAGTATTGTTGTATATATTACGTCATATATTTAGAAAGACATGAAAAAGCACTGTGTTACATTCAATGGCATGTAACCTGTGTGATACTGTGTACATGTCCTCGTCAAATAGTGAACAGCGCAAGTGAAACGTGAGAAAGTATGTACAGCGACAAGTAGCGGCGCAAAAAACATAACAAATAGGGTTCAGAATTTAACCAGTTGACCGCGGCGGCAATTCTGCCGCGGTCCCGGTGATATATCACTGGGCGTGGTTAGGATGGCCCCCGGCAGTACTCCGCACAAGCCCACCGTGACGTCGGATGGCTGGGGGCATCCGACGCACGCAAAGGGTTACGCATAGAAATACCCAAACAATAAATGTAATTATATACAGAACGTTTAGGTGGGTATCCTTGAAGGATTGGCGCCGTAATTTACGCTGTGAGAGTTGACAAAGTTTCGGCCTGTAGGGATGTTAGGCCATCATTAGGACCAGGTTACATGACAGTGAGGGAAGATGGTGAAGCGCACCCAGTAAGTAATGAAACCAGTGGAGTGGACCCAAGTGAATCTGAAGATTGAGCTGAGGTGCATAAACACGCTGTTGTTTGGATGTCAGGACGCATCCATAGTTCTCGGTGGTAGAAAAGTACACACTGAAGAAATAGCTGGCGATTTATGACCAGTTGAAGTGAGGAGCCGGCGGGGGTCTGGTGAGCAATGCTTCGATGAGCAGTGAGTTGCGGCGAGGCGCAATCATTAGTTGGCGGGCCCCACAGACTCAATCCAAGGTGTGCGGTAGTCGGCGCTCTGTGCGAGTGAATCCAGCGGACTGAGCATATGTCAGGCCGGCATGACATAGGCTCAGCCCGCTGGATTCACTCAGAGGGCCGACTACCGTGCACCTTGGATTGGGTTCACCTCGCCTCCCCAACTAATGACTGCGCCTCGGCGCAGCTCACTGCTAATCGAAGCATTGCCCATCAGATCCCAGCTGGCTCCTCCTTCAATTGGTCATAAATCGGCAGCTATTTCTTCAGTGTGTACTTCTCTACCAATGAGAACTATGGAAAGGCCAAAACTTTATCGTCTCTCACAGCGTAATTTACGGCGGCAATCCTTCAAGGATACCCATCTAAACCTTCTGTATATAATTACATGTATTGTTTGGGTATTTCTATGCTTAAATTCTGTACACTATTTGTTTTGTTTTTTGTGCCCCTCCTTGTTGCTGTACATACTTTCTCATGTGTCACTTGCGCTGTTCACTATTTGACGAGCACTTGTGCACTGTATCACACAGGTTACATGCCATTGAATGTAACGCAGTGCTTTTTCATGTCTTTCAAATATATGAAGTAATACCAAAATACTGTGTTGTCATTCTGAATCATTTTTCTCGCTGTTCACCCCTTGTGCTCCGAGCAACTAATTGTGCTCCAGATAAATTTGACCTGTAACACTATGTTACACTTATGCTATTACCCAGCATGAGAGAAGCACCAGAATTGGATGGAGCAGATTGGCCGGAAGCTCCTTCAGGCCCAGGAGGCTTGTCCTTGCTCTCCACCCAGCTGTCTAAGACAGCCCAGGATGGAGAGCTTCAAAGTCAGTGGCTGGTCACTGCAGGACAGCCGGCCACACTTACATGTGCACTGTGGAGCGTCTGGCCAGCCATGGCTCCAGTCCTCCATGCTGCAAATCTTCAGCAGAGGGCACGCCCCACATGTCTCTCGGTACGGGGCACTGCGGCACGCAGATTGGTAAAAAATGTAATGCCAATACAATCATTTCATTGCCATTTTATGTTTCTTACGCACAGCTCGCAGCAGGCGGGGGGTAATGCTCCCCCGCCCTAGTGGAGAAACTGTTTCTGTGAGAAACATATGCCATTGTTAACTTATGATTTTAAGCACAAGGGGCCATGTTACGCATAGCGACCCTGGATGCAACAGTTGTGTGCACCCGCTTGGCAGACATGCCCTTAGGTAGCACATTGATAGTGTGCCACTAAAAAGCTGCTGCACTAACAGTGCTCCCCCTGAGTCCAGCCTTCTAAAGCACAGACACACCACTACAGGTGGGTGCGGTCACTCACAGCACCAGCCTGCAGGGGCATTTATGCCCCTTAAAGAGCAGGTGGGTTGCCACCTGCACTGTAAAACATGGAGCGGGTTTGGAGCAGTCGCTACGCATTTCGCTGAATGTGCTGCCCCGTGCATGTTGTGCAAAATAACAATGGATTGGGATGCGGCCTGAGTAATTACCAGTGGTTGAAATTAATCCATCACTTTTTGTACACTTTAGTATGTGGGACAAGTATGCCCAGACTTGGGTCCCATGCACAATGTGTCACTGGAACCAAGCTATACGCGGCTGATGAGCCCATAACAAGTGCAAAACCGGTCCTGGGTTGCTTGTGTTCCAGTTCAGGGAGGACTGGCTTGGTAGTTTGGGCTAGACTGTTCACTTTGGGGCAGGATCTAGACTGATTTGCATATAGCAGGGTACAAACGGAGGTGGCATGGTGTGCAGAATTATGATGGATTGAGATGCGCCCTGAATATTTACCAGTCGCTGGGATTAATTCAAGCATTCCATCCATCACTTTTTGTATACTTTAGTATGCTGCCCTAAATGGGACAAGTATGCTCAGATGGGGGTTCTGTATGCACTGTGCCACGAGCTGTACCCGGATGATGAGCCCATAACAAGGGCGAAACCGGTCCTGGATTGCTTGTGTTAAGGTTCATGAAGGACCGGCTTGGCAGTTTGGGCTGGACTGTTCTCTTTGGAGCAGGGTCAACACTAATGTGCATATAGCTGGATCCGAAATGAGTTGGCATGGTGTGCAAAATAACGGTGGATTGGGATGCACCCCGAGTAATTACCAGTGGCTGAGATTAATTCAAGCATTCCATCCATTCCTTTTTGTATACTTTAGTATGTCGCCCTAAAAATACAGTATAGCTAAAGTGGTGGAACTCAATGTAAAATATAAGTACTTAGTACTAATGCATTTTACAAACAATGCTTCACACCGTTTCTAAGCACTGTAAGTAAACTATGTGGACAGACTACTCTCTTGAAAACTAGTTTACCAAATTCAGAAGACCAAGTCTACCTTGTGTGGATTTGAACTTGTGATATTCTGATTACCTAATTTGTTAACATCGACCATTTAACTCTCTGAGCCACTCTGCTGGTTAAGCTTCTTTGGTAAAGGCCTAATGCCCTTGCTGTGCAATGGGGTCCAACTGAAAATGTAGGCACATAAATGCAGCTGGCGTTGTTGGCATGATAATTTCTGTAGGTAGATAATCCTCTACATTCATCAAAAAAGGAGGGATGAGGAAACTTGTCCCATTCGATTCCCCAGGGATAGAGTTTAGATTAATCAAAGAGAAGGAGACACTTGTATCTACACGAACCATTGGTTCAAATTGACAACCCTCATAGACGCTGAAGATTTAGAAGTTGCGGTATATTTGTTTCTTCCGCCCCTCATCAAGTGTCATGGCATAGTCATTGGGTAGTCAAAAGGTTTGGTATGCCGGCCTCACCCGAGGCACCTCTGGAACAGTGTAGAAGTGTCCAGAGACCAACAATTGTACCTCCAAATGGAAGGGAACACAAGGTCGAACTATGAGGGAAATATTAAAAACAGTTAGCACACCTCAAGCAATTTATTCGGGAAGGTGAGAACTGTTGACTAAAAGAATAGGGTATATTCGGTAATCGAGTGACTAGATTACCATATACAATTGGTAGTTAAAAGTCGACATGTTTCAGCTCCTTATGGCCCAGCCGGGTCTGTGGAGCTTTCGTCAGGACAAAAACAAAGCAAAATGTACTTACACAACTTGTGCAGTATTCATGTGTTTAAGTACTCACAGATTCATTTCCCTGTATTTTGGATACATAAAACACAACATCATATGATTCATATATGTGACATCGGCATACTGGACTGGCCACATGCGTCGCAGTCTGTGACATCTTATTCTATTTAGAATGTGCCAAATTGTAAAATGTGCGTGAAAATGCATGCACACATACTCTCTATGAGTGATGAAAAAGTGGGTAGAGAAGCAGGTTAGAGTCTCAGTCAGAAACGATCAATTCTTTGTTATGGAATTCACAGAATTAAGGTGACCACTAGCAAGCAGGCAACCTTAGTATAGTAACACTGGTGTGATTTTGAAGGAGCGCTAGCAGTGTCATTGGCATTAGGATTCAATAAACATTATCTCAGTATCTTTTTAGTGCTCAGTTCGGAGGGCAGGCTGGTGAATAAAGAGAAGACGCTAATGCATCTTCATATCATTTGTCACACACTCCGCACTTAATTACCTGAGTACACGGAGGAGAATTCCTCTTCAGAGTGCTAAGAGTCAATGCAGAATTTACTGAAAACGATAAACACAATGTGAGTAGTCATGTTAGACGGAGGGGCCCCACCCGGGATTCACACGGCAGGGTTCTCACTTACCCACATGTTCGTCCGTTCGTTGCTAGTACTGACTCTGCCTCTGGAAGCGCCGAGGCGCGGAGAGGCAGCGTGTTATGACAAGATAGCATAGAAATGGACAAGGTCTACATTGTCGGGAAGACAGACTAGCGTCACGGCAGAGAATATTATTGCAAAGTTTACCAAATACACGCAATTTCTTGGTTTTTGCTCAAAAATTAGGTATTAAAAAACACAATTATAATGTGTTAACCAAAAACGCTATTTAATACTGATACCTAGAATCAGATAAAATCTGCAGACTAATGTCATGAGATAAGTCAAGGTCTGAATTTTACCGGACAAGTCCCCATGTAGGGAGCCTCACATACTGTTAGTAGTTGAAATGAACAGTGTTCAGTTCCGGTCAGATTACACACTCGTAACAGATAAAGGGTTGGTGTACCTCCTCATATGAAAAACGATTAATTTCCAAAGAGGGGTCATTCTCCTCTAGAGTGTTAATGTTGTCACACCTCAGTGGGGAGATCTATAATAATAAGAAGTGTGACGGAATGAGTGCAAACATAATGCTCATGTGGAGTTGGTCTCAATTTAGGTTGCACACTCCTCTAGAGTGTTCATGTTGTCACACCTCAGTGGGGAGATCTATAATAATAAGAAGTGTGACGGAGTGAGTGCGAACAAAGTGCTCATGTGAAGTTGGTCTCAATTTAGGTTGCACACTCATAACAGATAGGGATCTCCCTGATTCTTGTGATCAGAGCTGAGCTTTACGCAAAACTCAGGAAAAATGGTGCCAGGGAATATTATCGTTCATCCCAAGCAAGTGGGTTTTCAAGCGATTCACCCATCTTTGCTCCTTTTCGAAAAGGATTTGTTCAGAATTAGTGTCTCTCTCTTGCAGCACCTCAAGGACTGTCCACCTCAAGTCATCGCATGTGTGGCCCATTTCGACAAAGTGGGCACATAGTTTTGTCGTATTCTTTTTTAGCCTCACATTGCTCCGATGTTCTCCGATTCGGATTTTCACCTTCCTGCATGTCATCCCAATGTATTGTTTTTGGCAGGGGCAGGTGATGAGGTAAATCACGTGGGTCGAGTTGCAATTCGTGTGATAGCGTTGGGTCCATAGTAGTTGGTCAGTCAATTGCAAAATTTTTGTACTCTTAGTAAATTTACAGACCCCACACGTCCCGCAGGGGTGATGTCCTGTCATCGGGACCATGGTATGGTCTCTGATTCTTGGAAGTGATTGTTTCTTAAGGGGTCTTGTGTGGACCAACACATCTTTGATATTTTTTGTCCTTTTATTGGCAAATCTCGGCTTTGGCCAATTAAAAGCACCCGAGGTGATGATGGACCACTTTTTCTTTACCAGTTTTTGGACCTCATACGTTATTGGACAAAAGGACAATACATTGGGATGACATGCAGGAAGGTGAAAATCCGAATCGGAGAACATCGGAGCAATGTGAGGCTAAAAAAGAATACGACAAAACTATGTGCCCACTTTGTCGAAATGGGCCACACATGCGATGACTTGAGGTGGACAGTCCTTGAGGTGCTGCAAGAGAGAGACACTAATTCTGAACAAATCCTTTTCGAAAAGGAGCAAAGATGGGTGAATCGCTTGAAAACCCACTTGCTTGGGATGAACGATAATATTCCCTGGCACCATTTTTCCTGAGTTTTGCGTAAAGCTCAGCTCTGATCACAAGAATCAGGGAGATCCCTATCTGTTATGAGTGTGCAACCTAAATTGAGACCAACTTCACATGAGCACTTTGATTGCACTCACTCCGTCACACTTCTTATTATTATAGATCTCCCCACTGAGGTGTGACAACATGAACACTCTAGAGGAGTGTGCAACCTAAATTGAGACCAACTCCACATGAGCATTATGTTTGCACTCATTCCGTCACACTTCTTATTATTATAGATCTCCCCACTGAGGTGTGACAACATTAACACTCTAGAGGAGAATGACCCCTCTTTGGAAATTAATCGTTTTTCATATGAGGAGGTACACCAACCCTTTATCTGTTACGAGTGTGTAATCTGACCGGAACTGAACACTGTTCATTTCAACTACTAACAGTATGTGAGGCTCCCTACATGGGGACTTGTCCGGTAAAATTCAGACCTTGACTTATCTCATGACATTAGTCTGCAGATTTTATCTGATTCTAGGTATCAGTATTAAATAGCGTTTTTGGTTAACACATTATAATTGTGTTTTTTAATACCTAATTTTTGAGCAAAAACCAAGAAATTGTGTGTATTTGGTAAACTTTGCAATAATATTCTCTGCCGTGACGCTAGTCTGTCTTCCCGACAATGTAGACCTTGTCCATTTCTATGCTATCTTGTCATAACACGCTGCCTCTCCGCGCCTCGGCGCTTCCAGAGGCAGAGTCAGTACTAGCAACGAACGGACGAACATGTGGGTAAGTGAGAACCCTGCCGTGTGAATCCCGGGTGGGGCCCCTCCGTCTAACATGACTACTCACATTGTGTTTATCGTTTTCAGTAAATTCTGCATTGACTCTTAGCACTCTGAAGAGGAATTCTCCTCCGTGTACTCAGGTAATTAAGTGCGGAGTGTGTGACAAATGATATGAAGATGCATTAGCGTCTTCTCTTTATTCACCAGCCTGCCCTCCGAACTGAGCACTAAAAAGATACTGAGATAATGTTTATTGAATCCTAATGCCAATGACACTGCTAGCGCTCCTTCAAAATCACACCAGTGTTACTATACTAAGGTTGCCTGCTTGCTAGTGGTCACCTTAATTCTGTGAATTCCATAACAAAGAATTGATCGTTTCTGACTGAGACTCTAACCTGCTTCTCTACCCACTTTTTCATCACTCATAGAGAGTATGTGTGCATGCATTTTCACGCACATTTTACAATTTGGCACATTCTAAATAGAATAAGATGTCACAGACTGCGACGCATGTGGCCAGTCCAGTATGCCGATGTCACATATATGAATCATATTATGTTGTGTTTTATGTATCCAAAATACAGGGAAATGAATCTGTGAGTACTTAAACACATGAATACTGCACAAGTTGTGTAAGTACATTTTGCTTTGTTTTTGTCCTGACGAAAGCTCCACAGACCCGGCTGGGCCATAAGGAGCTGAAACATGTCGACTTTTAACTACCAATTGTATATGGTAATCTAGTCACTCGATTACCGAATATACCCTATTCTTTTAGTCAACAGTTCTCACCTTCCCGAATAAATTGCTTGAGGTGTGCTAACTGTTTTTAATATTTTCCTCATAGTTCGACCTTGTGTTCCCTTCCATTTGGAGGTACAATTGTTGGTCTCTGGACACTTCTACACTGTTCCAGAGGTGCCTCGGGTGAGGCCGGCATACCAAACCTTTTGACTACCCAATGACTATGCCATGACGCTTGATGAGGGGCGTAAGAAACAAATATACCGCAACTTCTAAATCTTCAGCGTCTATGAGGGTTGTCAATTCGATAATCCTCTACCACAGATGAATTTCATTTAAGGTTCAAACCCTCACGTATTCCTGTAAATAGACTCGAGCTATCTGAAGTCTCTATTCCCTTGTTTGCATTTCTACCTCCCTATCCTCATGTCCTGCTTGCCCAAAGTCCATACCTTTCGCACTCCTACCAATCCATTACCACCAGCAACATGCCTCATAACAACTTGCCATTATTTGTACCTAGCCCCCCTGGACCGCCTCAATTCACCAATGTCTGTCATCACAAAACTACTTGTTGATGCTTTAAGGTCATTAGGCAGGAACAGGACTGTCTGGGTCTCACATAGACTTAGTCTAAGGCTATTAATAAAACCGGCACATGACAAGATTCTAAAATTAATAATCTTGTGGGTTTACTAAAAGTAGTATCAAAACGCCAATCAAAGACATTAATGACACAATATACCGCACCTGTGGAAGAATACCTAGAATCAATAATACTATGTCCCACTGTCAAGAGACCCTCTTTATAATTCCAATGCAAACACACTACAAAGGGGAGCACAAAAAATATGAAAAAACATATCTTGAATGTCCCACAAAAATGATTTCTTTACCCAAAAACATCAAAAAAGTGAAGGTCCAATATATATCGCAGTCCAAATCCAGTCTTCATTCAGTCCATTCAGAATACTTCAGCCAATATCTATTATTCACAGAGTTTTTATTCTTCATAGAGAAATTCTCAGCCCAGGGCAAAGGCAAAAACTGCAATATATATCGGACCTTCACTCTTTTTGATGACCTGTTTGTATAAAGAAAACATTTTGGGGGGACTTTCAAGATATATTTATTTAGTGTTCCCCTTTGTAGTGTGTTAAAAAATAGTATCATTTCAGAAGGCAAAAAGATTAATTAATAAACCAAAAGAATAAGCATAATTATAAGTATCTAAATAAATCTGCAAAATAGACTGTCAGTCTGTCTCTCAAGAAATCCTAAAAAGATCACTGCAAAACAACTGTCTCTCCTCCAAAAAAACACATCTTTTATGTTTATGGAACAGAAGGCACAGGTTCACTTTACATAGCATGACATTACATTATTCCGGTCTGGGAAAGACATGGCTTGGTAGTTCAGACTGGACTGTTCCCACGAGGCACAGGGTCAGAGCAGATTTGCATATAGCCAGTGTCTAACCCAGGGTGGTGTGGAGTGCAAAAAAACGATGGATTTAGACCCAGATCCTTGTACTGGGGTGAATGTATGACATTGTTCTACATTCTGTCCATCAACTGTGTTTTTTGCAATTTTCACCCCGAGTGGGCTGGGTATGCTCAGACGTGAGTCCCAGGCTCTCCACACCACTGGAGTCAAGCTATCCAGGCTGATGAAGGCTGATAGCCAGAAACCGGTCCTTGGATGCTTGATTCCGATCTGGGAAAGACATGGCTTGGTAGTTCGGACTGGACTGTTCCCATGAGGCACAGGGTCAGAGCTGATTTGCATATAGCCAGTGTCTAACCCAGGGTGGTGTGGAGTGCAAACAAACGATGGATTTTTTAGGCCCAGATCCTTGTACTAGGGTGAATGTATGACATTGTTCTAGATTCTGTCCATCAACTGTGTTTTTTGCAATTTTCACCCCGAGTGGGCTGGGTATGCTCAGACGTGAGTCCCAGGCTCTCCACACCACTGGAGTCAAGCTATCCAGGCTGATGAAGGCTGATAGCCAGAAACCGGTCCTTGGATGCTTGATTCCGGTCTGGGAAAGACATGGCTTGGTAGTTCGGACTGGACTGTTCCCATGAGGCACAGGGTCAGAGCTGATTTGCATATAGCCAGTGTCTTACCCAGGGTGGTGTGGAGTGCAAAAAAACGATGGATTTAGGCCCAGGTCCTTGTACTGGGGTGAATGTATGACATTGTTCTACATTCTGTCCATCAACTGTGTTTTTTGCAATTACATTATTATCATACACGACTCAAGCGTGGTCCTTCCTTACCAACCACCTGTTAACTGTTTTGGTTTAGAACTGCCAGGCTCACGCCACAACACAGACATTTTTATATATAACATTCTATGTCTTAAAGGCATTATAGGTTCCATTCGGCTGTAACTCTGCTCCACTGCTTCACGAAGCAGTTGACGTGAATGTGACTTTTCTTGGGGATAAGGGTGTCAGGATGACAATTTATTTTAATGACATAATGATTATATCTTGTGCCGCTCATTGTTGATTCTATGGAGCTGTGCACTGAAGAAATTCATAATTTGCCCATCCAAAAAATGATTTTCAAAGGTTCATGACAATTTCTGTGGAGACTTTCTTCAGCTTTCGGTGGCCAAGATCAAAGTTATCAATGAAGAAACTCGATATTATTTTAAAATTAAAATTATTTTACCTTGGAGGTTAGCTAGGGTACCAGCATCCATTTGGGCTATATCCCTGGCCTCTCTTCATTATAGACATTGAAAACACATTATTTCAGGAAAGACTTCCCTAACTTGCCATTCGACTTTTTTTCTCCATATTTGTAGAGGTTGCTAGTTTAATTCTAGTGGGAAATTCCCATATTAGCGGGATATCTAAGTTTAAGATGACTGAATGTTGTTCTCAACGTCATGGTTGTGGGTGCGTTGTTGCAGAGGAAAATTCTTTACAATGATGTGGAATAATGCATGCTGATTGGTGAAAGGCAGGATGTCCCACTCACCTTGGGTCTCTGAACTTAAAGAAACGTGACGTTTTTTAAAATCTATTTTTGCGTTTTTTCTCACAGCAAAGAATACTAAAACATAATATTCTCGCCTTTGTCTTTATCGAATTTTAAACCCATACTCTCTCACATCATGTGTGGAGATTCCACATAGTTGCGTAGAAAAAACAGGACCAAAATATGAAGGAATTCTTCTTTTCCATCGTACTGACCCCGAATTTGAGTTCCACAGGTTCAACAGGTTTCCGATGCTTAACACGCTCACTGATGAGGTAACAGCTGCACGCTGAGGCCTGAAGAGCACGCACGAGCACGCGCACAGGCACGCATTATTTATAATTTACGAGCACGCATGCCCGCGCGCACAGGCACGCATTGTTATGGTACGTGAGGCCTAGGACTGTCGAAGGATAATGACAGGAAGCAGAAACATTATACTGCTATGAGCACGGTAAAGTAACTTTGATCGCAGTTGCCTGCTGGCCTCAGGCCTACATTCAATAGTACGTCAATCACTGTTTATAGTAACTGTAGGTACCCGCGAGGGAGCGGCCGTAAAGGTTTTTCGAGTCGTCACTGACTCTAAAAGTACAGGTGGGCTGGGAGCGTGAGTCACCTGGCTGGTAAGGTTTCATCTTCAGAAAAAAGAGGAAAATGTGGCTCTATTGCTATAAATTATTAATGAAGATAGGGCTGAGATATTGGCTCGGAGTTTCCGTTTCCGAAGGTCACGTGTCGTAAATGAGATATATTTTAGCTCGCAACACGGGTCACTGACGCCAACATGTTATGCTGGGGTGTGGGGATGTTGAGGGAACACACCGGTGGAGAGTTTGTGGGGAGGAGGGACACGAGAAGAGTTTAGAGAGAAGAATGCAGGGGCAAGACCATAATGTTGTTGAAGCTATTGCAGCAAAGATTTGCAAGGTATGGGCAGTGAGTTAAATGGATATAAAGAAATGCAAAGAACCATTTATCAGATTAGATGGCCTGCTTGCTTCTGAGAAGTGCCGGCATACTTCCATGAAATGTATTGCAGCACTCTGCTGAGAAATGCAGGCACCCCCCCCCTTCAAAATTAAAGAAGTGCAGGTACTCTACCGGAAAGAACCTGCCCATTTAGAGCACTGGTTCTGGGTGCTCAGGAACAAACAACAGTCTCTGCCGCATCAGCCTCCCGAGGATAGACTGGGTGAAGTGAGGGATAGGTGTCATGGTTTGTGAAGAAAGAAACAGACTGAATAGTGCCTCTAGATGAGCTATACTAGGGACCCTTCCCTTGTGCAGGGGTGCATGAAGAGAGGGTGCTCAAGAGGAAGAGAGACCAGGTGTCAGGACCAGATCCTGGACCCAAAAGAAATAACTGATTTGAATATTGTTAATCTTACTGATATATGTTTGTCTAAAGATGCGTGTACTTTACTTACTAAAGGAATGAGTTTTTGTCCTAATTCAGTTGGAGATGTTTGTGACATGAAAATCGATTTGTTTAAGTTTGTGCGACGTTTAAAGTTAAAAAAACACTTTGAAGCTACAAACTCTGAGAATAAAGAATTGCATAAGAATCTGGCTATGATATTGTCTGATGCGAATTTGATCCAAGACATCTTAGATACACGTCTGTTAGTATCTCTGACTGATTGTGAAGATGAATTGATTACGCCTGAAATGATCATGAGGGATCTTGACATAACTAATGATTACAACATTTCGAGTAATTTGCAAGAGAAAATCTAAATGGACACCCACACCATCTACCACTTTGCTGCGACTGCGCTGCATTAGCGCTGGCTTATTTTAAGCTGTCCTCGTTTTCTATTTTTGTTATTGCTTGCTTTATTTACCCCTGGTTTTAGACTTTGCTGCCTGCAGCTAGCGCCTCGCTCCCCTTACCGCATTTATAAAGTGCACCTCTGTGCCTCAAAGCACCACCACTTTGGTGGGTCCGGGTTCCTGGGTTCCATTTCAGGCGCCATCTTTGTTTGGGGATTGTTGTTTGGCGACGGCCGCCATTTTGGACCGGTCGCGCGCGCCAAGGGCTCATTGGAGAGCCTATTTAAGGCGGTCCTTCGTGGGGTAGCGTTCTACACCATCTACCACTTTGCTGCGACTGCGCTGCATTAGCGCTGGCTTATTTTAAGCTGTCCTCGTTTTCTATTTTTGTTATTGCTTGCTTTATTTACCCCTGGTTTTAGACTTTGCTGCCTGCAGCTAGCGCCTCGCTCCCCTTACCGCATTTATAAAGTGCACCTCTGTGCCTCAAAGCACCACCACTTTGGTGGGTCCGGGTTCCTGGGTTCCATTTCAGGCGCCATCTTTGTTTGGGGATTGTTGTTTGGCGACGGCCGCCATTTTGGACCGGTCGCGCGCGCCAAGGGCTCATTGGAGAGCCTATTTAAAGTCGCTCCCCACGCGCAGGTGGACGCCTTCGCTTAGCCTGAGTCGTGCCGGAGTCCTGCCCGTCTGCGCCCGTCAGCGTCCAGGAGGCGGCAGGGCGGCGTAGGACTCTTGGTCAGGCGTGGGCGAAATGATCCATTATACCTCGGCGTCGCTCCGCGCCTTGCGCACTATTTCTTGTCAGTGCCGCTCAGTTTTCCCTGGACGATACAAGGGTAAACGACGCTGTCCGGCCTGCGGTTGGTCGCCCACGGGGACGCTATGTAGCGCTCCCAGGGCCACCGAGGTGCCTGCGAAGCATCTCTGTCTGCT
The DNA here is from genome assembly GCF_964261635.1 of Lissotriton helveticus. NCBI lineage: Eukaryota > Metazoa > Chordata > Amphibia > Caudata > Salamandridae > Lissotriton > Lissotriton helveticus. The sequence continues at coordinate 130,672,972 of NC_136068.1, read as the reverse complement.
GCTTAATACAAGGTCGGTAGGAAGACATGCGCAGCACATCTACGACTTATTGGTCAGGGATAATCCTCTTTGTCTACTCTTGACCGAAACTTGGTTGGGAGAGGCGTCCAATCCGGATATCTTTTCTGCAATCCCTCCAACCTATAACATCTTTCGCCAAGACAGAGCTAAGGGCAGGGGGGGCGGAGTCGCGGTGGTGGTAAGGAAGAACATTTCTTGTTCTGTTCTTCCCGTGAACCCCATTGGGGGCTCTGAATCCCTGGCTTTCATGCTAAGACTGTCTCCAGGCCAAGCGCTTAAGGGTCTGTTGGTCTACAGGCCTCCTGGCCCGGTGGGTTCCTTTTGGGAGGACCTACAGACAGCTATCTCGGAGTTGGCGTTGTCTGCACAGCATTGTTTGCTGGCAGGCGACTTCAATTTTCATCTTGATGTCACGGACGATCCGGATGGGGCAAGATTGCTGGATATTACATCTCCGCTTGGCCTGACACCGTTTGTGTCGGGCCTACACATGAGAAAGGGCATACCCTTGATCAAGTGTTTTCTTCTGTCCCTATTGTCGACATTGAAACGTGGCCTGTGCTCTGGTCAGATCATAGGCTGATCGGGTTCTCTGTATTAGAGAATGGGCGGTTCGACACCTGCGCCCCCACGGTACCCAGATCGGCCTCGAGAGCGTTATACAGAGTGACGCCTGCTATGCTAGAGCAGGCGCTCACGGAACATCCTTGTTCTCTCTCGGGGATCCGGAAAGAGACACGGAGGCCCTGCAGCGATGGCTGACTGAGAGGTTAGATGACCTTGCCCCTAAGGCAACCCCCCGGTCCTCGGCGAAACGGCAATCTGCGCCTTGGTTTACAGAAGCGCTACATGTGGCTCGCAGCCAATGTAAGGTCGCTGAACGGGCCTGGCGCCATCAATATGATGGGGAGGCCAAACTCGTCTATAGGGCGGCGGTGAAGGCCTATCACCGTGATGTTCTTGGTGCCAAGCGGGAATACCTTGCCAGGAGGATCGAGGCGTCTGCAAACTCTTGTAAGGAGATCTTCACGATTGTGAAGGAGTTCACGTCTCCGACTTCTTACTCACCCCCGCCTGTATCACCTGATGTGTGGGCGCGTGATCTTGCCACCTTTTTTACCGACAAGATTAAGGCAATTCAGGCCTCCTTCTCGGAAAGCACGGAGGAGGGTTGCTGTGATCTTGGGGTGGGACTTGGAACATCGGCCATGCATATGGCTATCCTGGAGGACTTTCCACCTGTCTCCAGTGACATGTCCCGGACTTTGTTAGCCAGTCTTAAATCTGGCTCCCCACTTGACCCCTGCCCCGCCAAATTTTTGGCCGGGATGGCGGCAGTGGTGAATCCCCTGGTCAACCCGATCCTCAATGCCTCCTTGAGTACGGGGAGTGTCCCACGCGCCTGGAAAAGGGCGATGGTGATCCCCCTCCTGAAAAAGCCTGGTCTTGATGCCGAGGCTTTGGCCAATTATAGGCCAATTTCACTTCTCCCGGCTCTGGCCAAGATCACCGAGAAACATGTTCATGGCGTCTTGTCGAACTTCCTTGAGGTTAACAATCTGCTCCATCCATCCCAATCCGGTTTCCGTCCGAATTTCAGTACGGAAACAGCGTTGGTGGAGGTCTCTGAGATCATCAGGGAGACCTTGGATGGGGGTGGCAAGGCCATGCTAGTCATGTTGGACCTGTCGGCGGCTTTCGACACCGTTCCCCATAAGGCGCTGCTCGCCAGGCTTTATGACATCGGCCTAAGGGGGACGGTGCTCAGATGGTTTACATCTTTCCTGGAGGGCCGCCGCCAGACGGTCTGGGTTTCCCAGAGCTCCGCCGAGATGCCGCCATTGGGTGTTGGGGTTCCACAGGGCTCGGTGTTGAGCCCGACATTATTTAACATCTTTATGTCCCCTCTGGCGGCTGCGGTTGAGGCTTACGGAGCCCAGATCGTGTCCTACGCCGATGACACACAACTCCTCTTCACATGTGAAAAAGATCAGACATTTGATGGGGAGAGAATCCGGGACTGCCTGGGCAGGGTCTTTAGCTGGTTCCAGCAAAACTGTCTGAAGGCCAACTCCAGCAAGTCGGAGGTTCTTTTCTTCGGCTGTGCCTTCGATCCCGAGTGGCGACAGTGGTGGCCGGCCGCCATGTGTCCTCCGGCTCAATCGTCCTTGATTGCCAAGAACTTGGGTGTTAAGCTTGATAACAAACTTTCTCTGAAAGCGCACATCCTTTGCCTGTCCGGCACCTGTTTCGGCATCCTCAGAATGCTCCGCAAGTTTCTACCCTTATTGTCTGCGGAGCACAGACGGATCACGGTGCAGGCGCTTATCGGATCCAGGCTAGACTACGCTAACGCCCTTTTCCTAGGCCTCCCGGATTATTTGGTTCAGCGCCTGCAGGTGGCACAGAACTCGGCAGCCCGGGCAATCTTTGGTCTGCATAGACGAGCACGGGCTTCGGAGTTGCTGCAGACGCTCCATTGGCTTCCAATCCGGAAGCGGATTGTTTTTAAATCTCTGACGCTGGTGCACAAGGCTCTGTTTGGCTCAGGCGCAGGATACCTGAAGAAAAGACTAGCCTTCTATCGCCCAGCTCGCTCATTGCGCTCAGAATCCCTGTTCACTGCTGTGGTCCCACGCGTGCGGAAGGCCCGTATTGGGGGGCGCTCTTTCAGCCTTAAGGCCTCCCAGCTGTGGAATGCGCTTCCATTGGCACTCCGTAGCACTCCTAACCTGCTTCAATTCAGGAAGAATTTGAAGACTTGGCTTTTTAATCATTCTGTTTAGGTGGCTTTTTCTCTTTTTGGGTTCTGTTTTACCTGTTATGTTGATTTAACACTGTAAGTTGCCTGTGGAAAGCGCCGGGACACTCTTTTAGAGTAGCCGCGCGCTATAAAAATGCACTCTAACATAACATAACATAACATTGACATCAGGGAACAATATAGATTTGTTTTATAAACAAGTACTAGCTGATCTGGACAGACATGAGGATAACAAAAATATGTTTAAAAAGAGAAGAGATAACTTGACATTTGGAGAAAGAAAGGCACTAAAAGAACTATGTGAAAACAAAGAGATCACAATAAGAGAGGTGGATAAGGGGGGTAACATGGTGGTGATGAGAAGTGTATACTACAATAATGAAATCCTAACACAACTTAATAACCCAGAATGTTACGAACCCTTAAATTCCAACCTAATGTGGGCATTAATTGAACATATCAATACCCAACTGAGGAGATGGCATGGTTTGGGGCTGATAGATGACAATGAACTGACGTACCTGAAACCAGACAGACCAAGGTATCCATGCATTTACACATTACCGAAGGTACACAAGGCACTACCCTTTCCACCAGGGAGGCCGATTATTTCCGGAATTGGGGGTCCCACGGAAAGAATCTCGGAATATGTAGATGTTTTTCTTAATCCTTTAGTAAGGAACTTACCATCCTTTATCAGGGACACTAAACACATCTTAGGCATTCTCTCTGACTTTGGCTGGGATGACAACATGTATATGGTAACTCTATTTATTTTTAAAATATATTTTTATTGCAGTTATGATATTACACATGTATGCCATTCAACAGCTCTGTAACCAACGTTCGTGGTCCTTAGAACAGAAACATTTGAGGTACACAGCCATTCAGCCCTCAACCCGGAGGACGGGCGGCAAGTTTCAGAGTCATAATGCATACATACGTTTCCCAGTAATAGAACCAGTTCTGGCAAATAGACGGAGGACTGTATCTGCTTTTCTTTTCTCCCCCCCAAATACCTAACAAACAAGCTAAAACTATCCCTGGAGCTATCACTAACAGTTCCACTTTGTCGTCCCCTTCAACTCTCCCTTCCCTCCCGGTTCCCTTCCCCCCGAACATGAATGGCGGTGTGGGCGCTTACCAATCCGCTTGATACATCTCAACTGAGTTATCACGGGGTCAGCAAAAACTACACTATAATGGTAACCATCACGCAGATGTGAACCCTACACTTCCTCCTCAGTCAGCTGGCTGTCCTTCAAGGATTGGACCATGGCCTCCCAAGACCGAGCCACCTCTAGTGCTTTCTCTTGACCTGAGCGGGTAGCCTGTCGGAGCCGCACCACACGCTTGCAACTAGCCCACCTGCAGAACTCCCTTCTCCATCTCTCAAATGACGGGCCCTCTTTCGCTTTCCAATGCCAGGTAATTTCACGTTTCGCCAGCAAAAGCCCTAAGTCAATAAATTTGCTGGTTACCTTGGTCTTGGCCGTATGTGGGAACCAGTGCAACAAGCAGGTGGCCATGTCATACTCTGTGTCTGTCTGTGATCATGTTCAGAAGTTCACCTACTTCCTCCCAGTAGCTCCCCATGTGGGGGCAAAGCCATAGCATATGGTCTAGCTCAGCGCCCTCTTCTTGACATCGCGGGCACGCTGCATCTTGGACCTGGAAATATTTCCGGATCTTCCCCGGCGTTAGATAGGCCCTATGCAATACACAGTACTGGATGAATTGGAGACGCGCGTTTCTCGTACATTTCCGAGCCCGTTGAAGGATTTGGGCCCAGGCGGTATCCGGTATCTGTCGACCCACATTTGTTTCCCATTTCGTTTTAAGAGCATCCAAAGGACGCAGGCCTTCCCGGAGCAACCGGGATTGGAGGCAGGTCACCGCCTTAACTGTGCCCGCTGCCATGACTACATATTGACAAGCAAGGGTTTCCACTGGTTCCACTTTCCCGGATTTCCAGTGCTTTTGAATCTCAGTCGTGACCGCAGCATGAAGCAAGAAGTCTCCCTCTGGCAGGCCAAACATTTCTTGTAGCACCGAAAAAGGCACCAACTCCTGATTCACGTATAGGTCTCCCACCACTTGGACCCCCAACTGTTCCCAGTCCGCCAGCGGGGTCCAGTCTCCACCATGCGGAAGTGCTGTCAGCATGCCCAACGGTATCTCCGGTGCGTACGGGTGGGGAGTCCCTGCTCGCTCGTTTTTGCATCCTATTCCAGCAAAGTCTTAGGGTCCTCTCTTCTCCCGTCAGATCCCTCAGGTCCAGCTTCTGCTGCAGAACTATATAGGCCTGCTCATGACGAGGGATTCCTCTCCCCCATCCAGTCTCGGGGCCCCGATATTCCCTCGCCACATTCTGCGTTAAAACCTGTAATTGGGCCGCCAAATAATAGAGTTCAAAGTCCGGTACCGCCAGGCCCCCCTCCGACCTGGGCCTCATCAGTGTTGCCAGGGCTATGCGCCGCCTACCACTGCTCCAGATGAAACCCCCTATCAGTGACCTCAGTTCCCTGAAGATTCTCGTCGGAATCCAGATCGACAGTGTACGAAAATAGTACAGGAGTCTGGGGAGCGCCACCATCTTAAGCAGCGCAATTCTGCCCATAACCGATAGAGGAAGCTTCGCCCAGAATTCCATGCAGTTTTTCAGAGCTCTGATACCCCGGCCCACATTACCCTCCAGCATATCTTGGTCTAGGTGATAAATTCGGACCCCCAAGTACGAGAAGCATGCCGGTTCCCACCTAATGGCACCCAGTCCAGCTGGTTGAGAGCGACTCCGTCGCACAGGAAAGAGGCAGGTCTTGGACCAGTTCACCTTAAGACCGGAGACCCTCCCAAAGCTGGACAACATAGAGGTTGCCCCGTGCAAGTCCTCCTCAGGTTCCCGGAGGAATAAAAGCAGATCATCGGCATACAACGAGATGTAGTGCGAGTCACCTCGATGCTGTATATGGTAACTCTAGACGTTACAGCCCTTTACACCAGCATTAAGAGGGAGACAGGACTGATGGCAATTAGAAGAATGCTGAGTAAAAGAGCAGCAAGTGCATGGAACTATACCGAGATGCTGATCGAAATGGTCGAACTTATTTTGGACAGTAATGTTTTTTTGTTTCAGGATAAATGGTTTATACAAAAACAGGGAGTGGCTATGGGCTCCAGATTCTCTCCCTTGTATGCCAATGTGTTTATGGGCTGGCTGGAGGAGAAGAGAATCTGGGATCCGGAAGGCACTATGTGGAATGATTCCATCTTGTATTGGGGACGATACATAGATGATTGTATGATGGGATCACTTTGAGGAAGGCAGAATCTAGAATAGACCGAGTAAAAAGAGAGGACACATTGAGGGACAACTTAAAGACAACAAAGGAAGCTGATATAATCTGGTTAATTACTGGATATACTAATTGGTCAGGGGTACTGAGGCGAAGCATGGAGAAACATTGGCACCTATTACGAGCAGACAAATATCTTAACAAACACATCACGGAGAAACCTAACATTACATACAGAAGGGGTTTAACATTGAAGAATATCTTGAGCCCTAGCTACCCCACATTACCCAACAAAGACAATTGGTTGACACAACACAGTATAGGCTTCTATGGTTGCAACCAATGTGTGGCTTGTAAATGGGCTGCTCCTAAGAAGACTCACTTTCATGGTCCCAATGGGAAGAGGTATGAGATTAGGACCAACATTAATTGCCTGACAAAGTTTGTTGTCTACGCTATAGAATGTAAATGCAAAAAAAGATACATAGGCAGCACCATTAGATCATTAAGGGAGAGGATTGGTGAACACGTACGGGCTGTAAAACAGGGCAACATGCGATACTGGCTGCACATATGTCCATATGCCCGCTACAGATAACCAATAGACACTTTGAGTTTTATGGTATTGACCATACACCTAGACACCCCAGAGGGGGCAATAGGGAATTAATGTTGCGCAAGAAAGAAGCGTTATGGATATTGAAACTTCGCAGTACTGAATGCGGTCTTAACATCGACCAGGAGTTACATTACTTTTTGGGCAAACGATATAAAAACTACATTCAGGACAGGTTTGGGTGTCTGTGACTGACGTGTACAACTAACATAGATGATGCAATGAAACAAAAACAATATGGGCTATGTCCAGGTATGTTGTACATGTTAAGCTGAATATATTTCTAATTTGTCAGAGAACATGCAACGAAGCAACTGTTTTTTCCTTTCCGTTTACTGTAAGAATTCTGTGTATATGATGAAAAGTAAGGAATGTATTACGATATTATGTTTTTTTATTTTATATGTTTTGTTATGACCTTAATTGATGGAGAGACATTATGCCCTGTCAGAGATTGATATTTTCTACTAAGTACAGCATTGGCACTGCTGTTATTTACACATCCCCGCTAACTTAGGTTTTCTTTTACTTCGTATAGACTCACTCAAATTGACTAGCCTGCATACATTTTATTGTGAGGATTCATCACGCTTGTGAAATTGACAAGCCACTATATCTTGTTTAGAAACTCATCATGATTTATTGGTAAGTACACCTTGTTAATTTTAATTTATTAAGCTGTACACTCGCTCATTTTTCTAATAATTTTTACTACTTTATATTTATGAATTCCCGTTTAGGGACACATAAATATGCCCAGCTTGAATTAAAATACTATAACTGCACGATTTGTACGTTTTCCATAGCCCACTATCATTTTTAAACACACTTAAAAATGGTGGCCGCCGTGAGGCTAAACACGCTAGTCCATCGTTAGTTTTCATTACACGGGAACCAGAACTCGCTTGAACGCGGATGCGGCGCCGAGGCGGGTGGATTTAAGATGAGCTTCATATCTCACTCGATAGATGTCAGAACGTAGTTTGGGACGCCATATTCTGCTAATCTAAAGGTAAGGAGATGTTTCAATCTGTCTAGCTAGTGGGGATACTTACTTGCGGTGAATAAAACGTTTGCTGGCATGAGATTGGGGAAGCATTTAAATGTTTATGAAGAACAGCCAGCCATAAAATTTTGCCTCATGAATATTAACAAGTATTAGTGGCAAACGGGAGTATATTTGGCAACATGATTTGGGATTTGAAAAACGTTGAGGGCACTCGGACCTGGGATCACAAATAATTTTGCCTCATGAATATTAACAAGTATTAGGGGCAAACAGGAGTATATCTGGCAACAGAATTTGGGATTTGACTATGTTTAATTAGTCTATATACACAGTGAGAGTTAATTGAATCAATATTTAGAGAGTTTAGCTAATCTCTATACTATATGTTTTTCAGAACAGTACGTGAAATACAAAGGATACTGGAAGCTAGACGCATTACCTGGAATTGCGCCACATAATTTGGAACCCCAATGTGGGTTGGAAATATCACCACATTTAAAGTAGGTGTTATTTTTACTTGAAGATGGACTGATATTGTTGGTTAGAGAAACAGGTAATTGAAGAGAAGTGGCTTGTAGTGAACTTATACTTGTGTATATCTCAATTGAATTGCAGAGCTCAACACTTTGATATATATAGGTATTTCCTTTTTGACAAATATGCTTGAGTTATGGTGCCTGCGTTGGTTGTGACTTATTCTATACACTTGGGATTGGTCTTCTGTGATTCAGGGATTTTAAATATGCACATCATAGCGAAGTATTTCTACATTGCTAGGCTACAATTCAACATTTAGATACAGCACTGGTCTTTTCTTTGAGACTCTTGGGCAATAAGGTGGCACTCTTAGTTTGAAAATTAATTGGTGCTCCACTTGTTATTCTCTCCATCGTTTTCGGGTTACTGCACACCTCCATTTTTGAGAGGCGCATGTACAATTATGTTAAGGAATTGTAATTCATAATGAATACACATTTTGTTAAGGATCAAGATCACTATACAACTAGTTCAAATGATTAATGTACATGGAATGTTGTATGCAATTAGGCTTTGAAAAATTTAATACAGAGGAATTCTGTATGTTTATTTTATACAGCCTTGATGAAGTCGCGGGATCACGCCCCAATTGCAACGAAACACGTGTTGGCTGTGGCTGAAACCAAAAGAATAAAAGCCTGAAAAGAAAAAACTAAAAGAGATTGTTTATATTTTGTTTTGAAAATTATTGTGTATTTACTTTACGGGGAAACCATTTCAACATATAAACGTGTGCTTGGGAGTGAAGTAGTGCATGTGGAGAGTGCCCAACCGGCATGGGTGCAAATTCAGGGTAGTGAGTGTAAAAATTCAGGACAAAGGGTCAAAATTCAGGACAAAAATTCAGAACAGAAGGTCAAAATTCAAGACAAAAGATACGTTCTACAGACGCATCAGAACAGGTTGTGCATTAGTAAATAAGTAAGTAAATAGACAACCAACATAAGTATAAGTCAGAATAGGTTTATATTAGGTTGAGACAATTATGCACTTCACGTTCTTTTGGTATGCACGCAGCTTTTAGCAACCATGCAGGTCTTTTTGTGGTGTTTAAGATGATCATAATCTATTTATATGGTTACTGCACTGGGTTGTCTAATCTGATATTTTGTTTACAGTTCATGGTCCTGAGCGGGCATGTTTGGTGGGACAAGTGGTCGGGAAGATCTGCTTGGATGGACTTTGTTACTAGCATCTCATATCATATCATAATGTGAGATGTAAAGAAGCACACATAGGATGTAGCTAATTGGAACCTGCAGTGCTAGACTAGAGTGCAGTCCTCCAAATGGCCATCTTTATGTGTCATATTGCTTCAGGTATTCAATGTCTGTCCAGCTGGTGATGACTGGTTTAGGGACTGGTACAGTACTGAGTGATGGATAAGACCCATAGCGGACAGGTCTTGTGTGAGGGTAGCAGCATGAGGCAGGAAAAGGGAGTTATTAACCAGCCTGCATGAGCTATAATTGGCTGCAGACTGCAGAGTGTTATGGTATTATTGTGGGCCAGAACGGTTAGATAGAAGTTGATTTTACTACACAACGCCCTGGCTAGCCAGATATCAACTATCCTTATTTTACCTGTGTATGGGAAATAGTATACTGATTGGTCCATTTAATTTCTGTGAGCTGTAAACTGCAGATTCTTATTGATGCACAGAAGTGTGCTACAGACTAGAAACTGTATACTTTGTTGAGGAATTATTGTAGGTCACAAGGAGTCCCTGTCTTTTACACACAGAACATTTTCCATTGCTATGGAAGCAAAATGACAACATGCATTTTTATTGCTAAAACTATATAGTGCACACATGTTAATGTGTGGAAATGTGATTACAGCACATTTGTATCATTTGAACATCACCAAGTAAAGTGTTTGGATTGTTTTGATCCTATTAAAACTATGTTTCCAGCACACTTCTGAATTACAAACAAGTGGTCCATTTTTTATTTTTTATTTTTTATTTTTTTAAAATATCTTTTTATTTGCATTTTATCATTGAACAACAGAACAGTCATGTCATCATCAGCCCCCATACCCCGCCTGCCCCCCCCCAGCCACTCCAATAGAATCAACATTCCAATGTCCATCTTGCACCATTGCACTCGCATAGCCTGTGGACAAGTGGTCCATTTGTGGTTTTCTATACGATGATATGTTTTGAAACATTTGTGCAGTTGATTTACAGGTATTTAAAAGTTGTTGCGTGTAACAAAAAAACTAACAGCTTACAACCTTTTGTTTTTGAACGCCTTTCACCACCACAACAAGACTGTCAACTAGTCCATATTAGTAATCTGTCCTTGACTGCAAAGTTAGAGAATTTTGTAAACACCAATTCACACATTAAAGGAATAAGCTGAAATTTGCCAGACGATACAGCCTGACATTTGCCCTCAATTCTTGAACACATGGCACTTGTGACAAGCTGAAAACAAAATTTAAAGGCATCTTTATTGCCTATTTATACCTTCTCAACTCAAACTCATAATAAGGCTGAGATGCATGTGTGATAGTTTGCTAGACTTTGTTCATTTGGTCCTAGGCTGGTTGTTCAAGGGTGTGAAGTTTGGTCATTTGGGGTGTTCTTGTGGGTGGTGCTGTAGAGGAGATTTATGGTGGTCTGTTGCTCATTATCTCATTAATTCTGATAAAGAGCAACATTTTGCCATTATCAGTATCCAATTATTTGACTTAAAAGGGAGAAGGCAAAAGGCGGGATTATCGGGATCGATACAAATGTCCTACATTGTGACTTCCTGAATTAAGTACATGATGGCAGAGGTTAAGGGGGACTTACTGAATGAAAGCATCTGACCAAGTTTAAAAGCCTCTGTAAATAAATTAAATTATCTTGGCTTGTCTCGAGTGGGTCTACAGGTGAATCAGAACTATGGCTTTCTGCGTTAAGGTTATTACCACCACCGGTTAGAAAGTGAGGGGTGAATTTCTGATGTACCTCAATATTCAATTTTAACATTGAGACACCTTATTTGCAAATTGTATAGCGTTTCTAGACTCTACCTCTTGGGAAGGTAGAGTTGTTTAAATCTGAGGAGATTCGCACAGACACTGCAAGTTATTTTAACACGAAAGATGGTTAAGACATCTGTGTACTAGGCTATATCTTCAGATCATAATGAGTTTAAGAGGGCTGTCATCAATGCCACTTGATGCATATTCATATACCACTAAAGATTGGACGTCCTCAGATGGGGAAACAGTTAAGTTAACTCTTTACACAACAGTAACTATTTTAAAAGTAATGACACAGCCATGAGTATTTTCCCACTCCAATATATCCCACCTCAAGCAATCCACTACGTATTGCAGTACCCAGATTGTATTTTTTTCTTGTCATGCCAGACAGAGTCTACGGATCCTACAAACTGTTGATTTTCATGCTCCTTCATGAGACTCTCCAGAGCCCTGATGTGCTTAAAGACCTCCCTTCAGTATCTATTATTTGTATTAACACTATTGTTTTACTCCGAGCTACCCAGAGGCTGTCCTAATACAATGTATTTTAGCCTCAACTGCCCATTTCCAAGCCAATCTAGGTCAATTTAAATACTGCTTCTGCAAGTGCACTACAAGTTAGTACACATATGCCCTCAAGCACTCTCCAAGCTATACTAAAGTACACTTTAAAAGATACTATGTGTGGCGTAACTCGACCAAGACTTGGCATATATGGAACATCAAGCTACAGCCTACCCATAAAAGTGGTCGGAGTGACAGCAACATTGCCATGCAATAGCAGCCACATCTCACTGTCAACTATCATACAGTAGCCTGGTCACATTTCACCATCAGATAGCTCACTAAGACTAAGGGCATTATTTTGATGCCGGACATTCGGACCGCCGCCTGCCATCACGGCGGTCCAGGGACCACCCTACAGGTAGGCGGCGGTCTGACCGCCCAATTACGAATTGACCGCCATGGTGGCGGTCCGAGAAGTGCTCCCTAGCACTGCGGCTTGTGCTACGGGCCTGGAAAAGGGCTACAACCAGCACTTGTTTCCTTATGCTAAGATTACTGAAGAAGACTTTCCCATTCCTCCCTCTGGAGGCCAGAAAGACCCTAGTTCAGGCTCTTGTTGTGAGCTGGCTGGACTATGGAAATGCTCTGCTGGCTGCTGCCAATGAGTCATTACTGTCAACACTACAGGTTGTACAAAATCCGGCAGCACAGTTGATTTGCAACCGACCACCCGGCATAGCCTCTCCTCCTCTTTTAAAATCACTACATTGGCTCCCAATAAAGAAAAGAGTGGTTTTCACATTGTTCTGCTTAACCTATAAAGCATTACAGAGTAAAGGTCCCATATATCTTACCCAGAGACTGAAACAATATCTTCCCACTAGGAATTTACGTTCCAGTGAGAAGGAGCTATTGGCAGTCCCTCGCATACGACTTGTTAGATGGGGAGGCAGATCCTTTTCCTATTTGACACCCTCCTTTTGCAACAAATTACATCTCTCAGCTCGAACCTGCCCGGATTAAAATATATTAGGGAAAGCTTTAAAATCACCTCTGTTTTAGATTTCAGACTCTGTTCTAGTATCTTGTACTAACTGCCGCACCGAGATACCCCACCTGGGGTGATTTGAGTGCGCTATCAAATTATTAATTCATTCATTCAATGCCGAAGGCAGTGCCTACCTTGGCACTGCCGCCATTTTAGGGATACGAGTCCGGTTGCCGCCCCGATGGGATCCTAGATCCTGTTGGAGGCTGTGGGTTTCCCCTGAAAGCAAATGGCCCGATTTCCAGTATCATTATCCGGCGGTTGGACTGAAGGACTGTCAACCAGCGGGCAGCCATCGATAAGCGGTCGGTGGCAGTCCGACCGGCATCCAAAAGAGACCCTAAGTAAGCCTTTGGACCGAAGCCAAGTCACACCAGGAAAAATCATGGAGAAGCTGGGACAGACAAAGAATCACTTTATACCAGCGTTATCAAACCATGACTCATCATTCAGCAGCTTGAACACTCAGTGTACCATTTCATAGCAGCAGTCGCGTAACGAAACTTGAGAGGGCCCCCCTGCAAAGTACATGGAGGGGCCCCCCTCCGGACTCACTCAGGAGCTCTCGGGCGAGGGTACTGTGCTGAGGGGCGCCCTTGGAGCAGGCCCCCCCCCCGCACTGCGGGGGCTGCATGGGCTTTTGTTACGCCACTGCATAGCAGCATCAACATACAGTGAACCACGAACCAGCATGCTAAACACAGTAAACCTCTGGATATCACCCTGGTCACTCACCATATGAGAGTAGACTGAAATGCTATGGGCCAAATGATCATCAGGAAACACCAGGCAAAATAAAGCTGGTAGTATGGTGACACATGAAAAAAACAACATGAACTCACTGTGGCCATAATGAGGGAAAGCTCATTATCGTGCAATTCAGGAAAGGGAGATTTATAGCTGTGTCATGTTTGACTTTGTAAACAAATTTACTTTTGCATCTATTGTAGAATACACCAATATCGCCTAAACTCTATTCTACATAAACTGTTGAGGCAATGGTTGGGCATTTCTTAGCGCAAAATGGTTTGCAGAGTTTTCAGTAGCCTCGCAAACAAAAGTACTCCGATCACTGGTTCCTCACTAAGTTAACAGTCATATTTAAATAAACTGAGGCTGCACCAGCAAAATAAAAATCAAGTCACATATATTTTAAGGCTGACAGTGTTAACTTAACTCAACCAAAGCACTGGCCTTCAGTTTAATATTCTCAGCCGTTTGCTCAGGGGACATAACCATACTATTGCAGTGCATGTAAAGATTAACAAACTTGCAAGTAGATCGAGGCATAATTTGAAGGGGAGGTGGGCCCTGGAAGTGGAAACCAGGAGAGAAAGAAAGAGGTGATGTTCTGGAGTCGTGTGGGGAGGCTGCACATAAACAGGGTGAAAGGCAAGGAGGAGGCACACAAAAAATGTGGGAAGAACAAAGAGAAAGCTGTGAAAACAGGAGAAAAGAAAGGAGGCGACACACAAAATAACGGGGGAAAGAGCAAGCAGTGAAAATGAGAGGAAAGCATTTGGATTCAACTTACCCTTTGAGAAGTTGATTGAAGGGAGTACTTCTGCACGACCTAAAGTAACCCAAGGGTGGGTAGCCTAAAGCTGTTGTCTTTGGCCCTGAAGCCCCCCTGCAATGCTCTGTTAGTTAAAAAAAAAAAGATTGACAGAATGTGACCAGCATGACATGTAGAAACCTAGCAGCTATGATAGAGTGTGAAACCCGGTGTGCCCTGTTGCCACCCCACTTGATATACCTCCACCATCCTCACTAATCGGTGTTTCTTGGCAGTACATTATGGTAAGACTGTTTTCAGTTATCAAGATGATTAGTCTCAAGAATGAAACAAATAAGCCTGGTCTTTCTAGCTTAAAGGAGCTCTTATAGTACACATGTGTGCCAATCCTGATTGGCATGCCTTTGTAAAAACAAAAAAGCAACACAATATGGTGCATAGCACTGCCTTGCATTACCTTCTGTTAGGTAGGCGTCGCAAGGGCGGCACGTGGGCGTTCTCGTGTATCCGCCTATGTATTTTGATGTAAACCCATATTTACAAAGACTTGTACGGATGGGTTTACTGAAAAAGGGCGTGCCTATCCGAAGCTGGGATAACGAGGAGAAATATCTTTATTTCTCCTTGTTACTTCCTCTAAGCAGCACACATGCAAAGAGGAACTAGACTATAGACTATAGACCATAAACATATGTATGGTAACGGCCCAAAATATTGGTCCCATAAACTTACTTGGTACGCACCCAGAAGACAACTCCGAGTCGCTGCTTACCCCGCTGAGAATACAAACCGCCAGAAATGGCGGTCGTGCTTTTTCTTTTCTTGCCCCCTCCCTCTGGAATAAAATGCCCCCGAACCTGCGCACTACTTCAGAACACATCTGCTTTCGTAAGAAGCTGAAGACATGGCTTTTTGCAAGCTAAGCTGCTTGCCTCCTGTCAGAGCCGTCTGCAAGCGCCATGAGACTCTTTGGATGTGATATGTGCGCATTACAAATGTTTCTGACTTGAGACTGAAAAAATAGTTTTCTCTTCTGTTCAAACAAATTACCTGATCACAAGGTTTTGGCACTTGGCAGCCATAGGTACAACAGTACTAGGAGAGAGCATAACTGCACCATATCTTTAAAAATATGTTGCTGTTTTGCTCTTTTCGTTTTACGCAGTGCAGGAACTTCATTCGCTGCACTGCTTTACATGAAATGTTAGTAAACATGGTCCTCAATGATTTGGTGCAGGCGTCCAGACATACATTTTGTCTCGGACCTTGTACTGCATTCTGCTACCTTTTGAGTAGGGTCATGCTTTAGAAATAAAATATACATGCAGACAGAATTTTATATTTGTTAAGGAAAGGCTATTTTTCAAATAGTGAGGGAGCAAGGCTGCAGCACAAGGCACTTGCCTGGCAGGTTACAGTGTGGCACTAGAAGATTTTGGGATTAGTGCACACCAGTCATGTTATGTTAGATAATTCTAATTGTGCTCTTCATTCTCCATTAACTAGAAATTTTGAAATAAATACTGTACAGAAATAGAGATCACAATAAAATTAAATCCCTCCGTTCATAGACTATGCCTTACTACCAGTCCATCCCACATTCAGCTCCTGAAGGGCTTTTGTCTAAGGGCCTGGAGCACTGCATTGCCACAAGAATGATAACTACACCAGGGCAGGGCAGACTTTACTGCTGGTTGCACCTGGTGTGACAATGTTTATTGGTGCCAACCCCCCAAAGACCTCTTTCTCCAAGGATTCCCTCAGCACCTCCATTCAACAGTGCCCCTCATCTATACTACTATTATAAAGGAAGAACTTTGAGGCGGGTAAACTCGGGAACCACAGTGCCAATCCACACACCCGATACATTGTTGAAATTGTCAGGGTGTGCAGATGGACATAGGCTATATAAATGTAAAAAATATACGTTATTTAAAAAATTTACGAGAGAAAAAAGTAGTCCCATGGAAGTAGCGCCGGCCGCGACGTGCGTGCTGACGTCAGTGCTGTGCCTCTGCGCCGTAATTATTAATGACGTGTTGTTGGTTCCTGCAGAGACCGGGAGCTCCATTTGAATGTATGCAGTACTCATGGCGCAAGAAGAATGTGTAGGACACGTTAATGATTTGTAGATCCAGTCATCTAACCACTCATTGCTCTTACCTGACCCAACACTACAAGAACGGAAGTAGAGCACATGAGTTTCGCTTCTAGGAAAAGACCTGCTTCGCTCTTCTTTTTCCAAAACTCGGGTAAGGTTCGTAGCCTCCCTCTCCACACCTCTTTTTGTGTTTTGGGGGGTCTGAGGAGACTCTTCCTGTGCAAGTGCTTATAATCATGGTCACTGCACTCATGCTATTTTCGTGTTGTTTGCCACATTTGCCACATTATCCATCAACTGTTGCATAATCTGAAGATTTTAACAAAAATAATGTTTTGTTTGTAGCTCACACCGATCAACAGAGACTAAAAGTGTGCTTACAAGTTGCAGTGCAATGGAAGGCCCCTCACAATGTTTGACTGGTCACCTTTCTCTTGAATATTGCTATATCAGGGTGTTAAACTTTTATTAATGAAGTAAAACCGACGCGCAGACAGTGTTAAGAATTGTAATAACGAAGTAATACTATCACAAAGTGCGATGCATTATGCTGCATAGTTTGCCTTTTCTTGCCATCAAATGAAGTCAACTCTGAGGCATGATCGTCCCCGCCACATAGTTCAATTAACCCAGATTATAATTAACGGTTCTGCCCTGGGCCTAATGAATTAGTACCCCTCAGGCAGCTGTGCGCATGTTTAAATGTATGAACATTTATGTCCCACTTGCTCCCCGGACATTTTGATTTCCAGCAGCAATCGGGGCGAAGAAAACATTTTCATGGTCGAAATTCACTGTCCAGGTGTACACTATAGCACTGTGTGATCTTCATAATGCCCGTCTGTAGCAGCAGAGGTGTTACCGCTCTTTCCTGTCACTTTTCTGTGTGTGGGGGTTATACTGCAAACCACAGACTCTAACATGCAGTCACAGCTGATGCTCGCCCCCCTGCTGCAACTGAGCAGGAAGGACTAATCTTCTCTTTAGCCCACAACACAATTACACCGAGAGGAAAGCCAGTGGCGTAGTGCAAAATTATTGCCCCCCTACAGAATGTGATATGGTACACCGAGTCTCCCATATCGATATCGAGATCGTCATTAGTCTTTGGGCTGCATGGGGCCACCCATTGAAGAATTTTGGGCACACTGGTAGTGACAGTCGCTCATTCGCAAAGCATTATTATATATGGCACTGAGTTGATGGCCCTTGGAGAATCTGCTCAACCCCTTACAGGAGATTGTGGGAGAGAAAAAAATGCCAACTTATTTTTATTTAGCTATCCATACCACCATTTTGTCATTTTAAAGTGCTGTTATCAATGAGTTCTTCTTTTCACAGATTTGATGGTTCTCAGTTGACTGTCCTCGGAAGGATGGAAGGTTGTGTTGGCCTTGGTAGGATTCAAACTTATGGCCTGTAGTCTGGACCAGGCATTAGCAGTGATTATTTAACTAATAGAGACAAATTTCCTACTAAATGAGGTAGAAAACAGAGGAAGGGGAAGCAAGATTTCAAAGAATACTGGCGTGGAAATCTATACTACTATTATAAAGGAAGAACTTTAAACCATTGAGGCGGGTAAACTCTGGAACCACTGCGCCAATCCACACACCCGATACATCGTTGAAATTGTCAGGGTGTGCAGATGGACATAGGCTATATAAATTAAAAAAATATGTTATTTAAAAAATTTACGAGAAAAAAAATAGTAGTCCCATGGAAGTAGCGCCGGCCGCGACGTGCGTGCTGATATCAGGAGCGCAGGGAGGAGCGACGTCCAGGAGCGCGAGGAGGAGCGGCAGACATGAGCGCGGGGAGGAGCACCGGACAGGCGGGGAGGAGCGGTGAGGAGCGGCGGACAGGCTGGGAGGAGCGGCGGACAGGCGGGGAGGAGAGGGGAGGAGCGGCGAGGAGCGGCGGACCGGTGAACTCAGGAGCACGGGGAGGTGCGGCGGATGAGGTAAGGCTCCGGGGGACCCACGGACAATGTCGGGGCGGGCGGGGGCCCTGAAGCCAAGGTCGGGACGGGCTGCTACTCCGGGGGACCCACGGACAATGTCGGGGCGGGCGGGGGCAGGGGCGGGCAGGGGCCCTGAAGCCTGATTGCTCCCGGACAAGGTCGGGACGGGCTGCTAGTTTCTTCATATAGCCTCTCCAAAGTGTATTTCATTTCTTTTATACCGCTACTCATCCCAAGTTAGGGTGTCAAGAGTGCTTCACAACACACACATATTATTCAGCGACAATGGCTCATATAAGTGTGTATGTCAATGTAGAGGAAATGTTATTTGCAACAATGAGGCCTGCAAGGTGCAGTAGTTATATTCCATTTATACTGGTAGGCATTATATGCAGGGACACTGAAATTATGCGGCAGGGTTGACTAATTTATACAGCAAGTAAAGGCAATTCATGCGGCATAATGCAACACATATTTTGTAGTATTACTTCATTATTTTTAAATTCTAATACATGGCCAATTGGTAATACTGTCTGTGCAAGCATCTCCCCTTATCAGTACCAGCTTAACAACTAAATACATAAATAAGCAACAGAAAGATGACCAGTTAAACTTGGTGAAGCGCCTTCCACTGCGTGTGAAAATATCTTTAGTAACTTTTGATCCATTAGAGCAAGAAATACACTTTTTTGCTAAAATCTGCAAATTGTGCAAAAGATAATTGGTTATACAGCAAATGCCGCAAATCAATATTTATGAGAAAAAAAACTGCGGTTGCAGAAGTACATAATTCCAGTTGCCCTGATTATATGTTAAGAGTGCTTGGTCTGCAGGAATACAAACTCAGGGGTTAAAACATAGCATAGTAGTTGTCCTTACTAATACAGATTTATTATTATCCAAATGAACCCTCTGAACTATCCACATAAAAACAATTTTTGAGACGCATGTTACACTTTGTGCTTTGCAAGAAGCACAATATCACTCTGCTCTACTTTATGATGAGTAAACACTGGGATTTGTCAAAGCTCAGAAATCTCTCAAGGAGATACATTAATCACCTGAGTTAAATTAAAATGTTTATGATGGCCATATAATTGCAAGCAGGCAAAGAACTCAGACGTCTTTGCCATTACCCCTCTTTGGATATTTCGAAATGCAGCACACCCGGAAGCCCAAAGCATGGCTTCTGTTTCAGTGGCACGTAAGTTGAAATTAGTTTGGTATTTATTCACCCTTCTGAACACCGGACAGAATTCTACTATTAAGTAGGTTTGGAAGAACAGTTCTAATATTTAAAAATCTAAAGAAGTCTGTATGACTCTGATGCGGGCACCAACACTCCACATGCTATAACTGCAGCATGGCCCATTGTCATTCTGTATTAGAGAATCTACGACAAACAGAATGTCAGTGGAGCTAATTGATAGTCTGCGAGGTCTTGGAGGCGCTGTTGAAGTCTCTTCACTTCAGAGGAGCAAAAATAGAATCAAAATGCCACAAATGAGGAATAACACCAATGAGATGCCTCCGGACACACTAGAGAAAAGAGAATGGATAAATGGATAAAAGCTGGTATTACTCCAAAGATTGTTTGTAAGGAACTGACTATGCCAGAACCGAGTACTTTAATAAAGTGAGCAAGGCCGGAAGTATTAGATGCATTAAAAATGTTATGAACTAATTTGCCGAAATGTATTGGGAGGTTGGTGTTTAATAAGGAGTGTATTTTACTGGATGTCCCTGCAACTTGTAATTCAAAGGTTTCTCGAGTAGATGTTAGTACCACTTCTTTTTGAAACAATAGTGCTTTGAGTCTGCTTAGCTTGTTAAAAATCTGTCTTCAAAGTTGGAATGAAAGGCCACGAAAAGCTATCGTATCCTCCTCCTGACGGGGGGAAGAGCACATTATTGCAGCTGGTTACAGTGCGGGAAACCAACACAATATATGGAATCCCAGTTTTCATTCCACATCATTTGTGATCTTTTAACACTAAATAGCTTCTGTTTGAAAGAACTTGAATAAGGGGAATTATGGAAGGGGCTGGGATTCCTTTTAAAAAACACTGAAAATTCCCTACTGAAGCATTAAATGCGCCATGAATGGAAACATGTTGACAAATAGTGAATGTCTGACAGAAGAGTAGCATTCCTTTCCAGTACGGAAAACCTCCTTATTCGTACATTTACAGCAATAAGAAAAAGAAAGGGAACATAATTCATGAATGAAGCTGCCTCCGAGGGGCTCGTATATACAGACCGGGAAATGTTTCATGCAAGCTGTAAATTGAAATGTTGAAATTGGCAGAGATATTACTCCATGTTTTAACCATACAGCGGAAGGTGTTTCTGCTATAGTGAAAGGTAGGTGTCCTAGCTTCTCGAAATGTAAAATGTTGTAGGTTACGGCTTTTGTTTGGCAAGAGTCGTTGTTTATGTGCCAGATTGAAAGGCATGAATAGCTGGCTTGATTTAAGGGTTTGAAGGGTCCAGCTAAACTGCATGATGGATCTAAGCTGCCTTTGCCCATGGTAGAGAGAAGACATGTCACTTTGCATGCTATCAATAACAGATGACATCATGTTATTCAAATTGTAAATGAGAGAAAACAATGTATTAATACTATTATCAACAACAGCAAGCACTTTATACAAATTATCTTGAGCAATTTGTCTTAAACGTGCAACAGCTTCCATTTGTGACAATTTCCAAATTTAATTATATGTAGCATAAATACATTTTTTAGTATGCAGAGATTTAGGACCCAACAGAAAATCAGACAGGTCCATGTCCTCCAATAGGAGAGAAAGATGTTGTTTTACTGCAGATAGTGTAAAGTGTTCTAACCCTTGCTGACACAATTTACCCACTGAATAGGTAGTAACAATTACTGAGTGTTACGATTGGGAATAATGAGGATCAGGTCAGCTAGCTTTGAACCCCAGTATGGAATAAAAAAAAATGGGTATGCCATCCATTTGTGTCTTCTGGCCACAATACCCACCTGTGAGGACCTGAAAGTGTGGTGTTAAATGTACCATTCTGTAACATACTGCTGCGTTGCTCAGCAGTGAAATTTGTTAAATGTTACAATTTTTCAAACATTTCAAAGGAAGGAATGGTTGGTGCATTCATTTCTTTAATATTAGCCAATCCTAGACATGTAGTCTGCTCAACAGTGTCATTCAGGAGAATCATTCGACTTGGCATTAAACAGGCTCGAAATACAGTATTGGTACCCTGGACCTGCCAAGATTTTGTACCCCAAATGGATTTCAAATCAATACTTTTCATCAAATAATCATAGCCTTTCACAGCTAATTTTGTAACAAATGTATCCATAGATTAATTTGGTTTGTGTAAGAATATATTTTTTCGGTCGTTTACGGACAAGTTTAAAATTAAAGGATGTTGGATCTGGCTTGTTATATCCTGAAAAATAAGTACATTTATCTTTGACTGTTTTTAAACTCCCCTATGGAGGAGTTGGACAATGTTCCCCTGGTGTATAATTGAAAAGTGTGCGTTGAACTGTAGCTCGATGTGAATAATAATGTCCAAAGGGTGGTAACAGAGCATCTCACCATAGTAGAATTAAGGTACAAATTCTCTGATTTGAAAACAATGTAATATTCCAGCTCCGAGAGCATGGAGTTTATAGTTTCAACATCCCAATAATCAGAATATAACCCAGGTACTATTGCATCCCCTTAGAGACCTTAAATACATATGGTATCTGCAGGATTTCTGTAGGACCGAATATGTTGTAAAAAACTTTATCCCAAACAATTCCATCAACTGAAATGTTCACGAGGGACAAGTCTCTTTTTAGCTCATGTGAAGAAGAATGGGGGCCAAAACCCCATTGACCAGTTCGGTAGCAGAGCATTCTAGAAAATAGTCGCCATTAATCAGAAAGAAAAAAACAGTCATGAATCCAATCCACAGGAATAGAAAAATAAGGAAAGGGTCACAGGGAAGGTGATGCGTCGGTTCCTTACACTCAGGGAAGGTGGCGCATCGGTTCCTTGCTCCGGGGGATGTGATGCGTTGGTTCCTTACTGCTGCGCGAGGTTGGTGATGCGTCGGTTCTTTACCAGAGAGGAGGTGATGCGTCGGTTTCTTACTGCGTGGGGAGGTGATGCATCGGTTTCTTACTGTGTCCCCCAAAGATGCCATTGATCTGGTGCCACGATGTGACGATGCGGGACGATGCGTGGGTTCTTACAGACGCACAGCAGGGCTTGCGTCAGAATCGGTGTGGTGATCTCTGACTTCGGAGATCAGTTTACCCGATGTGGCGTGCAGTGATTTCTCGAGCTGCGGCAAGCTCTGCGTCGGTTTCTTCGGCGATGCGCAGGAAACAGGTATGGTTGCGTCGCGCTTCTCGTTGTTGCATTGCTTTTCCAGCTTCCAATAGCCAGAACAACCTCTAGAGGCCCGGAACAGCTACAGGATTCTCTTGGCAGGTCAGAACTCTCAGCAAGGAAGTTCAGGGGAGCTGGGGGCGAAGTCTTTCTGTCCCTGACTCTGTCCTCTCTGGTGCAGCTTCCTGGCAGGAGGCGGAGACAGCTTATTTCCTTTGCTGACCAGGCCCATTCAGGTGTGAAAGAAATCTCCTCCCCCTACTCTGAATGCAACCCAGGTCTATTCAGCTCAGCACTGACTCACCCTGAAAAGTCAGGACACTCCTCAACCCCCCCAAGTGGCTGTCTGAACAGTATCCACATCCCCAGCCCCTGTTACTCTAAAACCAGATGGTCATTACACAACCTAGCAGAGGCAGACTGATTGCTTGGGTATGAAAATACGTATTTTCTAAAAGTGGTATTTTTAAACCCAGAATGTAGAAATCACCCTTACTAAAAGATGCATCTTAACATTCTAAATTCAGGTATATCACACTTTATTTTTGGATCTTGTTCCCATAGGCAGTAATACTAATAATATGGTCTGAGCCAACTCCCCATTCTATCCTATGGGGACAGATAGCCTTTATGATAGTGAAAAACTAAATTGGCAGTATTTCACTATCAGGACAGACACTCACACATCAGGGCATGTCCTACCTTTCACATACCTGCCCACAGAGGTATATTGGGCCTACCTTAGGGGTGACACATGTAATAAAAGGGAAGTTTAGGGTGCACTTGCCAGGTCAACATGGCAGTCCTAGACTGCACACAGGCACTTCAATGGCAGGCCTGAGACCTTGTTGCAAGACTGCTTTTGTAGGTGGCACAATTAGTGCTGCAAACCTACTAGCAGCATTTGGTTTACAGGCATTGGGCACACCCAGTGCTCTGTACTAGGCACTGAACAGTAAACCAAATAAACCAATCATGGAAACACCATTCCATAACAACAATTTACAAAGGGAGCACTTGCACTTTGTCACTGAAGAGCAGTGGCAAAGTGCCCAAAGCATCTAGACCAGCAAAACGAAGTCCAACACACAGCAAAAACATAGGAGGCAAAGGCAAAAATACAGGGGAAACCCACGGCAATAATGCCAGGTCTAACACCAGCCAACATGATTGCTGTATAAAGCCAGGGCTTGTGCATGATCCCATTCTGCTGCATAAGCTTGTTTGACCTCATCAGGGACAAGAGCAGAAAATGAAGGAAGTATCCAATCTCACCCTGTGGAGATCTTTGGACAAAGAGTGGGGGACAATTGACCTCCGCTAAAAGGATGTCACAAGACAGAATTAAATTCTCCCAGAAGATTACTTTAATGGTGCACTGTTGTCACTCTCAATTTGTATTTCTAAGTCATATAACCTATCTGGAGGAGCTGTGCGCCTATCTGGGGTTACAACTGAAACAAAGCTATCTGTTGCTTTCGCTGCCAGAAACTCCTGGCGAATCCGGCGCACTACGGTGACTTCTGCCGCGCTGTTGAGGAGAGCCACCGCCCAACTACTTTTCAGGAGGAGTGTTCTCAGTGTCTATAGCATACTTTGCAGTGATGGGCGCAACTTTCTTTTTTTGAAATTGTCATGTTAAATGGAGGAGATTTCTCCTCCTTTATCTTTACATCAGACATGCATTGTGAGTCTCTCTTCTGCTTTCACATACTTTTCTTGTCTGCACTCGGATTGCCCTCCTCTCTTGTGCTGCTTTCCAGATAAGTAGTGAAAGGAATGAGGAGAACGTGCAACAGAACTCTAATACCTGTCTGGCGCCTTGATTTTAGTGTGATTACGAAAATTGTAGCATCTCTCAGAGGGCTCCTGGGGCGGAGAACCTCTGCGAGATTTATCTTTTTGTATTTGTTTAGAATCATCCCATGGTTTTTTAACAAACTCATGGTTTTGCTTGGCTTCCTTGTCTGTACTAGGTTTGCCAAGAAGTGGGTTAGCAGGTCTGATTCCTAAATAAACGTGTCCTTAGGATGTGTACACACCGGCAATAATTATAGGTAGCTCACGTTCAAGGATGGCTTGTCCGTCCTCTACGAGCCTCTGGTGTATAGCCAGAGATGCTGTGTTGCCCTTAATGTTTGACCGAATCATTGCTGACACCTTGGGAAAGTATCCCATTAGTTAGAGCCCCAAATCCAGGGCAGCAGCTACCTGGTGCTTGTTCTGTATGTTTTAACATGTCCAGCAAGACTGACATGGACGGATTACCTTAACTGATGGATATACAGAGGCAAAAGACTGAACCCCATGAGTTGCAATCACCTAATTTGGGAACCATTCCAGGTAAGAAGCACATAGTTTAATATTCTGTGTTTGTCTTGTGGTCCCCTAAGGGGAAACACAGCTTCAAGTGGTCTGTTTTCTGGGCAATCCTCACGATTAGTGGGCACCTTGCCCATAACTGGATAAACAATTACAGGACATATTGTAGACACTGCAGGCAACTAGGCTTGTCCGAGCAGGCTAGGCTGTGGTGGCACAGCCAACTAAGTGTGTGAAGCATATTGAGTCAAGCGTCTATATATTGTAACCAATGCAAGATATAATGCACATGTTTGTGCAAGATTGAGATTAGCTACATCAGGGTATGGAGTATATCCAGCTAGTGCTGGCCAGTTCAGCTCATCATTACTAAGGGGACTCAAGCATACAGGTGTAGGTACATGAGCGGAGCCCCAAGGAACCAAGTATTGTATTCCCAGTAAGACAGTGGTATTTCCATGAGCGCATACGCTTTGTAATGTGCTGGTGGTGCAGGAGTAGTATATGTATGACATGTATGAATTAGCATCCGCAGCTGGAAGTTCGACCCAAAAATAGAGTACTTCAAAATGATAAGCATCATCTGCTTATACTACAAAGATAAAAGCACCACCTGCATTAGTAAGTCCATAATACGTTGCTTGTGCATGGAGAGCAGGCCTGCAATTAAGAGGAATGACAACAGCGGTGCAGCCATTAATAAACCAGAAGTGGAAAGAAAGTGCAACATAAAAATGGGTTATCCTTTTAAACTTTCAAGCTTGAAAAATGATAGAATTTGGTGTTTCCTAATCACTGTGGGGGATTAATCCCCAACACCACGGACAACTCCATTGGTAGGTGTAGGGGCTATTATGGACACACATGCACTAATCAGGAGACCTGTGCAATAAGTACCAGACCAAGCATTGGCAGCGTCATGTTGCAGGGATACTGTGTAAGCAGAACTATGCCTGTGATCATAGAACGTGAGTATGTAGGGACTGAGTCACCATACCACATCACTACCTATGAACCCCAATCCTGATTAGCTCATAATGCCTTACCTGCCCCCCTAACCTTTCCAGAGTGACAGGTAAGTTAGCACCTCAGAACACATCACTCTAGTCCCTTCAGGGAACGGTGGAAACAGATTTTCACCTTTCATTTTCTCACTCATGCACGTCCATAATAAACAAAACAAAGACACAAGAACAGTTTACAATATTTATTGAAACTATTGTGCTCTATTATAAAACAACTCAAAAACATATGGATGCCAGGAGAGTGAGTAGTATCACAAGTAAACTATATACAATGAGAAGCCCTACCATGCTTAAAGCTATATCTGCCTTAGCCTATCCTCACTGCGGTGTCACAGTGATATATCATAGATCTCTGGGATTAGAATCTAACTCCATGCCTGTATTATTGTCATTAACGGCTGGCTCGTTAATTTCATGACCTCTCTGCTGCAAGAATTCCCTTCTCTGTTTTCAAATTGCACATCTCGGAGAGGAAGTGATGCATCGGTTTCTTATATGATACGAGGTGTCTTTTTATTAAAACAGCAGATGTGACGGTATGTTGTGTCTCAATGCCAAGCTACGTTGCTAACCGAGCACAGAAGACAGGTAACAGTGCTGTTTGAACTTTTACGAGATGTTCAGACATGGCCCCAGAGAGAAGAACCAATAACAAAAAAGTGCAGTGTTTTTTTTAAATAATGTGATGGCACAAAAAAAAACATTGCTAAGTGCAACATGTGCAAAGCAAAGCAGCCTACAACTTGCAGTTAGGCTAAAATAAGGGAGAACTCAGTGGGCCCTATAGGGAACTTACGACAGCAGCAGATGCATGAAAAGGAAGACAACATCTGGTATTGTGCACACCTGTGCAACATACCAATAGAACAGGGTTTCTAGGACAAACCAAATAGAGAAAGTTTGTTTGAAACAAACAAAAAGGATTTTTGCCCCCGCATCTGGGGATGCAAAGATTAGTGTAACCGCACAGCAGAGGCGCCACTGGACCCAACTTTTGGGGGGTGAAGGGGTGGGGTGGGGGGGGGTGTTACCTCTTCAGTCAGCGGGGCATGACTATCATTTCAAGCAATGTAGGCAGATGTATCTTTATAGACAATAAGAGGGAAAGAAGTGCCAATCTGCAGTTTAAACGTATTATACAAACGCAATCTTATTATGAGTGGCAGGCTGGAGTCCGTATTTATCCCTAGATTCCTCGCTTAGGCTCAGTTGTTTGGTGGTGGGCCTACTTGCTGAGGCCATATTGTTGATGAGTGGTGTTTGATCCATTTACTACATATGAATATTTCGATTTGTGATGTCTTTATTTTGCTGTAATTAGATATAATCCATTACTTGACTTTGAGATTTTGTTTGATTATGTACGAGTGAAAGTCGATGAGTTTTCAAACTTAAGTATGGTTTGTTTATTATCTGCTTAACAGTAACACTTAAGATTAAAGGAGGAGATTGGGTGCAAGAGAGAGCCAGGGTAACTGTTAAAGAGCACGTTGAAATGAAGGGAGCAGTGTGATGATGATCTGTCTGATAGAAAAGATTCAATCTGCTTCAGTTATGCGCCTGCACTCAGATGTTGTCAAGACTCTGTAGAAGTTTAGGATAGTGAATGGTATCAAAGGGAAGAGAGAGTTCAAGTAATCGGTGTGGTAGTACTCCAGTTTTAATTCACTGTTGATTTTAAATCATCCCATGTGGAAATTATTGATGCATCTGTGACTCAGCCATACTAGGATCTGTTTTGGTAATCTGAAAGTATGTTCTTTTATTTGAATGCAGGTATAAGTTTTGAGGCATATTGTTCCATCTTTTTGTCTAAAAGCAGTCTGTTATTGGCCAGCGGTTAGAAAAGCTTGCTTGGTTTAGGGAAGGTTTTATGTAAGACATTTAGAGTTCCTTTGGGAAAATACCTATATTCAGTGAGTTGTTGGCTGTTCTGGTTGGATTGGTTGTGGAGCTACTCGTGAGGACATGGGTTTGCAGGTGAATCTGCTGGCACTCAGGCATTTGAAACATTGATGAAGGATTGATGAAGCCTCAATGAGATTAAAGATGAGTGACTATTTCTGTTTTTCTGTTTTGCTATTTGGTAAACTGTATTGAGCTTCTGGAATTGTGGTTGAGCAAGTGGAAGCGATGCAAGAGAGTGAAATTGGTGGGTGAGACATAATGCAGGTGTGCCTTCCAAACAGCAAGGGCCAGTGTTGAGGAAGACTTCAGCTGTACTGCCAAGGAATCAAGATGTTCTAAGGTACTACCACTTCAAGTATTATGACTGGCGGACCATTTCTCCTCTGAAATCTTCAAGCGGAGCTGTTGTTTATTAACGTGAGGCCATTCATTAGGTCCCTCATTAGCTTTCGCTATTTAAATCATTTGCCCCATGTTAAGGGCACGTGGGTACTCTCAGCTCGGCGAGATGTAGTGAAGCTCTCCAGGACATAGGACAGGCCTCCCTTGAACAAGGCAGCCACGAGGTCACAAAGAATGTTAACTTACTGGCTCCAGTCAGCATTCCTTGCTGCTAACTCCTCGTTCTTGTGAAGAAAAGAAAACAAACATGCAAGCTACTCACCAGTTAGGGAGGGAGTGGCTCTTCTTGTATGTGTGCACTGTTTAGAAATGGGCAATGAGTCAAGTAAACATAAATAGAGTGAAAAGACTGTAAGATAAGCCACATTAATTTACTATTGGTCAGAGAATGTTCCCTGATGCAGTCATGTTTCCATGTTCTGAGTGCTTGACTGTGACTCACTTATTATAGCCCGGTGTTTGATTTTGGCTCCAGGCTTACATTAACTCCTTCGCTGCGGGGGGGGGGTGGGGGGGGTAATTCCCCCGCTGTGCTGGGGGGCGCGCACAGCGCCCCCATGCTGATGACGAGCTCAGCTCGTCATGAGGCACGGCGCTCCGGTGCTCATGACGAGCTGAGCTCGTCACAGCTGCACCCGTTTCCGTGGAACTCTCAGCAAAGCTGGGGAATTATCTCCGGGAGTGAGCGTTCCACGGCTCATGACGAGCTGAGCTCATCATGAGCACCGGAGCACATTGCCTCATTACGAGCTCAGCTCGTCATGAGCATGGAAGGTGCTAATATAACACGTGCAGAGGTCTACCCCTGTCCCTGACACAAATGAAGTCCTGAAACTGTCCTGTGACTTTGAGGGGTGCACCAATTGTGCTCTCTTTTTGTTTGTTGACAGTGGACTACCATCCCTGTAATGAGCTTAGCATGTACAGCGATGGTGGCAGCCACCAGGTCACAAAGAATGTTAACTTACTGGCTCCACTCAGCATTCCTTGCTTGCTACTAACTCATCATTCTTGTGAAGAAAACAAAACAAAACATGCAAGCTACTTAACAGTTGGGGTGAGGAGTGGCCTATTCCTGCATGTGAGCACTGTGTAGAGATAGGCAATGATCGGAAATAATGTATACTTACAACAATGATTATACAATGAGACACAAATATGCACTTGTTTAGTATTCACAAAATAGCATATTTATCGGAGTCCAGTAAACATAGATGTAGTGAAAAGACCGTAAGATAAGCCATATTAATTTAGGAAAAATATAATATAGCTTGAACATGCTTTTGGACTGAGAATGTTCCCTGTGGGGTATGCAGTCATGTTGCCCAGCTTTTGATTTTGGCACCAGGCTCACACTAATATAACACATGTAGAGGTCTACCACTGTCCCTGACACAAATGAAGTCCTGCAACTGTCCTGTGATCTGGAGGGGTGCCCCAGTTGTGCTCTCATTTTGTTGACAGTGGACTACCACCCCTGTCATGAGTTTAGCATGTACAGCGATGGTGGCAGCAGACCTTCTATCTGTCTAGCCGGTCCCACTTGAGTACATTTCTGCATTATTATTATTGAATGTGTAACCTAGATTCCAGTACTAACATCCAAGCTTGTTTGCATCTGTGGCTTGTGTAGTACATGTAGTATGTGCATGAGTGAGCCAGAGTAACTGAGGCCTGCGGGTCCCATTTTGTGCACAAAATGTTGGTGAGATTGTTTTCACAGACAGTGGAAGAGTATTGCTGACATTCCCAAAAATGGTGGGAGGCGACAAAGCTCCTTCATAATTTACTTAAGCAGCTCCTGCTGAGTCGAGCTGAAGATGAGTTTACCTGTGGTATTGTCATTTATTAGGTTTCAGGGTAGGACTCTTATCTTTGTTGTTCAGGATGGTTAAAAACCAGTTGCAGAAATGTCACGCCTCTTTGGGCCTCTGTTGTGAGTACTCCAGGTTGGAGACAACCCTGCTGTGAAGAGCATCACTACACAAAGGCTCTGTCTAGATAATAGCCTAGTGAGGACACGACAGAAGAACCGCCGCAGACCTGTTTCTGTTTTGATATTGCAGACAGAGAATCCACATTCATTATCTTCTTTAACTGCATACAAGTGGGAGCTACTTACATCCTTGTTGCTCCAGTTCAAAGTCCTTTCACCAAGTGAGGGAGTATTCTGCAGCATACTTTGAGGACTGGTGTTCAATAACCAGAACTGTTTTCAGCGTGACACCCAGCTTCCCAGAGGAGAGGGTACATCAGCCGGAGTCTTTACTTGCTGAAAGAGCTGTACTCCTGACCTGAAGCGCCTGGAAGCCAGACAGCCGGCTGAGAGAGTGAAAATGCCTGCCAAGTCGCAGGAGGTGTGACTGTACCGGTAGTGCCAAAAACTGCCAGATTGTATTTTAGATAGTCTGTCAGAAGAAAGAAGACTGCAAAAAGCGATCTGTGAGTCCGAAGAAGGTCAGTGCTGTCTCTCCAGAAGTGCAGTTCCGAGAGGGAATCATGGGCATGCAATAGGAATAATGCCCATTAACCTTGCTGTTTAAGTCAAGAGCTGTGCCCATAGTAAATGTAGCCATGGAAACCCATAGCTGTTCCTGTTGCTGACTTCACCACAGAAGTCAAAAACTATGTCCATTGTGGACGTCCCCGTCGTAGCCAAGACTTTTGCACTTGACGTTCACCACTGCATTATTTACAAAGTACTGTTGTGAGACTTGTGTAAGTGGTGACCCATTTGTTGCCAGTGACCCAGAAGCAAGTCTGATGCCTGTCATGAGCCCTCACTGACTTCCATTACCTGCATTCACAGAAGGACTCTCAGCTGCAGCTCTGGCTGCCCCATCCTGCTGCGGCCTACCGAGGGCCACTCCTACAACTATATCTCATCCAGGAAGCCGGCAAGATCGGAGACATTTGATGTTGAAACACCTTGAGACGTACATTGTGGTGAGAATGTATCTAAGAGACTTTACTGAACTGAGCACAACCATAATTGAACTGGGGTATCTGCACCCAAGCCTTGATTAATGCCTCTCAAAACTAACCTAATGGGGACCTGCCTAGACCCACAAGAGGGGGGACTCATGTGAAAAGGAGAAGAGGAAGACATTAAAGAAAGAATCCCAAGTTTCAGTAGCTTGAATGGCAGTTCATATAATTGTACCTGCTGCAGTATACCATTTTAAGCGTGTCTATTAAAGTATATTTATTATCCAAATTAAGCACTGGGTTGGACAAACAGATACCGCTCCGCTGTGTGTTCTGAGCTTCCATACCCCTACACTACCTCTCTGAAAAGTGTGTGAATGTTCCAACCTGCTACCACTGAGAGTCAAATGCTCAAGAGTTTGTACATGGCCTAGTTTGTGAAGCCAAAGTAGGACTGACTCTGGAACATCCAAGGTAAACGACCTCTGCCCCTACGGCTGAGGCCCAGTAGCTTCTGCTTGCCTCATACCCCTGAACAGGATCTGACACATGCCCTCTGCCAGA
The DNA here is from genome assembly GCF_964261635.1 of Lissotriton helveticus. Taxonomy (NCBI): domain Eukaryota; kingdom Metazoa; phylum Chordata; class Amphibia; order Caudata; family Salamandridae; genus Lissotriton; species Lissotriton helveticus. The sequence goes on along the minus strand of NC_136068.1, from coordinate 130,641,096 downwards.
AAGGATAAGTATTCAGAGTGACCAACTACACACTGTATACCACCAAAGTCTATATAAGTCAGTGTCATTCATTTAATACTAAGTTTTCAATGGGAGTCAAGGCCATAGTGAGGTCAGGTAGGAATGGTGCAAGAGGCACTAAAGACACTGAAGGAAAAGAATGAAAACAACAATTTGTTAAATAAAGCTAATACTGTTTTAAAGACCACTTCACAACTTTTGGATAATCACCAGTACTCCACAACGCATGACACAACTTCTTGTGTTATTCTTGAAGCGATAATGTACTTGTTAATGCATAGTGTGGTTACAGCATTGATTGGGCAGAACTTGTGTGATGCTGCTGAGAAAGAGTGCAGTGCTTGTTGCACTTCTATTGGATTCCTGAGAGGTGTACCCTCGCCTAACATGGCTACCTCATTAAAACGCAATAACGTGCCAGTGTGCAAGAAGACGACCACTCCACAATGATGTGATAGTATTGGTTAAGAATATTGTTCTATGAGCAAGTTGCAGCAGAACTGGTAGAAGTATAGGTGAATAAAGCTTCCCAACAAGGTTGAGTGATGACATAGTGGCATCTGAGTCATTAACTTTTTCTTCCCCATTTGCATTAGTGACAATCGAAACAAAAAAGGTTTGTTTTGCCCGACATTCCTTGCACTCCAGAAGTGCTGCTTACTGCAGCCTTAGCCTCCAGCCTTGCGTCTCAACAGCCTCATCCCAGTCCTTGCTCCTACACCAATCTACAACGTCACTTCACTCTCCTCAACTTCACTGGCTCCTCTACGGACTGCTCCCATCTCACACACCAGCTGCAGTTTCAGCACACTCTCCCCCCCCCCCATACTCCCTGTACCAGCCCCTGCAGAGCACTACCACAATGCAGGCCAACAGGGCTCAGATGTTGGTCTACATCATGGCTTCAGAAGCAGCAAAAACAGCATGTCTGGCCACAGGTGACCACCCCACTTTTCATCACAGTGGCTTTTATAAAGGCCAGTGGGGCTCAGTGCAGGGCAAACAAGTATATAATGAGCTGTAAATTCTGCAGCCCGGTCAACTCCAATACCGACTCACAGCCTCAATTGCAGTGTGTCATCCTAAGCCTGTTATGCTACTCTCCATCCTGCTGTTTTTGCCTGCTTTAACCACTCCCTCTTGGCTGAGTCCCACAACATAAGACTGATCCCAGCTCCTACACCAGCCCCCACAGCCCCAGCTCAATCTCCTTACCCATACCATCCCACAGTGTTAGTACACTCTCCTCTCTTGTTACAGATGGGACTGAACTGAATAAGCATCTAGTACTGCTGGAAGGTGTGAGTGCATGGTGAATGGTGTGCCTGTGTGAGAACTTGTGCATGCTCTTGTAAGTGTATGGGGAGGGTAAAAAGTGAGCCGGTGTGAGCAAAGGATGACTCATGAACCTGGGTGTTTGTAGTGTTAGCCGTGTGAATGCAGGATGATGTATCACTAGACATTCTAAGTAATTCATCTTATCCTTGGCAGTAGGCAAGTGGGGATTAAGGTGAAATTTGATCTGTGATTATCAAACCTGATCCTGCAACAAAATGTCAGCCTTTTGGACTTGCCGAAAGTTACTTTTCTAGAGGTGGGAGGATCATTGAAGGCCAGAGCCAGATGCTGAGCTCTGGCTCTGGAAAAAGTCCTCTTGGCACTTTGAGACAAGGCTTCATGTTGCTTCTGCCACACACACCCTTATATCAGTCACCAAGCCCCCTCCCCTCAATCTAATTGCTAAATTTTGCAACATCATAATAGGAAACCTGGTTTCAAACACAGTTTACCTGCTAGACAAAATGTGTTTTACTCTAGGCAATTACCTTATTTACTGTGCCCCCGTGTCTCTATTGTCCCTTTTAAGAGTATCTTTAAAATAAAAAGCAATTCAGGGTGTGCCCTCGACAAAAACTTCACTTTTATGTTTTACTAGCAGCCCGCCCCAGCGTTGCCTGGGGCAGAAAGGGGCTTGGGGCAGCATTTGAGGCTTGCGTGCACTCCCGCCCCCGGCCCCCTCCCGCTCCCTCCCGCCGCCTCCCGCGCCGGCCCGGCCCCCTCCCGCCCCAGCCCCCTCCCGCCCGTGTCCCGGAGAGCCTGATCCTTACCTCAGCCGCCGGTCCCGCTCCAGGCGCCCTGCCTGCACAGGCCGCCACTTCGCCCAGCAGCAAGCAGGGCCGCGGCAGTCCTCCCAGCAGGTCGCGATCTTCTGCGCCATTTCAGGAAGTGTTGCCAGGGAGCGCAAACACAAATGATGTCATCACGCAGATGTCGCGGCCGGCGCTACTTGCAAGGGACTACTTTATTTTTATTCAGACATTTTTTAAACAACGTATAATTTTTATTTTTAATAGCCTATGTCCTTCTGCTTGCCCTGAGGTTTTCAAAGATGTCTTGGGTGTTTTGAGTGGTGGTGTACTTTTCGAGTTTACCTGGCTCAAAGGACACAGTTCTCTCTTTATAATAGTAGTATAGATTAGACTTTATAATGTTCCTCTATATGTTATGAAAATCTAAGCGGGGTTCACATGACAACAAGTTTGCCACTTGATTCACTACTAGCTAGGGCCACTGGAATGATGCAGCAGAGGACCAAATTATACAGCAGTGTTGACTAAATTATGCAGACCACATAGAAAGAGGAAAATGCCTTTCAGGATTGTTTTTCTGCAGGAAGGTGCCTCTGCTTATGTTTTTCAATTTCTTATTAAATTATTTTAATTTAATACGAACGAAGATTTAAGGTTAAGAATCCCTCAATTACAATTGAATTACATTACTATAATTAGAATTTTGTTTTAGGTTTGGGTTAAAATTGTTTGTGGACATTTGCCAATTCATTTTCTGTTTTTCGTTCAGAGTATGAATCTGTGTTGTAAGTTTATCGAAGAGGACTTCTTTGATGCTATTACAATGGACAAGCCTTGGTCCATGTGAGCGAGTGTGATGTGGCTTGAGATTCTGGGGTTTTCCTAAGCTTGTGTTTTGTGTGAGATTCAATCTTGCGACCTGCTGTCCAAACACATATGGAATTGCCATGTTTTGGTTTGTCCCTACAGGGTAGCTGTTAGAATGCATCTAATATGTGTGCTGTAGTCTGTCCCTACAGGTTGTAGTGACAGGGTTGAAGTAACAAGCACTTTATTAGGGCGCAGCCTACCAGACAGCATAGCTGTCTGTCAAGGCAACCAAGCTCCTCAGGATCCGGGCGATGCTCAAAGGGGTCCACCTCCTAACTTCCCCATACTCTGACTAATATGTGCACAGAGTATAAATGAGATCAAGCGAGGGATAGGGCAGGTGCAGCGTTGGGAAAGGGAAAGAGAAACCTGAAACAAAACAAGCATACAATACAATGGTACACAAGTCTAACTACTCTCATTAAATTCTCACTAGTGCCATATCCATATCTTATTGGGATCGTCCCTAAGGTGAACCCTTACTCTCTGTCTAGCAAGATACCCCTCTTGCTGCTGGGGAGGTATAAACACCTAGGAGTCAAACACATACCATTAGTATCAAAACAGCGTTACCATACATGTATGTAGCAGTACTTAATCAACATACATACCCACTGCCACACACCCTTTAATCCAAAAGAAAAGAAAGACCAACTCCAGAACCAGGTAAGTATCTTGATGCTAGAGTACAAAAATATAGCTCTGCCAGAAAAAACAAAGCAATGTTCGGAAACACCTTTCCCTGAATATTCCATGTAATTGCTTCAAAACATAAGAACTCCAAAGGATAACCAGCAGGGCAAGCAAATAGTTAGTATTTCCCAAAGTTAGAATGTACCAAAACAAAAGAACAAGGAATGACTCCTTTATTGGTCCTCAGACTCCAGTAGCACGAGAAAAACCACCGCCGTCAAGGAAATTCCAGCAGTAACAAGAAAACCCGCCTCACACCAACCTTGCAGAGTTCCTGTAATCCTTACCGCAGTCACGGGTAAAGAAAACCAGTTGGGAGCAATTGCGGGCTGGAGAAACAGGCACAGTCAAGAAGGCTTCCCGCCGTAGCCGTAAGCGGGAAAAATGCAAAGTCCATAGCGTTCACGCTCAGCCGAGCGGAACGATCCTTCCATCTCCGAGTGAACCCAAACTGGCAACGGATAGCGCGTAAACCAGGGCACGAACAGCAGGAAACAGAGCAGCCGCTCTGCATCCAGGAAATCCAACACCAAAGCAGAATCACGTACAACGCTCCTTGCATAGTACGTGATTAAATGAGTTAAATCCCTCCCAGAAGGATGGCCTTCTGGGAGATGTAGTTCTCCTGCCAATACATCCTGCAAAACACTGTAGGTGCATCGGAGTCAATTCCTGACACTGTCTGTATTTACTAAAGGTATCTTGGGGATTGGCCCCTATGATAGAGATAGAACACCATATGTCCTTCTGAGAATGGAGAGAGAGGGGCTGCGAGGTCCTAGCAGATCTATACCCCTCGGAGAGCTTCGTGACGTATTTTATTTTATTTATTTATTTATTTATTTATTTATAGATTTCTAAAGCGCGTAGCTACCCTAGGGCGTCCCAGCGCTGACATACAACCTATTATTCCAGAAGGGGAGGGGGAGAGCTAAACCTTATGGAAAGAGCCAAGTTTTTAGTTGCCTGCGGAAAGTGAGTAGGTTGTGTTCTCTTCGAATGGAAAGCGGAAGAGAGTTCCACAATTTGGGGGCGTTGTAGGAAAACAATCTTCCCCCCGATCGGGCTCTGTTTATTCTTGGAATTCAGGCAAGTGAGAGAGAATCGGACCTGAGTTGTCTGTTAGGGTGGTAGGGTTTGATGAGGGATTTCAGGATTGGCGGGCCTTTGCCTTGCATTAACTTATGTGTAATGCATAAGGCCTTGAAAGTGACCCTTTCTTTGATCGGGAGCCAGTGGAGACTTCTAAGAGCCGGTTTGGCCGAACATCTGGACTTGGTTCCTGTAAGGGTCTGGCGGCTGCATTTTGGGCGTATTGCAGTTTTTTTATGGCTGAGGCCGGAGCTCCTAGGTACAGGGCATTTCCGTAGTCCAATCTGGAGTTCACCAGACCCTGGATAAGCATTTTCCTAGATTGGAAGGGGAGTAGATGAAGGATCTTTCGTGCTTGTTGGATGAGACCGAAGCAGATGCCAAAGGTTTTCCTGGCCTGGGTTTTAAAATTGAGCTCCTGGTCTAGCCAGATCCCCAGGCTTTTGACTTCTGCTTTCGGGGTAGGGGGTAGACCCATGCATGGTGGCCAAGAGAGGGACGTGGGGAGTTTGCGTGGGTTGCCTAGCAGAAGAATCTCGGATTTCTCTCCGTTTAATTTGAGGCGAGATTCACACATCCAGCGATGGATATTATTTAGGCAATCCGCCAAGTTGTCCAGGCTTTTACTTGAGTGGTTTAAAGATACCACCAATTGGGTGTCATCGGCATACATGACAGTTTTTATACCAAATGGGGTAATGACGTCCTCTAGGGGGGACATGTAGACATTAAAAAGCGTGGGGCTCAGGGAGGAGCCCTGAGGAACAACACACTGAAGGGGGAAAGCCTTGGACAGCACAGGTCCGTCGGACACCTGAAAGGTTCTCCTGAAAGGTATCAGCAGGCGGAGGAGTCATTTGGCCTAAGTGGCGGACAATACCTACATTACCAAGTGTTGCGTTCTATAGTGCGCTCGATCTGGCCTCAGTGTCCGGAGATACCCCCGATAACCCATACCTTACATATCCTACTGTCCTGCGGCAGAGGACGTAGGTTTATAGCCTTGCTGTATGTGGCTATGAAACGTGATTCTGCCCCTCCGGTGCCGCCGACATGGGCGGCCTGGGAGGCGGACCTGGGAGTGCCTCTGGATCAGGGACAGCGGAAGCGTAAAGGGGTCTTGACGCAGCGGGTGTCCTGTAATGCGCGCTTTAAGCGTATTCATTTCAACTTCCTGCACCGCACCTACCTCACTCCGAAGTCGGTGAGCCGCTTCGCGGAGGATAGGAGGGACAACTGCCCCAGGTGCAGCGCAGTGAAGGCGGGTTTTTTGCATCTGACCTGGGAATGTCCGTTGGTGGGGAGTTTTTGGACAGGGGTTGTAGCTCGTATAATGGCCACCACTGGCCTCCGAATCGAACTAACACCCTTACATTGTCTGCTGGCATTGGTCCCAAAGCCAAGGAAATGGAAGCTTTCATATAAATTGTTGCAATTGATGCTAGTGCTGGCAAGGCGCAGGGTCGCCATCACATGGATGGGACAGAGGGCCCCAGACGTGGACACATGGCTCACGGATGTGAGGGAATGGACACTCGCAGAGGAACACACATGCAACACACTAGGAGGGATGAGAAATTACAGGATTACCTGCTGGCGTGGCGACCCATGTGTATGACAGGGTTGGCTGCAGAAGGGCACTCGTCACACAGTGACTCTGAAGGGACTAGTGGCGACTTATTCTCTGAGCAAGAATTTGAGGGGAGGGGCCCACTGAGGGGTATTCGAACAGTGCACGGAAGTGGGCCTGTCCTGATTTTCTCCTGATGTCAAATGTTATCTGCTTGTTATTCTGCAGTACTGCATGAACTTGTGTGCTTTCAGATGTTGTCCTAATCCGAGATGTGCCATAATGAGTCAGTCGACCTGTATGCAAATAATGTTCTTACGGATGCCTTTGGGGGGGGGGGGGGTTCTTTATTTGTATTTTGCAAAAATTGAAAAATAAAGTTAAAAAAAAAATAATAATAAAAAAAAAAAAATATATATATATATATATATATATATATATATATATATATATATATATATAATATAATATATATAATATATATCTCTCTCTCTCTTGGGGACTTCCAGATAGTTGACCTAGGCATGCATTCCGCCTGTTGCTTGCTATTGGCTTTGTGGTTTGTAACTCAAGTTTTCTTGCTTTCCATTTGACGACTTTAGTTGCTTTAGGCTTTAGTTGCTTTAGTCTGTCCAGGTTCAGTTTTTCCCTCCCTTTGCCTAAACTGTTTTTATCTCGTCACATTTGCTATGCATTCAAAGACTGAGGTCAAATGTCAGGCACTGTCTTCCAAGGGCGCTTGTTTACTTTTCTTTCTCTGACTTTAAAGTGAGAGGATTTATGTGACAATCTTGCTGTATACCTGGGGTGGGTAGGAAAGAGTTGTTTTTTCTAGCACATAACATTTAAATGAACTGTGTAAGTATTTCAGAATATATCAGAATTAGGAACACAAATTAATCAATTTTTTTATTTCTCAAAGGTTGTGGGAAACAAATACTTTAATTTGATCAAAACAAATCATTACACTAACGTGATGCAATTTCCACACATTTTCCTCTGTACTGTACAGTTTTATTCGTAAAAGTGTATGGCTGTGCAAATGTAACCGTCATTTTAATTGAAAATATGTTGTCTGTAATGGCAGTGTGCTACCACAACGTGCATACTCCACTCTATGCCACTCCACTCTACTCTGCACCACTCCACTTTGCACCACACTACTGCACTCTTTTCCACTGCACTCTACTCCACTCTGCATCACTGCACCCAGCCCCGATGCACTCTACTCTGCACCACGCCACTCACTCTACGCCACTTCACTTGACACCTTTCTACTCTACCCTGTACCACTCTACTCTGTCAATGCACTATTGGCTTCTCTACACCACACCACTGCACTCTACACCACTCCAGTCTAGGCAACACCAATCTACTCTGCATAACTCCACACTACGCTATTGTACTCTGTGCCACTCTGCAACATTGCACTTCATGCCCCTGCACTCTACTCCAATCCACTATTCACCACCCTAATCCACTGCACTCTATGCCACTTCTCTGTACACCACTTTACTCTACGCTGTTACACTCTATGCCACTCTATGCAACTGCACTCTACCCTGCACCACTCCACTCTACGCCACTCTACTCTTAACCACTGTACTCTACGCCACTGCATTCTACACAACTGCACTCTACGCCACTGCACTATACTTTGCATCACTGTACTCTATGCCAATGCTCTCTACCCCACTCTACTCCACTCTACACCACTTCACTCTGATACTCTACTCTGCAACACTGCACTCTCCGCCACTGAACTCTACTCTGCACTACTCTACTCCACTGTACGTCACTGCACTCTATGGCACTATAGTCTACTCTGCACCACAATGTGCTACTATTCTCTGCGCCTCTCTACGCCCTGCACTCCATTGCCATTGACTCTACTCTGGACCTCGGCCCCCTGCATCACTCAACTCTACACCACTCCACCCTGCGCAACTGCAATCTGTGCCACTCCACTCTCCACCACAGCACTATACTATGCGCCTCTCCAATCTACACCACTGCATTCTATGACGCTGCATTGTACGCCGCTGCATTCAGTGCCACTGCATTCTACGCCACTATACTCTGCAACACTCTACACCTGTGCACTCTGCCACTCCACTGTACACCACTCTATGCAACTCCACACTATGCCACTCCCATAGATGTCACTCCACTCTACAACACTCTCCTCCACTCTTTGCCATTCCACTCTATGACACTCCACACCACTCTCCTTTACACCACTAACGTATAGACATGCTGAACAGCAGCCACGCTGGTTTCCAACGTGGCTAAAATACATTGGCAAAGTCAATAGCGCTTGCATAGGCAAGACCTCTTGTCTTAGCCAATGCTTTATTTCTATGGACATGGAGTCAAACTAATGGTAGCTGGAAACGATGGGCTCCAACTAATGGCCCTTTAGTGTTAGAGTTTGAGACTTGAAGAGATAGGAGGTCGACGTGAGGGGGGTGTCACTTATGGAATATGTCAGTAATGGTGACTTGAAGAGCTCAGAATGTTTGCTTCCATCCATCTTCTGTGTAAGGTTTTTTTAAGCATTGGCCTTATTTCAGCTGGCTGTTTTCTGAACTGCCTTCAAACTCTGCAGAAAAAAGGTACATAAGAGAAGGTGGGGAAGTGGGGTCTGTGAATGATTAAACCGCACAAAGGCTGCAAATTTATTTTATTTTCTACTTATCTGGAAATCTTGTCACCTCTCTCCCCATAGATTTCTGTTTGCCGATTCTACCCACTCAGACCTGCTTCTATACTTTCTGATTATTCTTGCTCACCATGCTTGAATCAGTATCTCCGGCACAGCTATTGCTCTTTTAACAAACCAGTGTAATCTGTAGGTTTAGGCCAGTTGGTTTACCATGATGTGATCATAGCTGCACGACTACAACTCCAGGGATGAAGGAGGGGGGTACGCGAATGCTCAAGGCTGAAGCATTGTGGTACTGGTTGCCATAGAGACGGGATGCGTGGGAATAAGTGATTGGCAGGCGAGTCCTGAGCACCCTTCACAGCTTCTGGCAGCATGAGCAAATATGACAAGCCTAGGCTGTGTTTAATGGTTGGCACTAAGGGCTGTCTAAAGAACACAGCATGTTTTATGAAAAACAACGCTTTAACTAAACATCATTGCCAATGCTGAGAATGTGAGATTTTGGGAGTGTTTTTCATTTGGGCGAGTACAGCTGGGGCATAGTCAGTCACATGGCAGGAATGTGTTTCTGAGATGTGCTCGATCTAAGCAGACCCAGACCCCATATCACTCTTGTGTTTCTGTGAGTCACGTATTAGGCTTTTTCACTCGAAAGGCTGGTTGAGCTGGAGATAAGTGAGTCACGTGTTAGGCCGGTGTGTCTGACCGGCTGGTGGGGCTATTTCAGAGTCAGTCACATTTCAGGCTTGTGCCTTTAAAAATCAAACAGGGCTGAGGTGTAGTATGCACCTCTTCGTCTTCTTTATTTTACATCTCATTACATTCCTCCCCCAGACAGGTTTGTACAAAAATCAAAGATTATTTAAAAGCAAACAAAAAAAAGCATTGGCAAAGCCAAAAGGTATCGCCTTTGCAATCGGTAGTTGTTTTTGTTGTTTTGCCTTGCTCTGTAGTAGTGTAAGTGTTTATTTGTGAGTCAATAATTTTGTGATTTGTATTTGTTTTATTGCATATAAAAAATGATTGCCATTTGTCAACTGTAAAATCTTATTAAAGCTGTAAAACATTGTACGTACTATAAACCTTTATTTACACTTTGTTTTTTGGCAAAGCCACTAGATGTCGGCAATGCGAGAGTTATTGGCGTTGCCAATGTCAATGGTTACAGTTCAGCTTTCCATGGGAAGGGCACAATTTTCCTTGTGTTTATCATTGCATCTTTATAAATCTATCTGAGCAACTTACTGCAGCTTCGGTGTCTATTTCTTCACACGCTTAACTCTACTTAGCACTTTCTAAAAATACTCAGTCAGGTATATCTAATTGTACTAGGTATTCTTGAGGCAAAATACTGTTGCTTTACAAACATTTTCAAAATGAAATAAACATTGTATCAGTGTAACGGATCACCGTGCGGTGGTGTGACTGATTTCAGTCCCTAATTTTACTACAAAGGAATTTAACTAGATAAATGCACACAGCCTCAATAACCCTGTTGTCAACAATCGGTAACGGTGCAGAAGCGTCACGTGTAAACTGCACAGTTCATTGCCCTTTGTGTTTCTCATGTACCCCGGAAGTAATTTCCAATACATGCAAGAAATGTCCTACCTTGGTGAGAGAGCTGAACCTCCTACCTTGGTGAGAGTGCTGGTATCAAACTTATTGGTTTTGAAGGCGGTGTCATTTTGGTGCCTCTGAAGGCGCGTGTTGGAAAACTTGCATCGCTGTGCACTCATCATGTTAAAAGAAATGTAGTCATGCAAAGCACAAGCATGCAAAGCCTCGTCCGGATGTAAATGTTTGATACTTAGTGAAGTGACAGATATCCCTTTTCTATTTCCTTTGAGCCTTGTCATTCTTTCTTCTGTGTTAGGCATACCTGAAAGGAAGAACTCTTTCTTTGATGTATGCTGAACTTGCAGTAACAAAAAAGTCTTAAGGAGTCACACCATAAGTTGCTGTAGTATTAGGATTAGTCACCCAATTATAAGACGGCCGCCAGAATATTCTAAAATTCAAAGCAGCAGGCTCAACGGAGTCCTTCTTTTATGGCGAACCTCTTGTGCCTAGCGTGAGAGTGCACACGTCCGGATAGCACCGTTCCCTGGTTTACATATAATGCAAGGCAAGCGTGAGAGTTCTGTATTTCCATTGAGTCATTTGCATGATGACTTTCACAATATTTGTCATGATTGGTTGAAGACACAACAGCAAATGGAGAACGGAGCGAGTGAGAAAAACTAGTGCTCATGTAAAGTGCTCCAATTCAAAGCTAAAAGTTGTTCCGAAAACATTTGCTAAAATGGAAGCTGGGGATGGATAGTAGTCAATGGTCCATGTTCTCAGGGAGGGCTAAACACAGGAAGAGACGTGACGCATGCATGCATTGCACAATTGGAGATTGAGAATATTAGTGTTATGATGAAGCCAGGAAACGGGAAGCCTATGGGCAAGCTGAAGCCCACAAAGTATATACAACATGTCTCTGCGAGACAGCGCAAGAACTGTCTAAGCTCGACCTAAAAAAACACAATATGCTCCTACCCACAGTAGGTGAATATAATCCCCCAATCATTCGCCCCTTCCTGTGGGAAGGTCAGCTGAGTGCAGGGCACAAGCTGCAACGGTTTGTATTGCAGACTGGGTTTGGTTAACGGTCAGAGGAGGCACTCCCTAGCAAGATAGAATAAGGTGAAAATAAGCTTGGGTCAGGCACCGGTGAGTGGAATCACAATGCCTGTAAAATACAGAGCTGGGCTATAGTGCAGCAAAGGATAGGGAAATAGGCAGGAGCTCAAACTGTAGAGGCAGAAAAGTCTTTAGAAATGATTTCATGATGGGGGATGGTGGTGACACATGGTGCGACAGGTAAAAGAGATGGGGACAATGCATTATAGCTGTGGTGAGCATCAAGGTGGAGTCAAATAAAGTTTCTAACTTTTGCTCTAGACAGACTAGTACAGCATGTTTAGCATTGGAAGGGTCTTCCATATGACCTGGCCAAAGATTTTGGGGTGACGAAGCAACCTAGCGGGATGATGGGGTATGGAAAGCTGATACAGAAGCAAGGGAAAGTGAACAATAAAGCAGATCTACAGGGTCTAATTTAAGAAGAATATATATCTGCCTTCCCGTCAGTATTCCCCTTAAAGCAGCATGTCCTTCAATGCAAAGTCACACTCAAACCTTTTTTGAAAAACTTCCAGGATTTTAAACTTTCCCCAATATATTCCGGGGCTGCATTTGGAATACGAAATACACCTCCTGGATTATTCTGAAATTACAATATCATGTTGTGCCTGTCAAGACACAGCATGCAAATTCAACATTGCGGCAGGTGCTGCTTACAGCACCACCCGCCACATTGTTGAAGATGCTGGATGCGACCGCCAGGGTGGCGGTCGCATCCTAATTGGCCTAGTGGGACCGCCGCACCTCTGGCGGGCGGTCCCGTTTTCCATTACGGTGGCGGATCGTAATGGGGCCCTTTGTGTTTAATTCTTTGAGGTGCTAAATCGTGTACTGTGTTAAATACAATTGATATATGCATGTTTCTCAAGAATTGGTGGTGGAAATATGTGGGGGAGGACAATTTTTTTAATGTAGAAGCTAAAATGAAAACCAGAGCACCCACTATTGGTCAGTGCTGTTATACAGTTCCTACTAATCTAGTGGGACTGAGTATGTAGAACAACAATACTTCGTAAAACAGACAATGAGTCTTCTCACATAATCAGTAAATGTTAGTCTATTCTGATAGCTCACAGTAGCGCATCCAAACTCCTAAACCTTCAGAGTTATAAATGAGTCAGTAACCTAGAACATGGAAACAGATCTAACCCTATAGTTTGTCACTCATGCATGTCACAAAGAAAAGATACAATATTGCATTTTCAAACATTTATTGAAAAGCTCTGATCTTTACATTTAAAACAAGAACTGCGATTGTAAGAAAGATGAGACATAATATTGCAATAAGCACTATTAGAATAGTGAAAAATACAAACAATTGAATCATGGCTAGCTATTACTAGCCTCTGCTAAAGAGAGCATATCAGGAGTACCCATCTGAAAGGTCTGTTGGAATGACCTAACCCCATACCTTTATAGTGTATAACAGGAAGCAGGATCAGGTCACCCACTAATGCACCTCTGAGAGTACAGCTATCTTCTTTCTCAGGATGAAGTTTGGGTATAGTGGGACTGAATCTCAGCCGCATTCTGTGATGACTCCGGCAGAAGTGAACTTCTCATCAATTTTAGCATGGACTAGTCTTATATAATAAAAACGCAAGCTAATCAAACTATGTCAGAGGTGCAGGACAGCGTTCTAATTAGACTGAAGTATCAAGAACCATCTCTTTGCGAGCACAGAAAATAAGACAATGCCTCATGTTCTGAATTTGTGTGACCCTGGAACTAACTGTGCAGACTACTGGGCATCAATGCCTATCTGTATGGAATATGTGTAAGGCCATTCTCACAAAAGAAAAACATGTGTAAAGCGCTGTTAGAACTGGGATTTCTGGTTGGCTAAGGCTTGCGCCAAAGCCAGGCACAAACCACCACTCTAGTCAGGGCAAGGAAGTCACACGCCAAGATAACCCCTGCTCACCCCCTTGGTAGCTTAGCACGAGCAGACAGGCGTATCCTGGAGGCAATGTGTAAAGCATTTGCGCACGCACACAGCAACAACATCACAGGCACACTACAAAAGGAACTCCACACAAGGTTATATAAAAATATCTTTTGTATTCTCAAAACACATCAGATAGTAATCACACAATATACATTGTGCCAACTGGCACGGGCAATATTCACAAGGGATTATTTACACAGGACAGGGCCACGTGGGCCACTGTCAGGATCAATACTTAGCAGAAATTGGTACAAGTAAAAATAGATCATAAACCTACAACCAGTAACTACTGGTAATCACTGTACTCCACCTCAACCTGTAATATAAACTACATTATGTACAGCCACATCAGGCGCAAATTACATCCTGCGGCAATCTCACCTACATAAACACGTTATGCAATCTCCTCACTAGTCTAAACACATTAGACCCTACCTCCTTAGTATAAATCACAGTGAAGTACAAACTCACTAACACAAACCTCCATAGGTAAAACCATCTCTAGAGGTATCAAACACAGGGTGCGTAAAACATACGAAATGTATTACATTCCCTAGCACCACATTTAGAGCACATCAATCACATTAGGGCCTTGCGCCCTATCCATATACCAGCCCCCATGGCCAACTGGCTATCCAAGAAGGGGCTCAAATTCCCTGTGTCCAGAATGTCAGGGAGCTCTGCCAATGCAGCGCCAGTTCGGGGTACGCCATCTACGCAAACCTAAATGTTGCAGCTGCCCACTACTTGCTGGGCAGCTGAGGATCATCACATGGGGCCTAAACGCTGCAGCTGACACTAAGTGCTGCACTTCTGTGGAAGGCCAGGCACCTCCGTGCCATCTCTGCCCTTCTCAGGGACTCCTAAATCAAAACTGCATCTGTCGTGGGAGCCACCTAGGCTCTGAAATACTGGTGTGTGATCTGGGGTAACACGGACCCCTGAGGACCCCACTGGGACCTTTTAACTAACCCTGCGCCAAGCATGAGAGCCCTCTAGGCTCTGGAAAATAATGGGGGTGGGGGAGCCACCTATGCTCCTGAAGCAAACATGCCCCCTGTCGTTGGGGCGGCCCTCTCGCCAGCGGGGCCGCCCAGGCGCCGACAATGCGCCTCGATATGGCCATTAGCATTGGGACCCCCGTGGGGCCCTCTCGGCCACCATCTCCACGTTGGAGCGGCCCGCAGCACACACGGGGCTGCTCGGACTAAGCACTGTGAGCCCCACTCATCTGGGCTCTCATCTTGCCGGTGCCGTTTCCTCTCGGGGGACAGCGGCGGTACTCTGGGGCTCCCCTCACTCCTGAGAGCTCCGCTAGGCACACCCAGGCGCATCTTCACCCGGTCCCCCTTCTCGGGACCGGTACTGGAAAACAGAGCCGGTGTGGCTCTGCGTGGCTTCTCCCTGGCCGGGGGAGAAGCGGAAGTGGAGCCCTCGATGCTCCGGCCGGTGTCATCGGCCCCGCCCACCTCCTCTACTTCCGGGTCGCGGTAGGCAGCGGCCCGGGGAAAATCTCTCTTGCGGTTTTGGCTGCGGCAGTGAGACGCAGGGTGGGCACCCGCTCTCACTTCAAACAGGACTTCGAGCAAAGTCGCAGGGTGGGCACCCGGGCAGATCAACAACCAAGCGGGCATAATGCAGGGTAGGCACCTGCCAATAAACACAGAAATAAGCGGGGTGGGCACCCGCCATGACGGGGCCATGGGGGAATCCCCACGCTGGGGATTCCCTCTCAAAGGGCCGCCAGGAAAAGGAGCACAGCGCTCCCAGGGGTATTCAGGCAGCTCGAACCTCGTGTGCAAAAGGAGCCAGGTGCCTCTAAAGCAAAGCAAGCCCTCTCAGGGCCAAAGGAAATAAGGTCCAATGATAGGGGGGGGCAATGCAGGGCCCAGGGGCCAGCACACAGGGCACTCCAGCAAGGAGGCAGCCCCCATGGTGGTCCCACCTGGGCCCCACCAGCAGCAGCAGCAGCAGGCCCCCCTGTTAGGATTCCAAAAGTAGAAAAAGGGTCCCAAAGAAGTCCTCCAGCATTCAGAGGTAGGTCATCCGAGGGCTGGGCAGGGTCCAGGGAGGTAAGCCTTCCCCTGGGCCCCAGCAGCAGCACGCCCCTGGTTGTTTCAAGTTAAGCACAAGAACCTTTTTCATGGGGTCACAGACCCTTTTTATACACAGAAATCCTTTGTTTCCAAAGCCTTTGTTTCCAAAGGTGCAGGCAAGGGGCGAACCAGATGCAACTGGTTCTGGAGCACTTTGTTTTGCTCAGCCCCTCTGCCTATTCACAGGATGGTACAAAAGGGGGTGGTGATGGACGGAGCATCTGAATCAATCAAACACTCACACCCAGTCAAAAGATCTGGGTTTAATCCATCACCGTTCTTTAGCCCACTCTGCCACCCCAGTTCAGACATGGCTATATGCAAATCAGTCTGACCCTGTGCCTCATGGGAACAGTCCAGCCCGAACTGCCAAGCCATATCTTCCCTGGACCGGAAACAAGCTTCTGAGGACCGGTTTCTGGCATTCCAGCCGTCTTCAGCCAGGCTTGCTTGAATCCAGTGGCAAAGTGAGCAAGGGACTCACGTCTGAGCATACCCTGCCACACTTATGGCGGCCAAAAGCGGTACAAAAGGGGGTGGTGATGGACGGAGCATCTGAATCAATCAAAACTCACACCCAGTCAAAAGATCTGGGTTTAATCCATCACCGTTCTTTAGCCCACTCTGCCACCCCAGTTCAGACATGGCTATATGCAAATCAGTCTGACCCTGTGCCTCATGGGAACAGTCCAGCCCGAACTGCCAAGCCATGTCTTCCCTGGACCGGAAACAAGCTTCCGAGGACCGGTTTCTGGCATTCCAGCCGTCTTCAGCCCGGCTTGCTTGAATCCAGTGGAAAAGTGAGCAAGGGACTCACATCTGAGCATACCCTGCCACACTTATGGCGGCCAAAAGCGGTACAAAAGGGGGTGGTGATGGACGGAGCATCTGAATCAATCAAACACTCACACCCAGTCAAAAGATCTGGGTTTAATCCATCACCGTTCTTTAGCCCACTCTGCCACCCCAGTTCAGACATGGCTATATGGAAATCAGTCTGACCCTGTGCCTCATGGGAACAGTCCAGCCCGAACTGCCAAGCCATGTCTTCCCTGGACCGGAAACAAGCTTCCGAGGACCGGTTTCTGGCATTCCAGCCGTCTTCAGCCCGGCTTGCTTGAATCCAGTAGCAAAGTGAGCAAGGGACTCACGTCTGAGCATACCCTGCCACATATGGCGGCCAAAAGCGGTACAAAAGGGGGTGGTGATGGACGGAGCATCTGAATCAATCAAACACTCACACCCAGTCAAAAGATCTGGGTTTAATCCATCACCGTTCTTTAGCCCACTCTGCCACCCCAGTTCAGACATGGCTATATGGAAATCAGTCTGACCCTGTGCCTCATGGGAACAGTCCAGCCCGAACTGCCAAGCCATGTCTTCCCTGGACCGGAAACAAGCTTCTGAGGACCGGTTTCTGGCATTCCAGCCGTCTTCAGCCCGGCTTGCTTGAATCCAGTGGCAAAGTGAGCAAGGGACTCACGTCTGAGCAAACCCTGCCACACTTATGGCGGCCAAAAGCGGTACAAAAGGGGGTGGTGATGGACGGAGCATCTGAATCAATCAAACACTCACACCCAGTCAAAAGATCTGGGTTTAATCCATTCACCGTTCTGGCACAGGGTCAGACTGATTTGCATATAGCCATGTCTGAACTGGGGTGGCTGAGTGAACTAAAGGATGGTGATGGATTAAACCCAGATCAGTTGACTGGGGGTGAGAGTTTGATTTGTTCAAACGCTCCGTCCATCATCCCCTTTTGTATCGCTTTGTTCGCCCTAAGTGTGGCAGGGTATGCTCAGACGTGAGTTCCTTGTTCACTTGGCCACTGGATTCAAGATAGCCTCGCTGATGAGGATTATGAATCCGAAACCGGTCCCAGGATGCTTGTTTCTGGTCAAGGGAAGACATGGCTTAGCAGTTCGGGCTGGACTGTTCCCATAAGGCACAGGGTCAGACTGATTTGCATATAGCCATGTCTGAACTGGGGTGGCTGAGTGAGCTAAAGAATGGTGATGGATTAAACCCAGATCAGTTGACTGGGGGTGAGTGTTTGATTTGTTCAAACGCTCCGTCCATCATCCCCTTTTGTATCGCTTTGTTCGCCCTAAGTGTGGCAGGGTATGCTCAGACGTGAGTCCCTTGTTCACTTGGCCACTGGATTCAAGATAGCCTGGCTGATGAGGATTATGAATCCGAAACCGGTCCCAGGATGCTTGTTTCTGGTCAAGGGAAGACATGGCTTGGCAGTTCGGGCTGGACTGTTCCCATAAGGCACAGGGTCAGACTGATTTGCATATAGCCATGTCTGAACTGGGGTGGCTGAGTGAACTAAAGAATGGTGATGGATTAAACCCAGATCAGTTGACTGGGGGTGAGTGTTTGATTTGTTCAAACGCTCCGTCCATCATCCCCTTTTGTATCGCTTTGTTCGCCCTAAGTGTGGCAGGGTATGCTCAGACGTGAGTCCCTTGTTCACTTGGCCACTGGATTCAAGATAGCCTGGCTGATGAGGATTATGAATCCGAAACCGGTCCCAGGATGCTTGTTTCTGGTCAAGGGAAGACATGGCTTGGCAGTTCGGGCTGGACTGTTCCCATAAGGCACAGGGTCAGACTGATTTGCATATAGCCATGTCTGAACTGGGGTGGCTGAGTGAACTAAAGAATGGTGATGGATTAAACCCAGATCAGTTGACTGGGGGTGAGTGTTTGATTTGTTCAAACGCTCCGTCCATCATCCCCTTTTGTATCGCTTTATTCACAGGATGGGCCAGGGACATCAGACACACCACAGGGGGTGGAGCCAGCATTGTGGAGGGACGGCCCAGCCCTATTCAGGTCCCAGGTGCACTCCTCCCTTCCATCAACATGCAGATCTCTCCATTCACCACCGGGGCCGACCCATTCTGACTCCTGGAGCCAGGCACACCAGCCAGCTTCAGCCAATCACAAGCCAGGCAGTCAATTCACATTTACTGCACAGACATTCCAACTTCTAGAAGTGGCACTTCTCCACTAGACACAATAAATCCGCGCACATCGCGCAGCATTTAATCACACGAGTTCGCACATACCAAACTCTACCCTGCACTCCCCACACATCACAAACTACCATGGTCCCACATATTCCCATGGGAGGGCAGGCCACTCTCACCACACATACACAGAGAGCTCACGCACTTTACACTGGACCACAGGGAAAAGTGCGCGGAGGCCTAAAATCACCATTACCAGGTTACAGAAACAGGCTAAGCAAATGCAAAAAGTTTCGGGGTGAACCTGCCAAAAGGGCCAAGTCCAACAAGCACCATTGAAAAATGAGGCTAAGTTAGCACGAGAACTAGAATGATTATATAATTCTTATATAGTGCATAGATATCCATAGGGCTTCCCAACGCTCAGGACAGGTTTCAGCAGTCTGGATATGTGACCTAAAATAGCCAGGTTTTTAGCTCCTTGCAGAAAGTGGATATAGAAGTGCAGCATCTAAGGGACTCAGGGAGGGCATCCCACATCTTGGGGCCCAGGAAAGAAACAAACTGCCACCCATCCGAGAGCGTCTAACTCTAGGCACTATGAAGAGAGACTGGTTACTTGAGCGCAGTGTGCGTAGGGGATGGTAAGCACAAGATTTTGTTTGAACCACAGTTCCTAGTGTAGCTTGATTTTATTCATGAAGCAAATTACTTTGACGTTGATTTGCTTGTCATGAAGGAAACCAGATACAGAAGAAATTTGAGAAGCCAGAATAGGAGCCTTGTGGCTGTGTTTTGGACTACCTGAAGACGTCTAATCATTGTCTTGTCAGCCCCCAGGTATAAGATATTGCCATAATACAAGCCTAGATAGTATCCTGGCCTGGATAAAGGTTCTCTGAGCAGAGAAGGGAAGTATCCGTAAGATCCTTTGAGCCATTTCATAGTGTGCAAAGGAGGAGGATGCAAGTTTAGCTACTTGTGGCTTTATGGACAAGGTGGAATCCAGCCAAAAGCCCAGTTTCTTTACCTTGTTGACAGTTTTGGGGAGGGCTCCCAGAGTAACAGGCCAATGTTGGGGACCCTAGAGTTGGGGGTTCTTACCCAGTATCAGAACTTCAGTCTCCATTTAATTTTAGGGAGCTGGTATTCATTCCAGCAGAGACAAGGTTGAGGCAAAAGTAAAGATTTTCAGCGCTAGCTTTCTGCTGAGACGACAAATAGAAAATGATCTAGGTGTACTCTGTGTATGAGAATAAGGTCAATCTACAACTTTTCACTAGGTCCGCCAAAGGGCGGACATAAATATTGAAAAGCATGGGGCTGAGGGCAGATCCCTGTGGAGCGCCAATAGTGAGTGAGTGAGGACTGGACACTGTGTTAGTGAAGAAGACCTGGAAGGTACGGTTCATCAGAAAGGAGTTTAACCAGTCAACAGCCATGCCTTGATGGCCTAGTATAGCCAGTCTTTCGGCAAGAATGTCATAAGACACAGTGTCAAAAGCTGTGCTTAGATCAAATAGGATCAGCGCACCTGTGCCTCCCCTAACCAGGAGTCGCCGTAGATGTTTCATGACTCCTAGACGGGCAGCTTCTCTGCTCAGCTCTGAATCCTGACTGAGGGGAGTGGAGGGTGTTCTGGGCTTTCACATATGTGCTAAGTTGAGTGTTAATGTGCTTTTACAGAATCTCGAGAGGATAGACAACAAATAAATTGGTCTGTAGTTGGCCCAGTTAGATGATACAGACCATATATTTGGACTCTTTCCTTTGCTATGGTCTATAATGGCCTAAACATCCAGGGTTACTGGCCACGAGTTAGTTGAGGACGCGGGCAAAGTCCTTTGAGGAAAGTGTGACGATAAGAACAGTCCCACCCGATAACTTTATGTAGCCTAAACAATACATAGGCCATTATAGAACATAACTAAAGAAAGAGTCTAAATATATGATATATGGTCTGTTTCAGTTGTGTGCATGTTTCCTACTGCATTACTGTACGAAAGCTGACGCTATAGGGAGCAATAGACCATCTGAAGAAAAAGGGATAATCACAAATAATGGTACTGAAGAAAGCCGACTGACCTAGAGGGCATTTAAAACGGCTGAAACATGTCGACCACAGATGTAGGGGGTCAATATGCCCGCAGAACATCGCTTGGGTTTTAACCATGCCAAAGGACCAACCCATTAAAGAATTTAATAGGATCCAGCTGGCAATTTTAAAATGTAATCCCTATCATTTAGATCAAGCTCTCCACGTACAAACGCGTCAAGCTCGGCCACCCACACTAGATGAGTAGGTCCTGGGTCTGATGATGAGGCAGGCCATGGGTGGTACATGTGAGTGAGGATCCAACAATATATCCTACACAATGTACTGATCACACTGATTTACCTGGGTGTAGATCTTGCACATAGTAGAGATATAAACTGGGCATGTAACAATCTAACAGACAATAATTTTGGTTCGGTAAGCCAGGGTAACCCTCACTAATGGTATATATGTAGTTCCATTACCATCAGGATTTGATGTGGGACAGCCATTATGAATGAACAAAAATAGAACCAAAATAGTGACCAGAAGAAACAGCACAATTGGGATGCCTCTAAAAATAGCATATGAACAAAGAACAGAACTCCAATCACAGCCTGAAATGTAGAAACAAATCCAGACCCAATCACTTTAAAAAAGTGTTCCACTCCAGCGGTGTTTAAAGCATGAAAGATGCAGTGTATCCGTTCAATAAAAACATGGTAACTGAGTGCGCAGAAGGAATTGTACTTTAGCCGAGGAATGGGCAACTTGGAGATCAAAGGTTTCTAGGGCAGATGTTAATCCTTTTGAAACAGTAAGGCCTTCAGTCTGCTCAATCTATCACAGTTAATTTGTGAAAGGGGACCGCAGATCACAAAGTAAGTTCCCTAAGAAAATGTGTAGGAGGAAATAAGACATTCATACAGCAAATCATAACCTTGCAAACAGTGTCAATATAAGAGAAACCCAGCTTCATCCCACAGCAGCTCTGATCATTTCAAATCAAACAACTTGTAATCTTCCTTATATGTTATTCTGTCACATTGGTGTTAATCTTGTAATCTTGTAGAATGTAGAATGGCTAGAGCCTGGTGCTTGGTTCAAAGGTGCGGAGAGCAGTTGGAGAGATATGTAGTGGTTTGCTCTGCTCCTGTCTCCTGTGTAGTTTACCTGTAATACACTAATCTAATCTCTAACTACGACTACAAGATTATTACAACACAACTGCCATTTGAAGGTAACACAAATTTAGGCGTTATCATTTGCTCCGGAACACCCTTCAAATAACATCCAAGATTAGCCATTACAGACACCATGAAGTGTTATCTCCCTGCAAATGTAGGAGTGTCCTAAAGAAGTTCCACAATTAGACTAACAAAAACTTCTTCGTTGTGTATTCTTTTGAACTGAAATGGCAAAAACCAAGCTTCATGTAAAAAATGTGCACCTCTTTCTTTATACCTGCCCACAGGAAAGTGGTGGTGAAATTAAACTTTGATATTGGTAAACACATTAATCTGTGAACTAGCCTTGTGCCTGAAGGTGTGTCAGCTACAGTAAAAGGCAATGTATCTAAGCATTGTATATTAAGCATTGTGTAAGTGGATTCCTTTTTTGCCATAATTTTCTGCATACGTGTCAAATTATGAGGCTAGAACAATTCAGTGAATTTAAATATTTCCATTGGCACTCTATTTGATGTTAAAACCTGCAATGTCCAACTTATCTGTAAAATCTATCTTAACTGATTTTGACCATTTTTAAGCCTAAACATGTCCTTTTGTATAACATCAAGTGCAGATGAAATAATGTCATTTAAAATATAAATAAGTGTGGCAATGTAGTAATTCCATTAATCGACAAGTGCAAATGCTTTTTCAATATTTTCCTTATCAATTTGTCTTAGCCTTTCATCAGCTTCGTTTTGAGAAATTTTCCAAACTTCATTGTATGTAGTATAAAAAAAAAGTTTATGACGAGGAGCTCTGGGATGTAAAAGAAAATCTTGGAAACCCATATCCGAGAGTAGTGATAAATGATCTTTAACTGCGGACAAGCTGGAATGTTCTAAGCATTGCTTGCATAACTTTCCTACGCTATAAGTAGTAATCACTCCTGAGGGTTGTGACTGAATATACCTGGGGTCAGGCCTGCTTGCCGTAAACCCCTTGGGAGAGTTTTAAATAAAAACGGACCTTGCATCCATTAGTGTCAATGGCCATAATAACCACCCATCTGAAGCAGAATGGGATGAGTTGTATGCACCATTCTACACCATCTCATTGACCTGTAGTTCCGTTAAATTAAGAAACTGTTGCCAACTATTACATTTTGCAAAAGAGGGAATTCTTGGCATATTTAGATTATTAATGTTACCTAAACCAAGACGTAGTCTGTACTGTTTTGTTTAGAAATATAATTTGGCGAGGGATCTGACAAGCCCGAAATAAAGCATCAGTGCCTTGGGCCTGCCAGTGTTGTGTTCCCCAAACAGATTTAAGCTCATCATTTTCCTTCGAATATTCATGACCATATATGGCCAGTTGTGAAATAAATGAATAGTTTTATATGTGTGAACATATTCTTCTCAGGCAAAGATGTAATCTTATAATAATAATAAGACACAGGATCTGTAGGGACTTGACCAGAATAATGAGGGAATTTTTTCAGATATAATTTTGGCCTACCCGCAGCTGGTGTCGGACCGTGTTCTAAGTGTGAATAATTAGAAATAGAACGTGGAGTACTAGCTCTGTGTAATTAGTGATGTGCATAATGATAGCAACAAAACATTTCACTATAATTTGCAGAATTCAAATACAAATCCTGATTTGGACTGGTTAAAGCAAGGAGAGGGATTTCATGGAGGGTAGGGAGCGGTTTGAATGAACTACCCAGAATACCCAGTGGTCTGCTGTGTAGGACTGGCCACGTGGTGTAGCTTGATCAAATCAATTGAAACAAGTCTGTTGTGCTTGCAACCAGTGAGTGGTGGCAAAATCTCAGTTTGAGTACCTTTAATAGCAAGGACAGGCACTGGTACACTGTAGGACGGGCCAAACTTTTTGTTGTCTGTAATATTCTCACAGACTAGATCCCCAACTACAGGAATCCAGCTAGAAGTTGCTGATTTCTCCCCTTCCCTTTGTCAGTGTCAGAACGTTTAGAATTCAAATTGGGGTGCTCATCTCTGAAGTCTTGTAATTCCTGCAAGACAGTGAAATGTTCATTGATGTCAAAGGTAGCATCTCCAGCCACTGTACCAGAGTTATCAAGATCTGGAACATACATTTCGGATCCCAAATAGAATCTTGTATGGGGTCCAGTCTCCCAAAACCTTCTAGGCAGGTTATTTAAGGCTCGCTGGACTTCATGCAGGCGATGATTCCAACTACGACCTGAACTAAGTACTCTAGCTGTTAAGGACTGCTTTAAGTCATGTTTTTTCCATTCCACTATCGAATTTCTATCAGGATGATAGAGGAAGGAATTATGCACACCACCACCCATGGTGCCCATAGTATCTTGGTAAGCCATAGACGTGAAAGCCAGTCCCTGGTCCTAGTGGAATGCTGCTACTGCATATATACAAAAACTTGCAAATCTTTAATAACAGTTCTCAGCTGATCTCTGTGGCCAAACCCAAAGAGAATTAAAACAAGAATCTACAGCCACTGAGATAAATTTAAAGGAACCATCCGAATGGAGTGGTCCGCAGTGATCTAAATAGAAGCATTGTAGGGACTTGTTAGAAACGAGCAGAGGTGTCTGCCGTGGGCGTGCAGCAGTGGAAGTTTTAATTTGCTGACAATTGTCACAAAGTAGGACATATTTTATTTTTCTGTTCATAAAGACTCTGCCACCAGTAGTGTTATGTTTATTGAAGAGTTCTAATCTTTGCAAATAAAGCATGAACTGCAGTTGTAGGAAAGATGAGACATATTATTGCAATGAGCACTATTAGAATAGTGAAAAATTCAAACAGTTCAATCAGGGTAATTGTTCTTAATGTTGCTAATGTTACTCCCATCTATTGCTAGCCTTTATGCTAAAGAGAGCATATCGGGAGAACCCATCTGCACGGTGTTTTGGAATGACCTAACCCCATAACTTGACCGTGTATATCAGGAAGCCAGGATCATTGCATCCACAGATGCACCTCTGAGGGTGCAGCTATCTTCCTTCTGAGGATAAAGGTCAACGACAGTGGGTCTGCATCTCAGCAGTGTTCCGTGATGACTTTTGCAGAAGTGAACCTCTCACCAACTTCAGCATGGACATGGTTTATATAATAAAACAGCAAACTAATCAAACCGTGTCAAAGGTGCAGGAACGCATTTTAATTAGACTGAAGCAGAAGAGTTGTCTCTTTGAGAGCAAAGAAAATAAAACAATGCCATAATGTTCTGAATTTGTGCACCCCTGGAACTAACTCAGCAGACTACCCGGTGTCATTGCCTATGTGGAAGGAATGTGTGTAAGGCCATTCTCTCAGTAGAAAAACATGTACAAAGCACCATTAGAAAATGAGGCTAAGTTAACAAAAGAATTAGAATGGAAGCTAAAAGCAAACCGCATAACAGTGCATTGAGACAAGCTGCTCCATGTAGCTCAAAGTCTTTATTGATTGTCATCCATTCGTCAATTAATTCATCCAGTCATGCCCCACCATCCAACAATGTGCAGCCCTGTCTCTAATCCTCCTTCAATGAGTGGGAAAGGTCCTTTAATGAAAAATTGTTGTAAAATGCACCATATTTGCAATTTATTCCAACATCTTCTTGGGGGAGAGTTCCACTAAACACCCTTAACAGTAAGATCGCTCTCAGTGCTTGCTACATGCAGTAGCGGGCCGGTCTGACAAAAGGTGTAAGTGCTGCTTTTGGTACTTAGTCTGGCCCTGTCGCTCACTCTTATAAAGTGTTATTTAACCCCTTCCATGCTGCCGTCGGCCATTGGCCGACGGCAGCACTACCTCGCTGGTGCTGCCGCCGGCCAATGGCCGACGCGGCCCCGCCCGTTTTGCGGAAGTGCCGCACTTCCGCAAAATCGGCGGCGCAGCCGAGGGTTTAACTAAAGTGACTATGGCCATTTTAAAGGGTATTTCCAGTCAGGGTAAGAGGTGGGGAAGAAGGGTGGTTAGAATGGGAGATCAGGTGTCCAAAACGGAGACTTTCTCACAGAGCGTTAGTGACTTGCACCTCACAAAGACATTTGGGTTTCTTATTGATTTGTTACATTTAAGGATTGCATCAGAGCACATTACCTCCTCAATCAAACCTAACCCCAGTCCTTACTAGTCACACCTTTCCCCAGGCACCACATGGGAAGGAAAGCACAACTTTCCACTCTCACTCTTGTGTTCTGAACTTCTTCATGAAAATTCCACCTTTCTACCTCGAGCCAAAAAAGTGAGGGTAGGGTTGCCACCTTTCCAAGAGAAACATATGGACATTTGTTGTTGCAAGAGTCTGCAAAGTTCAGGAGTGATATTAAATAGGACTTTAAACAAAACCGTCCGTATTCATTTGTAACATTACTTTTCTGTCTTTGTTTACTTTAATTATTACTCATGAATCATTAACGCACCCATAGAACACATCTAAAAGTGTTTTATATTTATATTTGCTGTTTGTAATATGTAGATAAAGCCTAAAAAATACCGGCTTTAGGCTATTTTGCTCCTTTTGGTGATGTTCCTTGGCGAAGGAGCCTGCTCCATATTTATGAGGCAGCACCAAGCCACTTTTTTTGGCTAAATACTGCCTCGTAAATATCGTTCCCTTTAACACAGTTTTCTGCTTTAAAAGGGCGTGCAATGGGCGTTGTTAGGGGCGTTCCCAGCAACATCCATAGCTTTTTGACACTGCCCCAGATTTATGAAAAATCGTAAATCTGAGGCGCACCAAAAACGTACGCCACCCCAGGGGAGTCGTAAGGGAGGCACAACAAGGAGAAATATCTTTATTCTGCAGCACACATAGAAAGAGGAACAAGCCTCTTATGATTCTTTTTGTGCAGGAAGGTTCCTGCACAAAAATAATCATCCCCACAACGCTGGCACCCTTGCACGTTTGCGCACAGCAACGTATTGGGCGCCGACGCAGTGGAAAAGGAGAGAATGCGTTGTATCTGATAAATACAGCACATTCCTGCCCTTTTCTTTTACTGTAGGGCTGCAGCAGGAAGGGCTGCGGCACTGCCCTGGAGTAGTATCAAAAAGAACATCTGGAGGGTGGAGTATAGCTGCAAGACTGGCATGTCATGCATGTCAACACTTTCAGGCTGCAAAGATGATGGGGGGATGCATAAATCAAGTTAATTTATTTACCTGCTGACTTACAATGAAGCTGAGGCAATTTTATGCAGGAGACAGCAATGGTAATGCCGTTTTGGGCTTTAAAAAAATCCAGATACTCGCGCTTGAATTGGGTCTGCATGTATGCAATGCTCGGTAGCACAAACCCCATTTAGAACGGCACACATACCCTGGAAACTACTGAGATGAGCGGGGCTCTTTGCAGCGGAAACCAGTTACTGTTCAGGGAAGGATATTGGAACTTCCCTTTTCGCCAAGTGGCAGTGGGACCCTGTTATCATGATGTATTACCCGCCATAGTCACAGGATATGAAGGTACTCTGAAAAGAGATGTCTGTTTAATTTAGCTCTCCTTCACTTTATGACAGAGAGAGTGATAGTAATGGCTACCTTTTTATTAGCAAACATATGGAGATTATGGACAGAGCGCTGAAACTTTTCAGACACTCACCCCCAGTCACAGATCTGGGATGAATTCATCATCATTCTTTAGCTCACTTCGCCACCTCAGTTCAGACCCAGCTATATGCAAATCAGTCTTGACCCTGTGCCTCATGGGAACAGTCCAGACCGAACTGCCAAGCCATGTCTTCCCTGGACCGAACAAGCATCCTGGGACCGGTTTCGGGCTAACAGCCCTCATCAGCCAGGCTAACTTGAATCCAGTGGCAAAGTGAGCAAGGGACCCATGTCTGGTACGCCCTAAGTTGGCAGGGTATGCCCGGACGTGGGTCCCTTGCTCACTTTGTCACTGGATTCAAGCTAACCTGCTGATGACGGCTGATTAGCCAGAAACCGGTCCCAGGATGCTTGTTTCCGGTCTAGGGAAGACATTGCTTGGCAGTTTGGGCTGGACTGTTCCCATGAGGCACAGGGTCAGACTGATTTGCATATGGCGATGTCTGAACTGGGGTGGCGGAGTGAGCTAAAGAATGATGATGGATTAAACCAAGATCAGTTGACTGGCGGTGAGTGCTTGCAATGTTCAACACTCCGTCCATCATCTCCTTTGGTTTTTCTTTGTACCCCCTAAGTTGGCAGGGTATGCCCAGACGTGGGTCCCTTGCTCACTTTACCACTGGATTCAAGCTAGCCTGGCTGATGACGGCTGATTAGCCAGAAACCGGTCCCAGGATGCTTGTTTCCAGTCCAGGGAAGACATGGCTTTGCAGTTCGGGCTGGACTGTTCCCATGAAATACAAGCTCTCTCCTAAGCTTTATTATATATTTTTTTTAATAGCACGGCACGCCACAGTGGCAGCCACGCCTTTGGTTTATCTGCGGTGCCGAACGCGGCAGCTTGTTTTTTTTTTTAACAATTTATTCACTTTTTTCTTGTTGTTTACAAGCGCCCCATGTAGTGCTTTCACATTAATAGACGAGCCGCGTCTAAAGAAAGGTCTGCAGCTGCTATTAAAGTGAAACCGTGACATGGGGCACTTTTACAAAAAAAAATCATTTGTTTATCAAACAAATGCATTTTGTTGTAAAATGGTCCCGTACTGCACTTTCACTTTAATGGCAGCTACACCCCTTTTGTTAGATGCGGCTCGTTGAAAGAAGGAGGCTAGGCCTCTATTAACATGAATGAGTGGCATGGGGTGCTTGTAAACAACAAAATATATTTGCAATGCAATAGGTCTCGCATTTGCAAGAATTTAAGCTACTGTCATTTACAATGCCAATAGCTCAAACTCTTGTAAATGCGAGACCTATTGCATTGCAAATGCTTGTTCCTGTTTGCAGCTAAACCAAACCTATTTGCGGCGGCACAAATCTCCACCACAGTGGCAGAGATCTCCGCATACATGTGTAAAGTTACATGTAGTAAGTAACGTTACACCTGTAAATATGGCTCAACCTCCTGTTATTCCCACAGTGGCAAATACTTCCACTACAGGGGTGGAGAGCTCAAACCAGGATGTGGAATCCTACATGTGAAAAGTTACATGTATTAACTATTTGGCTTCAAACCCTGCTTTCAGGAGATGCAAGTATACACTCTGGAGTATGTTTACGCTCGGAAATGGTCAATAGCCAAAAGTAGTACATTTGCTCCAAAGTGTAAGAGTACATTTACAGGGGTAGATGTACTCATGTGTAAATTTACGTGTGTGAATAGGTCCCAAAAGCTGAAATTTGTTTTCCAATAAACTGCACATGAGTCATGGCCACACTAATGACATTGATGACACCCACCAATGCACCTGTGTGCAGTTAACACACTGTATGGTCATTGGCCATGCGGTTTACCAGGCATGCAGATGTGCTCAATGACCATCTATATTTGGTGCACGGAATGACTGAAAGGCATGTAACCAACATAATTCTTTGCTGCAGTCCATAATATCTGCATTCCAAAAGCACACATAAAGATGCTACAAGGCATGTCAAAGACATGCACTCTGCACCTTACTTTCACATGTGCTCTTTGTCCCTGTATGTAGTGGTCATATCCATGCGATGTGACTAACACATTTTGGTTTGTGCAAGTCCAAGCCAGCTTTGTACATAAAATGCTCGACCTCAAGATCAATCTCCAGAAGCCATACAATATTGATAAAAGAGGACATGCACGTTCCCATACATCCACCCTGGATTTTGGGGCATTCCCAGATTTACAAAGACTTGTAAACCTAGAAATTCTTCAAAATGCTATGCCTTCCCTAGTGAGGCTTAGAAAAGTAGAAATATCTTTATTTCTACTCGTTACTTTAGCTTTCCATGTGTGCTGAATTTTGTAGCACACATAGAAAGAGGAAAATGGAGTTAACAAAAGTTTTTGTGCAGTAAGGTGAGCCCTTCCTGCACAAAAATAATCTTGCTTAAAACGCAGGCACCCTTGCACTGTGGTGCAAGGGTGCCTTCATTGGCACTATGCAGCTCACAGTGCGCCAGTGCTAGGAAGCCACAGAAATGTGCCATATCATAGTTGATATGGCGCATTTATTCTGTCTCCCTTTCACGCAGCGCACTGCAGAAACATTACTTGCTGCCATGCGTTGCATGAAAAATGATGTGTAATTCTGCCCCATGGTATTTTCGAAAACTTTGATGCTCAAAAACTAGTCATGGATAGACATGAATAGCATAACCCCAGTTAGGGTGGTTTAAACTTGAATGCTAATGACAAGGGTAACTCGTCATGGAGTTTCCATTGATTTCAATGGAAACTACATGGAAGATTATCAGGGACCTTAGCATCCAAGTGGTTAAGATTCAAAAAAGGGCTTGTACGTGGTATGACACATTAAAGTATTGTACTTGGTGCAAGACCTTTGAATGAGCAAGTTATCTAAACCAATATTCTAATGTGAGGTGTTGTTAAGCAGTGTTTTCTTTCTAGGACTGTGCCACTTAGCCAACATATTGACAAGCTCATTACTGCCCTTTTCAGAGTTGGTCTGGTCTTCTCCATCATCCTGGTTGCTCCTGGGTCTCGACAATGGTGGTTAGCCAACAAATCCTAGTGTGATTTGCTCGAGAATAGTCATCCAAAGAGACACTCGCTTTTTTGGTCAGTGCTGGCAATATCTGTAACACAACAAGACATTTGTGCAGCAACACAGATTTTTACACTAATTTCTTTTTATCTTACCTACTTAAGGTTTAAGCGCCATGCTCTACTTCTGTTCTTGGCTTTAGAATGCAGATGGTGGTATCCCAAGTCAATTCTTTTACCTTGAGAGTTGGTGGTGGTGCAACAACTTGGATGCGCAGGCTGTTTACAAGCCAAAATCATTGAATTGGAACCACACATTGTGTATTGTTGGTTTTTCATAGGCCTTTGATTGAGTTCCATAAGCTTTTTAATGGACTAAATAATTAGCAATGAGACCCATGCAGGATCTGGTGTATTACCTGAACTGTACATAACGACATTGCCATTGAATAAGAACCCAAAACCAAGATTGGAGAGCTATAGAATCAGGTTTCGCAGGTGTACGGCAAAGTGGTTTGTTGGGCTCAGAATTGTTAGTTTTTAAAGATTTTTATTGCGTTTATAAAAGGAGAACAGTCTCATAATAAAGACAGTGCAAAACAAGATGAGGAATTTGAACTGTCCGTAGGCATTTTAGGTGAACAGATAAAATGATGAGAGAAGGATTAAGGGATAGAAGAAGAGGAAAGGAGATTAGCTAAGACAGGGATACCATTAATATGGGTTATAAATGTATTTCTGTAAATGGTGAATATTAAAGAGATATTTAGGAGTGTAGGGATGATGCTTCAGTAAATGCTAGTAAGCAAGAAATAGATTGTATCTACACTTGTTTGGAGTTTGAGATATATCGATCCAATTTGGCCTCCTCATTTTTAGGTTGAGCGTTCGAGACCTCGTGTATATACTTTAGTATATACTTATATGTGTATGTACTTTGTGGGCTCTTGAGATCAGCCATATGACTTGTCTGCTTCCACTTAGGGACTTTTGTTTCTGTTCAAATGCCTCTATTTAACTGTCTTGATAGAAAACGACCATCAGAGGTCAGTAAAATACCAAAATCACTTTAGCATTCTCTAGATTCCAGTTAATTGAAATTATCTTTCACGAGCACCGTTGACAATATTTTTTAAATCTTGTATTTTCAGTGATATGACCACCGAAGGCCCTGATTTTATATTATAAACAGAGCTTTGGACTATAGCATTTCCCTCTGAAAGGTAATATTTCTCTCCATGTGTTCTCATGTCTGGCGTGTCATGCAGTTTGATGCTTACTTTCCCTCCATGGTAAAGAACAGTAGATGTTTCATCACCCAGGCTAATGTGCTCCATAGCTAAATACATATAAGGTCCCAAAGGCGAGACCGATTGCATTGCAAATGCCTGTTAATATTTTTATTACTCGGGTCAGGCCCATAATCTTCCATGGCTGGGACAGATAAGAATTGCAGTCCAATTCTATGCAGCTATCCTCTTGTTATGAGAGCATAGTCATTGGGCTTCAAAAAGAATTAGACATGCTAGCAATTCAGGGCAATACAAAAAACTAGATCCTGGAATATGGAAAATCATTCTTTGAGAGTCACCAGTCTATTTATAATCATTGCTTTCTGGTAATGAGAAACCATCCTGGGAGCAAATGCCTCAAAGGGTTTATAGTATGTTTCGCAATGGTTTCTATGGTCATTGTCGAAAGCTTATCCTGTCAGATTAGTCTCTGGGATAATGTATCAGTGCTCAGTCCGTACCATGTTCGCCAAAATCAATCCGTACCCTGGAGGGACTACTGGTTTGGCCCTTATCTGAACTATAAAGGGATATCACACTTGTATCTATTCACTGGAAGCTATGGGCCTAATTATATGTTTGGTGGTCCATAGAACTGCCAAACTTGTGGTTGAGGTGCAGTGGTGGTCGGGGACCGTCACACCAATGGTTCGACCACCATATTACGAGTACATCGGTCGGACCATGAGAGGACCCCTTCAGCCATCAGGGATTTGCGATCCCTCGTGCAGCAGTCTAGAGGCTGCAATATGCTTGGCAGTGCCGCATATTATAAGTTTCCTCACTGTGACCCTAACCACGGCGGTGAGGCTGCATTGAAAAGGGTAATGGTGAGGAAACAAAGGGGGCCCTACAAGGCCCCCTGGTGTTTCAGGCACATTGAATGCATGCAGGGGGGACCCATCTTGTGCACCCGTGTGCATGCACCCCCTTTCCTGCATGGCAGTCCATGCCATGCAGGAATTAGCTTGAACGTTCCCATTGTGGTGCCTTTTTAAAAGCCACTGCCGTGGTAATGCCAAAGGATCGCCCGCCGGACTGTGAGGAAACTTGTAATCTGGCAGGCAGCAGGCAGTCAGGTTTGGTGGCGTGGTGGCCCGCTCCCGCAGCGCCAGACTCATAATCAGGCCCTACGTTTGTTTCAACTTGAGCAGAGGAGCTTCTAGTGACTTTGATCTGGTACTTTTCTATCCACCAAACCCATAGTTATGATGGCAAACACCAAGTCAACTTTGTATACTCCAGATGCCCAGTTTCAAAGTTCCAGACTGGAAAATGTATAGATCAATTACATTTTTGCAGACAAGGTTACCAATATAATATTTAAAGCAACACTGAAAAAGATTACTAAAGACTGTTCTTGATGGTAGATGTTAATACCTTGAGGGGGTAAAAACGTAAGAGCATTTTAGTGTACTTTATAGTTCAGAACCCACTATTAAGATCTATGATCACTTCACAGACTTCTATTGGAAAACAATAGTCATATGTTGCCTAGGACACTCTTTTACATGTGCTATGGGTGAGCAGATGGATGAACATACCAAGAGAAAGTTGCTTTTATCGTTTCAATGGCGATGTGTCAGAAATCTTGGATCATATGTTCAGAATACCCAAGACCACAATGCTTCCTTGAAAGGCTTATGACAACAATAGTTATTTACTTGAAGCTTGTGGGTCCAAAATCACTTCTGCCCAATTCTCCATCTTCGCGTATGCGGTGTTTTGTGGATAATTTCTTGATCATATAGTCACAGAAGATACTCATTATACACTAGAAATCACACAGCATACAATTGTAGATGGAAAAGCTTTCCAATTTGCCCCTGGAAAGGCTGAAATAATAAGAAACAATATTATAGCTAGGCATAACTCTAAGCAAAATGTCTGGGCTTAGATAGATGAAGAGAAGAAATATCTAAGAAATAAGAACATTCAGATTGAAGTGCATCTTTAATCAAAGACAACGGCAGGAAAGTAATCTGAAGACAGTACTCTTTCACTTCTGCTCAACATGATAGTGAGGAACTGATTATAGACATACCCTAGAGTCCGTGTTTAATTTGAGCCGGTGGTTTCCAGGGCTCGGCACCAGCACTTAAATATCAGCACCGGCTCTAGCGACAGTCCACCACGTGCACGGTCTTAAATTTTTTAGATGAGCATAACGGTGTTTATTAAGACAATATATATTGTAAATGAATAATAGCTGCTTCTCACGGCATTATTATTGCTTTTGTGTGATCTAAAATAGTCTGATTTGTCACACTTGTAGGAGTGTGAGGGTTACTTAGGTGTTATAATGTTAATGCCATTGGCAGCGCTGCCTGGGCAATGTGTGGCACAAGCTGCAGTGGCATTCTGAGAAGGGCCCTGGCACTTAATTGTTTACAAATTAAGCACTGCCTTGAGTCGACAACGACTGCTTTTCTAAAATACATTGCTCAGACCAACCACTACCTAGTAAAATGACAAACAGCATGTTATTGAAGACAGTTTCCTAGTGGCTTTCTATGCATCTTTAAGAAGTTTCATTTATTTCAAAGAATATCCGATTTTAAGATCCAACAAGCATTTACAATGCAATGGTTTTGCCTTTGTTAAAGTTAGAGCTATTGGCATTGCTCTTGACACTCTGAAGCTCCACTCTGAAGCTCCACTCTGAAGCTCCACTCTGCACTCTGAAGCTCCACTCTGAAGCTCCACTCTGCACTCTGAAGCTCCACTCTGCACTCTGAAGCTCCACTCTGCACTCTGAAGCTGCACTCTGAAGCTCCACTCTGCACTCTGAAGCTGCACTCTGAAGCTCCACTCTGCACTCTGAAGCTGCACTCTGAAGCTCCACTCTGAAGCTCCACTCTGAAGCTGCACTCTGAAGCTCCACTCTGAAGCTCCACTCTGAAGCTCCACTCTGAAGCTCCACTCTGAAGCTCCACTCTGAAGCTCCACTCTGCACTCTGAAGCTCCACTCTGAAGCTCCACTCTGCACTCTGAAGCTCCACTCTGCACTCTGAAGCTCCACTCTGAATCTGCACTCTGAAGCTCCACTCTGCACTCTGAAGCTCCACTCTGAATCTGCACTCTGAAGCTCCACTCTGCACTCTGAAGCTCCACTCTGCACTCTGAAGCTCCACTCTGAAGCTCCACTCTGAAGCTCCACTCTGAAGCTCCACTCTGAAGCTCCACTCTGAAGCTCCACTCTGAAGCTCCACTCTGATGCTCCACTCTGAAGCTCCACTCTGAAGCTCCACTCTGAAGCTCCACTCTGAAGCTCCACTCTGAAGCTCCACTCTGAAGCTCCACTCTGCACTCTGAAGCTCCACTCTGCACTCTGAAGCTCCACTCTGCACTCTGAAGCTCCACTCTGCACTCTGAAGCTCCACTCTGAAGCTCCACTCTGCACTCTGAAGCTCCACTCTGAATCTGCACTCTGAAGCTCCACTCTGCACTCTGAAGCTCCACTCTGAATCTGCACTCTGAAGCTCCACTCTGCACTCTGAAGCTCCACTCTGAATCTGCACTCTGAAGCTCCACTCTGCACTCTGAAGCTCCACTCTGAATCTGCACTCTGAAGCTCCACTCTGCACTCTGAAGCTCCACTCTGAATCTGCACTCTGAAGCTCCACTCTGCACTCTGAAGCTCCACTCTGAATCTGCACTCTGAAGCTCCACTCTGCACTCTGAAGCTCCACTCTGAATCTGCACTCTGAAGCTCCACTCTGCACTCTGAAGCTCCACTCTGAAGCTGCACTCTGAAGCTCCACTCTGAAGCTCCACTCTGAAGCTCCACTCTGAAGCTCCACTCTGAATCTGCACTCTGAAGCTCCACTCTGCACTCTGAAGCTCCACTCTGAAGCTCCACTCTGCACTCTGAAGCTCCACTCTGAAGCTCCACTCTGAAGCTCCACTCTGAAGCTCCACTCTGAAGCTCCACTCTGAAGCTCCACTCTGAAGCTCCACTCTGAAGCTCCACTCTGCACTCTGAAGCTCCACTCTGAAGCTCCACTCTGAAGCTCCACTCTGAAGCTCCACTCTGAAGCTCCACTCTGAAGCTCCACTCTGAAGCTCCACTCTGAAGCTCCACTCTGCACTCTGAATCTGCACTCTGAAGCTCCACTCTGCACTCTGAAGCTCCACTCTGCACTCTGAAGCTCCACTCTGCACTCTGAAGCTCCACTCTGAAGCTCCACTCTGAAGCTCCACTCTGAAGCTCCACTCTGAAGCTCCACTCTGAAGCTCCACTCTGAAGCTCCACTCTGAAGCTCCACTCTGAAGCTCCACTCTGAAGCTCCACTCTGAAGCTCCACTCTGAAGCTCCACTCTGAAGCTCCACTCTGAAGCTCCACTCTGAAGCTCCACTCTGAAGCTCCACTCTGCACTCTGAAGCTCCACTCTGAAGCTCCACTCTGCACTCTGAAGCTCCACTCTGAATCTGCACTCTGAAGCTCCACTCTGCACTCTGAAGCTCCACTCTGAATCTGCACTCTGAAGCTCCACTCTGCACTCTGAAGCTCCACTCTGAATCTGCACTCTGAAGCTCCACTCTGCACTCTGAAGCTCCACTCTGAAGCTCCACTCTGAAGCTGCACTCTGAAGCTCCACTCTGAAGCTCCACTCTGAAGCTCCACTCTGAAGCTCCACTCTGAAGCTCCACTCTGAAGCTCCACTCTGAAGCTCCACTCTCCACTCTGAAGCTCCACTCTGAAGCTCCACTCTGAAGCTCCACTCTGCACTCTGAAGCTCCACTCTGAAGCTCCACTCTGAAGCTCCACTCTGAAGCTCCACTCTGAAGCTCCACTCTGAAGCTCCACTCTGCACTCTGAAGCTCCACTCTGAAGCTCCACTCTGAAGCTCCACTCTGAAGCTCCACTCTGAAGCTCCACTCTGAAGCTCCACTCTGAAGCTCCACTCTGAAGCTCCACTCTGAAGCTCCACTCTGCACTCTGAAGCTCCACTCTGAAGCTCCACTCTGCACTCTGAAGCTCCACTCTGAAGCTCCACTCTGAAGCTCCACTCTGCACTCTGAAGCTCCACTCTGAAGCGCCACTCTGAAGCTCCACTCTGAAGCTCCACTCTGCACTCTGAAGCTCCACTCTGAAGCTCCACTCTGCACTCTGAAGCTCCACTCTGAAGCTCCACTCTGCACTCTGAAGCTCCACTCTGAAGCTCCACTCTGCACTCTGAAGCTCCACTCTGAAGCTCCACTCTGAAGCTCCACTCTGCACTCTGAAGCTCCACTCTGAAGCTCCACTCTGAAGCTCCACTCTGCACTCTGAAGCTCCACTCTGAAGCTCCACTCTGCACTCTGAAGCTCCACTCTGAAGCTCCACTCTGAAGCTCCACTCTGCACTCTGAAGCTCCACTCTGAAGCTCCACTCTGAAGCTCCACTCTGAAGCTCCACTCTGCACTCTGAAGCTCCACTCTGAAGCTCCACTCTGAAGCTCCACTCTGAAGCTCCACTCTGAAGCTCCACTCTGAAGCTCCACTCTGAAGCTCCACTCTGAAGCTCCACTCTGAAGCTCCACTCTGAAGCTCCACTCTGCACTCTGAATCTGCACTCTGAAGCTCCACTCTGCACTCTGAAGCTCCACTCTGAAGCTCCACTCTGAAGCTCCACTCTGAAGCTCCACTCTGAAGCTCCACTCTGAAGCTCCACTCTGAAGCTCCACTCTGATGCTCCACTCTGATGCTCCACTCTGATGCTCCACTCTGATGCTCCACTCTGATGCTCCACTCTGAAGCTCCACTCTGAAGCTCCACTCTGAAGCTCCACTCTGAAGCTCCACTCTGAAGCTCCACTCTGAAGCTCCACTCTGCACTCTGAAGCTCCACTCTGCACTCTGAAGCTCCACTCTGAAGCTCCACTCTGCACTCTGAAGCTCCACTCTGAATCTGCACTCTGAAGCTCCACTCTGCACTCTGAAGCTCCACTCTGAATCTGCACTCTGAAGCTCCACTCTGAATCTGCACTCTGAAGCTCCACTCTGCACTCTGAAGCTCCACTCTGAAGCTGCACTCTGAAGCTCCACTCTGAAGCTCCACTCTGAAGCTCCACTCTGAAGCTCCACTCTGAAGCTCCACTCTGAAGCTCCACTCTGAAGCTCCACTCTGAAGCTCCACTCTGAAGCTCCACTCTGCACTCTGAATCTGCACTCTGAAGCTCCACTCTGCACTCTGAAGCTCCACTCTGCACTCTGAAGCTCCACTCTGAAGCTCCACTCT
The DNA here is from genome assembly GCF_964261635.1 of Lissotriton helveticus. NCBI lineage: Eukaryota > Metazoa > Chordata > Amphibia > Caudata > Salamandridae > Lissotriton > Lissotriton helveticus. Next base: position 130,603,063 of record NC_136068.1, on the reverse strand, counting down.
GAAGCTCCACTCTGAAGCTCCACTCTGAAGCTCCACTCTGAAGCTCCACTCTGAAGCTCCACTCTGAAGCTCCACTCTGAAGCTCCACTCTGAAGCTCCACTCTGATGCTCCACTCTGATGCTCCACTCTGATGCTCCACTCTGAAGCTCCACTCTGAAGCTCCACTCTGAAGCTCCACTCTGAAGCTCCACTCTGAAGCTCCACTCTGAAGCTCCACTCTGCACTCTGAAGCTCCACTCTGCACTCTGAAGCTCCACTCTGAAGCTCCACTCTGCACTCTGAAGCTCCACTCTGCACTCTGAAGCTCCACTCTGAAGCTCCACTCTGCACTCTGAAGCTCCACTCTGAATCTGCACTCTGAAGCTCCACTCTGCACTCTGAAGCTCCACTCTGCACTCTGAAGCTCCACTCTGAATCTGCACTCTGAAGCTCCACTCTGCACTCTGAAGCTCCACTCTGAAGCTCCACTCTGAAGCTCCACTCTGCACTCTGAAGCTCCACTCTGAAGCTCCACTCTGAAGCTCCACTCTGAAGCTCCACTCTCCACTCTGAAGCTCCACTCTGAAGCTCCACTCTGAAGCTCCACTCTCCACTCTGAAGCTCCACTCTGAAGCTCCACTCTGAAGCTCCACTCTGAAGCTCCACTCTGCACTCTGAAGCTCCACTCTGAAGCTCCACTCTGAAGCTCCACTCTGAAGCTCCACTCTGAAGCTCCACTCTGAAGCTCCACTCTGAAGCTCCACTCTGAAGCTCCACTCTGCACTCTGAATCTGCACTCTGAAGCTCCACTCTGCACTCTGAAGCTCCACTCTGCACTCTGAAGCTCCACTCTGCACTCTGAAGCTCCACTCTGAAGCTCCACTCTGAAGCTCCACTCTGAAGCTCCACTCTGATGCTCCACTCTGATGCTCCACTCTGAAGCTCCACTCTGAAGCTCCACTCTGAAGCTCCACTCTGAAGCTCCACTCTGAAGCTCCACTCTGAAGCTCCACTCTGAAGCTCCACTCTGAAGCTCCACTCTGCACTCTGAAGCTCCACTCTGAAGCTCCACTCTGCACTCTGAAGCTCCACTCTGAATCTGCACTCTGAAGCTCCACTCTGCACTCTGAAGCTCCACTCTGAATCTGCACTCTGAAGCTCCACTCTGCACTCTGAAGCTCCACTCTGCACTCTGAAGCTCCACTCTGAAGCTGCACTCTGAAGCTCCACTCTGAAGCTCCACTCTGAAGCTCCACTCTGAAGCTCCACTCTGAAGCTCCACTCTGAAGCTCCACTCTGAAGCTCCACTCTCCACTCTGAAGCTCCACTCTGAAGCTCCACTCTGAAGCTCCACTCTCCACTCTGAAGCTCCACTCTGAAGCTCCACTCTGAAGCTCCACTCTGAAGCTCCACTCTGAAGCTCCACTCTGAAGCTCCACTCTGAAGCTCCACTCTGAAGCTCCACTCTGCACTCTGAAGCTCCACTCTGCACTCTGAAGCTCCACTCTGAAGCTCCACTCTGAAGCTCCACTCTGAAGCTCCACTCTGAAGCTCCACTCTGAAGCTCCACTCTGAAGCTCCACTCTGAAGCTCCACTCTGAAGCTCCACTCTGCACTCTGAAGCTCCACTCTGCACTCTGAAGCTCCACTCTGCACTCTGAAGCTCCACTCTGCACTCTGAAGCTCCACTCTGAAGCTCCACTCTGCACTCTGAAGCTCCACTCTGAATCTGCACTCTGAAGCTCCACTCTGCACTCTGAAGCTCCACTCTGAATCTGCACTCTGAAGCTCCACTCTGCACTCTGAAGCTCCACTCTGAATCTGCACTCTGAAGCTCCACTCTGCACTCTGAAGCTCCACTCTGAAGCTCCACTCTGAAGCTCCACTCTGAAGCTCCACTCTGAAGCTCCACTCTGAAGCTCCACTCTGAAGCTCCACTCTGAAGCTCCACTCTGAAGCTCCACTCTGCACTCTGAATCTGCACTCTGAAGCTCCACTCTGCACTCTGAAGCTCCACTCTGCACTCTGAAGCTCCACTCTGCACTCTGAAGCTCCACTCTGAAGCTCCACTCTGAAGCTCCACTCTGAAGCTCCACTCTGAAGCTCCACTCTGAAGCTCCACTCTGATGCTCCACTCTGAAGCTCCACTCTGAAGCTCCACTCTGAAGCTCCACTCTGAAGCTCCACTCTGAAGCTCCACTCTGAAGCTCCACTCTGCACTCTGAAGCTCCACTCTGCACTCTGAAGCTCCACTCTGAAGCTCCACTCTGCACTCTGAAGCTCCACTCTGAATCTGCACTCTGAAGCTCCACTCTGCACTCTGAAGCTCCACTCTGCACTCTGAAGCTCCACTCTGAATCTGCACTCTGAAGCTCCACTCTGCACTCTGAAGCTCCACTCTGAAGCTCCACTCTGAAGCTCCACTCTGAAGCTCCACTCTGAAGCTCCACTCTGAAGCTCCACTCTGAAGCTCCACTCTGAAGCTCCACTCTGAAGCTCCACTCTCCACTCTGAAGCTCCACTCTGAAGCTCCACTCTGAAGCTCCACTCTCCACTCTGAAGCTCCACTCTGAAGCTCCACTCTGAAGCTCCACTCTGCACTCTGAAGCTCCACTCTGAAGCTCCACTCTGAAGCTCCACTCTGAAGCTCCACTCTGAAGCTCCACTCTGAAGCTCCACTCTGAAGCTCCACTCTGCACTCTGAATCTGCACTCTGAAGCTCCACTCTGCACTCTGAAGCTCCACTCTGCACTCTGAAGCTCCACTCTGCACTCTGAAGCTCCACTCTGCACTCTGAAGCTCCACTCTGAAGCTCCACTCTGAAGCTCCACTCTGAAGCTCCACTCTGAAGCTCCACTCTGAAGCTCCACTCTGAAGCTCCACTCTGATGCTCCACTCTGATGCTCCACTCTGAAGCTCCACTCTGAAGCTCCACTCTGAAGCTCCACTCTGAAGCTCCACTCTGAAGCTCCACTCTGCACTCTGAAGCTCCACTCTGCACTCTGAAGCTCCACTCTGAATCTGCACTCTGAAGCTCCACTCTGCACTCTGAAGCTCCACTCTGAATCTGCACTCTGAAGCTCCACTCTGCACTCTGAAGCTCCACTCTGCACTCTGAAGCTCCACTCTGAAGCTGCACTCTGAAGCTCCACTCTGAAGCTCCACTCTGAAGCTCCACTCTGAAGCTCCACTCTGAAGCTCCACTCTGAAGCTCCACTCTGAAGCTCCACTCTGAAGCTCCACTCTGCACTCTGAAGCTCCACTGAAGCTCCACTCTGAAGCTCCACTCTGAAGCTCCACTCTGCACTCTGAAGCTCCACTCTGAAGCTCCACTCTGAAGCTCCACTCTGAAGCTCCACTCTGAAGCTCCACTCTGAAGCTCCACTCTGAAGCTCCACTCTGCACTCTGAAGCTCCACTGAAGCTACACACCGCGCAGGGCAGCTCTGGATGCTGATGCGAGAGGCCAGCTGGGAGGCGCGCTGCTCGTCTTCCTGCTCGTGCTGACTCGGAGAGAAAACTTGTTTTCATTGGGAGAGCGGCCTTCAAAGACCCGGTCACTGCGCCTCTCCGAGTGTTTAGCTTGGGATAAAATGGGCGCAGTGTTGTGGTGATGACAGTAGAGCAAGGGAGGTGCCGGCAATGCCGGACCAGACTCGGGGGCGTTCCCGGCGTCGCGTGACGTCGGCAAAAGGCAAAGAATGTCAGGAACGCCCCCGTGTCTGGTCCGGCATTGACGGACAGGCCCCTCGTCCAATGGCAAGGCTCCGTTTACGGAGCCAGCCAATCAATGACGAGGGCCGACCCAAAGCACCCTACAGTTCTCAACAGGATTTCGCCTGCGCGAAAAGCTGCGCAGAGCGCAGCTTTCGCTAGGCAAAACCTAAAAAGGAGCATCTTAGAATATTAATATATTCGTCTTTTGCAAGAAGGAAATGTTAATTAGCTTTAACATTCAGTTTGCCACTTAGGCCCTAATTCAGATTTTTTTGAGGAACACGTGCTATTTATCACACGTGATAATTATTGATACAGCGAGGTACATTATTTGATGGGAATGATAAACATAGTCTATTCTGAGTTTTAGATTCTAGGCCTCCCGGCAGAAAACATGGACTTTGATGAATTCACAGATTTCTTCACCACCTCATCCATCCATCACACCTAAAACACACCCTATTTGGTGCTCCCAGACTACACAACCTCAAAACTACTTGATGGAGTGGACTGACCACTTTGCAATCCCTATCTCCATTCTTAGCGTAATACCAATAAACCAACATAAACACAAAAGAGAAGACCAAACCTACAGAATCGTCAAAGACTTCTCTAAAGACAACCTAATGTTTGATCTCCTCTCTCACTCTATCATCTCCCGGTCTGATGCCAACACCTCTCAACTTCAAACACTTTGTGGATAGCTATCTGAACATCCATGTCCCAATTACGACACACCGGTGCAAGCCAAGCCTTCAGCACCCTGGTACTCTAAAGACCTTGCTGACAATAAACGATTCATCTGCTGGCAGGAAAGAAAACGGAAGAAAAACGGAACTCCAGAGGATCTTTCGATACTGAAGTCCCTCTGCTCAACACACAGACAGCTCATCATATCAGCCAAAGTAAAGTACTAAAGAAACACCCTCAATGAAGCCACCAACAGAAGCAGAATTTTATTCAAGATAATGAAGCACTGAATCAACCCCCGGCGGGCCTTCCTATTTCTCACTCCACAGAAAATGCAATGCCATCAACAGCTTTTTCTGTGAAAAAAAGTATAGAAGGTCACACAACACATCGAAGACATCATTTCTTACAGCCATCCATTCCCGTACAAATCCACAATGTTCAGTCTCCATAGCACTATGTGTCACAAATTTAGCTGATTTATGCAACTTCCCAAAGCCACTTCCTATGAAAACGATGTCTTATCTTTGTCCTTCATCAAGGCTCTCTGGAGATGCTCTTCTACCCTCTTTACCATTGTCTATGTCTCCCTCACTCAAGACATCTTCCCAGAAGCTCTTAAGACAAGCTATATCACTCCTAATGAAAGCTACGGTACACTCTGATGACTTCGCCAACTACCAGACCATCACTCACCTACTATTCACCAGCAAGATCATTGAAAAAGTAGACTATGTTCAACCACAAGCGCACATAAGTGCTAAATCGCTCTTGTATGACTACCAGTCTGGCTTATGATCACACTGCAGCACTGAAACAGTTACCTTACAAAACATAGACAGTGGTTTCTTGTCCACAGAGAAGATCAGCCCTCACTCCTGATATTGTTGGATCCTGCTGGCCCAAACCATCTTCAAACACAGCTGCATCATTTACAGAGCTATTCCTATCGGCACCCCCCACTTATAGTGCAGATAAGCTCGCCATTAGACTGCAGACTAAGTGTAAAGATGGAGAAAAAAAGAAGACAGTAGACTTTTTACATCTATGCATCTAGGATCTGGAACAGCATCCCGATCCCCATACCCATCAGGACTGCCCCAACTGTGCTCAAATTAGGAAAAAGTTACCTCTTCAAAGAACACTTCATCACAATACATTTACCTTTTCTATCCAGCTCCATCTCATCTTGCTTGTTGACTTTGTGATTGTCTTTGACTGTGTAAAGCGCTCCACTGTTTTTTTGCTATTGAATTCTCATGCATGCATATACATACACAAATCTTGTGTTGGGCTTAGAATACTGCAACTTGTTTTTCTTCCACATCTTTGTTTCAGAATCAAGCCTATATGGAATAACAGAATTTGTACATATAAAATGTCCGATCATTTTTCACCTGACGGAAACTAGGGGGCATATTACCAAGGGCCTTATCGCCGCTTTAGCGGGAATTTTTCCCGCTAAAGCGGCGATAATTTTATCGCCCTATTACCTAGCTGTTGCTAACACCAGTTAGCGACAGCTAGTAGGAGATAGCGATAATCTTGGGGCCAACTTTGCATGTCAGCGATATTTATCGCTAATGACATGCAAAGTGGGCGTGCCAAGATGTTAGCGACTGTAAACAGTCGCTAACATCGCTATCTCCTATTACCTACAAAGGCGTACTTTGGCTCCAAAAGCTAACGCCTGCCCAGAGCAGTTCTTAGCCATGTTATCCAATGGTAGGTGGATAATATGGTTAAGAGCATTAGCTCGGTAATGCATGAATATCTCTGACTTTTCAGCGATATTCATGCATTACGGCCGATTTTTATCGCTTTTGAGATAAACCTTGATAATAGCAAGGTTTATCTGCGATAAAAATCGGCGGAGCTCGGCGATAATAATATTGCCGCTAACCGTGTTAAGCGATAATTATCGCTTAATCTTGGTAATATGCCCCTAGATTTTTTTATCTGTGTCATTGTTCCATAGTAACCACCCAATAAAACTTTCAAGACAAAGGGGAAACAAGAGGAGTCCAGTGCAAATCTACAATAGCAGTAGCTGATAACGTTTTTCGTTTGTAACATACATTGTTGTGGGCATAATATGAAGCAGTACCATTCACCTCTAAGGCTTTAGTTGATGGGAAGTGGCCGTAGTAAACAGTCTCCAATACACTTTGACCCACTTGTACTTTTTACGTTGCATGGATAACACAATAATGCTTAGTAAAGGTGTACAGTTATGACCATGCCGCGGCACTGAAAATGTCAATTTAGTGAATGTTCCCAGAAAACCCATAATGACACCTATTTTACATGTGGAATGGGCATGCTCTCTAACTTAATGCTGATAGTTTGTGCACATTTGAATGCATCTTACAATCTAGCATGCATTTCCTGATTTAGAAATGGGTTCACCTAGATTAAGAAGTGCAAAGGCAACACACATTTTAGATTTCTAATTGATTTGGTTATGTCAATATAAAACAACATTCTCTTTACATGTAGTGAGTACAGGCTTTTCTCTGCCTGATCCTTACACTTCTGAAAGAATGTACACCTGATTATGTGAAACAGTCAAAACAGCTTCTATAAAATTAATGGATACGTTTGCAGAACTATCCTATCTTTATGAACCTGAATGTATGGTGCTTCCACAGAAAATGCCAGTAGTACACTGGCCCTTCATTACTAAGTGATCACCACAAAAAAGTCAACACCCAAGTTAGTGCATATCAATTATTGTTGTGTAAGGGTCCAAAGAGAGATCCAGTAATCGATTTAACATAATATTTAAAATCCATGATGGTTGATGGATGGTCCTTAGTGGCACTACTCCCTTTATACCTTTTATAACAGCCTTAAGCACAGAAAAGCTGAACACTGAAGGCAGCTGTCTATTTTGCAAGCATGTGCCAATTGCAGCCAGGTGTACCCTATTGGAATTGGGAGCTAAATAAGGACATGTTAATTACCTGTAATCCTAATTCTCCACCAGGAGAATTTTCATTAAAGTTGTGAGCACTGAATTGTCCAGCCAACGCACGGGAACATGGAACACTTTTAATCATACATGGGCTTTTAGAGAGATATAAAGGAGAAATTAGGCTTTTTGTATTCCCATAAGGCAGATATAATCTGCTTACAAGAAACATGGGTGGAAGGTAGATTAGCTTTAGAAAAAGATTATTTTGTGTTGGAAAATGGTGCAATCCCTTCTAGAAGAGGCCATGCAAAGGGAGGAATAGCATGTTTGTTAACAAATAGAATAAAATGGAATTATTCACATTATCTCGATCCAGGGAAATTGTTCCAGGCAATAACCCTAAAAGATGTATTTAAGGACTCCCCTAATACATCGTTGGTAGTGATAAACATCTATATTCCCCCAAATTGTTGCTATAATAATGGTCTAAAAACACTGTTCTCCTTTTTAACTAAAATTATGGATGCTTCTCCGCCTCCTCATGTTTTAATGTTTGGGGATTTGAATTGTAATATATCCAATTGTGGGCTGGATTTATTCAGAAACAATCTCAGGGAGGAGTCTTTGAAGATACCACCGGCCCAGTTTCCTGTTAAAGTTAAAACTAACAAAAGAGGTAAACTTGTCCTAGAAGGTCTACATAAAGTTGACTGTTTAATAGTAAATGGGAGGCTTTCTTCTGACACCCCGGCTGCCTTCACGCATAAATCAAATAAGGGAAAATCTATTATTGATTATGTTATGGCAGATTATGCCTTATTTTCCCAGTTGAAAAATATGAAAGTCATAGAGTCTAATCTTAGTGACCATAATGCGTTGATGCTTTTAGTCTCTATCAGTCTTCCGAAAGTAGATTCGTGGAGTATGGATACGGATCTGGTGAATTTTGACTCCAGTTCAGGGAAATGTTTCTGGAATTTTCGCACCTTTGAAAGTTTGGTGTCTCTTTTGAATCAAACGGTCAAGAGTTTATCTCTTTGGGAAGGGAGAGAGCTGGTGGGATTTGCTAATTTTTTAGAATCGGTAATTTCCATAGCGGAAAAGAATCCCTATGTGAAAAAATCTTTTGCAGTCCCTCATCCTTTACGGGCTATAAACATAGAAATAAATAAAGTAATAAGGGGGCAATATTTATCATTTTCCCAAGAAGCCAAGCATAGGTTATCAATTTTAAAAAGAAGAAGAGTTAGGCTTAAGGCCCGTTTAAAGCGCAACAAGGAAGATTCTCTTTGGATACAACTGAGGGAAGCTTCCTATAACGGCCAAGCCAAGACGTTCTGGTCTTTAATTGGCAAGGGCTGTGGGACTAGAGCCAGTGCTACCCCTATTGCCATTGAGGAACAGATTTGGGTCCAATATATTGAGAATTTGTATAGTAATAATAATCCACAATTACCCATGGTGGAATCTAACCATGTTTCCCGTAGATTCGATTGTCCATCGGTAAAGGATATTGAATTCGCTATTATGAATATGCGTTCCTCTGGTGCGATGGGTCCAGATAAAGTCCCCATCTCTGTATTAAAACACCAGAGTGAACTTTGGAGCAAAATTCTCTTTCCTGTATTTAAATTTTGCTTTTCGAGTGGAACAGTCCCCCCTTCCTGGAAAGGAAGTATCATTGTTCCTTTATATAAAAAAGGGGCAAGAGATCTTCCTCAAAATTATCGTCAAATCGCTTTGCTTGACGCCATTGGTAAGGTTTTCGCAAAATGTATTCTTATTTTAATGAATCAATGGGTAACTGAGTTTAAAATCCTGCCTATTGAACAAACAGGTTTTAGACAAAATCACGGAACTCTAGATAACTTGACTGCACTCCAAGTTATCTTGGAAAAATATGTGAAAGTCCGTGGTGGGCAGGTATACGGCGCCTTTATTGACTTCTCCACCGCTTTCGATAAAGTGGATAGAATATTGCTTTGGAGAAAGTTATTTGATTTAGGTATGCCCCCTTTTCTTATTAAATTAATTCGCGCACTTTACTCAGATACCTGGTGCAGAGTTCTACTGGGAGGTGAACGTGGTTTATCCAAAATAATTTTTACCTCTAATGGGTTAAAGCAAGGTTGCCTTCTGGCTCCTCTGCTGTTTTCCCTTTATACAGTTGATTTACCTGTGGCCCTCTCAGCATGCGCTGGTATTGCCCCGTCTTTGGGTGGAGTTCCGATTGCATGCCTTATGTATGCAGATGATATCTTGATTTTGGATCTTACCCCGAAGGGCTTGAATAATCGTTTGAAAGCGCTGTCTGAATACGCCGAAAACCATTACCTATTGATAAATACGGCAAAAAGCAAAGTGATGTGTTTCTCCGGTAAGAAGAAACCCAAATTTCTTAACTTTCCTTGGGTTGTGGGGGATCAAAAATTGGAAATTGTGAAATCCTATACCTTTCTGGGTAAAATTGTCACAAATACTCTAAGTGACAAAGCACATATGGATAATAACTCCCGGAAGGCTATTTCACAGGGAAAGAGTTTAGTATCCCTATATAAAGCCACAGGTAGAAGGCATTTCTCAATTCTTCTAGATGTTTTTAGAGCAAAAGTTCCTGCCTCCCTGTTATACGGTATGGAGTTAATAGATCTAAGAAAATTGAGTTTTTTAAACGCCGCAGAAGGGAAAATTCTGCGTAGTTTATTATCTGTTAGCACAGCAAATTCTACTGTTTCCCTGAGACAGGAATTGGGTTTACGCAGTAGCTGGGTCCAAGGTTTGGCCAGTGTTATACGATGGGTAGTAGGTATAGCAAAAAGTGAGTCTAACACCTTAAGAGATCTTATAAAAAATGAATTGCTGGGAACCTTTAATGACTATTCCTTACTTGTAAAAAACTTCAGATTCGCCGTGGTACAATTGAAATTGGATGAAGAGACTTTATTTTCTTTATCCTCTTATCAATTAAAAACCATCCTGAAATCTACCACATGGGAACTGGGGTTTTGTCAGGACAGAGATTCCCGGCTGCTAAAAAAAGGTGGTACTCCTGTTATTGAGTCCTGTATTTTGCGGAAAGCACAACCTTATATGCACTGGAACATCTCTCATGGCGTTCGTCGCTTAGTGTACTTAATAAGACAAAATCTGCTTCCGTTGAAAGATCTTAGTGCCAGATGGTATGGACATTCAGCACTTTGTGATCTTTGTCAGATGTATGACCAGGACTTAAATCATGTTATTTTTGTTTGTCCTGCCCTGATGCCTTTCAGGCGTAGATGGTTACGACCAATTTGCCATCAACTTAACATTCTTTCAGCTTCATCATTTCAGGCGGCCTTGATTAACCCACCTAACGAAATGTTTTGTTTTAAACTGTACGTTTTTTTAAAATGTTTTTTGGACCTGTATTAAGATGTTTATATTGTTTTTTTTTGTTTTTTTTTTTGTTTGCAGTGTTGATATGATATTTTATGTGCCTCTTGCTTGGTATGTATATTTTGGTTTTTATGTGGACCTCATAATGAGTTCCTTTATCATAATAAAATAAAACTTGAAAACTAGAGAGATATATACATATTTACCTACCATGGGTATGTACATATGCACCCACATCTTTTCTGTAAAAAAAAAATACCATTTCAAAACCTAAACACACAATTGTGGCAGTCTTTTATAAGGCTATATTGGCCAGATTTTCCTTTTTTTATTTTTTAAAGAAGACAATTTCAATTAGAAAAGTCAATGACATAAGAATAGTAACAAGAAAAAAAACAAGTAAGTAATAAACACAGTGCATTGTAGACAAATAAGAGTACAGAGCCCAAAGGCTGGAAAACTGGCACCTATCCTTTAAAGAAACGCATTCCACACATCAGACACTGTCAATGGTGTCAGCCTAATTCATTCTTACAGAAAAGTAGGACACCAAAGGGGCAGATATAAAAGCTCCTTGCGCTACAGGTATGTCACTTTTTGTGTCGTACAGGTGGTGCATTTTACTGCTCTGTATTTACAAGGACAGGAAAAGCCACCCTGCGTGGCTTTTCCTGTCCTTGTAAATGTGGCCCCTTTGCACGCAGCACTTTGAGTGAAAGGTGTGGGAACACCCACAGCAACACCCATGGAACCAGACACATTTCCAGAATTACGAGGAATCGTAAATCTGGAAATGCATATGAATGCTGCGCCTCCCCAGGGGAGGCGTAGGGAGGAGCAACGAGGAGAAATGTATTAATTTCTCCTTGTTTTCTTTTCCTCTTTCTATGCGTGCTGCATTCTGCAGCACACATAGAAAGAGGAAATCGCCTCTAATGATTGTTTATGTACAGGAAGGGGTCCCTTCCTGCACATAAACAATCATTGAAACAATGAAGTTTTTCAGCTTCTATCTGTGCTAATGCAGCACACGTAGAAGTTGGAAAACAACATTTCAGATTGTTTTTGTTCATGAAGGGTTCCTTTCCTGCACAAAAACAATCTCCCCATGACGCAGGCATCCTTGCACCATGGTGCAAGGGTGCCGGCACCGGCGCAGGGCAGCAGTTTGTGCGCCATCGCAGGGGAAAGCACAGACAACCGACATATTGTTGTGAATATGTCGCATTCCTGTGCTGTGAAAGTACTCAGTGAGGTGCAGCCAAGTAGCTTGCGTTCCGCACTGAGTCACTTTCTTGTAAATCTGCCGCCAAGTGTTAGGTGCAAAATCCTTGTTCGTTAATGTGAGGAATACAGATCGGTACCCTTTTATCCTGCCTACCCACTCAGCAGGGATCTTCATCAAGAGTCATGAGCACTGAATAAAATAGCAAGCCAATTCCCTCATAAGTGAAAGAAAGAGTAGAGAAATATGTGGTCTACCAAAAAAAGGTTTTCATGGAAGCCTGATTCACGACTATAATGCCTTGTGATCATATGGGCAGGCCTCTAAGTGTCTGCTTTAAATATCTCTTCTATTAGTAGAGCAGCTGCACCCACTTTGGCCCTAGTAGTATGGGCTTTCGACCTACCAGTAAAAGTTGTGTTAGCCACTTAGTAACAAAGCAAAATACAAGTCTACCCATGTGTAATGGACTGATTTGTTGTGTCTGAACCCATGCAAAAAGGGCAATATTTAACAAATAAGCATTTTTACTGTCTCTTTCATCTTATCACGGTACAATTTGAAAACCTTTTTAAGGTTTTGAAAGGATCTATCTGCTGGAGAAGATAATTCTGAATTAAAGTTGGCAATGAAATAGCCCGAATAACATGAAAATTTGACTCCACTTTCCGATTAAAATTTTGATAAGTCCTTATAACCACCTTGGTCTTATAAAGCATAGGGGCATATTCTCAAGGACTTATCGACGAGTTATCAGCACTTTATCGCAGCCAAAGTGGCGATAAATGTATCGCCCTATTCACAAGCTGGTACTAACAGCCGATATCACCAGTTTTCCTGCGATAGGAGCCGCAAAAAACATCGCCACAGATGACCCCGGCAACTAACGCTAATGATACGCAGAGTAGGCGTTCCCGTGCAAAAAGCCTCGACAACGCCACTCCGCAACATTCTCAACGACCAGCCAGATAGGCGATAAGATCCCAAAACAGGCGATAAGGTGCGTTATCAGGAAGGATTTAACACCTGCTCTTACCTGGTGTCAAGTCGGACGACAACCTGCACCATAAAAGGGAGCCCAGCCCAGAGACACAGCTGAAGAATAACAGATGTCATGGAGCTACTGATCATGCATCTCAGAGCCCCAAGAGGGCCACAACACCCACCGCCACCATGATCAAAACAATTTGCCTGATTTTTTTTTTTTTTAAACTTTATTTTTATTGCAAAGTTAGACATTGTACATCCTTCTGTTCTGGGTTACTCGCTAGTGCAAACAGAGAAACGCTTCGCTTTCAATACAACACCATCATAACACAGCCATTTAGCCCACAACCCGGAGGTCGGGCGGCGTTAGTAACCAATGTCGCAATTAGCGTTTGTGCGGGGAACCCTAGTCTCTGCCTTTCGGAACGTCTAGCATCTGCTTTTTATAATTCCCTGTCCTCCAACTCTTCTAGGCAACCCAACCCATGCACTAAGTGGTATGTATGTTCAGGTACAACAATTTGCCTGATGTTGCACAATTACAACAATCAACATTCATGTGTGGTCAGAAAAAGGAGAATCATTCAATCATCTTTGAATTTCCAAACAAATCATTTTATTCAAATTAAACTCAAAACAACTATTTGGAAGAGTCATGGCGGGTCTTCTCTGGACAATCTGTAAGTCACTGCCTGCAAGACAAAATTCAAGATAAGAAGGTGTGTCATGCGCTCATCAAAGGACGGAGAGAGAGAGAGAAAGAGAGAGAAATAGAGGGAGAGAGGGGAAGAGTGAAAGAGAGAGAGAGAAAGAGAGTGAAAGAGAGGGGGGGAGAGAGAGAGAGAGAGAGGGAAAGAGAGTAAGAGAGAGGGAGAGAGAGAGAGGGAAAGAAAATGAGAGAGGGAGTGAGAGAGTGAAAGAGGGCGAGAGAGTGAAAGGAAGACAAGGAGAGGGAGGGAGTGAGAGGGAGAGAGGGAGTGAAAGAGAGGGAGAGAGAGTGAAAGGAAGAGAGGTAGAGGGAGCGAGAGTGCCAACACTGCGGAGCCAGGCCTCACTGCTCACTTGCTGCCACCGGTGTGTCTCCAACCACGTGCCGGTAAACACTGCAGCCACCAGGTCCCTTATCTGAAACAGAGTCATGAATGGCAGAGTTCATATAGTTGCACACGCCATCATCGCTTGCCCGCCCCTGCGCATACATGCTGCTGCACCCCAGCCCCCTCCCGCCGCCCATCGGTGATTGCCTGCCCCTGTGCACTCAGGCCTCACTGCTCACCTTCTGCCACCGGCGTGTCTCCATGAGGGCCCACCATGTGCCGGTGCAAGCTCCAAGCCCGGGGCCCGAGACCTTGGCAGCCTCCACATCATGTAGCCCTGCACCGCAGGCCACCAGGTCACACACATGATTCAGATCATATCAGTGCACACTGCATCATCGCAGGCTACACACCCGCTCAGCTCTTTAGGTGTCACTAAGTCTGTGACCCGCGAGGCAACGCCACGTGGTGGTAGGCCAGTGCTGTCCACTGGCTCAGGCCTACACTGAGGTCCAGCAGTGCACACACAAATCCTTTGCAGTCGGGACCGCTAGGATGGCGCATCATCGCAGGCTGCACACCTGCTCAGCACTTAAGGTGCCCCTACCTCAGTGCCCGTGCCAGCGGCAGTGTATCCGGTGCCAACTCTGTGGAATCCAAGTCATGTACCCTCTATGATTGAGTATCGTGGTGCGGACGCCATCATGTCACCTCCGGCAGTGGGCAATGTGATGTGGTAGGGCGCTAGGCCCTCATGCATAAATAATACCCAAACGGATACACCCAGATAGAGAGTGGAAATGGTATCGAGCACGTGCGCCCAGCCTTTTTATTGGCAGGGTCACATGTCCTGTGACGCGTGTGCTGGATGGGTGTGGGTGTAAACCAGCCATGAGGGAGTGGCTGTGGTATGCTGACAACTAGACCTGTGATAAGCAGATCACTACAGGGAAGACGTGGGTCATGTAGCATTGTCGTTCCCCCCCTGTAAGCGTAAGCGGAGTGGGCTGGCCTATGCAGTGGTAGCAGTAGCATTCATGCGTGCCAGGTCTTGTGGCAGCAATGCCATGAGGAGGGTCTGCAGGGCATTGAGGAACCCAGCTACCTCTCGCTGGTGTGCAGCCGTGGCAGCCGCTCTTTCCGCCTGCGTCCTCTCCATGTTCGCCACTATCCTCCGCATGTGTCCCAACTTCCGGTTGACATCGCTGGAGCCACTCTGACTAGACAGTTGATCTTGTCTCAGAGTCAGGACTCAAGCGATGTCAGCCATGGATCGTTGGAGAGCATGGAGCGGACTGTGGGTGTCCGTTAGGGACAGTGAGTGGTCCCTGATGGGAATCAGACACCCACGTACGGCATCTAGTTTGGCTGCCATGCGGTCGAACCCCACCCGCACCTGTTTAGCCATCTTCTCCTGACACCCCAAAACACGGCGTTGGAAGGCCATGTGTTGTTCGTGGGGCTCCTGGGTGGCAGCTGTGGTGGTGGGTGCTGCCTGCTGTGTGGTGTGTGCAGGGGTGGGGTCTAATCGATGCAGCTGGGCTGCCCTGCTCCTGGATGTGGGTTGACGTAGCTGACAATGAACTCTTGGAGGGTGTCGGTGTCGAAGGTGTGGAGGTCCTCTTCGTCATCAGAGAAGAGAGGTTCGGTCTGCTATGCAGGAGGTGTTGGTTGTGAAGGGGAGATGCAGTTTGACATTGTGTTCGCATGTATGTTTACGCATTGTACATGTTTATATACAGACTGCATGACATGGTACATTGTGACTGTTTGGGAGGAGTTGCCTCTTTGATTCCGGACAGTGGACATTTCGATGACATCACTGATGTGTGCTTGTACGTATACATTATCAACTCACATTTTCCTGCTATGCCAAATGTGATTGGCCAGTTTCTACACACAAGCAGCACCAGTTGTGTCCTCTGTTCTGTTGTGGACGTGTTGCGGTTTGCACCACATTGTTGTCATTGTTGATGTGCTCTGCATGTTATGTGTGTGTGCTGCATTGTGGGAGAGTCCCCACTGCAGCTCTGATTTTGCTGTCCCTTATCCCTTTCATGCGGTGTGCCTTTGAGTTCTGTGCTTATACAGTGCTGAGATGTTGCATACTTGGGTACATTGGGCTCTTGGTGGGAGTTGGGGGTCTGGGGTATGGTTTGTACGCAGATGTGTTGTTGACGTCAGGGGTTGTTTGTGCACGTAGATGTGTCAGAGTGTGACCTGCTCATTTACGGATGTGGATCCACACTCAGCCACCTCAGTATTTTGGCGTGCAACATTTCCTGAAATATTGACTGCAGCAATGCTATTCATCATGCAGTGTCACTTGCATTGTCAGTGTTGCTTCCAGACACGCCGCTTTGCTGGGTTTAACATGTGCATGAGTTGGTTGTGAGACTGGCGGTGTGTGGGAAGGGCCCCCTCTAGGCACATAGTCATCTGGGGCCTACTTGCTGTTTCTAGGTATGCTGCAGTGTGCCAAGGGGATCAGAGGCATGCTCCATAGTCATTGGAGGTAGTGGAGTGGTGTGGCTCACTGGTTAGAGGCGGCAGACCCGGGAGTAGAGGATGGCCCGGGACCAGGGTTCAATTCCCGACGCGGCAGGGTCGTGGACCAGGGGTCAGTGGACTCGATAATTCTCACCTCGGTGCCTAATCTACCCAGAGATCACACTCGGCAACTCTGGGCATTAGCTTGCCTCATCTCCACAACGGCCCTCCACATATGCCGGGGATGCCTGGTTTCACCTTGGAGATACCCAGTAGGGACCATCTCACAGGGAAAGCCAGGACGGGTTCCCCAGCGGTCTATTGTCAGCGCCGGGACACTCTGTCTGAGTAGCTGAGCGCTTTACAAAACTCCATCTAACATAACAACATAACATTGTGGGTGTGCAGGGGGCTCTTCTTAATTGTGCATGTGTGCTATTGTGCCCATCTCCCCCCGCCCCCCCCAGTCCCTGGTCCTTTCTCACCCTGTTGCTGTTGTCTCAGGTTATGTTGAGCAGTGTCTGTTCCCCCAACTCCTGCCACCGTCTCCACACTGATGACTGTGGACACCATTTCCTCCATCTCATCCAGCTCCTCCTGTGGCGCTAGATTCCCACCTCCAGTCTGCATTGCTGCCTTCTAGTTGTTGGCGAGTTTCTGCTTGGTTTTGCGCTTCACATCATTCCAGTGCCTCTTGACCTCTTCCATTGTCCTCTTCAGCACTCTGACTGCATTCACCTTGTCCTCGATGGACTGCCACATTCCATTTTTTGTTGCCAATGACACAGTGGAGGTGACGAACAGTAGTTGATGGTGTTCTATCACCTCCGTTATCGGGATCCTGTTTTCCTGCAGACTAAACCATTTCTTCGCCTTCTTCTTGCCCTTCCATGACCCTGAGGTCCCGGCCTGGACCTCCGGGGTGCTTGTGGGGTTCTAGTTGTCCTCTATACTTGCTCCGGCTACCTCTATTGTGCTTTGCAGTTGTTTTGCTTTTGTTTGTATTTTGTTTTCTCTACTTTTATAGTGATTTTTCCCATCTGACGTGTGAATTGCAGGCCTGGCGCAGCTTATCGCAGATTTTTTTATCGCGGTTGGGCCCATCGCAACTTTTTTCACGTTGGGGTTTTGATTGTTATCGCCGTCCCAGTGACTTTATCCCGGACATTTGATGCGTTATCAGGAGACTATCGCATGTTACCGCTGCGTTGTGAATAGGACGTTAACACAGTTATTTTACTGCGATAGACGGCGATATCACACATTGCGTTAACCGATTTTGGCGATGATTATCACACGTTCTCGAGAATATCCCCCAAACGTAAGGTACATGCCAGCAAAGATATAACTCCTTTACCCTACAAGCTGAGATATTAGCTACTAGGAAAGTACTTTTCCAAGTCAAATTTGGTAAGGATACCTTTTGTATCAATTTCAATGGAGGGCACAATAATTTAGAAAGGACCAAGTTAAATTATGAAGGAGGAGAAGGGCTCCTGACTGACGGAAAAACCTTTGGTATCCGCCGCTAGAAAAATCCTTAATGACTTGCACCCTGGAAAAAAAGAGTACCCTTAATGCCACAGACTCACTGCGGTGGTGGAAAGGCCTTGAATATCACCACGTACATAGCCCGTATCCTTTATTCCTGTGTCAGGTGGGAGTTCAGTATGCTGATGGAAAGCCCCAGTAATGTTAGAGGGGTATCATCTGGAGGTAATCTGAAACTGAATACTGCGCGACCACCTTGAGCGGCCGGTCGTCGATGTAAAGGAATACATGCATCCATGGTGCGCAAGGATGAGCTGTGACAACCATCCTCCCCTTCGTGAACACCAGAGGTGAGGCCATGAGGTACGATGGCAAATAGAAAGTGTTCTGACCCCACTATAAACCACAGGTTATGTCTGTGGGGCTGCATGATGGGTACATGAAAATAGGCATCCTGCACATTCAAGGACATCATCCAGTCTTGTGGATAAAGAACAGAAAAAACCTAAGCTAGAGTGAGTATTCTGAATGTGCCTTTCCATAAGAAGGTATTCCAAGGCCGCAGGTCTAAGATGGATCAGAATCCTCCATCTTACTTAGGTATGAGGAAGTAGCAGGAGTAACACCCCTCATCGGTTTACGACTCAAGTGCTCTCAATGAAACTCTTGGTCAGAAATAAACTGACCTGCTGCAGAAGAATGCTAGTGTGAATTACTGAAACTTTGTCTGATACAGGGGGAATGTGAAAAGGGGGATGAAATGAAAGGTATCGCATAGCCGGGTTAAACTATGTGTAATACCCAGCCATCTAAGGTGATGCATCCTCCCACATATCAACTGGATGTGGTCCTGGAGTGGCTTGGAGGCCACTGTGCAGGGGAGGTGGAGTTAGAAGCATGTTTCTCGGTTGGTCTAAGACTTCCCTCACTATCATGTCCTTTGGGACCGCAAAAGCTTGTGTCAGTTGTTGCCATGCCCCATGCATTGACCCTGAATTTTCTATATTGCTTATAGATGTGACAGGCAGTTGAGGGCAACCCCGTGGTGTGGGCTGAGGCACAGCTGCCTGTAAAATCTTTCCTGCACCGAGTCACCCTTCTCTACAAAATAACTTGAGTCACCGTAGACAATGTCAATCAAGGATGCTTGGATAGCTCTGAAAATCCAGTTACATACTTCCAAGCATGCCACGAGTACTACACTGGTGCCTGTGTCATGATCCACACAGTCAGTGGTACTGAGGCCAGCATGCAAGGCCTACTTTGCCTATCCTGCCCATCTTCGATGGCGTTCATACTCTTGCATTCCCCAACCGGAGGAGCAGAAAGAAAAACATTTGGGTTAACCTTATAGGATGACGTTGCACAAGGCTTTTCATAATTGGGTCAGGAATGCTGCATCACAAGTGGTTGGTCTGTATTGCCTAGCCACCAGTTGACTGACTTGAGGGAATGATCATGGTTTTGTCCAAGTGACCTCTAACGTGTCCGTTGAGACATTGAATTGCAACAGTGGTGCTGTAATGAGCTCCCCGGATCGACCGGCAGAGGCGACATGGAAGTGGGACAGGGGTGTTGCCCTGCCCAATCTGAGGCTTAACTACTGGGTGGCCCAGATTGTGGCCGTCAATGACTGGGTCTTTGTTGGCCAACAGGGATGGTTTCCATTGGTCCGCAGACAGGCACTGGACCTGCGAGCTACCTTTGCAGGCTTTACAGCAGGGGAAGGACAATCGGGCTCCCATCACCAAAAGCCGCAGTGGTCGAAATCAGGAAAAAGGCAGTATGGGAAATGGGCTGGAAAATAAATATCACTATGATGACGGCCCTATGGGAGGCAGAAGCCCTGAAAGAGCTCAGGAAACACATTGGGACATGCTGGGGATCACAGCAGTAGGGAATGTCCGGAGGGATGGCAGGATGATACCCACCTCTGAACTGCAGGCCAACTAAGGACTGACGGGGGAGCCAGTACCTCAAATACATGCAGATACACCATATACTGCGGGAGATTGGGACCACGTGGATGACCTGGCAGAGTAAACTCTCCACAGATATAGGGTTCTCGCGGCCCCGGTCTACAAACATGCGATCTCCCAGTGTACACCACTGTGCTTGCACACAGCATCCCCTCAACTTGACGCATTCAGGGCCAATTGGGGGCTGGACCTGGGTAGACTGAAGGATCAGGCATGGGGTGAGGCCTGCCACTACACATGGGAGGTGGTGATTCAAATGGGCCTTCATCTCGGCCAGCGTAAAACTATTACATAGAGCCTAGTACACAAGGATACACCGAATGGGATAGTGACAGACAGGTACCTACGGGGATACAGCATAAGGGGAACACCTTTGCACACCATCTGGGGGTGTCCTACAATACAGGCGTATTGGGAAATGGTGGGGAACAGGCTGTCTGACTTGACATACTTAATGGTACGGCTCACCTCACAGTTGGTGGCACTGGACTTATGGAGCGGCCAGACGCTCGAGAGGTACACCATGTTATTCTACAATGTGCCTCTCATGGCTGTGGCGAGATGTGATATAGCCAGATGATGTGGAACCACCGCCATTCCCACTTTGTGGGAGTGGGTACCCAATAGATTGTTGCATGAGGGCAGAATAGCTCGTCTACAAGTCCCTTGGTTTCCCCTCTCAGTTTGACAAAATTTGGGGACCCAGGATGACCGCTGGGGGAAAGGGATGTGAGACCGCGAGAGATGAGGTAGGGGGTGCAACTTGTCCCGATTCAGACCCACCGGGACAATGTTGGGTCTGAATGGGGAACTTTTGCGAGAGACAAGATTATGGTCCCGCACACACTGCCCAGAAGGGGACCCTAGAGATCGACATAACTGGTGATATCTCTTTGTCTTGACCACTTGCCGAGTGGATGTGTACTGGTAGGGGCTCTCAAGTCGCACAAGGTTATACTATGTAACACATAATGCCTTGCATGTAAGTCGTTTGAGTTTGGTTCTCCCCAGTTTTTTGGGTTGCATGCCGGTAGAACACCAAATGTGGGCATTTTCAGGGTACAATCTTTGTGGGGCCACTGCCCGCGGTGTAATGTATGGTGTAACATTGAAAACGTCAAATATATATTTAATTAAAAAGAACCAGTGGTGCTGTAGAGGACAGCTGTCGTTGAAGAACTTCAGTCAATAGTATGTGTTTTGTTCCTTCTGGGGGCAGCTGTAAATCAAGGACTTCCACTGCCGTGCATACTACTATTGCAAAATACGTGCTTTCTTCAGTTGGTGGACCCAGTTGAGATTCCAACTCAGTTTCTCTAGAACTGTCCAGCCCACTATCATTTTTGTTAGTCCAAATAGTCCTTTATTAAGGTAATGAGAGAAGAGTAAACAATTTGCCTCCTCCTCATCACAATAGAGAACGTTTTGAAAACCATGAACCCTGTCGAAATCCGAGCCAAACAGGGTCTCCAACCTCGGATAGTATTGCACGGTGGAAGAGGCTGGGAGCTGGAGTCTAGTATAGTTGGTTGCACCGAGTAGATCTCTTAGTGCGATATCATCCTGGCACGGGCTGACATCAGGATCTGATCTGACATGAGCACCAAAGTCAGCAGCATGGAAGGGCCTGGCGTGGACCTTGGAGGTGGGGAAAAAGACGGAACTGGTGTAAGCAGAGTGCCAGGAGCAGGTCTGGCAAGATCGATTTGCACAGTGGAAGAACCTGCTTGAGGAATTGTGACTGCTGGTTCCTGTGGCTTTGTGGGACCCTAAGATGCTGCAGAGCAATTCTTCCATACCATTTGTTCTGAATAATATCAGAACAAGTTAGTGGCATCTTGAAAATTTGCTGGATGGCTGCATTGAACGCCTCTATCTGCTGTGGGGAAAGACAGCATGGGAAATTAGAGGCACGCCAAGACCAGCCTCAGAATGGGCTCCGAGTCACCAGAGAAAGCCATGAGATTATTATCTATGCATCTGACTTCGAGTAGCATGGGGGGATCGAATCCCACTAGTCTTCTTGCACTTGCGACATGCCTTGGACTTCGAGCAGGAAGCAGGATTTGGAATGAAAACAGCATTGCTATCTGCAGCAGGGCTGTGCTTTGAATGAAAGGCTCTTCCTGGGTTATGTGCTCTTCCTGGGTTCTGCTACATATAACTTTGTTGTCCACTGTCAGATTGCCTTTTTCTGCAATAGTACACGCATCACACGAGTCATGGCTGGAGCACCCAGGCATCAGAAACATAAGTCGTGAGGGTATGTGACTAACATCTACTACTTCTTACCGCAGTCGAAGCACAGTTTGAATCCTGTCGCTTTGGGTAGAGGCCTACTTATTTCCCAGCCCACCGTTTCAAATTTTGGAACAATCAGAAAAACAACAAAGTGGGGAGTGAATCTCCAGATACGTGTCGAAGGTTGCGTAAAGAAAGGAATGAATATCTGCAAGCATGGGTGGAAACTAAAGGTAGTCTAGGTCAAGGCTGGACTGAGAACCGAAAGCAGCTCTGGCATTTTTGTCGGTCCGGCCCCCAGAGGGGCAAGCGTGGGGATGGGGAAGGGACAAGAGTGTGAAGTACTGCTGTTTCACTTAACTGGCCCTCAGCACTGCTGCAGAACCAGCCCACAGTAACAAAACAAGCATTTTCAATGCAATGGTTTCGCCTTTGGAAAAGGTAGAGCTAATGGCAATGTAAATGACAATGCCATCTATTTTGCTATTCTCAAAACAAACACATAAATTCAAATTTTGACATTTACAATGCCAATAGCTCTAACTTTTCCAAAGGCGAAACCATTGCATTGAAAATGCTTGTTCCTTGAGATAGCACTAGCAGGCTCCAGGGAGCTAGGTTTCGCAGGGGCTTCACCGGTGGACAGGCCGGGGTTCTTCCTTCAGCATAGTGTAACGGAGCAATGAGGGATACGGTGGAAAAGGAACTTAAAGGGACGGGGAAATATCGGGGGGGGGGGCATGGGGTAGAGAGTACAAACGAGGGAGCTTGAGTGAGGGCAACGCAGATATGCGATGAGTAAAGCATAATGGAAAGCGGGCAGGATGGAAGAGTGGGGTGTACACGCTCTTGGGCGAGAGGTAGAGAAGAGGTGAGCGAACTACGAAAGGGGAAACAGAAAAAATAGTTTAAGAGGGGAGAGCAGTGCGAACGGGAGACAGGGGGGAAGGGGTTAAACATTGTTTAAATACGCCGCAGACCCACGGTGAGGGTGCTAGGACAAACCCCCAGTCCAGGAGGCAGTGGCAAACAGCTGGGTGTTCCCGCCAAAGACCAAGGGGTGTGGGGGTGCGGTGCTGGTCAGAAGCGGGATGCCGGTGAGGCTAGGAGTGTTAATTGACAAAGAGTGCTGGTGAGAGTAGGGGTGTTTGTGGAGGAATAGTGCTACTGAGGGGGAGCTGCTGGCGGAGCGGGGTGATGAGCAGGAGGGGTGTGAGGAAAGCAATACTCGTGGAAGGGGAGTGCTGGTGAGTGGGCGTGCTATGTGGGATAGGGGTTAGTGGTAAGTCCCTTCGGCTGGAGAAGAAGGGGTACAGGTGAAAAAAGAGTGGGTATCCGGAGGTACAGGAGTTTTGCTTGGAGGAGAGGTGCTTGGTTAGAATTTCTGGTGCAGAAAGGTGTTAGAAAGGGGCGCTAGAAGAGGCGCTCCTCGGAAGTGACCGGAGATGTGGGGGGAAGGGGCCCTGGAAAAGAGTGCTGACGAGAGGAGGGTTGCTGGAGATGGGAGAGTGCCTTGGGGGAGGGGTGCTGAAGGTGGTGGTAGGGAGAGGAAAGGTTCTCGTAAAAGGGGCGGGCTGTGTGCGCGCCCGGTGTAAGCTCCTTGCCAGAGGTTTTTGACCCCCACCCCGTGTGATATGTTAGGCTGATCCTATCTGGGAGAGCAGGACAGGCAGTCTGTACATTCCAGCGCACCCCTGTACAGCTCCGGTGCAGGCGGAAAGCTGCGAGACCCCAGAGGAGGAGGGAGTAAAGAACCCGGGACAAGGCGGGACCCCCTTGTGAGAAACGCAGAGCGCAGGACAAGTCCGGTCCTGTGCTTTCCCTTCCAGGGTCACAACCAATGCATGTCGTAAGCCGTGTTCAGGGCAGGTCGCTGTGCTCAACACTGAAGCATCCAGAGCAGAGTGCACGCAACATCCCTGACGCGCGGAACCACCCGGCGCGAGCAGCTTAACGTGTGTAACATTACCGAAGTGAAGCTGTATCCAGCGTGCACAGTGCAGCCTATACTACATCTCAGAAAAGGAGTTCACTGAGGACTGGACAGAACGGACTGCCCTACTGGTACTGCCGAGGATCTCACAAATCACGCATCAGCCGGTGCAGGAAGGCGAGGCGATGGCGAGGCGATTCGGGGGCGTGTTTGGCCAGAATGACGTGCACAAAGGGGCCGGATGAGAAAAACATCCCAGGAACGCCCACGAGTCGCCTCGCAGGATGACGGACGCCTCTGTTTGCCAATGGCTAGCGTCCATTTATGGAGCTAGCCAATGGGATACAGAGGCGGGCCGAACATCCATACTGTTGACAAAAGTTTTCGACCTGGGCGGAGCTCTGCGAGCTCTCGCCAGGTCGAAACCTAAAAAGCCCCCACCCCTCCACCCTTCCGGAAAAACACCTGTTGCCCGCGATGGCTAGTCCAGCCCTGGTCCATCAATGCCTGGGTGCTGTGAGGCTGTTGAATGACATCACCTGTCCGCATATTGGAGCTATTGCTTTCAGATTTCCAGGTCCAGCCTGGCTTGTGGGAATGTACTAAAATGACAGAATCTGTGGTTAGAGGTATCCATTAGTAATAATATTAAAACATGTAAAAGTGCACCAGGGCCTTGCATTCAGTCAGGTCAAATGATGTGATTATGGCTATTAAGAAAGATTAGATGTATTTTTCAATCGCACTAGGAGAGAACCTTCAAGGGATTGAGACTGAAATACAATAAGTGGTCCATTTTTTTCCATTTAGCAGCACAACAGCCCGCGTTGCTGGACTTCTGCCATTCTTTAAAATATTCAGACATTCCCAGGGTTACTGCAAGTAGACTTCCAAATTTAATCTCCGAGGTCTAGGGTGACAAATCTTGCCTCCATCTTAAGTCAGCAAGCCTGGAAAAACAGCAGGTTATCTAGTTACAGGGATATGGCCAGGTGAATGCACCATGTGGGTGTTACAGGGATTAGCACTGATGCAGTCTTCATACTGTATATTGAAACAAATATCCATGACAAGTCTATCCATAGTACTTTCCCCACACTCTGTGTGAATACAGGGCTATTTTCTCTTTTTGCTTGTCGCAAACAAGCAAATCTGAGGGCTGCTCCTTTTCTACAATAAAGTCTGCAACATTTGTTTTGTGCTGCCACTCATATTCTGTCTCAATTGCCTCGACTCGGGAGAGCTGAATACATGGTATATGTCTATTAAAAGTTGTGCTAGAAGGTGAATGGTTTTGCCTAATACCCAATCTTTTGTTTAACTTTAGGGCCTCATTTATGAAAAGTGACGCATCGCTGCGTGAAAACAGCGATGCGTCACTTTTCACTGCGCACTCCTTGCGACACCAATGATGCGTCATATTTACAGTATGACGCATCATGTCGCAAGGAGATACAGATACGTCAGTATTTCTGACGTACTTGTAGGCGCAAAAGTGACGCATTGCTGGAGTGTGTCACAAAAGTGACGCAACTCCAGCAATGTGTCCTTTCACATGGGGCAAGCCCCATGTGAAAGGGCTTGCGTCAGTCTTACGCCTGCTGTGAGGCAGGCGTAAGATTTTGACGCATTTGAGTCCTAGAAGTGGCGCAGTGAAATCTCATAGATTACACTGCGTCACTTCCATGACCCTTTCTTGCGTAAATATGCCCCCCTTGCATACATTATACCTGGCGCAGGTATAATGTGGCGCAGGGTTTTACAAAGTGACGCATCTACCTAGATGCGTAACTTTGTAAATCTGGTGCAACAAGGCACATTTTTTACGCCACTGGTGCGTCACAAAAAGTGATGCACCAGCGGCGTAAAAGTGACGCATAGCCTCATAAATGAGGCCCTTAGTGTTTGTTCCTTGTTCTGTATGTTGTGCGCTGCTGCCATATTGTCTGTTCAAACCAAGACTACTCTTGCCCTGGAGATGTTATTTCAAAACCTTAAGAGCTCAACTCCAGCACGCTGTTGCGCTACTGTATCTCTATGGAACTTGTCACAAGCGCTCTAGACCTTTGAGGAGTCTGAAGGTCTGGAAATTGGCTGCTCAGTCACCCATCGGTTTGCTCAACTCTCATAAAGAACGTTATGTGAAGTTGTGCGTAGGAAACCATGCAGTCCTCAACGCCATCATTCCCAATAGTTTTGCAACTTCTGTCAGAGATAGCAAGCTGATAGCAAGGATTTATTTTTCTTTTGTGTTGCTTATAGTGCAAACATGGCAGACGGGCATTAGACCACTGTACAACAGAACTACGGTGCGCATTTTTTCACTTTTTAGGCACAGGGAGACGAAGAGATGTGTCCAGTATCACAAAGATTAGCTGAGGCCAGAAACCAAACCTTGTTCACCAGGTTCCAAAGGCAGCAGCACTAGGCTACATGCCCCCGAGGAATCATTCTCTGAAATACCTGCTCTTTCTGTGGAATCGAAATTCACTTTGACTGTTTTGTTCATGGATCCCCAAAAAATGTATGTCTTCTAGGTGAAGGGTATAGGTGCGTTTATAGAAGATGCGGCTGGACCACCAGTACAACTAGGCTTTTGGTAAAAGCTGTGGGAACCGATTGTATCCCAAACTGCACAACTTTGAATTAGTAATGCCTTTCCAAAGGTTCCCCTTCCTAGGATTCTTCTACAGTACCTTTTGCTGTTTGAGTTTCTGCAGTCTCCCCTTTGAAAGGGCTGGCTTGAAGGTGACTTGTGGGCCTTTCACAGTAGCAGCTTAGTACGGCCGGAGGATTAGCAATTTGCCAATTCACAGCCACCTTTTGCCTTCTGCATCAATGCATATACTTTCATTATTTCGTGGCAAACCTTCCCTGAACCCTGATGATATATTTTCTGGGGTGCTGTATGGGCTGCCATTGGGTATGGAAATACATCAGTTGATGTAGCAGGGTTCTGAAGGAGATGGGGTACTTTATTATGTATTTATTTTTATCCACTATTGAGGTGACAATCTCTTTTTACTGGCGTTTTAAAAAGGTCATTGGTAGTGTTGGGCACAGTCTTTAAAATTGCGAAGAATTGATTCATTTGATAGAATTTTACATTATCCCTGCCATACCGCACAGACCTACTTGTGGCCTCCATAGGCCCCCAGACTGCCCTAAAAACCATTAACTACCCCTAGACAGACTCAGCAAGCCCAGAGTCTTTGAGACACATTGTGCCAATGCATAAACTGGCTATACTCACTATGTCAATTCTCACTCTCTTAAAGCAATCAAACTGTCTTCAGACCAACACACGTTATGCTCAGTGGGCCATCAAACCCATGAGGTTTTTAGCTACACCCAAGGGATGCTTGCCTAAACTGGAGAAGCTTCTAGATGACTTACACATTTTTAGTTGGTCCTCCCACCTGCTAGGTACTAGAACTCTTCTACTGCCTGTTGAAGCCAATCACCCAGCAATGAAGTTTCTTCTTGTCTAGCTTTGGGCCTTGATATGTGTGTGCTTCATATTCTTGCGGTTATTTTTTTACTTCCCTTCTAGGTCCCAGAGTTTCTCTAGCCGTTACTGTCCCTGCAGCTCTGCCCCCTGTTTCAGCCCCATTCCCGCCCCCCTACCTACAGTCCCGCCCCCCTCCCCTACTTAATGGCAGCCGCTGCGGGGGAGCGCGTGCAACTCCTAGACCTCTGGTCCAGGCCAGCACTCTCCCCTGCAGCTCAGCGTGTCAGGACAGCACCCTGAGCCCTCCTTCAGAACGGGAGGACACCTGCAGGTCTCCCTCATGCTGCAGAACTATTTTAATTCGAGTGCCCCGCTTGGTCCTAGATAATTACTATCTGTGCCCGCTACCTGTGTGCATTGTGTATTGTGCCTCATATTCTCAGTGACTTCCAGTGCCCCTCTTGGTCTCCCAGCATTTTTTTGAAGTGTGCCTTGATATTTGTGTGCTTTGTGTTCTTGTGGTTATTGTTTTCCTTCCCTTCTAGGTCCCGCCCCCCTCCCCTACTTAATGGAGGCCGCTGGCGCGCCTAAGGCAAGCCTGTCTGCACCCGTCCGCGACCAGCGCCAGGACCCCAAGTTCTCCGAGGCCTCACCACTACGACTCAACCACTCTCCATGCACTCAACCCCGGAAGACTTGCCAACTGCGCAAGATCCTCGCCGAACTCCACCCACTGGCAGGTCTCTTGCAGACCCTGCCGCAAATCCTTCACCATCGACAGAGCCCCCCTCGACCGCCGAAGGAATGCCTGATATACACACACCACCGAAACCCTGACCCGCATCCTGCTCAACGTGCGCTTCCTACACCGACACGCAGTAGAGATCTGGGACCTTCTCGACACCCTCTCGCCCGATGTCGCCTCTTTCACGGAAACCTGGACCAACCCCACCTTTGGTCCCGACATCGCCACCGCCATCACGGACGGCTACAAGATCCTGAGGAAGAACCGCCCACACCGTCCAGGAGGAGGACTCGCCATCGCACACAAGACCCCCCTCCGACTAGCCATATCCAGCACGAGTGACCCCCACTCCAACACAAAGCACCTCCACTTCCAGATCCAGACTAGCCCCAGGACCAATCTTCAGGGCACCCTCATCTACAGACCGCAAGGACCTCGCTACTGCCATCTCCGAGCTCACCACACCCCAAGCCATCACCTCCATTGACTACATTCTAATCAGAGACCTGAACTTGCACCTCGACAGCGACCCAGACTCCACTACTCTCCTCAACAACCTCGCCAACCTAGGGTTGAAGCAGCTTTTCAACAAACCCACCCACAGAGCGGGTCACACCCTTGACCCCATCTTCGCGGGAAGAACTAACATCTGCTTCTGCCACACCACCCAGCCCCTCTGGACTGACCACCACTGCGTCCATTTCACATTCAACACTACCACCGCTCCCAGACCCGCCTCACGCCTGCCACTACGGAACTGGAGCAAGGTTACAGAGAAGCACCTCAACACCACCCTCCTTCAAACCCCTCCATCGCTGCGACCGACACCAACTCCGCAGCCAGGGAATTTCACCGCTGGATCTCCAGCTTCGCAGACACTTCTGCCCTCTTCTGACCTGGGCTTGGGAACAAGGCAGAGGTCACTGCATGTATCTAACCCCTTACCAGGGGGTCACATGTGCCTGACCAAAACGGATGACATTGGCGCTGGGATGCAATAGGCGATATTTCAGGTGTGCCTTAGCTGTGACTGTCATATGCAGTGTGAACCGAAACATGTCAATATGAACCAGGTGGTTGGGACTGGTATAAGATCTGAGATTTACTTGATTATTTATATTCGAAGTATTACTCGATAGACTCTGACTTAACTCATGAAACCTTACCTTTGACCATTCTAGCAGCTGAGTGGGTTGGGCATGAGTACTCCTTTATAGAATTCATGGAGATATTTGGATCCTTATATTACAGCTAAATACTGTACTGCACTACAAAGAAGACTGAATGTGAGCCGTCTTTCTAACAAGGGCTACTACCCTATATACACCACTTTCTGGAGTCCTCTGATCAAGTCATTCTGAAAATCAAGCCTAACACCGAGAGCACTAAAACAGGAAGCAACAACTTTACAAAAGTAATGCCTCTAAAGGCTCTGTTACGTCACCCAGGATCCCTCCAAAACAAGAAGGTAGGCAACGTGGGTGTGCAGGAAGGTTAATTTCTCTCGAAATGTTGCCCATTGTAGAACAGAGATGAAAATGGACAGGCAAAGGTCAAAGAGACAAGCTTCTAACTTTACCACTAACATTTGAGAATGTATCTTTTTTATGGCAAAGTGGGAGGGTGTGTGGCGCTTCTTTAAACACCCTTGGCATCCTGAATTCCCATTTACTCAGAGTCATTCCTGAAGACTGAAGTTGCTTTTAAAAGAGGGCTGTATGATTTCTGTCTTATTATTAGGCCAGGGCGTTCACAAAATGCATTATACAAGAGTAACATGCATAATAAAATACAGAAACCCAACATAGAGAAAGCAAACACTCTTAGCCACAGCAAGATTAAGTAAATGAAATGTAAACAGGGATTAAAGTACTTGTTTAGAAATCAATCAGTGTCAATAAAGTTAAGGGCATGAATATGAGGCCAGATAGGGACCTATGTTAATGCCCATTTTAAAATTACTTCTGGGTTTGAAACCCGGGCGGACTGGCCTACTTAAAGCCCTGCCATACTTAAAGCCCTGTTCGCTGATGAAAACAATAATTTCCACGCAACATTACTGACTAAAGGCCCTCTGTTAATGCCTGCAGAGCAAAGCGGGTTAATAACTTTCACATAAGTTGATGCTCTGCTATGAATACCATCATTTGAGACAAGGAAATTGGGGCATTAAAAAAAATAATCATGAGATATATTGCCCCTATTGAAGCAGAGGCAATTTCAGGTGAGAGACAGCTAAAATATAGCCATTGTTGGCTTTAAAAAATATATATTTTCTAGCATGAATCGGGTTTATTGGGTGTATGCGTCTATTTTATTATCAATGAAACAATCATGTTTTCATTTGTGAAGGGAAGAGAAATTAAGTTGGTGACCATTTAAAAAGTCAGACTTAGCCTTTTGGAGTCAGATTCCCTGTGCATCATTGAAAGGTAAAGCGGTTTCAGACCAGTCCATCCATCCTAAGTGATTCTGCTCCAGTCCGACACTCACCTGAAAGGCATGCACCAAAGCTATGAGGTCTTAGCATGACATTGTTGTGGACCACCATATATTAGTACCATGGTTCCCTCCAACCTGCACGCCTGAGCGGTAGCGCACACCTAGGTTTCCCTCCGCGCAGACACCTACTATCAGCGCGCACTACAAAGGATTCCACGCATTCAGTAAATACTTTACTGGAGCCTCTGAAGTGCGGCTCCTGGTGATGCTGCTCCACTTCCAAATGCATTTCTAAAGACGTGTTTTTCGTCTTTAGAAATGCTAATGGGGGACGTTTAAATGCCTTCAACGCTGTCATTAAACAGCAGGAGAGTATTCCCAGAACTTTTTCTGCAGCCCTTGTCCCGTTTGCAAAGTCCACGGACCTCTGGCTCCTCCACATAGCTGCCAGGGTTTCAGATTGCCATGTGTGACATCTTCGTGATTTTCGAGTAATTATGAGTGCATTTCAATGACTATGAGTGACACTGAAAATTTCATTATAAATAAAATTGAGACTTTTTTGCTGAATGTATAGAAGAAATCTTTCAAGCTTTTAAAGTGAAGTAAAGGGGGTGTAACATAATTAAACTGCCGTTAATCAGGTCACAAATGGGTAATTTGGAAAGTACCAGGGATTGCGACTGCAAGGTTTAACGTCCCAAAGAAACATATGTGTTTCCCTTTGGTATTACGCACTGTGGGGGCACGAAAGGGGCATCTCCCACCTTACGAATAGTGATGATACTTATCCGTGCTTTGAGGGGTCCCAATGAGTCAGAAGCTGATTAATGATGCAAACGTTTTGTGAATTGTTCTGATCTGTTCCTTTGTAGTACGAGGGCATTTGACATCCCTGTAAAGAGAGAGCCTAGCAAAAGCGCAATGCAAAAATTGAGCTGTAAACAAACTCTTTTGTACATTAAGAGATGTTCACAAAAAAAACAGCTTCACAGATTTGGGATATCCGTAGTTATCACTAACAACCATGGTTCCCTCTAACCGAAATTGATGACATACAGAAACTAAAACAAGATATTTATCCACTATACTAGTAAATATATCGATCCGAAACATTTCTATTGCTAAATCTCTCTCATGTAACAGCTAGCAATGGCATTACATGCTGTGTCAGATCAGTGTTTTTTTTGTCGCCATCCTGATCTGAAAAAATAATGCCTGCATGTTCGTTTTTGTATGTGATTAATTTTACTGGTCAGGCGTAGGAAGTAGAGTGGTGTGAAAGCCTGTGTATTTAAGATGCAACACCATACTTATTGTTTAGGTCCAATAAAAAATATAGCATCCTACAACACTGAAAAGGAAGCTAGTAAAATTTGCTTTACTAGAGAACCCATAATAATACGTTGATTTTTTTATATAGCATTTTTCACTGCACTTTTGGCGCTTCTCACTTCTCTATGTAACAGGTGTTTCCTAAACTAATGGCATTCAATTTATCGCGAGAAAAATCAAGCAATAAAGACAAGGGGAACACATAAATATCAGAAAGTTCACCCATTTGAGCAATGAGAAACTAGGTTAACTACTGCAAAATGTCGTAAATCCCCTATTTATGCTCCAAGTCTCCCACTGGCATGGCACTCCGACCTCTCCGTCACGAGGGAACGGAATAACATCACCATACTGGAACAGGCAGGCTTTTCGACCCTGGGGGACCTTTACCCCAATGGTTCCTTCATTACACACGAAGACCTGGCATATATTAGTAACCAAACCCCACTCTTTTGTTTCCTGTATCACAGACTGCGAGCCGCGGCTCGAGAACTATACCCCTCCTTCCCCGAGGAGCCCCCCACCTTACACTCGCTACAATTACTAATTACCTCACCTACTCATGCTCACATTCTGTCCAAATTGTACAGGGAAGCGCAGGATGAAATCGGCGCTGACACCGTCCCGATGAGAGATAAATGGTCCAGAATGCTGGATACTCCCCTTACGGAAGAAGACTGGACAACTGCCTTCACGCTGACATCACTTCTCACCCCTAACGGAAACCTGCGTATAATTCATTATAAATATCTACATCAGGTATATCACACTCCCCTTAAACTGTACAAACTTAAACTGCGGGATGATGCCAAATGTAAAAAATGTGCGATGGATGATGCAGACTTTGTACACCTAGCCTGGTGCTGTGCGAAAATACAGCAATACTGGAAGAATGTAACTGCTCATCTAACGAAATTGCTGTCATGTGACATTCCTTGTACTCCTAGAGTATGTTTGCTGGGCTTAGACGCCCCACTAAGAGCGAATGGCAAGAAACTTATGGCTCTGTTACTGTTGCTGGCAAAACGTAGACTATCTATCCATTGGGATAGTAGACGCTCCCCACTAATCAAAGACTGGTTGATGGACGCTGCCTACTGCAGGGATAACTTTCTGCTATACGCGGAGGAACTACCAACTGCCTCCAAACCCTCTGATATTTGGGGCCCACTGTCTGACTATCTACACACTGCCCCGGATCCTCTTGAAGAGACTCCTGCAACTGGGATCCGTCCCTAGCTTTCTGCCTTACCGATCCAGATGCTGCATTGTGTGTGCAGGGTGTATGTATGGGATGTCTGTTTGGGTCTATATTGTTTGCAAATTCGTAGCTCTGAGATGTATTACTTTGTAAATCTATTGCATACTGCCTATGTCTGAAGCATGACATGTATCTGTCGTCTGAGTTTATGATAAAACTGATAAATAAAAAAATAAATAAAAAAAAACTACTGCAAAATGTAAGGAATATAAACTACTTTGCGTTATCAGACTCTAGCCAATATTGCAGACAAAAGATAAGGCATACTAAAAGCTGCGTGACCCGCAGACTCACACACAGCGACATGAGCAGTAAGCACAGCTGCATTCAAAAGCAGAGGGTGGGAGACATGCATTTAGGTCACAACTAAGCAGGCAGCTGTACTTTATGGGAAGACACTGTGATTGACATGATCCACACTTTACATGTACAACTGGGTGAGCTGTTCACCTATGTTTGCACTGTCTGTTTCCATTAGAATACTTGCTCAAAATTCTTTGTATTTTAAGAAGATGGCCTAATAAATGGAAAGTAAACTGTGCCATTTAATTGGGCACCAAGAATAAACCGGACACAGCCTACGCTATTTTACAAGACACTCTAATGAATATTTGTTCCCAATGGGATATGGTTTGCTGTGCTCTGATAGCTGATCAGGCTGGCCGGGCAGACTGAGGGTTTCTGGATTAACTAAGTGAAGAATCCACCATCATGTGCAGTTTCTGACTTTTTTCCCTCTGTATGTGAGGAAGAGAGACCTGGGGCTGTCAAGAAACAGGAGGGGCATGGGCCCTTGACGAAGAAATAAAAGAAGCCACAAACTGCTTCAGATACCCGCTCTCCCAAGGCTCCACAGAGAGACACCCAAGGCGCAGCGGAACACAGGCCATGAGGATATATCAATATAAAACTAAACACTGACCTGACTGGGAACATGGACAACAGCAATTGGGGGGCCCCGCTGGCCGTAAGCAATGATTATGCTGAGTACCGTTGACTGACGTCCTGTGGCAATGATTCTTCTCCTCAGCCCTGATTACACACATGTATCCATGATGGCGCCGGTGGGGCCGGGGCCGGTAGCAGCTGCCAGATACCGCAGGTGTGCAAGCTACTAAAAGTTTTGTGGCAGTCAGCCATGGGGATGGTATCACATTAGCCAGTCAAGACACTAGGTAGCAATTGGGCTTCGACCCATCCTCCTCTGACGTCTGGCATATCGCGGCATGTTGTTGTATTTGTAACATTGTAGCACACCACTCTGTACAGCTGAACTAAGCTACAGCTCAGCCAAAGACCACCCTTAGTTTGCCGGCAGCAGCGCACACCGCGCGCTGCCACTGCAGCTTGTATGGTGCTTTATAATTATAGCAGCGCTCTCAGCTTCATAGCTGAGGCTCTATAATGCATGACTTTGCATTTCAGTGCGGTGATGCGGATCACCACACTGAAATGTGTTAGTCTAACGCCTGATGCATGGTACTTGGCAGAGCTGCCTCCACCTTTTGTTTTCTCCTTCTGTGTCTGGCTGTGGCATCACACATGCTTGTCTGAGGCCTTATCAGTCGGTATGCTGGTTGGTCTCAGTTCAGCAGCCTCTGCTATTTTTGCTGGCCATTCACCTCTGCAGTGACTTGTTAAACACTCATCACCAGCATGCTGCACCTTACATCACTGCCTCTGACCAGGCCACCTCCTGCACTGTGTGGCATCACTGGCTTCACATGTGCATTTACTGTTTGCAAGATGCTTCCATCCAGTACAGCACCTTCAGCTGTTATTGTTAGTCAGTTAACCCCTTGGGCGCGGCCGCGATTCTGCACCTGTGCGGCACTTCTGAAGAGTGGGCGGGTTCATGACGGCCCCCAGCCGTCATCAGCACACGCCCACCGTGTTGCATGACGGACAGGGGCCGTCATCAGCATGGAAGGGGTTAAATATGTAGTGACTCCTAAAATCTCCCTACTGCCTGCTGCCATTCACATTCGTGTCTCCCGCCTCAAGCTGCTCAATATGTTAGTTTTTCATTCCACTTCTCGAAACTGTCAGGAGCGCTGCAGTATGTGCCGATGACACACAGCAGTAGGGCTAGTTCTAGGGTTGATTTGGAACAAGTGAGTGCCCTTTTCGTATCTTTTATTAGTGAAACAGGTTATTGCCAACTGCATATACATGACAAAGCAAAAGATGAACAAATAGGGCAAACATTTTAGGCGTAGCAGAGAGTACACTCTAAGTGGCCACTGAAAATGCCTGCTAAGGCACTAAGTACTTAAAAGTTCATCAGGCGTTTAGGTGCATTTGGGGAATGATTACGTAATATTACTTATCTGATTATAAAAACAAACGTCAAGTACTTCGGAACGTGAGCCAGAAAGCAAGGACTGTCCATGGACTTCCCAAACAATAGGTCTTTGCCTTTGCCCACAAATCAGTTCACAAAGTTCTCCCACTCACCTCCATTAGAAACGTTGCTAATCAACATTTTTCAAACAATCATAAGCTTTTGTAAAGTATCTTTATTTGAATCAATCAATCACTCAGCATTTTTAGTGTGCGGCGCTGTCACCCCAAAGGATACCTGGGTGCTGGGATGCAAGGCCTCAGTCAAAAAGCCAAGTTTAGAGTTTGTTTCTGAACTCCACCAGGGAAGGTGTCCTGGGGGGAAGGAGGGGCATTGGGCAGCGGGAGGAGGAAAACGGCAGGAAGAGGGCAAGAGACGAGCAGAAAAAAGCAAAACAGAGAGCAAGAAGTAAGCAGAAAAGGCAAACAGAGGGTGAGAAATGAGCAGAGAAGGCACAAACCGAGGGCAAGAAATTAAAAGAAAAGGCAAAAAGAGGGCAAGAAATAAGCGGAGAAGGCACAAACAGAGGGCAAGAAATTAGCTGCTTTGTTTAACTTTATTCTTGCACACATATGTCTGCCATTTTTAGCTGATAGCATGTTGTATTTTTTCTACTTTTATTCTTTCAATTTATCTTGCAAATGTGGCTCAACTTGTGTATGTGCTGTATTATGGGTGTGTAAGTTGGTGAATGCAAGAATGAATAAGTGATTTATGGATGCATAAGTGCAAGGATGATTGACAGGGTACATGTGTGATGACGTATTCAGTGTTTAAACCAATCAGTGACCAAAAAGTCACTTTAAATTAAAAGCAATGCTTATTGACAGTGCCAATGCTTGTTATTTACCTATAAGTGGTAGCGGATCGACTTGCCTTGTTGCACATCTTATCACTCAGTTGCGCACACAGACAATAAAAGAGTGCACACCAGCATTCTATTGCCGCACATAAGAAAGAAAAATTAGAGGGAACATTGATTAGTACATGTTTATCAGACAAGGCAAATGACTGCTATTTGTTTTCTTGGCACCCAGGACGTTCTCTGCCCACCCGGCCAAATTATCCTCTTTCGTACTTTCTGTTGAAGGCGCAGACTATCTCAGTGCCCTCCCTGCTCTATCTTAAATCACCAAAGGATTATTTTGTTGCTTGTAAGCCTGGCGAGTAGTTTTTTGTCAAGTGTATTTTTTCTTTGCATTGCAGAGTTTGCTCATTAACACTTCTCATTATAATTTAGAGCTGCAAATACCACAATGCAAAAAGCAATAGGAGTAAAAGGGTAACTTGATTGATATGGGACAGTCAGTGCTCCGGTATGGGCTGGGGACTGGCAACCAATGGGTTGGAGCGCTCTTGCACTTCCCGTCCTCACTGATGCAATGTGAATCCTTGTGCCGATAGCTGGGTGATGTCACTTTCTTCTGGAAAGTTTTCAGACCCAAAAAGGAATATGCTACTCACCCAGTGTGCATCTGTTCTTGGCATGTAGAGCTGTAGATTCACATGCTTTGCGTAGGCCTGCCATCTAGTGTTGGGTCCAGATGTTTGCAGTTTGTTTTTCTTTGAAAACGTCTTTTCTAGTACGAGGTAGGTGACTCCTCCTTTTGGTGATAGTGCGCATGGGCATTTACTCCATTGTTAGATTGTTTTCCCGCAGATGGTGAGAATGAAGTTAGCAAGAGTAGAATAGAGATGTAAATGCGTATGTATCTAAGTAAGATATTACACCAACAGCTACAGCTCTACATGTCAAGAACAGATGCATACTGGGTAAGTAGCATTTTCCGTTCGAGGCATGTGAGCTGTAGATCACATGCTTTGCATAGACTATGAGCATTAATCTCCCAAAGCTGTGGCTAACTTGTAGTTGTTGCAGTTGTTTGAAAGAGTGTACGAAGAACTGCCTGGCCTACATTAGCTTATTGTCTTGCTAACACATCTACACAATAGTGTTTTGTGAACGTTTGTGGTGTAGACCATGTTGCAGCTTTACCGATGTCAGCCATGGGAATGTTTCCTAAGAAAGCCAAAGAAGCCCCTAGTTTGCAAGTGGAACGCGCTCTAGTGGGAATTGGTAAAGTCCTCTTTGCTTTTGCATAGCATGTCTGAATACATTTGACTATCCACTGTGCAATACCCGATTTAGAAATGGGATTGCCTTTGTGTGGTGTAGCAAAAGCAACAAAGAGTTGTTTAGTTTTACGAAAAGGTTTTATCCTTTCTTTGTGATAGAGAAATGCTTGTTTAACATATCTAAGATATGTAGAGCACGTTCTGCCACTGAATCTGGTTGAGGGAAGAACACCGTCAATTCAACAGATTGGTTGATGTGGAAGGCAGATACTACTCTGGGGAGAAATTTAGGGTTAGTACGAAGAACCACTAGTTTTGGTGTACTTGTAAAAATGGTTCTTCTTTAGTTAGTGCTTGAAGCTCACCCACTCTCCTCGGTGATGTAAAAGCAATGAGGAAAGCAACATTCCAAGTGAGAAATTGCACTTCACATTTATGCAATGGCTCAAAGGGTGGACCCATTAGTCTGGTAAGTACAACATTAAGATTCCACACTGGGGAAGTTGGAAGCCTTGGAGGAAAAACTCTTGAGTCATTCCATAAAAGCCTTAATAACAGGCACCCTGAAAAGGGGACAGATGTCTATTCTCAAGGTATGTAGCTATTGCAGCAAGATGTAAGCGTATAGATGTGTAAGCTAAATTTGACCATTGTAAATGCAGTAAATAAATTATATTTTGAACTGAAGCATCAAGTGGGTTGACATGGTTGTTATTACAATAAATAACAAACCACTTCCATAGCAAGCTCTTGTAGTACGTCTTCTAGCCTCTTTAATAATGTTCATACAGGCTGGCGGAAGATTCAGAAAGCCAAACTCTATGACATCAGGACCTGGAGGTGAAGCTTGGGCATTTTGCGTTTTGGTGTGTGGCGAACAGATCTAGCTGTGGAAAACCCCACAACTGAAAGAATGGGAGGAGAACTTGAGGGTGAAGTTCCCACTCATGAATCTGTTGTGTTTGCCTGCTGAGCAGATCTGCGATGTGATTGTTTACTCCTGGAAGATGTTCTGCTAGGAGAAAAATTTTGTGAGGCCCACCTCCAAATGGCTTGTGCAAGCTGTGACATTTGGAGAGTGTGTGTGTGTGTCCCTATTTCTGTATGTAAGACATGCCTGTCATGTTGTCAGTACGTATCAGGACAGCTTTGCCTACAAGGTGAACTTGAAAGGCTTTGAGCGCTAGAAATACTGCTAGCAGCTCTAGATGATTTATGTGAAGTTGTTTTTGCTTTTGACTCCACAAGCCTTGAATTGTGCGAGTTTGAAGATGAGCTCCCCAACCAGTGAGTGATGCGTCTGCTGTTAGCACAGTCTGTGGAACTGGGTCGATGAAGGGACACCCTTTGCATAGGTTTTGTGGATTCCATCACTGCAGAGTGCGATAAGTGCAGCCGTCCACCAACACTAGATCTGACAATCTGACCAACACTAGATCTGACAACTGACCCCGAGACCGATTCCACTGATGTGCTCAACATTCCTGCAGGGCACGCAAAAGTCTTGCATAGGGAACTATCATGATGCAAAACGCCATCATTCCCAGCAGCTGCACGAATACTCGAGCTGGTAACTGATCGGGCTGAAACTGAAATTAGACCCTGAATATTAGGGATCCTGGCTGGACTGGGACAGGCTAGAGCCTTCTGTGTATCGAGAGAGGCTCCCAAGTACGTTTGCATGTTGGAGGGTTGGAGATAAGACTTCAACAGATTTACTGTGAATCCGAGATCGTGCAGCAACTGTACTGTTCTTTGAGTGTGCTGTAGACACTTTGTGAACTGGCTTTGATGAGCCAGTCGCCTACGTTTGGGAAGACGTGAATGTGTTGTCTTTGCAGATGAGCAGCGACTAATGCCAGGCATTTGGTGAATACTCTGGGAGCAGTGGTGACTCCCCAAATATCTCAGGTTTGTGGTAGCAAGACCGCATTTTCTGATAGATACATCTGCCGTGTGGATTCCTCACCTTGTGAATATCCCCTTGCGTCAGCAACATTCGGAAATTCTTTTCGTAGCCTCGCGCCGACGTGGACTTGGACGTCATAGAGACACGGCCTCGCACGCGACTCCGCTGACGTCACCGACGCCTATAATAGGCCCATGCCGGCGTGATGACATCAGTTCCCTTTTTTCCGCGTCGTCGACGCTAACGGTTATCGGGAATCTCAGTAGCCAACTGATACTTTGTTGTCTGTTTGTTGCCATTTTCTGCTTCTCTGTATCCTGTCTCTTCGACGATGACTTCAAAGAAGACCGGCTTCAAGCCCTGCAGGGAGTGCGGTAAAATGATGTCTATTACCGACCCACACAGCGACTGCATCTGGTGCTTAAGCTCTGACCAGAAGATGAACCCGAAGGCCCTGAGGGAAAGAGAGGCTAAGCCCCTGGTAGCTAAGCTGAAAGCTGGGAAGGAGAAATCGTCGAGGTCTCGTTCTCGAAGGGCGAGGTCGAGATCGAGGTCTGGATCTCGAGAGGGGTCGTCTTCGAAGTCGGCTTCGGATCATGTTTCGAAGTCGAAGAAGAAACATAAGAAGAGGAGACATGAGTCCCGACATCGTTCCGGTAAGGAGTCGGGGTCGAGGTCACCGAAGAAGGTACGTTCTAAGGTGGTTACTCTTGATGTTTCTGATCCTGAACCTGAAGGTGAGGCCTCACCTTCGGAGTCGCGAGTGCGCTCTCCGACTCTGAATCCATCTCCGAATCCGTCTCCGGTGCCATCCCCGGCCCGAGAAGAGGAAGAGGGTCAGGAGGATGTGGATTCCGCGCCTGTTGAAGAGCCGAATCCGGACACTCCCCGAGGTCAGCCTGAAGGTTTTCAGCCGCCCTTTCCTACACCAGGTCAGGACCCATCAGCGTTTCTGAACGCTATGTATGGCGTCTTTTCTAGGGCGTGGTAGCCCTCTGGTGCACCTTCGGGTCCCATGGGTCCTCTGGCTTTCAGTTTAGGGGTTCCTCACTCCTATCCTTCAGCTCCGTTTATGCCTTATATGCCGGCTCCGACGCCGCCTTGGCATTTTCCGGCTCCACCGAAGCCATCGACGCCGATCCCGACGTCGCCTGCTCCGAGTCGTCCTCGAGCACATCCCTCTGAGCCATCGAGTTCGATACCGACGTCGATTCCGAATCCGTCGGAGCCGATGGTGGATCCGGTTGCAAAACGTGTCAAGGTGAGATCCAGAAGGGAGGCTCAACGCCTTTTGGAAGAACGGAGATTCTTGGATTCACATTCTGATATGGAGGAAGGTGAAGTGGATGAGGATTGTTTTGAGGAGTTGGCGGACACAGGAAGCCTGGATTTCTCTCCAGAGTGGGAATTGCCCTCAGGCTCTAGTACGCCTTCTAAGGATGTTCAACCTTATCATTTAGTTATGAGGAAGGCTGCTGATCTCCTTAAATTAACTTTGCCGACTGTGGAATTTAAATCCAATATTCTAACTGAAGTCTTACATTCTCCGAATTCAGTAGTGGAACCTCTTCTTCCGTTTAATGATGCTTTGACAGAGCCCATTTTGGAGATATGGAAGAAACCATTGTCAGCTCCTGCTGTTTCTAAGAGTGTAGCCAGGAGGTACAGGGTTGCTCCTGAGGACCCTGCCTTTTTGACCTCTCACCCTTCACCGGAGAGCTTAGTCATTCAAGCTGCATGTTCTAAGAAGAATGTTAGTGCTTTTCCCCAGGTTCCATGTGAAAAGGAGGCAAAGAAGCAAGATCAGGTTGCAAAAAAGACCTTCTCCTCTGCTAGTATGGCATTAAAGTCAACAAATGCCACTTGTCTGATGGGGAGTTATATGCATGCCCTTATGGATTCTTTGCGTGTTCTTACTCCAAAGATCCCTGATGCCAACAGGAAGGACTTTGAGGAGGTGATTTCAGACGCGCAGGCAGCAGCTCGCCAAGTGATTCAAAGTGGTCTGGACACTGCAGACTCTGTGTCGCGCATCATGGGCACTGCTGTCGCCACTAGAAGGTCTGCCTGGTTAAAATCCTCGGACTTTTCGGCGGATGTTCAGGCAACTTTATTGGATCTTCCCTTCGATGGGTCTGGCCTCTTTGGGAAGAAGGCTGATGCGGCCCTTGAGAGATTTAAGGACAGTAGGGCTACTGCTAAGTCTTTAGGTCTTCAGATAAGAGGCTCTTCGACCGGCAGAAGATTCAGGGGTTTTGGTCGCTCTTCCTTTCGGAATTACCGACACGGTCAGCAGCAGCAGCAGCAACAGCAGCAGCAGCAAAATTCCTTATACAGATCGTATAGGGGAAAGCAGAGAGCACGTCCTCGTGGACGTCAGGCCTCTTCCTCCTCCACTTCCTCAAACCCCCCTGCCTCAGAAAAGCAGTCCTAGATCCGCCATTCAGGATCATGTGGGTCCGGTGGGGGGCCGGCTTACCCATTTTCTACAGGATTGGGAATCGGTTACATCAGATCTTTGGGTTCTCAATCTTGTAGAAAATGGGTATGCCCTTCCCTTTCGGGAATTCTCTCCCAATTACCCGCCTTGTCAAGGTTTTTGCACCGAGGAACACCTGTTGCTTCTACAGGAGGAAGTACAGACTCTGTTAAGAAAGGGTGCGATAGAGGTGGTCCCAGAGCAGGAAAGGGGTCAGGGATGCTACTCCCGGTATTTCCTGATTCCCAAGAAGGATGGCAGACTTCGTCCAATCCTGGATCTCAGGATCTTGAATCTCTATCTGAAGCAGGAGAAATTCAAGATGCTCACCCTTGCTCAGGTTCTTCAAGCGCTGCAAGAAGAAGACTGGATGGTGTCACTCGACTTGCAGGATGCTTACTTTCACATCCCAATCCTGAAGTCGCACAGGAAGTATCTCCGTTTTACGGTGGGATCGCAGCACTTTCAGTTTGCGGTCCTTACGTTTGGACTTACTACTGCGCCTCGAGTCTTCACCAAGGTGATGGCAGTGGTGGCGGCGCGTCTCAGAAGGTCTGGGATTCCAGTATTCCCTTATTTGGACGACTGGCTGATCAAAGCGGAGTCGTCAGAGAGAGTGCTCCATCATCTGCGAGAGACAACCCAGTTGTTGTACAGGTTGGGTTTTTCGATAAATGTACCCAAGTCTCACCTGGTGCCCTCCCAGCGCAACCTGTTCATAGGTGCTGTACTGGACACAACTGTATGTCGTGCATTCCCTCCTCCTCAAAGGATTCACGACATACAGGAAATGATTCCTTTATTTTA
The DNA here is from genome assembly GCF_964261635.1 of Lissotriton helveticus. Taxonomy (NCBI): domain Eukaryota; kingdom Metazoa; phylum Chordata; class Amphibia; order Caudata; family Salamandridae; genus Lissotriton; species Lissotriton helveticus. The sequence goes on along the minus strand of NC_136068.1, from coordinate 130,560,150 downwards.
CAATGGAGCGGTCGTTCCAATCCTGAAGGTCCTTCGCCTGCTCGGTCTGATGGCTTCATGCATTCTGTTGGTCAACCATGCACGCTGGCACATGAGGGCACTCCAGTGGTGCCTCCACAGGCAGTGGTATCAGCACAACGGAGATCTCGGGGAGTCAGTGAGGATCTCCAGAGAAGCTGCGGCGGATCTGTCTTGGTGGGGCGTAGAAGACAACCTGTCTCAGGGGAAGCCTTTTCAGCTGCCTCCATCGGTGGCCACGGTAATTACGGATGCATCCACTCTAGGGTGGGGTGCTCATCTGGAGGATCTGGAGGTCCAAGGGTCTTTGGTCTCCAGAGGAAAGGTTGCTTCACATCAACCTTCTAGAATTGCGGGCGATACGTTTGGCGCTCAAGGCCTTCCTCCCTTCCCTTCGCGGTCGTTCGGTCCAGGTCCTGACGGACAACACGACCGCGATGTGGTACATCAACAAGCAGATAGGAGTGGGGGTCGCAGTGTCTCTGCAGAGAGGCTCTGCGCCTCTGGTCCTGGGTTCAGGACCATCAGATTTGTCTGATGGCGAATCATCTGGCCGGAGTTCTGAACGTTCGTGCAGACAGTCTCAGTCGGCAGTTCTCCGCCGACCACGAGTGGAGGCTTCACCCGGAGGTGGTTCACGACATCTTTCAGATGTGGGGGACTCCTCGGGTGGACCTGTTCGCCACTCGCGAGACTGCTCACTGTCTGTCGTTCTGCAGTCTCCAGTATCCGTTGCAAGGAGCCTTGGGGGACGCGTTTCAGTTGAGTTGGGGAAATCAACTCCTTTACGCGTTTCCTCCCATACCTTTGATTCCTCGTGTTCTGAGGAAGATTCGCCAGGACCGGGCCCCAAGTCATATTGGTCGCCCCGGACTGGCCAAGAAGGGTGTGGTACACGGATCTTCTCCACCTCTCCTCTCACCCGCCGCTCCGTCTCCCTCTCAGGGCAGACCTCCTCTCTCAGATGGAGGGGCAGGTTCTACACCCCCACCTCCAGACATTACACCTTCATGCCTGGAGATTGAACGGGGCAACCTGAATTCCTTTTCCCTCCCACCTGACGTTGTGGATGTCATCTTGTCTGCCAGGCGTGACTCCACTAAGTCTATCTATTCTTATAGATGGTCGAAATTTGTCACATGGTGTGGGGAAAAGTCTTTAGACCCTTTGAGAACCCATTTGTCTGATGTTCTCCAGTTTGCCCTTTCTCTGGCTCAGCAAGGGCTTGCTGTTGCCACGGTTAAGGGTTATCTTTCTGCTTTGTCGGCATTTCTCTGTTTGCCTGACCAGCCTTCTCCTTTCAAGTCTCCTGTGGTTTTAAGGTTCTTAAAGGGCCTCACAAATAAGTTCCCTCCTACTCCTTTTATTGTGCCTCAGTGGGACTTAAATCTTGTCTTGACCTTTCTGATGGGTGCTCCCTTTGAGCCTCTTCACAAATGTCCCTTGAGGCTTCTTACTCTTAAGACAGTCTTCCTCGTTGCAATAACCTCGGCAAGGAGGGTAAGTGAGCTTCAGGCTCTTAGTTCCAAGCCCCCTTTCTTGACCATTCATGCTGATCGAATGGTTCTTAGGACCAGGGCTGCTTTTCTTCCTAAGGTGGTTACTCCTTTCCACCTTGGTCAATCCATTACCCTCCCTACCTTTTATCCTCCCCCACATCCTTCCAAGGAGGAGGAGAGGTTACACCGTCTGGACCCTAAGAGGGCGGTGTCTTTTTACCTGGACAGGACTAAAGACTGTCGTTTGGATGATCAGCTCTTCGTTGGGTTTGCTGGCTGCAAAAGAGGAAGAGCGGTCCTCAAAAGAACCTTGTCAAGATGGATCGTATTGTGTATAAAGATCTGCTACTCTTTGGCCGGTAAGGAACCACCAGAGGGTATGAGGGCTCATTCTACTAGAGCTAAGTCTTCAACCTCCGCATTGGCTAGAGGTGTGCTTGTAGAGGATATTTGCAGAGCCGCGACTTGGTCTTCCCTCCACACTTTCGCGAAGCATTACTGCTTGGATTCCGAGGTGAGGAGGGACGGCCATTTTGCGCGCTCTGTCCTCCAGGCTTTCCTGGTCTAGAAGAGTGGACCGCCTCCTCCGGGAGTGGGGACTGCTGTGGGACTCTATTCACAAGGTGAGGAATCCACACGGCAGATGTATCTATCAGAAGAACAAGTTACTTACCTTCGGTAACGCTTTTTCTGGTAGATACAATATCTGCCTGTGGATTCCTCACTGACCCACCCGCCTCCCCGTTGTCCACTCATCTATGCCAGAGTTACTGTAATGTAATGTGTACTTATTTTGTTGTCAAGGAAATGTTTCATCTGCTTTCCTGCATTTGCTTTACACTGTGTGTTGTGCCTTGACGGTTGTGTACTGTGTATATCTTGTATATATCTTCTGTCATTGGTCCGTCCGTGTGCCTCGATGGCACGGAAAAAAGGGCGGAACTGATGTCATCACGCCGGCGTGGGCCTATTATAGGCGTCGGTGACGTCAGCGGAGTCGCGTGCGAGGCCGTGTCTCTATGACGTCCAAGTCCACGTCGGCGCGAGGCTACGAAAATAATTTTCGAATGTTGCTGACGCAAGGGGATATTTACAAGGTGAGGAATCCACAGGCAGATATTGTATCTACCAGAAAAAAGCGTTACCGAAGGTAAGTAACTTGTTCATCAGTTCAAAGTGCTCCCATTCAACGAGCGGGATGTGGAATATGGAATTAAGCGTCCTTTAAGTCTAAAGTAGACAGAAAGTCGCCTTGATGAAGGAGTGGGAGCACTTGTTGGAGTGTCCCCATGTAAAAATGATCTGATTGAATATAAAGAATTAGGTCTCTGAGGTCTAGAATAGGCCTGAGAGAGCCATCCTTTTGGGGTATGAGGAAATATTGAGAGTATCCGCTGGACCCTTGATATTGTAACCGGACAGGCTCTATAGCTCCCTTTTGCAGTAGAGTGAACCTCTTGTTTGAGAAGGTGCAGATGCTCTGGTGGCATTTTGTGTGATCATGGAGGAATGTTTGGGGGATTGTCAGTAAGCTCCAGGCAATAACCAGATATTATAGTTCTAAAACCCATCTGTCTGAAGTTATTGTATTCCAGACAGGAAGAAATTAAGAGAGGCGTCCCCCGACAGATGAGGCAACTCACTGTTTGTTTGCTTCAGGGGAAGTACGTGGTGTGTTACCTTTACCTCTTCCCATAATAGCCTCTTCTAAAGTAACCTCTGGAAGAGGATGATTGATTGTTGCCTCTATACAAAGAGGTGTTCTCTGAGGATATGTTTGTTGAGCCCCCCTGTAAAAGGAATGGCGAAAGGAGCCCCGATTGGAAAGGGACTGCAAAGCTCCTATGAATTTTGCAATCTCTGTGTCCTTCATTTTTTCCAAAGAAGTATCTACTACAGGTCCAAAGTTCCTTAGCAAAGGGTAAGTTTAAAATAGAGGCCTGGACTTCGGGTTTAAATGCTGAAGCTGAGCCAGGCATGCCTTCTTAACACCTTCGGTGCTCGTGACGAGACCAGCTCATCATGAGTCACAGTGGAGCTGTGCTCATGACGAGCTGGTCTCATCATAACGGCTCCGTGCCACCCACACGCAATTGATTCCCCGCCTGTGCGGGCGAATGAATCAGTGGGCGGGGTCATGACGAGACCAGCTCGTCATGAGCACAGCTCTACCGTGACTCATGACGAGCTGGTCTCGTCACGAGCACCGCGCTCCCCCCCCCCCATGCACCGTGGGAGAATTTCCCCCGAAGAAAAGGGGTTAAAAGAACGAGGTGTTAATAGCGCGAGCTGCAGTAGCAACTGCGTCTAAAGCACACTTAATGGAAGTATTGGAAATTAGTTTTCCTTCCAGAATTCAGTCATGCGCTTTAAGTTTGTGTTCATCTGGAAAGAATTGGAGAAATTGCTCCAATTCGTCATAATGAGCCCTGTCATATCTCGCTAAAAGAGCCTGGGTGTTGGCAAAATGGCAGTGATTGGCTGCCTGCGCAGCTACTCTTTTACCAGAGGCATTATAAGTTTGGATTCCTTGTCAGGAGGAGGGGAATCTCCTGTGAGAGTTTGCTCTTTTGCAAGCGTTAGAAACCACTAGGGAGTCTAAGGGAACTTGATCCTTAATGTAGACTGGGTCTGTAGGTGCAGGTTTATATTTTGTCTACCCTTGATGTTAAAATCCTTGCACGCACAGGGTCCTTGTTGTCGGCATGTTTCAGCATACCCTTAAGCATGGGCAGTGTAATAGTTGTTCTCCAGTATTAGGGGTGTCTTTCATAGATTCACATGCTTGAATATTCCCCGTCGTCGAAGTGGGAGTCCCACGGTATATAAAAAATAGCAATAATGCTAATATAACATAAATGATAATATCATATAATAATAAAATAGAGATAATACACAGTAAAAACCTCTACAATGGTAGCTTCCATAGGAAGACAGTATAAGAGAAAAAACTCATTTGTAACATATCAGTGTCATTATGTTGGTCCAAACTGCAGCCAATCAGGCTCACGCACCCTCTAGAACCTTCTCCTCAGAAGCTCAAGCCCTCAGATTTTCTACCGCACGTCGTGTGAAGGGAGTCTCCCTGAGCTCTGCTCAGTTTTCTTCAAAGTTTGTCTCTTCAAATTATTTTTCCAAGAATGTCAAGTAAGAAGTCCTTGTTTAGAGCTTGCTCTTCATGTGGGAAACTACGTTTGTTTGAGAAGGACCCCCACCAAAAGTGTATTTACTGCCTGTACCCTGACCACAAGGTGGATGAATGTAAAATCTGTAGAGCTCTTCCTTCTAAGACTCTCAGAGACAGGGAAGGTCGCCTTCTTATATGGTTGAAGCGCCTCCAAGATAAAGAAGATGTTCTGTCAGACGCAGTAAGTCTTCAGTCAGGCTGTTCCACTGTTCCTTCCAAGCGTGGGAGTGTTCAAGACTTGCCTTCTCCTTTTCTTCAGAAAAAGAAAAAGCTGGCTTTGCCTGTGACACAATTTTCAAATTCTATGCCCTCTGTGTCAACGCCCACGAGACCTGGCTCTCAGGCGTCTTGTCCAGGCTCTATCAGTATTCTGACAGTCCTGACTCCCAGGTCGTCGACGGGCTCGTCGACGACCGTTCCGTCCACAAGATTGGCTTTGCTGTCTTCGTCGACGACCTCTGTGACGACGACGTCTGCTTCCTCGTCGTCGACGACGGTGATGTCGACATCCTCGACGTCGACGAGAACTACGATCCCGTCGACGATCCCTATTGTCTCGTCGGCGACGAAGTTGCCGTCGACGAAGAAAACCTCTTCGACGTCGAAGAATTCCTCGTCGACGAAGGTCCCGTCGACGTCAGCCTCTCCGTCGACCACCTCGTCGACGTCGGCATCGTCGACGAAGAAGGCAACGATGGTTCCGACGACGAGAGCCCCGTCGACGTCGAGTGCTCCGTCGACCAGCTCCATGACGACGGCGTCGTCGTCGAAGAAGGCGACGCCGGTTCCGTCGACGAAGGTACCGTCGACGAAGGTACCGTCGACGACGATACCGTCGACGAAAGTATCGTCGACGAAGATACCGTCGACGAAGACACCGTCGACGAGGCTTCCGTCTCCTCAGATTCCAGCAAAGACGGCTCCGTCGACGCACGTTCCGTCGACGACGATACCGTCGACGACGAATCCCTCAGTGGGCCCTACCTCGTCGACGATGGCGATTTCTTCAGCGGCATGTTCAGGATCCTCGTCAGGATCGGGTTCTTTTGCCACCATGCCTCTGGTACCACTGCCTTCCTTGACCTCTGGCAGGGATTCTTCTATGCAGCTGCCGCCTCCTGATCTCCAATTACCCTCGCCTTTGATGGCAACTGATCACGAGACTGGATCTATGGGGGAAGATGATGACGATGAAGCTCACAGTCCATCAGAATTGATTATAAAATGTCAAGACTCCAGTTCTGACCAGGAGGACGTGGAGGAAGTGGTCCAACCGGATGACCAATTTGTCCAGTTGCCTATGGCATCTTTTCCAGTTTCTTTGTTTTCAAACCTCCAGCATATGCTGGATGACTACAACAGAAGGTTTCCGCCTACCCCTCAGGGTACTCCAAGCCACGCTCCTGCGGAGGACTCCGGCCCTGCCATCCATCCACAGTCTTTGGAGCAGCCTGTTTTGACAGAGCTTCCCCGCCCTCACCCCCCTCTTCTTCCGCAACCTGGTGCGCACGGGGTGGATGAGTCGGACAGTGAAGAAGGGGAATTACACCAGGATACTGACGATGATCAGGATCCAGATATGGCGGATTACGACGACTATCGGATACAGACACCTTCTCCGCAACAGCCAGAGGCGGGTGATGCGCCTACCATTGATACAGCAAGCTTCCATGTGCTGATGAATAAAGCGGCGGACCGCTTTAAATTGCCGAGAGAACAACGGCAAGAAGATTGCTTTCTCTACGATTTCAAACACAAACCATACAAACAAATTCACACCATACCAATCATAGAATTTGTATGGAAAGAAGGGATAAGAATTATGCATTCTCCTAACTCCTTGCCGGCACAAGTCCCTCGCCTGGAAAAGAAGTACAAGGCTCCTGCGGGTTCACCTGCTTGTTTGCTGTCGCATCCCAAACCGGACTCGGTTGTCACACAGGCGGCACAGCGACGATCCCGTAATCCGGCGACTCCTCTCACTACTCCACCTGATAGAGAGGGTCGACGTTTGGACGCCATTGGGAAGAAATTTTCCACCATGTCCTCTACATCGGTACGCGCTGCAAATGCGTTGGCCATTCTAGGTCGCTTCGACAGGCAAATGTGGTCGGACATTTCCGCATTCGTTTCTCTAATTCCAGAAGCGTCCAGAGCGGAAGCCCAGCAAGTTCTCCAGGATGGCATGAGGGCGTCAGAGGAAATGATTGACTGCGCGATTGATGTGGCGAGTACGGGATTTCGCATCCTCGCCAGTGCTGCGGCTCTCCGCCGCCAGGGCTGGCTTAAATCCACTTCTTTCCGGCAAGAAGTCCAGTCGAAGATACTCGACATGCCCTATGACGGTGAATCTCTTTTTGGCGCTCACATTGACGAGGCGCTTGAGTCAATTAAAAAGGACACCGATACAGCAAAATCGCTAGTCTCCTTACAATTTAAGAAGCAGCCCTTTCGTGGCGCCCGTGGAAGAGGTTCGTCTTCCACGAATTTTCGAGGAGGACACACTCAGTACCGCCAATTCAACCAAGGCAATCAACGTTACTCCTCTCAGCAGTCTACTCGCCAAAATCAGTCACGACCCTATAAAGGAAAACCTACTTATAGGGGTGCCAACAACAAACGCCAGTGACTCTCATGTCACGCAAGGAGTTGGAGGGAGAATCTCGCAGTTTTATTCCCAATGGTCTCTGATAACATCGGACCAATGGGTATTGGACATTGTTCGCAAGGGTCATGCCTTGGAGTTCACAGAGATTCCTCCTCATTCTCCGCCATCAGGCCCGCCACCTCCCCATTTTCTAGAATTGCAACATCAAGTTCGTCTTCTCATACTAAAAGGTGCAGTCGAAGTGGTTCCTATATCACAACAAGGGACAGGTTTCTACTCACGTTTTTTCCTCATTGCCAAGAAGACGGGAGAGTGGCGGCCTATACTGGATTTGAGGGCGCTCAATTTCTTTCTGAAACAGCAGTCTTTCCGCATGCTCACATTGTCAGAAGTCTTGCGGCTTCTCTGCAGCGGAGATTTTCTGTCCACGATAGATCTGCAAGACGCCTATTTTCATGTGCCGATTCTGCAACAACATCGCCAATTTCTGAGGTTCAAGGTGGGCACTGTCCATTACCAATTCAAGGTGCTGCCTTTCGGCCTGCGTTCGGCACCTCGTGTTTTCACGAAGGTCCTGGCCCCAGTCATGGCTTATCTACGTCTTCAAGGAGTGCAGATTTTTCCTTATCTGGACGATTGCCTTCTGAAATCTCCGTCTCCTCTTCAGCTGGCTCACGACACAAGTCTCTGCCTGCGGACTTTCGAGTCACTGGGGTTGACCATCAACGTGGACAAGTCACACTTAACACCATCACAAAGAAGGAACTTCCTGGGTGCCATTCTCGACACGGAATTATCAAAAGCCTTCGTTTCCCAAGAACGACAGGTGAAAATAGTACGTCTGGTCACCCTCATCCGTTCAAAACAGTCAGTTTCTGTGCGCATGTTGAAGTCCTTTCTGGGGATGGCGTCGTCCTGCATCGCTCTGCTTCCGAACTGCAGGCTCCGCACTCGCCCTATTCAGGAGGAACTAGACCTGCAATGGCGCCAAGTGTCAGGATCCTTCAACGATCAAGTGAGAGTCTCGTCTCGCATGAAAGACAGTCTCCTTTGGTGGAGAGAACCATCCAACCTAAACGAAGGAGTTTCCTTTCTGGCCCTTCCTCCGGATCTGACGCTGACCACAGATGCATCCATGGAGGGTTGGGGAGCTCATCTCCTAGACCTTTCAATCAAAGGGAAGTGGACACCGTCACAACGAACATGGCATATCAACAGATTGGAGCTGCTGGCGATCTTCCTTGCTCTCAGATCTTTTCTGCCAGTAGTGCAAGGAGAGTCCGTGCTGGTTCAAACGGACAACACAACCAGCATGCACTACATGAACAAACAGGGCGGCACAAGATCTCAGCCCTTGTCTCGGCTAGCTCAGAAGATCTGGAACTGGGCTCTTCATCATCGAATCTCCCTGACGGCGGTCCATCTGCCGGGGGTTTCAAACATCCTAGCGGATTCGTTGAGCAGGTCCACATCGTCTACCCACGAGTGGGAGCTTCATCAACAAACTCTGGACATGGTGTTCCGCCGTTGGGGTCGTCCCCTGATGGACCTTTTTGCCACTCCACTGAATCGGAAGTGCCCCGCCTTTGCGAGCTGGCATCCTCATCCGGGGTCCAGCGGCAACGCCCTTCTCATGGACTGGAGCGGCCTGTTCGCCTATGCGTTTCCTCCCATACCATTGGTGCCGAGGACGTTGTGGAAGATGCGCAGGCAACCCTGCCACTTGATACTGATCGCACCTCGTTGGCCCAGACAGGCTTGGTTCTCGGAACTTCTTCTGTTGTCCCAATGCACGCCCATTCGTCTGCATCCACGTCCAGATCTTCTGTCCATGGACGAGGGCCAAGTCTGCCATCCAGACCCGACCACTCTTCAGTTATGGGCATGGAACCTGAATTCCTCGAATTCGCGAATTTAGAGATGCCCCAGGAATGCAGAGAGATTCTGGCTTCTGCTAGAGCTTCCTCAACTGTTCAAACATACAAACTAAAGTGGAAACGGTTTTGCCATTGGTGCGCAGAAGCAAATGTCCACCCACTCACTTCTGCCCCAGAACAGCTGTTGCCCTTCTTTCTAAGCCTTGCTCAGTCTGGCCTCTCTCATGCCACCTTGAGGGTCTTTCTGGCAGCTATTTCACGTTTCAGGCATGATGGCTCAACCTCTCTCTGCTCATCCAGAATTATCAGACAATTCTTTAAAGGTCTCTTCAGGAAGTTTCCTCCTATCAGACGCCCGCCTCCGGCATGGCAGCTCAACGTGGTATTGTCACAGCTCATGAAGCCTCCTTTTGAGCCAATCCACAGAGCGGACAACAAGTTTCTTACCTGGAAGGTCGTTTTGCTTTTGGCCCTAACGTCTTCTCGCCGTGTCAGCGATCTTCATGCTTTCACAATCAAGCCTCCTTATTTGCAATTCAAACCAGATGGGGTGTCTCTTCGGACCAATCCCTCTTTTTTGCCAAAAGTGCCTACAGATTTCCATCTGAACGAACCTGTCTTCTTGAAGACTTTCTTTCCGAATCCACAGTCACCGGCAGAACAACGCCTTCATTCCTTAGACATCAGCCGTTGTCTAAAGTTTTACATTTCAAGAACTTCCCCCTTCCGCAAATCAGATCAGCTTTTTGTAGCATATGGAAGAATGCGAAGGGGACATTCAGTGACAAAACAGACACTTGCAAGATGGCTCTCAGCAGCCATATCCTACTGTCACCAACAAGCTGGCAAGCCTTTACAGGGTCCTGTAAAGGCACATTCGACGAGAGCGATGGCGTCCTCCACCGCCTTGTTTGCCGGAGTGCCTCTACACCAGATTTGCCGGGCGGCAACGTGGTCGAATAGGCACACCTTTACCAGACATTACTGTTTGGATTCCATCAACGAGGCGGATACCGCAGTGGGGCAAGCAGTGCTTCGCCATCTCTTTAAATAAGGTGAGCCTCTGTTCCCTCCTCCTTTCTCTTCTGTGATTGCTATATGCTTTTAAGCTATGTGTTTACTTCTTGTGAAGATGCTTGCAATCCCAGTGCTAAGGAGTTACTGCTATCTATTCTATTCAAGCATGTGAATCTATGAAAGACACCCCTAATACTGGAGAAGAACTATTGTTACTTACCTGTAAACAGGTGGTTCTCCAGTATTGGTGTCTTTCATAGATTCACATGCGACCCACCCTTCCTCCCCTCAGAGGCTCTCTTCTCCTCATACGCTATTGTTACTAGTGCTACGAAAATCTGAGGGCTTGAGCTTCTGAGGAGAAGGTTCTAGAGGGTGCGTGAGCCTGATTGGCTGCAGTTTGGACCAACATAATGACACTGATATGTTACAAATGAGTTTTTTCTCTTATACTGTCTTCCTATGGAAGCTACCATTGTAGAGGTTTTTACAGTGTATTATCTCTATTTTATTATTATATGATATTATCATTTATGTTATATTAGCATTATTGCTATTTTTTATATACCGTGGGACTCCCACTTCGACGACGGGGAATATTCAAGCATGTGAATCTATGAAAGACACCAATACTGGAGAACCACCTGTTTACAGGTAAGTAACAATAGTTCTTCTCTGAGATGAACTTAAAGTCTCAAAGAGCAAATCCTCTTCAAGACCCTCTATGTGAAGCTGAACTCTGTGATATTGATCAGCCCTATTTATTATCTCTGTGTACCCTACACTATCGTCAGGTAGAGGTAGAGAGGGGTTTGAAGGGTATAGATCAAGGTCATTATCAGTGTTAGGATCTGTGTTGTAAGCAGTCCATGGATCAGTACTCATTAAATTAGGTTTGGGTGGGGAAGGCGGTGTAAGAGGAAAAGGATTAGTACCTACATGTTTCCTTTTAAGGGGAATGTGGTAAGTTTCCTCTATCCATGGCTTCTGTTTACCTGGCAGTTTTACATGACTAGGTCCAGTTTAAGGGTTAATAACAAGTTCTTTCTGTTTCTAGTCCGTGTTGGAAGGCGTTACATTGAAACGGGGCTCCTTGGATGGGGAGGAGCTGTTGTCTTTTGGTGCCAGAATTGGTCAGTACTGAAGGTTTTGGTGGAGGTTCTCGGATTCAAAGATTTAGGGTTCAGTGCCGAAGGGACAGTCACGATTACGTGTTTGGACCTCGGTGCCGGAGATGTTGGATCGGTGCCTGAATGGGGCTGACTCAGTCCTGAGCCGGAAGGCTTTGGTGTGTGTTTTGGTGCGGAGCCCGAAGGTGGGCATTCGAAACATGTTCTCGGTGCTGACCTTGGCCCAAAGGCAGAGGAGGGACTGGAGCCTTTTTCTTTGGCATAGTTTGGGCAGGGGAGTATCAGTACTCACGGTACACTTACTCTGCGGAATGTCTTCCATGTTGGAATCGGCTTCAGACATGGAAATGTCTTCCTCTTTTTGCTCGGCTCCTTGTGCGTTGGAAGACTTCATGGTCGGAATCTTCTCCGAAGAGATCCGGTGTGGAGTCGCTATATTGCTAGTGCATTTTGTGATATGAAGCCAGACTACCACGGAGAGTCTTCTTGGATCGAAAAGATCAGCACGCATCGCAGTCCTGTTCTTCGTGTTCCGGGGAGAGACCCAAGTTGCACACTTCATGCAAGTTGGTGTGCAGATACTTGGCACAACACCCGGGTCAGAATTTAAATGGAGTCCATTCCATCGACTGCAAGCTGACCTGACACAGTTAGGCCCAACGGCCGCCCACAAATTTTCCAATCGAAGATTTCTGCACCGATACGATACGAAGAGAAGGGGAAACGTGATTGACAAACAATACGGTCAAGGGTAGTGGATTGCGGACCAAGGGGAACCAGAGAATGGTGTCAAACCAGAGCACAGCAATTCACATCTGAACCCAATGTCTGGAAAAAAAAATTATAACAATGGAGTTGATGCCCATGCGCACTATCACCGAAAGGAGGAGCCACCTACCTCGTGACTAGAAAAGATTTCTTCAACGAAAAACAAACTGCAAACACCCGCACCCAACACTGGATGGCAGACTTATGCAAAGCATGTGATCTCGACAGCTCACATACCTCGAACTGTTCTGTTTCATTTTCATCAGACTCTTGTACATAAATTTGATGTTAAATTGGGCGTACTTGAAATACCAGGATACCAGCATATAAAGACAACTGGAATCCTACCCTCCTCCCACTTCTGCTGATCGACTCACTCCGTCACCAGGAGAAAACTAAAGCGCATTTCTTTCGGAGCCAAGACAAATAACCAGTGTGTGTTTCTCACCCAAAAAAAAGTGAATGGCAAGTGTGATAAAAAAAAAGTACTAATGCTGTCAGCGGAGTTTGTTTCCGAGCAAATTCAATGAAAGTAACCAGTGTGAACAAAGATAGCAATCAGCTGGGCACAAGCTGATGCAAATAAAAACAAGAGGAAAGGGTTAACAACTTGCACCTGCCACCGCTGGAGTAAAGAGAGGCAGGCAGCGAGGGAGTGCTGGTGCAGGGGTGCGGGGGGCTGTGTGCAAGTTTAGAGGGTGGGGAAGGGCTTGAGTGCAAGGAGGGAGAGGGAAAGTCACGAACAAGCAGGCAATGTTTCCAATACATAATGCGCAGAGTCTGAAGTCGTGTTGATAGACTAGCGAAGGGAATGGGGAACAAGCATTTACAATGCAACGGTTTCGCCTTTGCAAAAGTTAGAGCTATTGGCATTGTAAATGACAAACTTTTTATTTATATGTTGGTTTTGAAAACAGATAAATAAATGGCATTGTTATTTACAATGCCAATAGCTTAATCTCTCGCAGATGTGAGACCTATTGCATTTGCACACACACACACACAGAGCCACACACACAGAGCCACACATACACACACACACACAGAGCCACACACACACACAGAGCCACACACACAGAGCCACAAAGCTCTCTGCAGGCACAGCAATGTCATACTGAGCACATTTTAAAATTGGCAGCTATTTGTGGTTGCTTTACACCTCTATACGTTCAAGACGATGTACAGCAGAGGTCGCCTGAATCAAAACCAAGAGAAATCGCAATAAACTGAGATCCCGAGGTGATCTCTCCAACTTCGCAGTGCAAGGGCGCACCCACCAGTTGAGTTTTCTTTACGCGTTCCCATGAGAAAGCTGAGGATGAAGTCTGGCGCTGTACATTCTTTTGCTGTACAATGGCCTATGAAAGGGCTGAGGTACACTTGAAATAGACAGGGCAGAGGTACATTTCACACAGGCAGGGCTGAGGTATATTTCACATGGGACATAGAACATTTTCACAAGGCAGGGCTGCGGGACATTTAACAGACAGGACAAAGGTTTACTTCCCACAGACAGGGCTCGGGTGCATTTCACACAGACAAGCCAGAGGTGCATTTAACAGACAGGGCATAGACGCACTAAACACAGGCTGGGCACATTTGATACAGACATGCAGAAGTGAACTTCACACAGTCAGGGCAGAGGTGCACTTCAGACAGGTAAGGTGGGGTATATTTCACAGACAAATGTTTAAAAAAACATTTCACATAGGCAGGGCTAAGGTACATTCAAGAGACCGGACATAGATTCATTTCACACAGGCAGCACCAAGGCACATTTTATACAGACAGTGCACTTCACACAGGCAGGGTAGAGATGCACTTCACAGACAGGGCAGAGGTGCACTTCACACAGAGGCAGGGCAGAGGTGCACTTCACACAGAAAGGAAGCCAGGGCAGGGGTGCACTTCACAGACAGGGCAGAGGTGCACTTCACACAGATACATTCCATATAGACAGGGTAGAGGGACACTTCACACATGCAGGGATGAGGTAAACGTTACACAGTCTGGGCAGAGATGCACGTCAAACAGGAAAAGGTGAACTTCACACATGCAGGGATGAGGTGCAGATCACAGGCAGGGCAGAGGTGCAGATCACAGGCAGGGCAGAGGTGCACATCACAGGCAGGGCAGAGGTGCACATCACAGACAAGGCAGAAGTGCACTTTACAGAGGCAGGAAAGAGGTGCACTTCACACAGACAGGACAGAATGTCACGTCACACATACAGGTTTGAGGTACATTTCACACAAGCACGGCGGGTGTGTGCATGCCAAACAAGCAGAATAGGTGTGTAATTCACGAGGGTAGGTTAGAAATGCATTTTACCCAGATGGCAAGTGCACAGACCTGACCCTCGCGGGGCAGGCACCCGTGTTACACATGCACCGCAGTCCCATTTTAAGCAGGCGTTATATGGACACATTTTATACAGGCAGGCAGAGGTACCATGCACTGACTCTCGTGGGGTAGATATACATTCAGCGGGGGGGGGGGTTGGGAGGGGGTGAGGCAGCGGCCCCGGAGATGTGCCCTGGCAGGAAGCGCTTCGGCAGAAAAGGGGGCTGTGTAGGGGAAACTGGACTGAGAGAACAGGGGTAAAGGGCATGGACGGGGTCGAGTTTAGGAATAGAAACAGAGTGTAGGGACAGTCGTCGAGTGTAGGGATGTGGTAGAGTGTAGGGACGATGGTAGAGTGCAGAATGATGGTAGAGTAGAGACGGTTGTAGAGTGCGGGGCGATGGTAGAGTGTAGTGACAGTGGTCGAGTGTAGGGACGGTTGTAGAGTGCCGGACGGAGGTTGAGTGTAGAGACAGTTGTAGAGTGCGTGGCGGTGGTAGAGTGTAGAGATGGTGGTTGAGTGTAGGGACGGTGGTAGAGTGCCGGACGGAGGTTTAGTGTAGAGACGATTGTAGAGTGCTTGCGGTGGTCGAGTGTAGAGAAGGTGGTCGAGTGTAGGGACGGTGGTAGAGTGTAGAGCTGGTTGTAGAGTTGGAGGTCGAGTGTAGGGGCAGTGGTAGGTATGCAAACAATAGTGCATCTCTTTATCCATGGTAGTTTGTAGGGACAGGGTATGGTATGGAATAGTGACTGGCGTGCAGTGTAGGGCAGTGATTGAGTGCGGTTGTGTGTGGAGGGGTAGATGATAAAGGGGGGCAGTGCAAGGAAAGCAAAGTGTGTGTGCGTGTGTATCGGGCACTGAGGACAGGCTGACCAGTGTCAAGAGACCAGACAGGGGGGTAATAGCAAAACACGGTGCCTAGCCCTCCTGTACATAGAAGCGTGCCTATGCCAGAGTTCTGCCAGCCTGCAGGGTCCACAGAGCCTGCAGGCATGCCCCAGAGCAGCCATTGAGCTTGCGGTGGAACTGGGATCTTCTGGCAGCGCCACACCGTCCGCAGACCCCGTCACTCCGCCTCCAGACCCCGTCAGCCTGCAGCAGTCGGTCCACCAGCCCCGGATCCTTGAACAGCTTGCGCTGGGTTTCCGGCACCGCCTCTGGGTCTCCGCCTTTGTCGGCACAGACAGTGGGCGGGCTGGAGGGAGGGAGAAGGCACGGACAACGGGAGGGAGGGCGGGGACAAACAAATGGATCGCTGACGGCGGGATAACTCCTCGGCGAGAGGAGTGGGCGGGAGGGAGGAGGCACAGACAGTGGGCGGGCTGGAGGGAAGGAGAAGGCACGGCCAACGTGAGAGACGGGGATGATAAACAAATGGATCGCTGACGGCGGGATAACTCCTCGGCGAGACAAAATGCTGTGACGAAAAAAGGGGCGGGTGACGAAAAAAGGGGCGGGACTTAAAAAACGCACGGGAACGCCCCCGATTCGCGTCCTGACGGGGAAAGAGTGACGGACAACAATGTCTTCCAATGGCTAGCCTCCATTTATGGAGCTAGCCAATGGTAGACTGAGGCGGGACATAGCCACATAGTGTAGATCAACAGATTTTGCCTGCGCGAACGCTGCTGCGCAGCGGACGCCAGGCGAAACCTAAAAAACATTGTCTTCTACGACAATAGCTATAACTTTCACAAATGTGAGACTGAGTGCATTGCAAATGCTTGTTACCTTATGGCTCCAAGCCTAGCCAGACGGGCATCCTTCACATTCTGCAGCGAGAGACGAAGTGATTGGTAGGCTGCTGCCTTAGCAGTGCAAGAGTAAATCGGCTTTCCCGGGTCCGTATTATGAAATGTAGGGCATTTTTCTTGTTCTTGTTAGCATTGGGCGCACCTTTCAAAATGTGCTCTCTGAGCAAGCAAGGAGAGTGGGCCTTATTACATTGAAGGCGCTGCCCAGCAGCTTTCCTGAGGTTGGGGTAGCAGCACATTCAAGTGAGCTGCTCTGTGTTTCACTGTGCAGGCGGCAACCTACCTATACTTTTAAGAGGGTTTAGAGATCCCCTTGCTGACAGGTGCAGTGTGTGACATTACCCACCTGCAAGGGAATGTCTGGGGGGGTCCATACATGCAATGAGCATACACCCTCTGGTGATAGCGCTGGCGCAATATGTGTGCCAGGCCAGCGCTATCTGTATTACAGAAAGGGCCACACAAGCATCTGCGGCCCCTTCTGTAATACTAAAGTGACCCGGAGGGGGGCGTGCAGAGCAGGCGCTAATGCCCCAGGGCACTTTCTATAATACAGCCACCGATATTGCCATTCGGCTCTCCCCGTCAGTGCTAGCCTTATACTTTGGAGCATGGGCTGGCCACTGACTGTACCATGAATTACGCATATGTCTTCGAGTAAAAGTTTTTGATGAGTGTGCTCTGTATAGAACTGTGTAATATACATACCCACATCAGACCAAAGTTCTCAGCCAGTACTGCAACTTCAACAACTCAATCAGTTATTTGCTGTCAACATAGAACGATAACGTTTAAACTGAATTCATTTTTGGTAACCAGAAACATCCCTTTATAAAATAATTAAAGGCGAGTCTGGTGTTTTAAAGTCCCTAGTCGTTAAGCGCTCGCTCGCTCACGTCGCTTATCACTGGCTTCTCGGGGAGGCGAGCCCTGCGACGGGTAACCCATCATGTGTACCAGATGCCCGTATCTCAGCAGGAGGGGCTGCTGCTGCATTTAATCGCTGCAGTACATATAGAATGGATCCTCAATCCAGGGCACGTGGCCCTAATGCAAAGATTTGCTGCTATCTCGCGTTGCTTACTTCAGCAGCCCAGCGCAGATGGGTCTTATCACCCCGCCTTTTCGACCTCTAGAGGGCGCTGTAGGTTAAGTGAACCCAATGTGCTCGTTTGATTTATCATTTTTTTGTTATACATATGTATCCATCTCCCCGCTCAGATGCTGCACTTTCAACTGCGGTAAAGGGCCGCTTGCTGGGCAGATACTGTGCCACCCACTTGGAATAAAATGTGGCCTTACCAACCGATACTACACTATTTATTGTGTGAGGAAACGCACCTAGTGGGCAGGCACTACCGTATTCACTGGGGTAAGAGACTACTCCAATGAGCTGATACTGCATACATAACTGTAGTATAAAGTCCGTTTATAGAGAGATAGCTGTTATCTTCCCTTTATTAAAAACAAAAAGCCCGAAGGAACCGTTGTCCAGCTTGACGTGGAAGATGCAAGGTTATCTGGCCAATAAAGTTGAAGGGTTCAAGAACCATCGATTATTACAGCATGCTGCCCTGTGACATGATGTAGGTTTTGCGCGTCCAGTGACAGTCAGGAAGTAGGAAGCCTGACCTCAAATGCTAAAGCCTCAAGATGTGGAGAAGGGTCTTTGGGCCACCGCCTTTGCTTGGTCTAGTAGCGAAAGAGACATCAAAATGTAATCAGGTTGTTCTGGCAGCGCTTAGAAGACTTTAAGCGCACGCTACGACTCCCCGCGCCTCCTGCTCCCCACCGTGGTAGCTTTGGTGTGAGCGCAGCTTCACTAACCAGGTCAAAAGATACCTATTTAGTTGGGTTTCTCTCAATCCACACCCTTGCGGAAGTTTCCAGAGGAGGGCATCATAAATGTGGCCTGTTAACTCTGGTCTCCAACACCTCACAACAAGGGACTTTACAGCCTTCTGGCAATATCCTCCCTTCTTCCGCCGCTCATGCAAAGAGTTAAAGAACGGACACACACGGACAGCGGGAGGGGGGGCGGGCGGCTACACGGACACGGGAGGGGGGGCGAGCAGGCACACGGTGTGCTAAGGCCAGATACACTGGGACATGGACGCTGGGACCGGAGCCGACTGCACGGACACACACGGACAGCGGGAGGGGGGCGGGCGGCTACACGGACAGCGGGAGTGGGGGCGGGCGGCTACATGGGAGGTTCTGGATGCATACATCGGATCGGGGAAGCAGGCGGCCTGTGCTATGATCTACGGGTTGGTTTCCCTGTTCCGACCCCACCCCGCCATCAGCGCGTGAACCAGGGAAGTGGATAAAGAGCAATTACGGACGGTGCAGAGCAGCTTTCCCTCGCATACGTGTTTAAAACAGGCGCGTGGGAAGATCTCGGAAAGCACAGATTGGGCGCCTCCCCTACCTCTCTAAAGAAATGAGCATAACCAAAAAACAAACACCTACGGGGACACGGACAGCGGGAGGGGGGGCGGACACGGACAGCGGGAGGGGGGGGCGGACACGGACAGCGGGAACGGGCACTCACCTGGACTTCTTCCGGTGGCCGTGGTCGGCATAATGACGAAAACAAACACCCAAAAAAAAAAAACGAAACTCCGCCCACCGCCCAATGACGATGCAAAAAGGGTGGAGGGGGGAAAAAATGCAGGAACGCCCACGAATCTGGTCCGGCCATGACGGACAGATCTCTGTTCCAATGGCTAGCCTCCATTTATGGAGCTAGCCAATGGAACAGAGGGCGTATTCAAGTGTCCCTTACTGAAGACTACAGATTTCTCTGGAGGCGGAGCTAAAGCTCCGTGCTCCAGTCGAAACCTAAAAAGAGTGCGCAGGAACCAACATATTAAAAAAGGAATAATGCCATAGTAACAGGGCCAGTCGCCTGGGAGGGTTCAAAACGTGGGACTAATTTACTCTATCCAACAAACAAAAGCAGGTATTTAATAAGGACACTAACAGAAGGGGAGACTGTCTAACCACAGAAAACTCACCTTTTTAATATTCCCCACGCACATGGGCGTCCGCAGGGGGGGGCAAGGAGGGGCACTTGCCCCCCCCTGGATCACTCAGCCATCCGTATTTGTGCCGTGGTGCAGGTGCCATTCTTTTTTATATTGCTGTCCCAGCTTTTGCCATGACACTAGAATGGATGGATTTTTTAATTTGTGAGCAGGCCTCTTCATTATATATTTTAGGCTAGCAGCACTCTTATCATGACATCATGAGGAGTGCTGCAGCTGCGCCACCTATCTAACGCTGTAAAGAACCACGCATAGGGTCAAGTACAGCCCCCCACAGTGGTGTTTGTCTGCAGGTCCTGCTTGATAGCGGGAAAACAGCTAATAATCGGCAAGATAAGAGAGAAGGTCCGGGTCTGCATGCTCCCACAGCTTGAAGTAAGTCATAACCGCTCCTGTTTTCTGTCTCTGTCTAGCTCCTCACTTGCTGAAAACCGTGACTCGTCTTCAAGAACTGCCTCTTACCCTTTCTTTCCACTCCTTTGCTTCATTTGTTCCCCAGTGAAATCGATCTAAACAGGAAGTAATCGTTTTTGCTGGGAATGTCTTTTTCTGACATTTTCTAATCCAAAGTGCAGCTGCGGAATGCACGTTAGCATGATCTATGTGCACCCACTACACAAGACACTTTTTTATGAAAATACCTGCCCGCTGGACACCTATATTGGGATTCCGCTTTGAAAAGGTACTCTCACAGCAGAGATATGCTATGTACGTGGCAGTCACACCAGCTACATAGAATGCTCAGTACAGCACTCTCTCCTGTACACCATACGATATGTAAATATTTTGCTTGAAAGGCACTTAGGTGAATCTTTTTGATCTGACTATGTGAGTGTTTTAACCGGAGTCCTCGGAACAATCGACGCTTGCATTGTAAAAGGATGGAGTCCGGCTCTGAATGCGTCTCGGTCCCACGCAGAGCAGCACCACAGCGGCCAGGTGCACCTGGGGACATGAGGAGGCTTCGGAGGCAACGCGCCTAGATGTCCCCATGGTCAAGGGAGGCTGACAACCTAGCACCCTAGCTTTCACCCACACCCCCTGGTGGTAGGGACTCCAGTAATGCGTATTTTAAGGCATGGGGCGGACGGACCTTTGAGGCTGGGGTGTGGTGCACTTAGGGGGGTGGGCACCTAACCTCGGCTCTCGTCCGTTGGGGCTGTGTGTGAGGGCCGGACCTGCCAGAGGGAAGGAGCGCCCAGGAAGGGGCCTACTCAGAGCTCCAGCCAGCTACTGCCCTGGTACTGAGAAGGACAGACACCTGTGTGAGGAACGCTTCCACCTCACGGGGCAGGAGGCCAGGAAGGTGTGTGCTCTGAGCTCCTACCATAGTCCTGAACCAGAGGGTCTGGAGGGGGTGTGGGTTGGGTAAGGGGAGAAACATGCCCTTTGCACCCCGTAGATGGTGCAGTGTGTGTGACAGGCATTCCAACCTCAGAAGACAGGAGGCCAGGATGAGGCCTGGTCAGAGGAGCTTCAGCAACAAATAGACCTGGACACGAGGGGGTGACAGGGATAGGGGGCACCTGCCCCAGGCACCCTTAGGAGATGCTGCGTGTGAGGCCTGGCCAACCTGAGAACAGGAAAAGCAAGGAAAGGACCAACCAAAAGTACTAACTATAGCGATGTGCACAAACAGGGCCTTGCAGCCAAAGGTGTGTGGGAGAAAAGTTCACCCCGTATTATGGAGCAGTCACCGGCCACTTAAGGGCACAGGGCCAGCCCCTGCCCCATCTGACACCAACAGTGCCCCGTGGAGAACAAACACATATACCACACTGTCTGGGGAAGTTTGAACGCATTCAGGTATGTCAGGACATTATACGTATTAGGCAGCCACCACTATCACGTCCTGGTAGGATCCATCCATCTGCCAATAACCACCACCTGCCTGTCTGCATCTACCCTCCCATCCACCTGTCTGCCTCTACCCTCCCATTCACCTGTCTGCCTCTACCCTCCCATTCACCTGTCTGCCTCTACCCTCCCATCCACCTGTCTGCCTCTACCCTCCCATTCACCTGTCTGCCTCTACCCTCCCATCCACCTGTCTGCATCTACCCTCCCATCCACCTGCCTCTATAACCTACTATCCACCTGCCTGACTCCCATCCACCTGCCTGCGTATAACCTCCCATCCACCTGCCTGGCTCTAAGCTCCCACCCACCTGCCTATAACCTGGTATCCACCTGTTTGTCTCCCATTCACCTGCCTCTTCTAACCTCCCACCCACCTGCCTGCCTGTAAGCTCCCATCCACCTGCCTGTCTCCCATCCACCCTTTCACTATTTCTACACCACTCTCAACTCTGATGACCAACTCACTGTTATTGTGTTTTTATTTATTGCATTTATTTAAATGTGCCCTGCATACACAAGACAGTGCATGGACTGTTTGTTAGGTGCGATGCTCTATAGCCTCAGCCTCTTTGTATACGATTATTGTTATGTTATGTTATAGGGAATTTATTGAGCGCACGTACACCAAAGGTCTCTTGGCACTGAATTGGAAGCTACCCCAGAAGCAGTCTCTGTGGCTCTTTGCACACACCCGGATAGACACGAGTGCACATGGTGTACATATTACACAGAAAATCTATAGATGAAGAATACTTGTGTAGCTCAGCAGTGCCATCGAGGTAGCCTGTTTCCCACGTGGACAGGAATGTCCTAGGAAGTGCAGAGAGCTTGGAAAATAGCAAGAGGGGCATTCAGAGCTACATGGCTCCTCCTGCGCCCCAGTGTTTCTTGTTCCCCACCTGGCACACATCATGGCGTCGGAGGATGGTGATGAACTTGGTAACCCTTGTATCGTTGCTGCCCGTCCGAGGATTTTGTCGCAGGAAGGGAGAGCCTGCATCACCTGAGGACTGCTGTGGATTTTAGAGACCTTCTCTTCGTTAGCCTTCGTTAGGATTTTAGAGACCTTCTCTTCGTTAGCCTTCACCTCGCGGTACCCGCTTCGCGGGTCCCGCAGCGCCTCGTGCATAGGAGGCAGCAGACCCTGGACCCTTTGAAGAGCTGAGGACAGGAGGCGCGGGCAGGTGAGCTAGCCGGCGGGGCTGCGAGCACGCAGGCAGGGACTCCGATGACCAGGAGCCCCTGCGCGCCCATCTAACACACCTGGGCGGCTCTCCCCGCTGGCCACGCCCCCGCCCTCAGTCCTGAAAAAGCGGCAGTTTTTGCTTTTCTAATTGGAACCCTTGTATCGTTGCTGCCCGTCCGAGGATTTTGTCGCAGGAAGGGAGAGCCTGCATCACCTGAGGACTGCTGTGGATTTTAGAGACCTTCTCTTCGTTAGCCTTCACCTCGCGGTACCCGCTTCGCGGGTCCCGCAGCGCCTCGTGCATAGGAGGCAGCAGACCCTGGACCCTTTGAAGAGCTGAGGACAGGAGGCGCGGGCAGGTGAGCTAGCCGGCGGGGCTGCGAGCACGCAGGCAGGGACTCCGATGACCAGGAGCCCCTGCGCGCCCATCTAACACACCTGGGCTGCTCTCCCCGCTGGCCACGCCCCCCGCCCTCAGTCCTGAAAAAGCGGCAGTTTTTGCTTTTCTAATTGGAACCCTTGTATCGTTGCTGCCCGTCCGAGGATTTTGTCGCAGGAAGGGAGAGCCTGCATCACCTGAGGACTGCTGTGGATTTTAGAGACCTTCTCTTCGTTAGCCTTCACCTCGCGGTACCCGCTTCGCGGGTCCCGCAGCGCCTCGTGCATAGGAGGCAGCAGACCCTGGACCCTTTGAAGAGCTGAGGACAGGAGGCGCGGGCAGGTGAGCTAGCCGGCGGGGCTGCGAGCACGCAGGCAGGGACTCCGATGACCAGGAGCCCCTGCGCGCCCATCTAACACACCTGGGCTGCTCTCCCCGCTGGCCACGCCCCCCGCCCTCAGTCCTGAAAAAGCGGCAGTTTTTGCTTTTCTAATTGGAACCCTTGTATCGTTGCTGCCCGTCCGAGGATTTTGTCGCAGGAAGGGAGAGCCTGCATCACCTGAGGACTGCTGTGGATTTTAGAGACCTTCTCTTCGTTAGCCTTCACCTCGCGGTACCCGCTTCGCGGGTCCCGCAGCGCCTCGTGCATAGGAGGCAGCAGACCCTGGACCCTTTGAAGAGCTGAGGACAGGAGGCGCGGGCAGGTGAGCTAGCCGGCGGGGCTGCGAGCACGCAGGCAGGGACTCCGATGACCAGGAGCCCCTGCGCGCCCATCTAACACACCTGGGCTGCTCTCCCCGCTGGCCACGCCCCCCGCCCTCAGTCCAGAAAAAGCGGCAGTTTTTGCTTTTCTAATTGGAACCCTTGTATCGTTGCTGCCCGTCCGAGGATTTTGTCGCAGGAAGGGAGAGCCTGCATCACCTGAGGACTGCTGTGGATTTTAGAGACCTTCTCTTCGTTAGCCTTCACCTCGCGGTACCCGCTTCGCGGGTACCGCAGCGCCTCGTGCATAGGAGGCAGCAGACCCTGGACCCTTTGAAGAGCTGAGGACAGGAGGCGCGGGCAGGTGAGCTAGCCGGCGGGGCTGCGAGCACGCAGGCAGGGACTCCGATGACCAGGAGCCCCTGCGCGCCCATCTAACACACCTGGGCTGCTCTCCCCGCTGGCCACGCCCCCCGCCCTCAGTCCTGAAAAAGCGGCAGTTTTTGCTTTTCTAATTGGAACCCTTGTATCGTTGCTGCCCGTCCGAGGATTTTGTCGCAGGAAGGGAGAGCCTGCATCACCTGAGGACTGCTGTGGATTTTAGAGACCTTCTCTTCGTTAGCCTTCACCTCGCGGTACCCGCTTCGCGGGTACCGCAGCGCCTCGTGCATAGGAGGCAGCAGACCCTGGACCCTTTGAAGAGCTGAGGACAGGAGGCGCGGGCAGGTGAGCTAGCCGGCGGGGCTGCGAGCACGCAGGCAGGGACTCCGATGACCAGGAGCCCCTGCGCGCCCATCTAACACACCTGGGCTGCTCTCCCCGCTGGCCACGCCCCCCGCCCTCAGTCCTGAAAAAGCGGCAGTTTTTGCTTTTCTAATTGGAACCCTTGTATCGTTGCTGCCCGTCCGAGGATTTTGTCGCAGGAAGGGAGAGCCTGCATCACCTGAGGACTGCTGTGGATTTTAGAGACCTTCTCTTCGTTAGCCTTCACCTCGCGGTACCCGCTTCGCGGGTCCCGCAGCGCCTCGTGCATAGGAGGCAGCAGACCCTGGACCCTTTGAAGAGCTGAGGACAGGAGGCGCGGGCAGGTGAGCTAGCCGGCGGGGCTGCGAGCACGCAGGCAGGGACTCCGATGACCAGGAGCCCCTGCGCGCCCATCTAACACACCTGGGCTGCTCTCCCCGCTGGCCACACCCCCCTGTACGCCAACCAATTAGCAAGTGCCCTTAGAGTATATCTTGAACTACTGTCTCCGCTAAGCGGGAGCGCGCCCGGGACAAGGGCGGGGCCGTCTGTGGCCGTCCAGGGCCGCAGGAGGCCGGGCTGGGCCAGGTCATTTTTATCTTGCATTGGAGCTTTGTATTGTGATTATCCTAACTTTTATCTTTTGTTTCTGTTTTGTGATCATTTAACTAACCAGATTTGTCATGAGTCACTCCGCCCCTCCTGGTGTAGGAACATCTGTTCTCGGTCCATTGGACAAATTTTTCAAAAAATCTACTAAGGATTTAGATAGGGACCTTCTCTTAGCAGAGAGGAGAGCAGAACGCCGACGATCAGTTGAGCAGTTAAAGAAGATTTCACTGCAGTCACAATCAGTGTTAAATCTTTCACATGATTTGACCACCCAAGGGATGAGCTCAATTGAGGTTGATACTACTGATATTAATCAAACCCCAAATATATTTAGTTTTCCAAGTATTTCCCCGCCTTGTGTTGATGTTTCTAGCGGTGATCACTTGGGTTGTCCGCCAGTGGATCAATCTAGTTTTTTGGTCACGAGTATCCCATCTAATAACTTCATTGATTTGGATTCCTGTCCCATGTTGCCATGTCGCCCAACATCCCATTGGTGGGTATAGACTCAGGCGAGTCTATATCTACAATGAGTAAATGCAATACTAGACCTAAGCCTGATGAGGCCAAAAGGGTTGTGCACTCTCCGCCAAGGAAAAGAAGGAGGAAGGGTGGGGTAAAAAGGAAAGGATATAATGGCCAACTACCTCCACCAGCCCCGTCCAAGTCTAACATTGAGTTGGGGCCACCATCCTCTGTAGCGCCAGTGGTCTCAGACATACAGGCGATGGAAACCCCGGAGTCACTCAGTGAAGAGGCTCATGAGGTGTCGTATGCCAACATAGAGAAGCTTATTAAATCTTACATGCTTCCTGTGCTGGAACGTGTTAGGATACTGGGAGATAAATTGGACCGCCTGTTGGCAAACATTGAACCTATACACGCACCGAGCGTGGATATGGCCAAAGGTCCATCGAACATACCATCTGGTCCACCCCAGGGTAGTGGCACTAATACTACCTCTTTTAGTAAACCCACTAGAAGCGTTCCTAATAATGCCATTGTTACTACTAATAAAACACCAGTCCTGGTAGCTAAACCCCCTGCAGCGGCAATTAACGCCAAAGCAAATTCCAGGGTGGCAGTAAACAAACCTCCTGGAAAGGGTGTTGTGTCACAGGTAAGGAACGGGATGGGTAAAACAGCTAACCCCTCTGGCATAATCAACAGACCCCTTCCCCATAAGAAAAATGTAGATCTGCCCCCGGATTCCACAAACTATGTCATTGTTATGACGGGTGTGCCACCAGTTGCGGAAGGGGATAGGGAAAACAATGAAAGTTTAAAAAACAAAGTCATCTTCTGGCTGAAAACAAATAGGCCCCTTCCCTCACATCTTAATGGGGACATTGTTACAGTTAGAAGATGTCGGTGGGTAGGGGTTCGCCCCAAGGACATAGAGGGGGACATAGTCATTATTAACTTTAGGGACCATAAAGTAGTATCCCATCTGTCTGATTGGTTTGTGGGTAGCAAGGAGGGAGGGATTTCTACGAGGAATCTTACATACTTTTATCCCGAAACCCTGATCAATCCATCGGATCAACCTCCTGCAAATAATTATAATAACACCAAAAGCCTCCTTAAATGGACCAATTTTTCTACTAACTACCATGGTTTCCAATTCAACCCTGAGGCGCAGTATCGTTCCTACATCCAATCTAACTACAATTGTCCCGTACAGACTCCCGGTTGGGCTAAGATCACTACCCAACCCAAGGGCCCCCCAGTCTTGTCTAATCAACCATTCCCCAATTTCCATCAGTACCCATTGGTCTCTATGCCACCTGCTTCTATACAGACACAACAGTACCCAAGCTCCTTGCCAGATTACCCTCTTGCAAATAGGTCTACCCGGCCCCAAGAGCTTTGGAATATCCCCTTGAGAAACTTGTACGACCCACTATCGTGGTTGTCGACGAACGATTGACCAGCACGTTCGTCTGGGGTTGATGTTTCCAACCATGAGTGTTTGAGGGGGGGAGTTGCCCTGGGTACCTCTAACAATGTGCTTGAAAGTCTGGAAGTCCAACTCCATCATCCTGTGGATAGCCGTCTCGCCTACAGAGGAGAGGCAGAAATATCAATTTTGATATCTACCCCTTCACTGCTTAATGACGTTGATACTGTAGGGGCGAGCTCTGGGTTAATGAGTCAGGCAGGGTCAAAGCGTCTGATAACGGATGGTCAGGCTGCCGATGTAGTGGGGGACGTTGAATCCACCTCCCTGTTTAATGTATCTTACTCTAATGTTGTAACCAATATGTGTGATCAAGCATGTAAAAAGGGGACTATCCTGGGATGTTGGAATGTTGCAGGAATTGATTCTTGTCTTTGTATCCCCGACTGGGTTGATCTTATTCGACGGGGTGATGTCTGGTCGTTCCAGGAGACTTGGGCGACCAAATCAGTGTATTTTCCAGGCTTCCTGAATTTTAATAAACCAGCAGTTAGAGGCCACAGAGGTAGGGCCATGGGTGGCCTCACCATATGGGTTCGCCAGGTAGCAGGTGTGTCTGTGAAGGAAGTTTTTATAGACTGCCCTGATATACTGATAATTAGTGTGAAAACCAGCAGCGGGCTGTCCATACTGCTTATCAATGTATATATAAGAGGTACGACGGGTGGCCGAGTGTCATCCACTCTAACTTGCTTGGATGACTTCCTGGGTTCAAATCAACTATCTGGCTATGTGGTGGTTATGGGTGATTTTAATACCTGTTTTGAACCGCTAGGTATAGAGGATGGTTTACTGACAGAGGACGAGGATTTGACCTGGGGGATTCCCCAACTCGACCTACCCCCGATTACTAAGTGGTCCCAGGCAGCTACATTTATTAAAGGTCTCTGTTTAAATTGGGGGTTGCGTGCCCTCAATGGACGCGTAACCTCTGATAGGGTGGGCAATAATACGTTTTTTAATGGTAGACATAGTAGTCGCATTGATTATATCTTAGTTGATATTAAAATGTGGCATTTAGTTCAGGACATGTCAATTAAGCCGCGTCCAGAAAGTGACCACGAACCACTAATAGCGGAACTAAAGGATTTTAGCTTTGCAGGGCTGGCCAATCCCCAGCCTAACCCTGTACAAGAGGCTGTAGTATTAACAAATGATTTGAGGAGGGTGCGCTGGCCAAAGGTTGCTGTGGATATTGAAGCACGTGAAAAAATTAGGATCTTGGGGGCAGATTTATGAGGCCCTTGCGCCACGTTTACGCCGCTGTTGCGTCACGCAAGGCGGCGTAAACGTGGCGCATCCCTACGAACGATTTACAACGTGACGCATCTAGGCAGATGCGTCACGTTGTAAAGCCCTGCGCCGCTTGTGGGCGTTCCGGCGCAGGGTGGGCGTTCCGGGGCAGGTGCGCCTCGCAAAAGTGGCTGAGTGAAATCTATAAGATTTCACTCAGTCACTTTCAGGCCAATGCTGCGTCAAAAGCCTGCGCCTGCTTGAAGCAGGCGTAGGTCTTGATGCAGCATTGGTCAGATAGGGCACGACCCCCAGCCTTGCTGGAGCTGCGTCGCGCTTGCGACGCAACTCCAGCAATGCGCCACCTTTACGGCACAGATGCGTCACGCATCTGTGCCGTTTTTGCCCCATGGTGCGCCGCATTTACAATGCGGCGCACCATGGGTGGCGGAGCTGTGGCGCACTGTGGCGCACATTAACTGGCGCATCCCTGGGGATGCGCCAGTTAACATAAATCTGCCCCTTGGTTTCAAATTCTCTTACGGAGATAGACAAATGTGATAACCAGGAAACGATAATTACTAAAATCACAGATATCCATGATGGCTTATTCCAGTCCCTAAAAACTCTCTTCGTTAAGTTGGTTGTTGTCAACAGGGGTAGGGGGAAGGGTAACAAGCTTGCAAACTGGTATAATGATGCCTGTCGAAAGTCCCAGTTGTCTCTGTTTAAGGCCCTGAAATATTAAAAATTGTAGGAAGGCTTATAAAGCTGCTAAATTTCGGGCTAAAGCTGTCTGGGACGATGAGCGCTGGAGCCTCCTAGCTGAGGCTTGTGGCGCCAGGAACCTCCAACACTTTTGGCACCTCCTTAGGTGGGGCCAGTCCCAGGATGATCGCCCTAGCCCAGCATCCATCGAACAAAAGAAATGGGTGACATTTTTTGAAGAACAATTCAGAAGTCTTGATACCTCGCAAGACTCCATTAGCTGGCCAATTACCAACGATACACTTGTGTTTACAGCTAAAGAAGTAGAATCAGTCCTGAAAGCAATCCCTAGGGGAAAAGCGCCCGGCCCAGACTGTATTCCAGCGGATCTATTCCAACAAGACCAAGACCTATGGGTACCGTACTTAGTACGTCTGGCAAATGCGCTGGTTATGGGCGCCAGGATCCCTGGCTCATGGGCAGGCGCTGAAATACTGCCCATTTTTAAGAAGGGAGATCGGTCGGTTCCTTCGAACTACCGGCCGATCAGTTTAATTGACGCGGTCCAGAAGATCATCAGTAGGCTTGTTCTGTCAAGGGTTCAGGCCTGGATTGAGGAATTCGACATCCCTACTCCCCTCCAAGCTGGGTTTAGACCCCGTGTGAGTACCCTGGACCAAGCGTTTCGTTTCATGCTTCTGCACTGGAAGACGGTTACCTTGGGCAAAGGTAATCTGTATGCCGCCTTCGTGGATCTTCGGTCAGCTTTCGACCTTGTCCCGAGGGCCGGGCTTTGGAATTGTCTCTTAGATATGGGCATGCCTCCAACTTTGGTGCGCCTTATAGTGAACCTCCACGCAGAGACATTTGCGTTTGTCCGATGGGGCAAACCGGGTGAGGTGACAGAGAATTTTCCTGTGGCTAAGGGTGTCAGGCAAGGCTGCGTCTTGGCACCCACTTTGTTTTCTCTATATATTAACAGAGTTACAAAGTACTACGACAACTTTTCCACGGATGCTCCAACCCTGGCAGGTATGAGAATCCCCCTGCTCATGTTCGCTGATGACACTCTCTTAATTTCAAGAACCAGACAGGGCCTGCAAAGTGCACTGTCAAGGTTCGAGAGTTTCTGCAGCGATCATGAGCTGGAGGTGAATGTCTCCAAAACCAAATTTATGGTTTTAAGGGGGCGCAACCAAATAAATGCAAGGGTTTCCATGGGGGATATCCCCCTGGAGCAAACCAAACACTTCACATATCTGGGTGTCACCTTTAGTGACACCTTGAGTTGGACCCATCAGATCGAGCTTATGACCCTGAAACATCAACAGCTGGGCGGAGCACTGATTAAAGAACATAAAGGGTCATTTACGAGGCCAATGTCCCCGCTCATCAAGATCTATGGTGGTAAGGTTCTTTCAGCCATCTTGTATGGTGCGGAACTATGGGGGGGCAGCAATTTGAACTCATTAAAACTTGCCCAAAACAAATTCATAAGACTGTCTACAGGTCTCCCACAGTCGACCCCCATATTACCCCTCCTTTATGATCTAGGGTGTCAATCGGTGGAGGCTCAAGCAAGATTCCGCCCCCTTGCATTCTGGCGCCGTTTGTGGACAACGCCAGAACTCCACCATTATGCAGCAGCCTGTCTGGAGGTCAAAAATAGTCCTGGTGCCTTAAAAATAGGATGGTTTAGAGACCTTAAGACTATCCTATCAGCTTTGGGCCATGGCGGTTTGTGGCTTTCGCCTGAGACAGCCAATTTTCCCTCCAAAAAGGATCTCAAAAGTTGTTATTGGGAATGGGTGACCCACAATATGTATACGGAAATAAATCCTAACAGCCTTACTGGATTGTTTATGGTGCACAAGGACACACCCAAGTTAGAGGGGTTTTGAAACATCATAACTAAACCCTTGGACCGCAAACTATTTTTTCAATTTAGATGCGGTTCTCTCCCCATTGGGGAGTTTACTAAAAAATGGGGAACTGAAAGGTCGGGTTTTTGTCCAAAATGCAAAGATATTAGGGAAAGTCTGGATCACTTACTGTATGTGTGCCCGGTATACTCTGCCCCCAGAGCCAAGTGGCTAAAACCTGTATGTCGGCAGCTAGGAACTAGATTGGCTGTAGAAGCAACCAGAATGTTAAAAACTAACCTGGATCCGCTTATTGTGGTTGGGGTCGCTAAATTCCTCGGGTGGGCCTGGGTGCTTAGAACCAGGTTTATTAATATTAATAATAGGTGATTGTCTAGCATTCTTTAACCTGATGATGCATTGTCTCCTATGTGTCTATATGTAAAATTTTGTATATTTGTAAAAGAAGCAGATTAGCTTGTCTAAGGATTTAATCATTGTATTATCTGATTTTATGTATATATTGTATTTTATGTCTTTTATGATGAACTAATCGAATAAAGACTTCTTGACTTGATGAACTTAACATTTTGCCCCCCCCTAGAAAAAATTCTGCGGACGCCCATGCCCACGCATCATACTGGATCCAGGTACTTTATAGCAGTACATATGAGGCCAGTAGGTGGCACCGTGCAGCTCCTCCCCAATACAATTCTACTTCAGAAATGCCATGTGGAGCCTATATAGGGGTCACTTCCACTCGCTAACATCAGCTACTTTTGAGACTGTCCACACACCTAGATGCGCAGAGCCCCAAAAGCAAAATGTTACAACCATTGTGCAGCCGGGTATATAGAAATAGGCCATCTGCAGGTCTACCGCCTACATACAGTCTCCAGGGTCAAGGCCAGCAAAGACTTAGGCCAGTCTGAGCATTTTTAATTTTTCCTTCTGGGGGAAGGTGTTGAGGGCACCGATCTAAACAGGGCCAAAGGCCTCCATCCTTCTTGAGCACCAGAAAGTAGAGGAAATGGCATCCACATCCTACTTCTGGCTAGGGTACTTGCTCAGGCCCTATGGCCAAAAAAGCCTCTGACTTCCTGTCACAAAACAGAAAGATGGTCCTCCGTCATTCGTGGGGGCAGCCGAAGAAGCGGTAATGCAAAAATGAAGTCCCAACAATTTGCAGGACCCACTTATCAGATGTTAAGGCCTCCCAACGTGGCAAGAACCATTGGATCCTGCCTCCTAGCTAGAGTCTTTGCTCCATGAAGGGCACACTAAAAGGGCACTGCTGGTGTGTGTGAAGGCTGGGGAGAATATAGTGGACTGAGCAGCTAGTGAGGTGGGGCAGATAAGCTCATGGTGCATGCTGTGGCCCTGCTCCTCGCTCAGAAGTGGAGTCTACCTTGTCCACAAAACAGGAGAGTCCTGTCAAAAGAAATGTCCATGAGGTACGACTGGAGATCGGCAGAAAAATCTAATGGGATGCAGCCAAGCATGGGGGTGAGTGGTGACACTGGTGCCAATAGCTCATCCAGCGGAATCAGTGGTGTCCAACCCACAACAAATTGTGAACCTTGTTGCGTCACCACCGCCCTGAATGTCCTAGGCAAGGACTTGTCAGTGATCATTAGGGACACCTAGTAGGACTTGAGCCACTGAGCCCCAAAGGGCGAGAGAACAGTGCCTCTGCAGCTTCACTGTCAAAGAGCTAAGCGGCTTGATGAAAACCCCTTTTCCCGAATCGGAAGATATTTGTTTGGGACAGTTCTTACGGGGCTTAAAACATGACTTTTTGACAGGTGACATTTCTCTTGCACACTAGATTTGGAATTTCAGGCGGTAATTAGGTCTCTGAGAGATGAGGTAGCTCAAGACCTGCATCTGTAGGAACAGAAACAAAGGAACTGATGTTAGCGTGCTGGAGTGGCGACTATACAGGCTCTGCTAATTTCTGGAGCAGAACGACAATCAGTGCGGAGCCACAAAGCTTCACCTACTAGCGTGTAGAAGTACTCCTGAAAACTTTCCAGATCCTATTGAATGCCTGGGGAATATTAAAAAGGTGAGGAATCTGCAGCTAGAAGTCTCTATCATAATAACCCCTCCCACACAAACACGCTCACATTATCCCCATAGATGGCTTGACCTGAGCATGAACTACAGTGCAAGCAGACTATACACAATTGGAAGGGGCACACCAGCTCACAACTGAGGACTGTTGCACAAAAGGGAAACCCCACACTAAAGAATGAAATCGTAGACCTACTGAGAAAGCGGTGTGCAAATTGTTTACTTCCGGAATGCTTAGAACTGTTGTAACAGAAGCATGGAACACTGGGGACATGGCACTTCCAGCACATGAACCGCTCCAACTCCTTTTACAGTAAACTGGTTCCCTGGTCTTAGCTTATCTATGTCAAAAATAGTGTATGCAGGCGACTAAAACTAGATGGGAAACTTGGGCAGACCAGACTTTCACAAAGAATGAGAGAAGATAGTGGAGTACGCCCATAGAGCCGCTAGGAATGTATAACTGAAATAAATACAATTAACTGTTTACATACTACATACCTAACTCGCAGATGCCTGGAAAATATATTAGGGGTTGATAGCCAATGCTATTCGAGATAACACATGGTATGTCAATGTCAAGCACTGAAAATGTTCTGGGAACAAATACTTTAATTACAGAGTATAGTGGGGAACAGAATTTAGTTGCTTTCTACAGACATGCCTAGTAGGGATATTCCCAAAAATAAAGTGTGCAGAGCTAGCAATAGGTTTATAGATCTAGCCTTTATACTAGTTGAGAGATGTGCAGTCATGCATTAGAAGACTGATGAGATTGAGCTTTGGAAAGGTGGAGGAGGGATGTTAAATGGCATGAAAGCGAGCATGAAATAAACAAGCATTAGAAATGCAATAGGTCTCGCATTTATTTGAGTTAGAACTATTGGCGTAGCGCAACAGCTATTGGACAGAAATTGCCTCTTTGCACGCCGAACTGAGCATTGCTCCGTGAAACGGCCTGCAAGCCTAAAATGAAGTTGATAGCCTACAAAATAAAAAGACAGATCAAGTTTACCAGGAGGAACCACGGACGTATTGGGTTGGCCAACGCAAGCAAACAATGAGTGAAATCGCCCGGTGTGATCCAAGCACGCAAAGGCGGGAGAATCCGACTCAACGCACCAATACAAACCCTGTATTTCTAAACAGCACAACACAGAACAAATGGCAATTCATGGGCATGCTAAAAGCCGATAGAGGAGATAACAGGTCTAGCAGACAGCGCACGCGCGCTGCCTAGGCTCAACCTAAAAAATAAGTGGAGAGAAGCAGAAGGTACTCTATGGCGGGGATGTGGAAAAACGTATTAACCGCATACGAACACCCTGAACAAGACCCAAACTGTGCACTAGTGCAATATGCAGATAACAGGGTACTCTGAAAACATCATAAGTAAGAAGGAGACAATACAATCAGAGGGAGGAAACAGGCAAAAACAGAAGTGAGGGGAGTTATGACCTCACAGTGATCGAAAAAGGTTTAGATTTCAATTTCATGTTACTTTAAATTGATATAGAAATCTATTGTGTCCACTACACCAGTCCAGAATGTGCAAATGCAGACAAGAAAAAAAAAGTGACATATGCTCAAATGCAAATATGTGAGTAACACAAATAATCAACGAATATGAGACAGAGACTAATGTTACATGGAATAAGAAATATGAAAATTAGGAGTAATGCATACAAGGACATGCAAAGAAAAGACTTTTTTTTTAAAGGTCACTCCTCTGGGCCTAACTGCAACTAGGTTTTCTCTTAGCCCATATGACCTTTAAGCTGACCTGAAAGATCACTCCCTACCAAACTACCCTCAGCTCTCAATCCCAACACCAACAAGTCGCCACACGCCTCAATTGACTATGCAGCCAAGCATCTCACACTAACACTCAAACATGAGTCCCCTAAGGTACCACCTTTGCTTCCAGCAAAATCTGGGCTTTAAACCTGATCCATGGGAAAGTAATACACCTTTCTGCAGTAACATTTCACATATCAAACATCTCTAAATTTTTATTACACACAGCCTTTTGATCACAGGTTCAAATCCTAGTACCTCGTAATTCTTTAGCGCTCAATGTTAATGAATAAAGTTGCGCTGGCTGGTATAGTCCACAAAAAAAAACAGCTGGTAGTGTGTGTTGTGAAGATAATTTGATGAGAAATGACAAGCATGTTTCTCCAGAGTTCCTATTGTTTCCAAAGTCCTTCTATGACTGTCCCTCCTTGGGTAGCGTTTCAGCTCCAACACTTACTCAGGAACGTTCATCAGCAGTGGAGTTGGCTTGTAGAGTGGGGCAGATGACTGTGTATTTTGTTTTGCTAACCTGTGTCCTCCATCACGGGCAGAGACCCCCTCCAAATCGGCAGCAGAAGCTGCCCATAACACTCATGGTGTAAAGCCAGAACCATTTTAAGCAGACTGATATAGATCCTACCCTAAAACCCTTCAAAGCATGCTCTACTTTGTGGAGTCAAAAGATGTAAAAACATGGTCGAGTAGTCGTGGACTCTAAAGACTATGGGCCTTATTTATGAAGGCCTTGCGCCGCCAGTGCGTCACTTTTTCCCATGTTAAAAGTGACGCACCGGCGGCGCAAGGCCTTCATAAATAAGGCCCTAGGTTTGCTCTCAGGTCAGACCTTTTGTTCGAGGCCATAGCCCTTTAGGCATTAAAGACCAGTTTGCTCTTTTGTGGGGCCTTTCTTGCATTTAGGAAACAATTTTCAATATTGAGCTCATCGCAAGGAGCAGATGCCCCTTAAGATATTCTTTAGTCGTGTCCCTTCACTTTGGCCTTTCCTGTACTGTGTGTCCCAGTACACCTATCCATAGTGTCGAAGTAGTCGCAATTTTTAGGTCTGGGCTGATACAGCGCATGCGCGGTCTCTTTGGGACATTTTGTAAGTGGCTTTTCAAAGTGCAATCAGAGGCTTTTGCTGGCCTACAGCTTGCGTTCACGAGCTTGTGCACAGCTGCCATCTGTGTTTTTATTGCTGTAATCAGGCTCCTCTGTTTGCACTACCCCCTCTCTTTTCCACCTCCCTCCTGGTCACCTTCATTTGTGTCTTCTTGCTGTGATCATGCTCCTCTGCTCGCACACCCCCCTTCATCAGTTTCATTTATGTCTTCTATCACTGTGAATGCTCCTGCTTCCACCAGGCATGCACACCACCAGCCGTCAGTGCACGCTTCCACCAGGCACACACACCACCAACTGTCAGTGCACGCTTCCACCAGGCACACACACCACCAGCTGTCAGTGCACGCTTCCACTAGGCACACACACCACCGGCCGTCAGTGCATGCTTCCATCAGGCGCACACACCACCAGCCATCAGTGCACGCTTCCACCAGGAGCACACACCACAAGCCGTCGGTGCAGGCTTCCACCAGGCACACACACCACCAGCCGTCAGTGCACGCTTCCACCAGGCACACACACCACCAGCCGTCAGTGCAGCAGGCAGGCTCTTCTCAGAGTTTCTTCCTACAACCAGAATGGAAACAACATTCAGAGCAATGAAAACAAGTTCATTGGATGCAAAGAACGGTTAACAAAAACCATGTCCGGCTATTGTAGATCTGGTACTTAAACAAAACAGCAACAAAAAACAAACAAGCATTGGCATAGCCAATAGGTCTCTCTTTTTGGACCCTATAAGTATTTAGTTATGCAGCAAAATATCCTTGGTGCAACAACACCAACTGTTGCATGGGTAAACACTTATAAGGTCCCAAATGCGAGACCTATTGGCTATGCCAATGCTAGTTTCCTATATGATATTTATCCGTGCCCTCTATTTCAATTTAACTGGCCACCGATCCTTCTCTTAGTCTTCTGCTAACCGAAAGGGGATATATTATTCTACCAGTTTAGGAATCCTTTGCAAATCATACACCTCTTGTGTAACATTGGTTGCCCATTTTTTTGTTCCATGGAGACAAGTAAGTGCACCTAGAATCAAGACACTAACTTAAATTGGTGACATCAAACAAATGGACTTGTGCTCTTGAGGAAAGCCCAAAATACAAACCTCATGCCCACTGTCTTGCGCACACTGGCATTTGGGGCAGAACTGAAAAGGTCAGATTTACAGAACCCAAAGCCTTTCAAGCAACTCTCACACAATCAGAAGTTCTTGTTGGGAGATACCCCATATGACTGAGCGGTGTAATGCTAGCCTGCCTTCAAATAGGCTCTTAAAGTTGTTGGTAAACAGTGTTCATCTCCTTTCCGGTTCCTCACGGGAGTGTCCATATAATCTCCAAACCTAATGACGGGGAAGTGGTGGGGGGACAAATCGAGGTAGAATCTGTGTACCACTGCATTGTGGGTTTCTTGAAAAATATACAGGAATCATTCTGTATATACTCAACTATATATAAAACAAAAACTATGAACTCCGCCAGGTCATGCAAAATGTGCATTTCCAAAACAAAGACGATGAAGAAAAACATATTGCAGCCTTCTCAGCCAAGATAGAGTAGAGGATGTGATTAACAAAAGGGTGTTTTTCAGGATCTATGAAAGGTTAGTTTCCAGCCGTTGGCTACAGAGATTCTGTATGTAATATTGGCATTTGACTTTGAAAGAATTTAGTTTTATAAGTTGCTGAGGTAGGACATTGGCAATAGAGAAATTATCTACCCTGGGGGGGTTGGGGGGGGGGGGAGACTCTAGGTGGCGCACACACGCAAGATGGCTGCACAAGCGTGAGGCTCATGCAGCCTGGTGTATAAATCCGACATTTATCCTGCACGGTGGCCCGGCTGATGTGTCTTTATTACAGCCTGAGACTGCTCCTGACGCCCGCTGAAAAAAAAAAAATCAACCGCTTTGGTTCAGCCTTGCTCCCGCCACGGCACCGTGAAATTTTTCCCGAAGCTGCAGTGAGGAACAGCGTGGAGCCCCAGGGCGGCATCGGACACCACTCAAGCCCGCTGCCTGCCACAAGGTATCTGGGCCCAGAGACGCGATCTGACACGCGGTGCTGGAGACAGGGGCCTGGATACCTTTGTTGCTGCCTACAATGTCTCCTAGCGAGGGGTGAGCGGATCCCCACGGCTTGCTGTTTGGAAGGAGACGACGCCCATTTGAGCGTTGCCGATGGTGGTGAGTGCAGTGTAATGCGCGCCCCATGATACGGACACCCTGGGTTCCTCGACGGCTGCCGGTGGTGGATCCCCGTCATTCCGGTGTGCACTGCTGTGCCCTGGGCCCCGCCCGGTGATGCAGCACTAACCTGACACAGGCGAAGTTGCTGCCCTTGCACTGGCTTATTGCGGATGCTTAGGGCCCCTGTGTTGGCGCTAGATTACATCCAGAGACTATTGTCCGCCATCTTGTGAGCGGTGCGGGGTTGGATCCTTGCCCTGCATGCCATGCCTGCTGCCCTGGGACATTGCTATTGGTATTGGGGTGCTTGAAGGTGTGAAGCCCCCGCCGTGGCGCTGAACCTCATATAGCGCTCTGGTATTATCCCCATCGCTGCCTGCTTCATTTGTGGACTCTACCCTGGCGACAGCCTTGGTGCCCCTCTGTGCTCGGGCTCTGTGGTGCGGTGGTAATGTACTCCGATGCCCACTGTGCAACTACCACAACGGACTGCTCGTACTGGAGGTGACACGCACTTCAGAGCAGGAGGTTCAGATTGAGCGGCTTGGACCGCAGCTGGCGCCTTGAGGAGGCTGCGACCTGCCTGATGTGAGTTGTTGCGCCTCCTTGCACCAATGTGCCATCTGCAGTTGTTTGTTAAAGGATACCGCAAACCTCTCCACTGGTAATCATCGCGTGCAGCGGTGCCGGGGACACACAGACAAGCTGCGACCTAGAACTATCATGGGTAAACCAGATACCAGGCAACCGAAACTGAACTTTGAGGCGGCGAAGTGGGGTGCCCGGAACTCATAGGATGACCAGGACCTCGACAGTAGAGATGAGGCCCAGGGAAGTGCGACCCCACAGACTGCTGACGTGCAGAGTATCCTCCAGGAGGTCCGGCAGGGATTCACCACCATCGAGGAGAATGTGGACAGAATGTCGTCAAGCATGGACGCCACTGCGCATAAGCTGGAGGAGCATGAAGACCGGATAACGGAGGCGGAGCGGCGCATCTCGGACACAACGTCCAGAGCCACAATGCAGATTGCCCACATGGATTACTTCTGAAACTCATTGCTGCAAAGAACGAGGATTTAGAAGCACGCAGTAGGCACATAATATTCGCATATTAGGAATTCCTGAATCAACCAATACCGGCAAAATGGAGGAGTACATCGAAAAACTATTGCTGCCCTCAATTGGAGCGGAGTCCTTTCTCAGTCAGTTCATAATAGAGCAGGCCCACCGAACCCTGGGGCCGCGCCAACCACCCGGCAGCACACCACGTCCCATAATAGCAAGACTTTTGAACTATAGGGACCAGGATGTGGCACTTCGGGTCGCGAGAAATAAACAAAACGTATCCTATGACGGGAACACATTTTCCATCTATCCGGATTTTACACCTACAGTCCAGGAGGAAAGGCGCAGATTTATGGATGTTAAAAATAAGTTGTGGCAGGCCCAAATTGACTAAGCGCTATTATATCCGGCACGTCTCAGAGATATTCACCAGGGCAAACAACGCTTTTTCCCCAAGCCACAGCAAGTGGAGGAGTTCCTGATGCATGTGAAGCGCACGAATCGCAATAATGGTACCATGGCAGCGTCACAATAATCCTCGTCGACGGGAGCAGAAGATGACTCACAATGATCCATACCCTGTTGCTCATAGATACTCTAGATATATAGATAACCGGCTGGCGACTGGGACTACTTCAGGAGTCATGTAATCTATTCAGCTGGTAGACCACTCGGAGCTATTTCTTTTGTACACCAGGCACCCTCTGCCCCCCAGAGCCCAGCTGTACCATCTGAGGTGGACTCTATGGGCGAGGGGTATCTGTTGTCACCAAGAGTCGGCCCCCAATGGGTATCCCCCTGCTGTTCACAGCATACTAATTACAGGGATTGTTTTTTTTTTTGTTTGTTTAAGATGGGGATAGGTGAGGGAGGGTGGGTGATCATTTCTGGCAAGTTGGGGCTGCTTCAGTGGGTGGGGGTACCGGGGTATGTTTCGATTTATACCGGTCTTTCACACAACAAGATGCCTTCTTCGACAGTTCAATATGGACAGCATGCGGGTTAGTGTTTGAGTATTCGATGCATAATATGACTTTACATTGCGTGCATACACATGGACTTGACTGCATTCTTTGGATGCAGAGATAGTTTCTAGTAGATGTATAGATGCATGGCTGACACAGATTCCAAGAAACTGAATATTATCACATGGAACGTTAGGGGCTTGGGGGACTCGAGGAAGAAGAGACACATACTAGCTTATTTGGACAGGCATCAAGTGCACGTAGCTATGTTACAGGAAACGCATTTCACTCCTCAGAAGATAAACAACTTTGCATGTAAATGGGCAGAACACAGAATCTTTTCCTCTTATTCATCTTATGCGAGAGGAACAGCCATACTCGTAAAAAAACAGATACCCTTCCAATTGGCGGGAGCCACCTGGGACTCACGGGGAAGATACTGCCTGGCATGGGGGCAGCTAAGGTCTGTGTCAGTCAACCTGGCCTGTTGCTATGGGCCGAATGTAGATGCCCCGGAATTTTACACCTCATTATGGGCCAAGATATTTGATATAGGCTCCAACCACTTCCTCTCGGGCAGGGACTTCAATGTCACATACAACCCGAATTTGGATTGGTCACACCACGCTCCTAATCACTACACTAAAGCATGTGCAATCATACAGGATACATTAACCACGTATCAATTGATTGATGCTTGAAGACACACCCACCCGCATACACAGGAGGGAACACATTACACAGCACAGGCAGCATCATGGGCACGACTAGACTTCTGGTTTCTGTCCTGGGGCTGGGCCCAGCTGTATTTCAGGTACAGCATTTGGCCAGAACTTACTCGGATCACTCCTCGGTCAAACTCACACAGTTCTCCTCAGACTTTGGCCCTCCGCACAGTACTTGGCGATTACACACTCCTATTTTGTTAGATGCGGTCATCCAGGAAGAACTGCGGGAAGAGGTACAGGATTTTTTCGTGCGGAATAAGGGATCGGTGGAGAGTGTAGAAACCGTTTGGGAGGCATTCAAGGTCACACTCCGAGGGTTCTGCATATCGAAGGGTTCTGGTGTACTCAAAGACATCACTAACACATTAAGCAAATTGGAAGCAGAGCTTAAGACACTGGAAGCGAAAATAGCTACGAGCCCGGATAGTCTCACCCAACTCAAGTTCAGAGAGACACTCACAGATTATATGGACACGGAGCAAAGAGAAACGCGATTTAGGGGCAGATTCTGAGTGGCCCGCTGTTATGAAGAGGGAGAACGGCCCGGTACGGCATTGGCAGGCACAATTAGGAAACCTTGTTACTCCAACTATGTATTGGTACTCGAGGACCTGGATGGGATGGTCTACTGTGATACTGCCAATATTCTCAATGCCTTTACATGCCATTACACTCAACTATATACTACGAATAGGAAGGATGGCCTAGATCTAGAGAACTATTTGGGAGATGTGGTACAGGGCTGTTTGAGCGATGTACAACGGAACGTTTTATGTGCCTCATTCGAGTTGGATGAGGTCAGGGACGCTATTATGAGCATGCAATCAGGGAAAGCCACAGGCACAGACGGAATTCCTATAGAGTTCTACAAAACATACATAATTCTAATGGCCCCCATTTTACGCGAGGTGTACGAAGACTCACTGGATGTTGGCTGCCTCCCATCATCCATGAGAGGCTCTCATCATCTCGCTCTTGAAACCAGGGAAGTCGCCCCGCAGTGCGACTCCTATAGGCCACTGTCCCTCCTTAATTGTGATACCAAAATACTAGCCAAACCTATCGCTGCTCGGCTTAGCCTGTTGCTGGAAAATCTGATTCTCCCTGATCAGTCGGGTTTTGCGCCCGGAAGAGCTACCTCCCATAATTTGAGAACCCTTTTTGCGATTTTAAATAATGTTTTCCCCGACCTACCCCTAGCTGCTGTATTTTTGGATGCCACTAAGGCTTTTGATTCAATTGAATGGGACTGTATCTTTGGGGTAATGCTGCAAATGGGTTTCCCGCCCCTCTTCCTTTCCTGTATTAACTATTATACCACTTACCAGTTGCTAAGGTGCTCTTTAACAGACACACAACCCAGACATTCCAGATTACCAGGGGCACCCAGTAGGGATGCCCTTTATCCCCCCCTGCTTTTTGCTCTTGCAGTGGAGCCACTGGCGGCGAAGCTGCTCCAACACCACAATAAAGCTCAACAGTGTAATATGCGGCAGATACTTATATCCCTATATGCCAATATCACCCTATATATTTGTGACCTGCAACAAAATCTAAATCTAATCCTCCGAGTTTTCATGGTCTCTGGGAACTTTCGGGGAAACAAATTAACTGGGGGGAAGTCCTGTATTTTCCCACTGACGACACCAACAGTTCGCTTTCCATTGGACTATCCCTTAGAGAGGTGTGATGAGGAATTGCGGTTTTTGGGCATCCATGTCACCAGGGATAGAGACGAATTGATGCGCCTTAATTATGGCACAGCATTGACTCGCGTAGCGGTCCATGTTGCCCGCTGGATTACATTACCCCTCTCTATGGCAGGACGGGCGTCCTTAATTAAAATTGTGATACTTCCCCAATTGCTCTATCTATTTTTAAATATACCATACTATCCAGGGGGATATTTTTTTAAAACACTCAGATCAGAACTGACATGCCTGGTATTGGGCGTAAACAACCTAGATTGCAGTGGAATGTACTTATTAGGCCGTACTCGCAGGGATGGTTTCAGAGTGCCAAACTTTGAATTATATTACATCAGTGCACACGTCCACTACGCATGGTACTGGGTGAATCAGCCACGGTATTTGCCGCAGGTCACAGCAGAACACTGGCTTACACACCCCATTCCAATAGATGGAGTGTTGTATGACAAGACTAGCACCAGGGACAAGATGCCGACCACTCTCACTTGTACAACCACAGCGTGGCAACGCATAGGGCACATGTTGAACGCCCCCATGCTTTATTCCCAGTTATTACCCCTCACTTATCATCCGAGCATGCCCCTCCTCCAAGAAACAATATTTCACAACTTTAAGGAGCGAACACACATTAACACCTGGGGAGATCTATATCATAATGGTCACTTCCGCAAAGCTGAACATGTCTTTCAGGGCCTGCAGAAACCCCACATGACGTTTTTTTTTATCTATACGACTTAGACAAGGAGTCCGATCTCTAACCCCAAAGTTCCCAGCAGAGGCACTGGTGCTTGCTCTGCCACAACTGATTCTTAAAAACACGAAGGCCAAACGCCTTATATCCCTGATATACCGTGCGGTGCACACGCAGAGGGAACTGCCGGCTACGTTACCCCGCACACGATGGGGTGAGGAACTGGGTTTTGCCCTGACAGATGACCATTGGGAATACTGCTGCTCACAGACTGAGCGAGTCTCAGCATAATACACTACAAGTTTCTCCATAGATTGTATACACCCCAGCCAAGATGCACAGATCTCATTTGCGAGACACAGACCGGTATGACAGATGTCAAGCTCCTAGAGCAGATTTTTTACATCTGGCCTGGGAGTGCCCGGGTGTGAATGAATTCTGGGGGGCATGTCTTTGAAGCCTTGGACCTGATGAAGACTACACACACTGAACCTACACCACTGATGGCCCTGCTAGGTTACGTCAAACCAGTAGAGGCAACACATCGCAAATATGTGGCCCTTGCACTACTCATGGCTAAGAGGCAGGTGGCCTGCCGATGGGGCAGGGGAAGGGCACCCAAATTCAAGGTCTGGCTTGATGACTTGGTGTTTTGCCAGGAACAACTCACCCCTTATGCCGAACTGATACCTAGTGCCTCTAGGCCCCGACATATTAGGGCTCCCATTAACATGTTACCTGCTAACACACCCGCGTGAGACCCCAATGTCAGAAAAAGAAGTGCCTACACTCAAGAGAGTTCCGAGTGCACACAAAATTATTGGGAAGGCCCTCTCTCCCTTGTGAGCGATAGAGATATTGACCATGAACTACACGTATTGCATTCTGGTATAGTTAATTTTATCACCCGCACATGTACTTGCACGCCAATGATGTAATGGAAATATAGCTTATTTTTGGACGCATTGTGTACTGCCCTAATGTAATGTCCTTTATCTCTTAACGTTTGTGGATATTGTGTTATGCCTTGATGTATCACGTGATCTGGACTAGCATTATGTACACTTGTGGTGTTGCTACACTGATAATGTATCA
Organism: Lissotriton helveticus; assembly: GCF_964261635.1. Classification (NCBI taxonomy): domain Eukaryota; kingdom Metazoa; phylum Chordata; class Amphibia; order Caudata; family Salamandridae; genus Lissotriton; species Lissotriton helveticus. The sequence continues at coordinate 130,516,202 of NC_136068.1, read as the reverse complement.
AATGCTGTAAGTATTGATGCTCATGATGTATTGTTTGTTTGAAAATCAATAAAAAGAAAATAAAAAAAAAATAAAAAAATGATCATATCATGACTTATTGCCACATGTGTATGTCCATTAAGCCAGACTCTTCTGGTGCCGGGGATCAGAAGAACGCAGTTGGATATAAAATATATGCAAGGAATTATTTAGATAAATGGTCCTATTTGTTGAGATATTAAACTATGGCAGATGCAAAACTATGAACAAGTTCGCCTAACATCAAGGGATAAAACTTCAAACTGTCAATGGTCTTTTTGCTAGCAGATACCCAAACAAAACATCTCCTTGTCACCTTAATATTCACAACACCGCCACATTTGTTTAGAATTTTTTTTTAGATCTAACCAACCAGCTTGAGAAAGGCCTCTTGTGGGCCACTCCAAGAAATTACAGTAGGCTTATAACCCTCCACTGCTTACATTGGTTGTCTCTTAGTCACACTTATTTCTTTATTTCTTATTCAATGACTTGTCCCTCCCCTGGAGCATTCATATTTATCATGTGTTTGATTGGCTAACCTGTATCCTTCTGCTGTTCACATTTAGGGGACTACTTTTTCTTTTCAGCTAAGCACTCAAGAGGGCACATGTTCTCCAACACAGTCCTCATGCATTCCCACCCACCCCTCCCAACACCGACCCTCCATGTTGGTTTCCCTTCAGAACGGCTCCCCTCGCTGTGTTGCTCTTTTGTTTGTGAGCTGACTTTCCCTCCTCTCCCACCCTACTTTAGCACCACCCACTCCTCGTTGGTCTGCCTCTAAACCCCTCACATGGAGCAACCCCAATGTTGTTTTTTTATGGGTGTGGCAGCAACTAGTTGCCAGCTACTGTGCCTTACAAAAAAAGCACTTTTTCGAACATTAATTTAATTATCTAAAATTTAACGACCTATCTTCAATAGGTAAATATAACAATGGCACCAGTGTAGTTTCCTATGCACTAACATTTGTTAGCATGCATAAGCACAATACGAAATGACACTGCCATCTGCAGTGTCTGTGTAATTGCACCCGTTTTCATATTTGTCTAAAGCAGCACAGCTTTGCAGATGTTATACAGTATAGCCATGAAGCAGTGGCAGAGCCAACATGTCCCAAAGGCATGATCTATTGGCTTTGCTTGCTATACGTTTGGTGGTAGGTTTTTGGTTGCTGTGTGTTCGATTTGCAACAGCATCGATTTGATAAGCTTCACCAACTTTAACTTATTTTCATTACAAGAGAGCAAACCCCCAGCGCCGAAAAACTTTGTGTGGGTCAAATTTCACACCTAGCATAAGATCGCCTATTTCTAGGAATTAGTGAAAAAAAACTGTACATCAATAAAGTATCACCCAAAGGGAATTACCTAACTTTAAACCACAAGAAGTTCTTGAGGTAGCTAACAAATCCCTGCAAAAAGAACAATTGATAAACAGAATGCTGAAGAATGTCATACATTCACCCCAGTACAGAGATCTGGGCATAAATCCATCATTTGGTTGCTCCACATGCCATTCCAGTTTAGAGCCAGCCATATGCAAATCAGACTTGACCCTGCTCCCCATGAGAACAGTCCAGCCCGAACTGCCAGGCCAGGTCCTCCCTGGACTGGACTCAAGCATCCTAGGACCGATTTCGGGGTATCAGCCAGGCCAGCTTGACTCCAGTGGCATGGAGAGCACGGGACACACATCTGGGCATACCTGTCCCACTTGGGGTGACAAACGCAACAAGCATTTGCAATAGGTCTCGCATTAATTACGTTAGAGCTATTGGCATTGCTAAATATTGCAACACCAATTGCAACTAAAGTCTGTAAATTGTAGGCCAAAAAAATGTGTATTTATTTTTGGAGCAATTGTGGCATGCTTCGCTTTAGATGAATATGTTTAAATGTAAAATGCGCCATACTGAGATTGCTACAATAGTTAATTATGGATGCGTTAACAACTGATGTGTGCACTGATGGCTAGTCGTGTGTGTGCCTGTAGAAATTGTGCACTGATGGCTGGTGGTGTGTCTGCCTGGTGGAAGCATGCACTGATGGCTGGTGGTGTGTGCCAAGCGTGCACCAACGGCTGGTGGTGTGTGTGTGTGTGTGTGTGCCTGCTGAAAGCGTGCACGGACGTCTGTTGGTGTGTGCCTGGTGGAAGCATGCACTGACGGCTGGTGGGGTTTGTGCCCAGTGAAAGCGTGCACTGACGGCTGGTGGTGTTTGTGCCCGTTGAAAGCGTGCACTGATGGGTCTGGTGAAAGTGTGCACTGACGGTGCGGGTGTGTGTGTTGTGTGGTGTGGTTGTGCGTGTGTGTGGTTGCTGCTGTGAAGCCTGTACTTGCGCTCGTGGGACCTATGCATAGGGGTGTTGGGAGAGAGGGAGGAGGTAGAGCAGGGAATGGCTGCAGGAGGAGGGAGGAGGAAGCGTTGCCGTTTGATTGAGAAAGGCTCAGTTTATGCTCAGAGGATGGGGCAGGCTTATAATGCGAATCGGGGGGGGGGCGCAAAAACAGCTTCAATGAACGTGCTGCACCACGCAAAAGAAAGGCGGCGCAGCTCAATACGTTGGTTTACCCACGCTTCTGTTGAAAGTGTGCGCCTTGGTTATAAATAATACGATACAAAAGGGGATGATGGACGGAGCGTTTGAGCAAATCAAACACTCACCCCCAGTCAACTGATCTGGGTTTAATCCATCACCATTCTTTAGCCCACTCAGCCACCCCATTTCAGACATGGCCATATGCAAATCAGTCTGACCCTGTGCCTCATGGGAACAGTCCAGCCCGAACTGCCAAGCCATGTCTTCCATGGAACGGAAACAAGCATCCTGGGACCGGTTTCGGATTCATAATCCTCATTAGCCAGGCTATCTTGAATCCAGTGGCCAAGTGAGCAAGGGACTCGCGTCTGAGCATACCCTGCCACACTTAGGGCGAACAAAGCGATACAAAAGGGGATGATGGACGGAGCGTTTGAGCAAATCAAACACTCACCCCCAGTCAACTGATCTGGGTTTAATCCATCACCATTCTTTAGAACACTCAGCCACCCCATTTCAGACATGGCCATATGCAAATCAGTCTGACCCTGTGCCTCATGGGAACAGTCCAGCCCGAACTGCCAAGCCATGTCTTCCATGGACCGGAAACAAGCATCCTGGGACCGGTTTCGGATTCATAATCCTCATCAGCCAGGCCATCTTGAATCCAGTGGCCAAGTGAGCAAGGGACTCACATCTGAGCATAGCCTGCCACACTTAGGGCGAACAAAGCGATACAAAAGGGGATGATGGACGGAAGTAGGGCAGAGCAGGGAATGGCTGCAGGAGGAGGAAGGAGGAAGCGTTGCCGTTTGATTGAGAAAGGCTCAGTTTATGCTCAGATGATGGGGCGGGCTTATAATGCGAATCGGGGGGGGGGGGCGCAAAAACAGCTTTAATGAACGTGCTGCACCACGCAAAAGAAAGGCGGCGCAGCTCAATACGTTGGTTTACCCACGCTTCTGTTGAAAGTGTGCGCCTTTGTTATAAATAAAGTGCGGTAGGAGTTCTGGGTAAAATAAAATGTTGTTTTTTTTTAAAAGCAGTAGCAGTGTTAAAGAAAAGCACTGTGTGCGGTTTGTAAAAACAAATAAAATGATTTAGCTACAAGATGCCCCTCGCGTCATGGCGCTTCTTTTGCATGTTGGAAGCTGTAAAAATCTACCCACTCAAATATTTATCAGTAGTGACTAAATTACCGTCTGTGCGTGTGCTGACAACATCATGTTTTTTTCTGCAACTGATCCCAGTTATATTGGTAAAGACAAGCATTTACAATGCAATGGTCTCGGCATTATTAAAGGTAGAGCTATTGACATTGCTCATGACATTTTTAAATCTTAAATAAATGGCAGTCATTTACATTGCCAATAGCTTAAAAGCTTGCAAATGCATGACCTATTGCATTTACACTCAGAGCCACACATACAGAGCCACACTCACCCAGAGCCACACATACACACACCCAGAGCCACACACACACCCAGAGCCACACACACACCCAGAGCCACACACACACCCAGAGCCACACACACACCCACACCCAGAGCCACACACACACACACCCAGAGCCACACACACACACACCCAGAGCCACACACACACACACCCAGAGCCACACACACACACACACCCAGAGCCACACACACACACACCCAGAGCCACACACACACACCCAGAGCCACACACACATCCAGAGCCACACACACCCAGAGCCACACACACACACCCAGAGCCACACACACACCCAGAGCCACACACACACCCAGAACCACACACACACACACACACACACCCAGAGCCACACACACACACACACCCAGAGCCACACACACACACACACCCAGAGCCACACACACCCAGAGCCACACACACACCCAGAGCCACACACACACCCAGAGCCACACACACACCCAGAGCCACACACACACCCAGAGCCACACACACACACACCCAGAGCCACACACCCAGAGCCACACACACACACACACACACCCAGAGCCACACACACACACCCAGAGCCACACACACACACACACACACACCCAGAGCCACACACACACCCAGAGCCACACACACACCCAGAGCCACACACACAGAGCCACACACAGAGCCACACACACACAGAGCCACACACACACACCCAGAGACACACACACACACCCAGAGACACACACACACACCCAGAGACACACACACACACCCAGAGCCACACACACACACACAGAGCCACACACACACACACACACACCCAGAGCCACACACACACAGAGCCACACACACCCAGAGCCACACACACACACCCACCCAGAGCCACACACACACACACACACACCCACCCAGAGCCACACACACACACACACACACCCAGAGCCACACACACACACCCAGAGCCACACACACACACCCAGAGCCACACACAGAGCCACACACACACACACCCAGAGCCACACACACACACCCAGAGACACACACACACACCCAGAGCCACACACACACACACCCACCCAGAGCCACACACACACACACAGAGCCACACACACACCCAGAGCCACACACACACCCACCCAGAGCCACACACACACGCACACCCAGAGCCACACACACACGCACACCCAGAGCCACACACACACACACACACCCAGAGCCACACACACACGCACACCCAGAGCCACACACACACGCACACACACAGCCACACACACACCCAGAGCCACACACACACACACACCCAGAGCCACACACACACGCACACACACAGCCACACACACCCCCAGAGCCACACACACACACACACACAGAGCCACACACACACACACCCAGAGCCACACACACAGGGGAGCAAGCACAGCCAGCACTGTAGTGTAGTTCCTATCTTCCCAATAGGCTCTGCGCATTGGAATAATACCTACAGCAGTAAAGGCCTAGGCCAGACGTTAACTAGGTCTACTACTGTCGATACTAGACTTAAGTTTTGGGTTTGCCAGCGTAGCTCAGAGTTCGCTAGAAACTTTCTCGAATGTTCAAGGAGGAATTAACTTCCCTGATTAGACAAGAAGGGATTTAGTTTCTGACAACCATAGAACATGACAACTTTGCTCTCCCCTAATCAAGAGTCAATCTCGAGAGTCGTGTGAACAAAAGGCAAATTATTTTACTCAGTCAGTACGTGCATTTCTTAGTCTCATCAGAATGTAGAGAAAAGGAAGAGACGGGCGTGTTCAATAAAAAGGTGTTATTTATTGATCAGTCTCTTTTCTCATACAAGAGAAATGAATCGATATTATTGCAATACTTATAGTTAAGTAAAGTGCATACATTAAAAGCAATAGTATAAAGTAATACTGTAAAAACATTGATATGGTTTCTAAGCCATATGATGTTTAAAATGAATAAAATATATTTATATACACATATACATTTGACTAAACGTACTCAACTGGTGTTTCTAAATACGCCTACCCCGTGTACCTGACCTAAGCCTAATACGTGGGCGGGAATAGAAAGTTACAGTTTAAGTTAAGTTTGTTTTTGCCAAGTGAATAACTAAAGAATTCTCTGTGAGGGGTTATTCAGTTCTGTACCTGGAAGTTAGGATGAATGAGGAATGGTATCTCTCTCTCTGGTCTCGATATTCCAGGCTGCCTGCGAGGGCTACCCGGAAACGCCGGTCCTGGATTCTCGGCAGGAGAAAGCAGCTTCTCTCAGCGCGTCAGGAAGGCGGGGCTGCTGCCAGCGGGGTCTGCTCTGCTCTCGGCTTCGGCAAGTATGGCTGCTCCGTCTCGTCACCACGCGTGTGTTTGCATAGGGCAAGATCGGTAATATTTATACCTTTAAGGTGCCGAGATTGACGTAAGGATGGACATAGATACGTCAATAAAGATGTCATACGATTTGCTCGTTAGCACATTCTTTTACTAAAGTTCTCGGTGAAATCAAAACAATGGCCGCAGGGTTTTGCCCAGGTTGTCATAGGTTTGATTTGTTATGAGAACTCCGTATGCCTTATCAGGGGCTGGAGGAATATCGCTTGTCTAATTAGATCGCAAGCGTTATGACCTAATCAGATAACACGTTCCTGTGCCGTAGTGTGACTGCGTCAGATAACGGTATCTGCATCATGGGCAATTTCTGCCTCATGGGCTGACTGCTAGTTAACTTCTTGGTTTGTTTAACTAGAATAGGGTCAGGAATAGGGGGATCGATTCAGAACCGATAGGAATACATGACACCCACTCCACGCTAACTATGGACATATTTACTAATCTAGGCATAGCATAACATAGTACAACATACTATAGAGTAGTGTGTATACCTTACCACCCCAAAATACATAAATGCATTTTGAAATTTTCAAATATACTGAAAAAAATTGCAGACATATATATATGGTATGCACTCCAGCTGTAGAAAAATGCCAAAGTAATCGCATTTGTATACATTATTGCTTATTTGGTATATGAGAATTACACATGAAATGATTTCTTACAGAAAAAAGTTTCGAGACCATTCCATCACAGAATAAAATATCTTTATGAACATGCCAGCGGGCAGCTAATGTCTATAAGCTATCTAAAAACATTTTTTTGTATTAGAAACCTTAGTTCTTTAAGAATAGTTCTTACTTTAAGCAGAAGATAGTGTCCCGAAAAATATGCAAAAATATTTTGGGGCTGCTGGAAAAACTTCTGTCCGTGAACTGGAGCTAAAATGTTCATGTGACTTTATTTTTAAAGTTGAAGGCCGAATTCAGGGAACGCCGTGTGCGAGCTTGCTCAAAAGTTTCTATTTCTGTTCGGGTGAGAACATCATATCATTTAGGCTTTCGAAAAAACTGTCAACAGCTTCCTGGGAAAGTTCCACTAACTCGGAAATAGGTGTAATCATGCATTCTTGCGCATGATTGTCTCCATTGACATTCTGATTTGCATTACTGACAGAAGGTCGTACCTGTTCGATGCTGCTTTCATCTTGAACTTCACTACCCATCAATCGTAGTGGTGAAGCTTCCACGAATGCCGTCATCAGGATTGGTAGCCTTTGAGGGCAGCACAAAGCATGAACCTTAATCGGGCTCAACAATGTTTCTGCATCCATCGGCGCATCCGATTGTAGCGTCAGACAGGTGTCTAACACGCATTCTTCTCCGCATAGCAGACACCTCAATACAGGTAAAACACATCTTTGCCACATTGGTCGAAATGATAGAAACCAAGTCATGTTCAGGTCTCTAAGCCGGGAGAGTCCCAGGATTTTTTATATCCGGTCCCGGTATCCAATGGCTAGGATTGTTTCTTCCCTTGTCGCAAGAGTTTTGTCTGTGACATGGGTTGCCATAACGAAAAATAAGGACTAAGAATAGGATTCCTGCATTTAGTCCCAGGATCAGGGGAAGTCCGCCAAAAATCGAATGGACGAAATCTGGAAAAATACCCAGTATGGCTTTGAATGGTGTTAATGCCATCGAAAATACTGTCTTAAATACCTTTGAGACCCCATTGGTATCAGAAATATTTAAGATTTCATTCAGGATTTCCGCGAAATGTACGGGGGAATTAGTTGATAATAATGTATGTATCTCTGCAGTCGTCCTTGCGACTTGTAGATCATACGTTTCTTTTGATGACGAGAGCCTGGTAGGCGTCTGAAGAAGGACTGTTTTCATTCTGCTTAAAGTATCTATTCGAATAGAAGTAATTTTCAAATCGGGCCATGCCCTTGCCTCCCTGTCTGGGAAGGAGCTGGGGAACAATGTGCGTCCACAGCACTTGACCTTCGCAGTAGTAGTTACTAGATAAGGAGACCCGGGCATAAGACTACAACATCTGCGGTCTACAATAAGAATGTAACTCCCATTATAGAGTCTTTGAAAGAATGGTTCTATTTCTGTTGCCGGTGCGCCTTGCTGGTGACATGAAAGGTTGTATGAATTCCCTTCACAGGCTCCATGCAAACTAATTCCGTTACACAGAAGCGTGCCGCTTAGTGACATCTCACAATTGTTGCCACTAAGAAACACTTTCTGTCCTTTATTACTGACACATGCATGTGAATAGGGCAGGTTCCAAGTTGTTTTAAGGTACCCCTTTCCCAATTTCTCGTACATGCCAGCCTGTATATATTTTTGGCAGTATTGAAACCTGAAGGTTGAGATTGGAATATTTATGATTCCGTGTATTATCCATTCACTGACAGGTCGTTCTGACATTGTCATTGGTAATCTTTCTAGTTTTTCAATGCTCAAGATTGTATAATCAGCACCCTTTTGCGCCATACCGATTTGTCTATCAGTAAGGTTAAAGATTTGGAATAGTGACGTTGTATTGATTAAACGCCAAGGCACATAGCCTGAACGCAGATTTTGTAACGTCCAGCCAAGCTGTACAATAGAACGCAATTGTGACTGACCATGTTGTAATAACAGTAAGTCTTGCGATAATATATCGATTGCTGACGACACAATGCTGTCCAATGAAAAAATTCTGGAGGACAGAGTCATTAACCCATTGTCCACTACAGAAAGTGATTTTTCCAAATTAATACGGTCAATTTCCCGTATTCTCTCTGCTGTTTCAATTTGAGTAACCTTCCAGGCCTCATTGTATGCTGCATATACAGAGGCTGCTATGAAACGTTTTTGACGCTGTTTACGTGGTCCCAAAGTGAAATCACGCAAGTCAGCACCATCAGTGAGTAAAATTAGGTGTTGCTTAATTTCAGCCAGTGTGGAAGTTTGTAGCCATTGAAGGCATAATTTGCCCACACTGTAGGTGGTAATTATCCCTGGGTGATGTCTTTGGGGATATCTAGGGTCTGGCCTGTTCATTTTGAAACCCTGTGTTTTGTTCAGGAATCTGTCTTGACAGTTATTAGTATCTGTGGGCCAGATCAACCACTGTTTCCAATTTGGATGTGTTCTGTTTTGGTTTAATATATGGTTTACGTCTATCTCTTCATCTGTATCAGAGTTATTGCTAAACATTGTTGGCTTTGGAATAGACGGTTTATTTAAATCTTTGATTTTGGCTAAGCCAAGACAGGTGGTCTGTTGAACAGTGTCATTTAAAAATATAATTTGTTCTGGGAGCATGCAGGCTCTAAACAAAGCTTTCATACCCTGTACTTGCCAATCTTTTGTACCCCAAACACTTTTCAATTCAACATTTTTGTCCCAATAATCAAATCCAAAAGTATTCATTTGTTCAAAAAATGAGTCTGAATATAACAATTTTGTGTTGGTTATCATGGTTTTGGTTCCTGTCTTGTTTGACAATTTAAAATAAAATGCTTCAGCATTACTTGTGTTAAAACCTGAAAAATATGAATATTTGTCGTAAACGGTCCTTGAGCTCCCTTTTGGAGGTGTTGCACAATGTTCCCATTGATTATAATTTAAAACATTTCTAGGTTGTGCAGATCTATGTAAAAAGTGGTTACCATAGTGGTTATAGCAATACATACTGTCATAATTTGTAGAACCCTGCAAATAATCATGTTTGGTAAATTTAGCAGACATTACTAAGTGAGACATCATGTTATTAATGCTTTCGAAGTCCCAATCATCAGCAAATGAGTTTGGTTTTGCAAAGTCACTCAATGAGATCTTAATTTGGTGTGGATATTTCAGGATCTCGACCGGACCATAAATTTCATAGTCAGTGTTGTCCCAGGCTACCCCACCAGGTATTGGATTGGCTGTGAAGTTGGCTGAAGAAAGTTCTCTTTTCTCGACGTGTGAAGATGTGTGTGGTTTGAGGATCAAGTTGACTTTCTGACTTGCTGTGTCCATTTCAGCATATTTTCCCTCAATGAAGCGTCCCAAAGTAAGTACCATGATGAGCCAAAGTATGAGGATAAATGCACCAAAACCCACCCAAAATTCAATCCATGGAGAAATCAGATATGTTTCTTTCAGTTGTTTCAAAAGTTCCTTAGCTTTGTCTTTAAAGGATTTTGATGATGGCTGTGTCTTTGATTCACTGAAGCCTTCAGAGGAATCATCGAAGTTTATGAAGTAGCCGGATGCAGTTCTGTCAATTGTTCCAATTGGTTCAGGATTTTTGTTTCTTGCATTGTCACTTGGTACTTCATTATAGAGTGGTGTGTCTCTGCTAAATGTTTTTATTTGGGTTTTCAGAGGTCTTAGTTCTATTGCATTATTGCATAGTCCTTGTTGTTCTTCTGTAGGCGTTTCGAATGTGATGAGCCTCTTCGTTAGGACCTCTGTACTGGTAGCAAACCTTGGTGTTCTGCTACTTATTGGGAGTCCACTTGGCCTACGGTTTGTTATCGGCCACATGTTGTGGTTTTACCAGGTCGATGGATACAACTCGGTTCTCCTTTTTACCAGCAAGTGGCGGTAGTACAACTGATCTTGTCCCGTTGACAGACAAGACAGGAACTGCTTTTCTGTAAGAAGGCCCAAATTCCTTCTTTACCGCGATCTTTTCCCTGACTAGATCCCCGACTTTTGGAATCCAGACAGGTCTTGCTGGGACAGGTGGTGGTTCTTCAGTGGTTGTTGGCTGTTGTTTCAACTTTATGTTGCTCAGGTCTTTTCTTGTTTTGTTTAAGTCCTGCAAAATAGCCAAACGGTCTTTGATATCAAAGCTTTTTTCTTTCACCACTGAAGTCTGACTATCAATGTCAGAGATCATCATCCTAGTTCCAAATAATAATTCGTACGCACTGAATCCCTTCAGAGAATTTCTTGGCAAGTTATTGAGACTACGTTGGACACTTATTAAATGTTTGACCCTCCCAGCTCCCGAACCTAATATCCTTTCCGCTATAGATTGCTTTATGTCTTGGTTTTTTCTTTACACCATCCCGTACCCTCAGGAAGGAAGTGAGAAGATACCCGCTGGACTGTGCTCATTCGACCATGTTTCCCCCCAGGCTGGTGGGCCTGAGTGAAAACAATGGTCGAACGTAGCATGCTCTTAGCGTATATGCCATTTAGACTCGCAAATCTTTGTATAACAGTCCGGACGTCAGCCGAGTGCTGGTGATCTACATTATAAGTGGAAACTAGCCTGTATATGTTAATCGCAAGCCATTCTTTTTACTGGTAATATTATCTGCCGTAATACGACGAGGTATCAAACTGTTTCTCTCCCCACTGCGATCTCTATTGCAGTTTGGGCAGCGTTTTACAAACATGGTGTGACGCAGGCTCATGCCTGGCCACCAGTACCGTGATTGTAATTCTTCCAGTGAATTTTTTAATTTAAGGTGTCTGAGACCCTCGCCCATGTGTGCGTCTGCGATTAACAAGTTTCTCCTGTCCATGTTTGGAATCACTCTATCCCCCACTCCAGGGATTCGAGCAAAAGGGACGGAGTTTGCATCGATTATGTATGTATAATTGAGTGGATAGTTGATCGGTAACGCTGAGCAGTCGCCTTTTGATGACGTTTTCACCGCCAGCACTGTTTCACCGTCAATGTATTTTAATGTACGCTTTTTTCGAACTACGGGAGCCGATTTAGTGGCTGCCGCTGCGGCTGTTTCAGCCAATGAATTCCCTACAACGTGAACGCCATCACGTTGATGACTCAGTGAGTGAGTCACGTGAGTCTTTGGTAGCTCTTTCTGTAAAAGAGCTATTTGTTCCCAGAGCAGTTTCTGCTTTATTGGTGCATCTGTGTCATCTTTGTAACCGTTTTGAATCCATGTCTGCAAATCGCTGTTATATGATTTGACGCAGTAATATGAATCTGACACTATAAGTGTCGGGAATTCGCGATCCGCATTATCTAGCGCCATTTTCAATGCTATTATTTCAGTTTGTTGTTCTGAATTACTTTCTACTGAGTGTGTCTTTGTTAATAGAGGTTTTAGTTTACCTCCGCGCCACACTTCTTTTGTAATCTCACATGTGGGGTTGTATGCTTGTTCTCCCCAAACGGACGGTTGAGCATGTCCGTCTGTATAGATTACACAGGCGTAATGTCGTAGAGGCAGAATGTCGATTGGCAGAGGATATGTTTCTTCATATTCTAGATTTTTTAATTCTTCTAGTTCTGGATCAAAGTAGTAGTACACTTTGTCCGTTGTGATAGAATTCACCCATTGTATCCATTCCGGATTCAATGCTGTTGTTGGTAAATTCCACGGTGTTGTTAATGCTTCAAAGGCTGATTTTGCTGTTCTGACTGTGATATGTCTACCGTCAGCTATGTCTTTTTCTCTAGCTATTGCGGTTTGAACTGCATGAACAATTTTTTCTTTTTTGCTGAATTTCTGTTCAGCTTCTGTGTACAAGTGTGATTTGAATGCAATTGGTACCTTTTCCCCCTCATTAGAGGTTAGGTATGTGAATCCGCATCTCCCTGGGATGACTCGAATCACAAGATTGCGTGTGTTATCACGTGTTTCTAATTTTGTTTTAATTAGCATGTCTGTTTGTAAGGATCTCAGAATTTCTGTGTGTATTTGAGTCCAATTGGATTTTTTAAAATCTGGTTTAATTAGATCATAAAGGGGTTTGACCCTTTCTGCGTAATTTGCAATGTATGTTCTTCCGAAATTTAGGAAGCCTAGAATTGACTGTAGGTTTTTTAGTGTTCTAGGTGCTTGGAGTACGGCACATTTCTCTAAGAAATTGTCAGCCAGGCTTTTGCCTTCACTTGATAACTCATATCCTAAGAACAGGACTGTCAGATGGGCAATTCTTGAATTTTTAAAGTTGAATTTGTAACCCTCTGCTGCGAACCCAAGTATTATGGTGTTCACTCTTTTCAAGTGAGTCTCCAAGTCATCATCTGTTAAGTAAATGTCATCGACATAAGATAATGCTTCATCATCATATAGTTGTAGTAATTCTGTTACTCTCGCTGAGAATACTCCCGGGCTATTCTTGTACCCCTGGGCTAACCGACAGAATTGTTTTTGAGTGCCATTTACTGAGAATGCAGTTAAATATCTGCTATCTGGTGCTATGTTTTGACAAAAGAATCCATTGGAGATGTCCAAGGTTGTTTTGTATTTTTTGCGCACTATGTTATTCATTAGTGCAGCACTGTGTGAGTTTTGCACTGCAAAAGTTTTGCAACATGTGTTAAGGTGTCGGTAATCCAAAACTAGACGATATGAATTGTCTGGTTTGGAGACCGGAAACAAAGGGTTGTTCATTTGTGAGGTGCAAGTTTCAATCACCCCCTGGTATTCTAGCTGATCTAGTATTTCATTTACCTGTTTTTTAGCTTCTTGCTTAATTGGGTACTGCCTTTGTGCAGTAGGTTGTGATTTTAACTGGATTTTGTGAGGAGGAGAATCCTCATCCCATCCTACATGATTTTTATATGAAGCAGGTGCTAGAGCCACTGCCCACTTTCTAGCAAGTGTGTATTTTTTATGAATTGGGATATGATTCGAGAAGGCCGGCATAATTACTTCTTCGCCATGAGGGCACTCCCTGACAAACTCTGGTGGCCAGTCTTTTTCAGCTAGAAGGATGTCATAACCCTTGGAGAGGTTATCCCAAAATAGTCCCCTTATTTTCCTAGTCTTATCTCCCTCTATACGTAATGTTATCTCGTATATCTTGTGAGGTTTGCTAACCCTGGTGTCTGCAGTTTCCACTTGAAGATATTCATTCGTGTCCACTGTCTCCAGATGATTCATAAGGACTTTGCGAGCTATGCTCACTTCTGCTGCGCTGTCTAGCATTGTCTGAGCCCATTCTCCGTTTTTCAGTTGTGTCCTCAGTATTCTCGGCATTGTTAACTACCTTGATACTGGCTACCTTCTTTTTTGGAAATTGTAATTTCTTTTTTAGCTGAGCAGGTTCCTTGTCTTTGGACTTGGTGTGCTCTTCTCTTTGTTCTGATCGTCCTCTTCTTTCCGATTTCTGCGAGGAATTCTGAAAAGATTGAGAGGGACGTGTATCAATGTCTTGATATCTATCAGGCTTTTTTATATTATCCCTATTTCTAAGGTTATATCTTTTCCCAGAGGGGTCACTCTGGGGTGACCTGTGTCTCTGGTTCGGAGATTTCTCCCTTCGCCTAGGAGACCTTCCTCGGGACTGGAATTTCTTTTCTTTTGGATTGGATTGTTTGTTTCCATCCCAGTTCTTTTTTGGTGAATTATTATTAAAAAATATTTTTTCTGGACTTTCAGTCAGTTGCGGTTTTACTGGTATTCCACCTAAACTATCTCTACCTAGTTCCTCATAGGATTTTTCTATGATTCTGGCAATTTCAGCTGGTTGGTCTGCTATATCTGTCTCTTTTAACCTCTGGCGGATCGCCACGTTCGCTGCTTCACCTTTTATGTTGGCTAATAGTATAGCCGAGACCTGCTTGAAGTCTTTTAGTAATTTCATACCAAGAGTTAAAGCAGGTTCTGGACCATATTCGTCTTGAATTTGTTTTAGCACATCTGGTATCACCGAAATGGATGGAACACCGTGCGTTTTTGTGTAGATGGAAGCAAAGACTGTACCCCAAGTGTCACAGTCCTCAATGTGTGGTGCGATTCCCATTGGGAGACAGATAGTCAGAATCCTGTGTTTTTCTAATGGGGTGGTGTCAGGAAACACCGCCTCTATTTGGGTAATTTTCTGTGCCAACCAGAATGGTATTTGTTCCCGTTTAGCCGGTACTTTACCTAGGCAAGACTGGATGTTCTGTGGTGTAATTTTATTTGTGTTCCCCTGGTGAGGGGTCAGCTGTGGAAGTTTAATCGCTGGCTGAATTGTTGAAGTCCGCATCACATACTGAACTAATTGTCTATGAATTTTTATTAATTGTTTTAGTTGTACTAAAAGATCTGCTGCAGGCATTCTTTCGAAGTCTGGATGTGGTGTGTATCCGGCTAGGACCGGCCACGTTGCTCCTGGTCTACCTAAAGGACCAAGCCTGGTGATGTGATTATTATGTTTTAGGGCGCCATCAAATAAGAGCAAATGCTCTTGGAATTTGAGTGGTACTTCCACCTCCTCGAAAGGAGTGTACTCATTAGGAGGTTCCTCTATTTTGTAATAGTGGAAGTACTTTGTTACAGCATTAGCTGCTGGAAAATGTATCCATGAATAATATACCTCTGTCTGCCGATATTCGTGTGCCTCAATTACGAATATGACTGTGCCACCTCTAGGTGTCAGTCCATTTTCTATAAGTTTTAGAGTTATAGATCTCCTTTTGATGACCGGAATGAGTATTATATCCGCGTCTGCTGCTTGCATGGTAGCATCAGCATCTGCGAGTTCAGTTGCTAATCTAACTGCCTCTCTTTCTTCGTCACTGTCTGCCATTTTACCGACAGGATGATTATTTTGTTTGTTTGCAGATCAGGTTTCTTATGGAAACAGAGATTAGATGCACAATATTTTGGAACTGTTTATCCTTCAACGTTGACTATACCAAGAACCATACATAGGAGTTCCCTCCTGCGAGGTTTTGGAGGATATTACCTTTCACCCACTCCAGACGTCTTTGGAGTATTATGGGAAAAGGGGTCTGAGTGAGAAAGCACGACTGAGTTACTCTAAATGTCTTACGTTAGTTTTATCGACCTTTCCAAACGCGTTGGGCGCCATGTAGTGTAGTTCCTATCTTCCCAATAGGCTCTGCGCATTGGAATAATACCTACAGCAGTAAAGGCCTAGGCCAGACGTTAACTAGGTCTACTACTGTCGATACTAGACTTAAGTTTTGGGTTTGCCAGCGTAGCTCAGAGTTCGCTAGAAACTTTCTCGAATGTTCAAGGAGGAATTAACTTCCCTGATTAGACAAGAAGGGATTTAGTTTCTGACAACCATAGAACATGACAACTTTGCTCTCCCCTAATCAAGAGTCAATCTCGAGAGTCGTGTGAACAAAAGGAAATTATTTTACTCAGTCAGTACGTGCATTTCTTAGTCTCATCAGAATGTAGAGAAAAGGAAAAGACGGGCGTGTTCAATAAAAAGGTGTTATTTATTGATCAGTCTCTTTTCTCATACAAGAGAAATGGATCGATATTATTGCAATACTTATAGTTAAGTAAAGTGCATACATTAAAAGCAATAGTATAAAGTAATACTGTAAAAACATTGATATGGTTTCTAAGCCATATGATGTTTAAAATGAATAAAATACATTTATATACACATATACATTTGACTAAACGTACTCAACTGGTGTTTCTAAATACGCCTACCCCGTGTACCTGACCTAAGCCTAATACGTGGGCGGGAATAGAAAGTTACAGTTTAAGTTAAGTTTGTTTTTGCCAAGTGAATAACTAAAGAATTCTCTGTGAGGGGTTATTCAGTTCTGTACCTGGAAGTTAGGATGAATGAGGAATGGTATCTCTCTCTCTGGTCTCGATATTCCAGGCTGCCTGCGAGGGCTACCCGGAAACGCCGGTGCTGGATTCTCGGCAGGAGAAAGCAGCTTCTCTCAGCGCGTCAGGAAGGCGGGGCTGCTGCCAGCGGGGTCTGCTCTGCTCTTGGGTTCGGCAAGTATGGCTGCTCCGTCTCGTCACCACGCGTGTGTTTGCATAGGGCAAGATCGGTAATATTTATACCTTTAAGGTGCCGAGATTGACGTAAGGATGGACATAGATACGTCAATAAAGATGTCATACGATTTGCTCGTTAGCACATTCTTTTACTAAAGTTCTCGGTGAAATCAAAACAATGGCCGCAGGGTTTTGCCCAGGTTGTCATAGGTTTGATTTGTTATGAGAACTCCGTATGCCTTATCAGGGGCTGGAGGAATATCGCTTGTCTAATTAGATCGCAAGCGTTATGACCTAATCAGATAACACGTTCCTGTGCCGTAGTGTGACTGCGTCAGATAACGGTATCTGCATCATGGGGAATTTCTGCCTCATGGGCTGACTGCTAGTTAACTTGTTGGTTTGTTTAACTAGAATAGGGTCAGGAATAGGGGGATCGATTCAGAACCGATAGGAATACATGACAGCACAGCCAGGGGGCAGGGGAGCAAGCACAGCCAGGGGGCAGGGAAGCAAGCACAGCCAGGGGGGCAGGGAAGCAAGCACAGCCAGGGGGGCAGGGAAGCAAGCACAGCCAGGGGGGCAGGGAAGCAAGCACAGCCAGGGGGGCAGGGAAGCAAGCACAGCCAGGGGGCAGGGAAGCAAGCACAGCCAGGGGGGAGCAGGGAAGCAAGCACAGCCAGGGGAGCAAGCGGGGGTAGGGGAGCAAGCACAGCTAGGGAGCAGGGGAGCAAGCACAGCCAGGGGGCCTTGCTTGCTACAAATGAATGCCATGAAAAAAGTTTTGCTGAAAAATGTTGCGGCAGCAGGAAGTTTATGCAAAATAACACACTTTCAGTTCTTTTGAAGTGTAAGACACAGCAGAAGCAAAATTACATAAGTGCCCATGCTCATAGGTAAACACTTTGATCACATTAAAGTATTTCTGATAATTGACGCGGCCGTGCTCTCTGCTCTGCCTGGCATTACAGAACCAAGATAGGATGTGGCTTAACGGACAAATTTTCCAGCTCCGGACCTTGGGCGTAGGCTGAACATCCTATGATTCTGGGCAAATCACTTACTCGCCTCTTGCTTGCTACAAATTAATGTCATGAAAAAAGTTGTGCTGAAAAATGCCGCGGCCGCAGGATGTTTTTGCAAAATAACACACTTTCAGATCTTTTGAAGTGTAAGAAAGGGCGGAAACTAAATTACATCAGGGCCCGTGCTCATAGGTAAACACTTTGATCACATTTAAATATTTCTGATAATTGACGCGGCCGTGCTCTCGGCTCTGCCTCGCATTACAGAACCTAGATAGGATGTGGCTTAACAGCCAGATTTGCCGGCTCCGGACCTTGGGCGTAGGCTGAATACCCTGTGATTCCGGCCAAATTACTTACATCCCCCTTGCTTGCTACAAATGAATGTGTCATGAAGTATTGCTGATAAATTCCGCGGCCGCAGGATGTTTTTGCAAAATAACACACGTTCAGATCTTTTGAAGCCTAAGACACGGTGGAATCAAAATGACAAATTCCCGTGCTCATAGGTAAACTTTGTGATCACATAAAAGTCTTTCTGATACTTGACGAGGCCGTAGGATGTTTAAGCAAAATATCTTAATTTCAGCTAGTACACTGCCTCCGACCAGCAACAGCGGTCTAGTGCGTGAGTTCACCACAGGTTCAGCCCACCGTTGAAACCATGGCCCTATCCTGGTTCTGTGCGTGGGAAGCTCATCCAGCCAAAGGTGTTTTTCGGTGCACTAAGGCAAGGCGAGACAAAGGAGAGCTGCGGGCGGAGGGAGACGAAGGAGAGCTGCGGGCGGAGGGAAGGGGGGCGAGGCGAGACGAAGGAGAGCTGCGGGCGGAGGGAAGGGGGAGCGAGAGCGGGACGGAGGAGTGCTGCGGGCGGAGGCGAGAGCGGGACGAAGGAGAGCTGCGGGCGGAGGGACGAGAGCGGGACAGAGGAGTGCTGCGGACAGAGGAGCCGAGCAGCTCCGGAAACCACCACCATGTTTCTCCGAGGCAAAGCAGAAATGCCTCGGAGAAAGCACTGGTCATTTTTGCATTCGGGGGCGTGTTTTTAGGTTTGAGTGACGGAGGACGTCACACGTAGAAAGAACGCAAAAAACACGCCCCGAATCCGAAAAAAACGGGGCTTGAACAGAGGGACGCCCCTCTCCTCCAATGGCTGGCCAGCATTTACTGGGCCAGCCAATGGAGAAGAGGGGCAGGTTCCAAGCCCCCTCTAAGAATCATGAAATCTTCGGGCTATGCAGTGAGACGGTTCCTCGACCTAAAAAGGGCACACCTAGCCGGTGGACACCGGGCAAGGGTAGTGCACAACATCATCACCCCGCAACAACAGGGCACAGCCGGCCGAGGGGCATCAGTGGAGGGGTATTAACCACACACTAAAGAGAACATCCAGGTGGATGGCTCCGGGGAGAGCCCTCATCAGCTACAACAAAGGGGTGCACGTAGGTTGTGGACACTACGGAAGAGTACCCACCATCATGACCACCCCTCCATAGCGGAGCACACTGAAATCCTGCCGTCTGGGAAGAATAGAGACTATCACCCCACTAACATGGGAAACGCATGGCAGGAAGCACCTGGGAAGGCGCGTGAACACAACTGGTCCCCAATCAAGGGTAGACATCTGGGATTCCACTGAGACTATACGAAGAAGGAAACACAAGCCAGCTGCCGCCTCTGAAGGAAGGATGACATGTGAAACGGACCTCCAGATGGTTTGATGCATCGGGTTTAAAGCTGGTGTGACAAAGAAGGAAGGCAGCACTTCTACAGACATGTCACCCTTTGAGGCCTGCAGCCTCGGCTTTCATGTGTCTTCACACTGGGTCTCAAGAGGGGAACAAAGCCCCGAACTCCACTTCCGGGTGTAGGATCAGGCATCGCAACATGAAAGGGGGGCAAATGCATGCAGGGGGGGGGCAAGCACCAGCCCTGCGAGCTGCACCAGAACAATACCAATACGCGGTGACCTTAACAGGGAAGCTTCTCCCCTCTATCTCAAATGGATCTCTCTGGACACCATATCGCCTCCTCGGCCCTGCACACCTGTCTGCAGCCCCCACCGGGACAATGCCACGGCTCGGCCCGCCCAGGGCTCCTCAGTGTCCTGCTGATGGCTCCCATTGTTTGCTTCCAGGCCCATTACAGCAACTCGTGCCCTCCTGACCTCAGAGGGTCACTGCGCAGGCTCCCACACGCTCTAGGCGCTAGCATGCCACGCCCCGTGGGACACACACAATCATTCTGACCCCTCCTTAGGGAGGGACGCAGGTCCCCTTATCACACCAACCCAGTGGATGTGAGTTTTATGTACGTGGCTTAATGTTACTGCTACTACTCCATCGCCACCTCCTTTCCCTACTCTCTGAGCACAACGCCGGGGGGAGGGAGGGGGAGGCTTTGTGCTCAGACAGTGCCCAACAGTTATCCAACGTCTGCTGGTGCACAGAAATGCAATGGAAAGGTACGTTATGCGGCCTTGTGTAGGACACAAATACGACACCAGCACAAGGCGGTGCTAAAAGGCCCTCTGCAGCGCTACACAGTGTGCCCTCAGCAGGGTTGGCACTACTCACCACCAGATCAAGAAGCACTTTACAGATGACATACCTCACCTAAACTGAGGCAGCAGCGAGTCTCTTGGGTTTGGCGAGTGAGCACTCTTGAGAGCCGAGGGCACAGCCTGTGAGACGTGTGGGCTACAGTCGATGCTGAATTAATATAGCGCTACCAAGCCTCACCGGTGCCGTGCACCTCGGAGGAGGCAGGGACTCTGGACATGTGAGAATCCACAGGCCTGGATGCAGGGTCTCTGCGGCCGTCCTTATGCGCAGCTTCCCAGCACTGAGTACGTCACGGCGAGGAAAGCGATGCTGAATTTGGACGTTCTGCAGCTTCAGGCAGTACCTTGAGTGCTGCCAGGCGCATATGGCTGATGTGGCACAGGGAGGGAAGCGTCACTCAGAGACGTCTGGAAGCAAAGAGGGCAGGAGCGGTGGTCGAGAAGCAGGACTGCCCCCACCCCCAATCCTGCCCTATACCCGGCTTGAGATTCTAACATGACTCAGTGGCTCGTGAAGACGCCAGGTTCATGGCAGACTTCTGTGTGGCAGAACCCACTGCGAAGATGCTGCACGGCCCCAACCATTTGTTCTTAAATGTATTTATATATTTGTTTGCACCATTTCAACTTGAAGTGCTGTGAGTGGGCAATAGGGCACATTACTGATGGATGGCGGGTCCCCACCAGTGGTCCCCTAAGTGGGAAGGGGGCGAGGCGAGACGAAGGAGAGCTGCGGGCGGAGGGAAGGCGAGAGCGGGGCGTTGGAGTGCTGTGGGCGGAGGGGCGAGAGCAGGACGAAGAGCTGCGAGCGGAGGGAAGGGGGGGGCGAGAGCAGGACGGAGGAGTGCTGTGGACAGAGGGAAGGGGGGGGGGGGGACGCCAGAGGAGCCGAGCAGCTCCGGAAGCACCACGTTTCTCCAAGGCGAGGCGGAAATGCCTCGGAGAAACATACGGCCATTTTCAGATTTGGGGGCGTGTTTTTTTGCTGAGTGACTGATGACGTCACCGATTAAAAAATGCAAAAAAAACACACCCCCGAATCTGCTCAAGCGGGGGCCAGAACCGAGTGACGCCCCTCTACTCCAATGGCTGGCCAGCATTTACGAGGCCAGCCAATGAAGAAGAGGGGCGGGTTCAAGCCCCCACACTACACAACATAAAATCTTCTGCTCCGCCCACTGCTTACGCAGTGCAACGGTAGCCTCGACCTAAAGAAAGAAGCTAAAGTGGTTTTTTTTGTAAACATTTTTTAAGCGGAAAAAACTAGTAGCGTGGGGGGGACGCAATTGGCTAAAGGTATTATGAACAGGGCAGCAAATGTAGGAGCGAGCGCAATGTAGAGCTTGGAGAAGCATACAGGCAATAAAACAAAGTTGGGGAAAATCACACAAGGACGAGCACATTACGGTGCCGGGAGAAACATGTGTGCAGAGAAAGAGCAACACACCTCAAAGGAGCAGAATGTAATGATAATTAAGGCGAGTGGTTCTGCAACTTACAGAATCCTTTGGATGGCAAATGGTGATCACTTTCGCGGCCGCTTTGATGTTCTCAGTGGGTGTGTGTGTGTGTAATCAAATTGTTGATGGCTCTCTCATTTGTCTTGTAAGAGTCCCAAGGTTAAGAATCTGAGGGCAACATCTGAGTTAACAAAAATACAATGTCACAAAATCTTGATATTGCACGATTATTTTTACCTTAATCTGGATGTGTTGGAATTACAAAACAGACCATGTGCCAAAAACTCAGAGCCCTAACTTCCTAGTCATCTCCAGGGCAGTCAGTCTTCCATTACAATGTATAGGTCTTCATCCTGCGCTTGCGTCTATTTTCAACTTCCAACCTTCGTACAGTTGCTCAACAGTGAAGGAGCACAAGTAACCGGGTGGAATTCTTTAAGCCAGCAATAGTGAACTTGTTACTGATTAACTGTAATTTCCTTCATGTGAGAGCGATCGAATCATCTAGGATTCGTCCTAAAACGTCACAAATAGTAGTCTGCTGTCATTCACCAGTTTGGGGTTCCCACTACCAATTGCATTTGGGGCAAAAACGCGCTCTGTAAAATTGAGGAACCCTGGGAAGAATATTCCAACCCCTAGGCTTACTGCACCAGAAAAGGTCAGTTAGTAGGGAATGCCTGGCTCGGGCTCCCTGAGACTTTAAGTAGTAGATTGAAGCAGATGAAAAGCTGAGGATTTCAGCCCTCAATTCCGGACAGCATCTTGGAACGTACTGGGCCTAGAAAATCTGCAAGAGTTAGAATCTCAGAGGACTGGACTTTCAAACGTCAAAAGGAAACCAGCATTGGAGAATTAGTATTTACCTGGATTTTATGTACACCCATCTCAGATAAAAAAAATCCCTGTCAGGTCGAAAAGAAGAGGGGCCTGACGATACTGCTCAATACAGGTCTATACTTACCATAAGTTGATAAACTCAAGATATCTCCGATGTACAATAAGGCTAAATCGTAGTGCCAGTGTTGCAGTTTAAATGTATATGTGCAACACATGAGGTTAAATGATCCTTCCATTAAAATAGATTAGTGAATCTGAAGCTACTCCAGATTGTATTGGTTATTTTAACTGAAGTTCAGCACTGCTTTGTGAAATATTCTTAAAAGAGGAATTGCATAGATCATGGAGTATGCCAGAGCTTCAACTTATGCCTGGCTAAGCAGATAGGAGGCAGATTCCTTCAGCAGGGTCTTTGAACCAGCATGCTGGGATACTAAAAGGGATAGTTGATAGTTTAGCTGCTCTGTCACAGAGAGGAAAGAAGACCTGCTTTACGAGGGATTATGTAATCTGGTTTTGCAGCCTATTAATGTTTGTAAAAGGGGATTGTATATCTCCAACTGAGTGACCATAATAGAGCTGTGTGAACTACTTGGTTATCTAAACAGGAGGGGGGACTCTTGGAACCTGGAAGCACGTGGAAATAGGAAGATGACTTACTGGCCAACGTTAAATTCAATGATACAGACTAATCTCTTGGAAGATATACGGTCAGGTAATTTCCAATCATGAAGAGTGCATACTACAGCTACTCAAAATTTTGAAGAGGTGGCTGGAATAGGACACTTTACCCGGCATTTTGTACTCTGGAAAAACCTTTACAACACACGGCTTTACAACGCAATCCTTTACAATGCATTCCCCATTCCAACGTAATTACTATTCTAACTCCGGGTGGTGTTGTTACTCTGGGGAATGCGTTTTAACAGTTTGTGGTGTAAAGCCCTGCATTGTAAAAGTTTTTGCGGAGTAAAAAAAAGCAGGGTAATGACATGCAGAGTAAAGGATGTTACCCGTTGCTGAATTCATCTAGGTCGCCAGGCATTCAAAATGCTGGTATATTTACTATGACAATAGCACAAGAAGAAAGAATTCAAGGCAGACACATTCATTTTAGTCCCTTGGCCTGGGAAAAGCTCCAGGAAAAAATTGCTTTTTTGGAAAAACACAGCAAAGGGAAGGTAGGGAAGCATAAGCCTGGACTTAGTTGACTAAAGGACAAAGGTCATATACATTCTGGCACCTGCTGGTCAGTGCGTCAGGGTTAAAGAAAACATTTTGCAATCACATGAGAGAACTGGGTGCTTCATGATACAGAACTTTAAGCAACAAATAATTGGTCCTTGAAGTTGTGATAGATTATGGCCAGTTTCCCAAGCTCTAGTTCAGTCCACCATCTCCTGAGAAACGGTGCCCTTCCTACAGAAAGCTAGGAGTGCAAATGCAAAGGGCCCAGGCGGATTACCAATCCATGTGCTTAAACAGAGGCCCCAGTAAGTGGAACACATTGGGTCCTCCCTAATGCTTTTTCTAATACAGAAGGTGTCCCGCCCTCTTGGACTGGTATCTCTTTTCCTCTGTATAAGGGTTCCTGCAAGGACCCAGAGTACTGTAGTAATTAGAGAACCTAGACGCTGGTGGACAGATGTTTGCTATTGCAGCATCTGCAAGAGTGTGTGGAGCAAAACAACTTGTTGCCCATCAAACAGTCTGCTTACAGAGCAAAGTAGACTTCCTGACTTATTACTGTACTTTAGGTGGTACTGGAAATAAAGTTTATTTTGAAAAGGCAGCCAATTAGCAACGCCTCAATTGTCAATGCATCAGAACTGGTATATCTGATTGCTTACTTTGTGGCATAAACCAGCACCCCTCCAAATACCGGTTGGTGGTCGTGAACTCTTTGATGCACCATACACTGGAACCTGGATCGAGATGCTGATCGAAGTAGATGAGGGTCTAACTAGTAAAGTTAATGCAAATGGTGTAAAACAGGTGCCGTTGGCATTACTGCTTTCTTACCCTTCATCTTCACGACTTTCCACACATTTGGCAAAGTGATGAAAAATGTTCCCCCATTATGACATCCATCTGCGCCCTTCTACGTAGATGTCATCTTGGATCTTATCCAAAGAGGCCAACAATGGGGGCTAAAACACTTGGAATATTCTGCAGGCCTGCACTTATTAAAGGTGATCAACTCCAAGACCCAAAGTGAGGGTGTATAGGGCCAAAAGCGAGCTCGTTTTCTTTGGAGTTAAGAATGCAAACACTGGGGGCGTGGCCAAGATGGCGGCGGAGTAGGACCTGTTGCGAGTCCCCTCCGGCGCCAGGCCCTGCATAGCTTTGTCCAGCGGCAGCACCCGGAGTCTCTTTGGGCGGTGAATTGCTTCAGATCCCCCTCGGGGTGAGGTCCGGCACTTGAGCGCCTTTCGAGGTCTTTCGAGCCGGGGGAAGTGAGACCTGAGACGGCAACGCTGCCTGGGGCCTGCATGGCGATTCCGGCTGAGGGATCGACTGCGACGGGAGGCGCTCCGGTGCTACTCGGCGGCCGGAGACGGAGGGGAGAGCCCATGCTTCCCTGAGGGTGCTGCAGGGATTCACCCGGTCCCGTGCGGAAGTTTGCCTGGCGCCGGTCCCTTGGACCCCGCGAGGGGGCGGGGCCTACGGCCCGCGGACTGCTGGAGCGGAGGCGCGACCGACGGACTAATCGAGGCCGGGGATCGAGGCCTGGTCCGGGAGGCGGTCGGCGCAGCTCTTGGGCCCCGACCTTTGCTCGGTAGCCCGGACCACTGAAGGCGGTAGGGGCACCATCG
Organism: Lissotriton helveticus; assembly: GCF_964261635.1. Lineage (NCBI taxonomy): Eukaryota > Metazoa > Chordata > Amphibia > Caudata > Salamandridae > Lissotriton > Lissotriton helveticus. Next base: position 130,490,485 of record NC_136068.1, on the reverse strand, counting down.
AGGAGGTAGGCTCGGCCCCCGTGGGGGGTGTTGCGGCGGACAAGCGGCGGAGTGCGGCGCAACCCTTGCCTGGCTCCGGGGAGCCTGGGCGGCCTGTCCCGGTTGCGGAGAATTGTGGAGGGGAGCGCATGTGCGCTGATCAGCCAGAGACCGATGCAGTGAAGCAGTGGCTGATTCGAGCGTCCTACCGGCGGATAGGCTACCTGACAGCCGGGCCCCCGGAGGCGGAGCGGGACCGGTGGGCGGCTTGCAGGGCCACAGCCAGCGGATCAGGGGGACGTGGGGAGAAAGTGCTGTTCGGGCCTCGGGGCCAGTGGACCTAGCTGAACTACGCCGTTGGTAGTACCTGTTCTCTCTACGCTACCGTGCATCTCTCCCCTGCGCCCGCCTTCGGGGTGTTGGGCCTCCCGGGAACTGAGGGGCTGACTCATCTGGTTCCTCTTGGCTATTGGAGCACCGAAGGACGGCTGGTGGCCTTGTGCGTTGACCTGGCCTGAACTCCGCTCTACTGCGGGACGCTCTTTCGCCCTCCTACATGCGAGGGACTGGGACAGCGATGGCCTCTAATTCCCGCAAGTTGAAAGCAGGCAAAGAGGGGACTGCTAAGAATTCTCAGGCTCCGGCCTCCCCAGGCCCGAGTGCATCACCGGGGAGATCTGATGATGAGGCCCCGGCTACTAAGGCCTTCATGAAGGAACTCTTCGCTTCCATCAAGGACGATATATCTGAGCTCCAAACCCAGCTCACATCGGATCTCCGCGAGGTGCGGAGGGATGTCGACGGTATTGGGGGGAGAGAGTGGCCACCCTGGAAGATCATGACCTCAGCATGGCCAATGATGTCCATTTGCTGCAACAGGACGTGATCCGTCTCATGGAACAGAACATAGATCTGCAGGCCCATGCTGAAGACCTGGAGAACCGTTCCCGCCGGAACAACATCCGCATTCGGGCAGTCCCGTGGGACGGTGAAGCAGGAGATCTCCGGGAGTATGTGCAGGCGCTCTTCCTCCAGATTCTGGATGAGGAAGACTTGCAGGCGATCAGGATGGATCGGGTTCATAGAGTGGGACTGCCCAGGCGGAACGGAGGTCCTCCTCCTGACATACTGGTGTGTGTCCACGATTTCCAAGTCAAGGAAAGAATTCTGCAGAAAGCTCGTGACATCCCCTCCCTGCAATTCCGGGATCATCGCCCTCAACTTTATCAAGACTTAGCTGCAACGACACTCCAGAAGAGGCGCGAGTTCCGTCCTGTCACTGCTTATCTCCGGGAACACAACATCTCCTACTCCTGGGGCCACCCCTTCCGAATTATCTTTCGATGGCAGAATAGACTGACACAGATTCGATCTCTTCAGGAGGCGAAGGAACTTCTGGTGATTGAGGACGAGACTCCGGCACCCGAACGTCGCAGTCCTTCGCCGCGGAGACGGCACCGTTCCTCGTCTTGGCACAGGGTGGGCCCGGACATGAACCGCAGGAAGCCTGACCGCACAACTAGCCTTCAAGAGCGAGGGAATGCAGTGGCTTCTGTGGCCTCCGCCACACTTCCGCCGTCGCAGCAGAGCTCTGGGGCGGCTTGATCTTGCCTTGGTGCCGGAGGGGCACGCACACTCAGGTAACGGGGTTATGAATGTACTTTCCGAGAAGACACCCCGGTCTTTGGCCTTGGGAGATCCATTCCTGGATCCCCACCTACGCCCCCTGAGAGACTTCAGGTTTCAGGTTTTAAAGTCTTTATTTCGATTTTTAACAAATCATAAAAGACGCATTAAAATACAAAAGAATTTGACTGATTCGATTTAAACAAGAAAGAAAAAAAAAAAAAAAACAGGAAAAGCAACACTATAAGAAAGATTAAACACCAAATTAAAAGAAAAATATTCAAAAAGAGGAACATTTAAGACAAATGGATAAAACCGGATTAAATTCAATTTCAATTAATGAAAATACCTGATTATTTTATAAAAAAAGGTAAAATTAAGTTAAAAAGAAAACATTGCAATTCAAGTTCTTTGTAAGCGGGCCTTTTGTATGGGAAGGAAAAGAAAGGGGTATAGATGATGCAGCTAAGTCATGGAACAGTTGGCAAAAACATGGTCAAACAGATTATGATCAATTTTAGAACATCTTGGTCCTTAGAACTAAGGCATGCTGTTTTTTAGCCTTAGGAGCCAGGCCCATCCCAAATATTTTGCCAGAGTTACTACAAAGAGTTCAGAGGTGTTAGTCCTAAGCACCCGTATGGCTTCCATTGATGTTTTAAAAGGTAGTTTTTGGAACAAAGGTTTTAGCCATTTCTTTCGGGGTGCACCGTACCTTGGGCAAGCAAAAAGAAAATGTCCTTCAGATTCAGTATGACCTGGGCAGCATGTACAGTAGGGCGATAACCCTGTAGACCATTTGCTTAAAAAAGCGTTTAAGGGCAAAGCGCCCACTCTAAACTGATGATACAGCTTCTTGTCTAACGGACGGGTTATTACATCCCAATATGGCTCTCTCTCTAGGTCAAGTTTGAATGTTAAGAACCTGCCTGTAAGGCTGTTATGATTAGAAAGCAGAACTCTTTTTACGCGGGTTGTGGCCCAGTACAAGGATTTGAACTCATCTTTGGAAGGAAAGGCATTGGATTGAGGGGATGTCCAAAGGTGTTCCAGGCCCATATCATTAAGGATAGATTTAACAGCAGAAAGCCATGGTATTTTCCCTGAGCCCCTAATGGACCTGACCTCCGCAAGTTCTTTCGCAAAGAGTGATAAATCTGGAGATGTCCATATCCGTCTCCACAGTGCCACTAGCCTAAATCTAGCCATCTCATTAATAGGTGGGGAACCAAGGTCCAAACAGAGGGGAATCGAGGGTGTTGACTGCGGGAGGCCTACTAAATTTCGAAGGAATCTGCATTGGATTTTGAACAAATTAAGCAAGTCCATGTGGCCCCACAGATCCGCGCCATACAAAATGGCTGTAGGGATTTTAACATCATAGATCTTAAGGGCTGGGAGGACCCGCTTTGTAATTGACTCCTTTTGCTCTTTGATAAGACAACCAGTCAGCCTGGCAAGTTTAAGATGTTGTATATTAATCTGGTCCTTCCATCTTAGGCGACTATCGAGGGTAACCCCTAAATAGGTCATGGTATCGACCTGCTCAAGGTTTACTCCATTCATCCTCACTGAACTACGAACTGGATGGTTTTTTTGTAAAAACCATAAACTTTGTTTTCCCCACATTGACTACCAAATTGTTGATGGCACAGTACTCCTCAAAGCGGTCGAGAGCCCGCTGAAGTACGCTACGCGTTTTTGAGAGGATTAAAGTGTCATCTACGAAGATGAGTAAAGGAAATCTCATCCCAGCCAGCATTGGTGCATCAGTGGGGGTGTCCGTAAAAAACTTGACAACTTGATCGATGAAGAGGAGGAAGAGGGTTGGGGCCAGGACACACCCCTGGCGGACACCTCGAGTTACAGGAAATGTCTCCGTCACTTGTCCCTGGCCCCCCCATCTCACCCTCGCAAAGTTGTCCTCATGGAGTCTAACAATGAGGTCTAAAAGTTCTAATGGGCACCCCAGGCTTTCAAGAACACCCCATAGCTTGGACCTTGGCACTAGATCGAAGGCGGACTTCAGATCAATGAATGCAGCATAGATGGTGCCGCCGCCGAGCCACACCTCCTTCCAATAGATCAGGCAGAATCTAAAAACCTGATCTATGGTGCTCATCCCTGATCTGAAGCCCGCCTGCATGGGTGACAGGATATTCTCTGTTTCAATCCATCCCTGGACCCGTCCTAAAACCATGCGTGCCACTATCTTTTGAATCGAATCGATCAAACTAATAGGGCGGTAGTTGCCTGGGATGGATTTATCGCCCTTTTTGTAAATTGGAACAATTTCGGCCCCTTTCCATGAATTCGGGACCGTGGCTCCAAGGGCCAAGGTGTTAGCTATCCTAGTTATATAAGGGAGCCACAAGGCAGGATTAGATTTAAATAAGTCTGCCGGGATCAGATCCATACCTGGGGCTTTCCCTCTGAGGGTCGATGCCAAGGCTAGCTCAACCTCAGCAACTGTGAAGGTGAGTTTTTCGCTTAGGGGGGTCAGCAAGAGTGCATTACCTAAGGGATTTGTAGCATCGTAGTCATCAGCTCTAAATTGGGCCGAGTAGAACGATACCCAATCCTCAAGGGGCACATTATTTCCCGGGGTAGAAGAGTCCACGTTTTTTCCCCATTTAACCAAATCCCAAAACCTTTTCTGGTTGTTAGTGGAGGATGCCTCCAGGAGGTCTGACCAAAACTTATCCTCCCACTCCCGTTTCGATTCTCTAAGAATCTTCTTGTAATTGAACCTTGCAGCTTTCACTCCAACCATGTCCCGGGATTTAATGGCTGAGATGAGAGCTGCATGTGCCTCCCTACATTTCCTATTGTACCATTTTTGGGGCAATGGATTTGTTTTAGTAGGAGCACTTCCACATGGTAGGGAAAGAAGTGTTTTTAAGTGGTCAAAGCATTTAGTATGAACTCCCATCACATTGTTAGCTAGTCCAGGATCCACCCCCATCAAATCTATTTGCGACATTACATTAAGCGCATTTTCAACCACAACATTAATGTTGTCCAGTAGACACTCATCTTCCAAGACCCTGTCATGTATTCCTATAGGTTCTGAATCGATCCCCCTATTCCTGACCCTATTCTGGTTAAACTAACTATCAAGTTAACTAACAGTCAGCCCATGAGGCAAGAAAAGCCCCCATGATGCAGATACCGTTATCTGACGCAGTCACACTATGGCACAGGAACGTGTTATCTGATTAGGTCATAACGCTTGAGATCTAATTAGACAAGCGACATTCCTCCAGCCCCTGATAAGGCATACGACGTTCTCATAACAAATCAAACCTATGACAACCTGGAAAATCCGTGCGGCCATTGTTTTGATTTCACAGAGAACTTCAGTAAAAGAATGTGCTAACGAGCAAGTCGTATGACATCTTTATTGACGTATCTATGTCCATCCTTACGTCAATCTCGGCACCTTTAAGGTATAAATATTGCCGATCTTGCCCTATGCAAACACACGCGTGGTGACGAGACGGAGCAGCCATACTTGCCGAAGCCGAGAGCAGAAGCAGACCCCGCTGGCAGCAGCCCCGCCTTCCTGACGCGCTGAGAGACGCGCTGCTATCTCAAGCCGAGAGACCCAGCACCGGCGCTTCTGGGCAGCCCTCGCAGGCAGCCTGGAATATCGAGAGCAGAGAAAGAGATACCATTCCTCATTCATCCTAAATTCCAGGTACAGAACTGAATAACCCCTCACAGAGAATTCTTTAGTTATTCACTTGGCAAAAACAAACTTAACTTAAACTGTAACTTTCTATTCCCGCCCACGCATTAGACTTAGGTCAGGTACACGGGGTAGGCGTATTTAGAAACACCAGTTGAGTACGTTTAGTCAAATGTATATGTGTATGTAAATATATTTTAATCATTTTAAACATCATATGGCTCAGAAACCATATCAATGTTTTTACAGTATTATTTTATACTATTGCTTTTAATGTATGCACTTTACTTAACTATAAGTATTGCAATAATATCGATCCATTTCTCTTGTACGAGAAAAGAGACTGATCAATAAATAACACCTTTTTATTGAACACGCCCGTCTCTTCCTTTTCTCTACAATCTGATGAGACTAAGAATGCACGTACTGACTGAGTAAAATAATTGCCTTGTGCTCACACGACTCTTGAGATTGACTCTTGATTAGGGGAGAGCAAAGTTGTCATGTTCTATGGTTGTCAGACACTAAATCCCTTCTTGTCTAATCAGGGGAGTTAATTCTTTCCTGAACATTCGAGAAAGTTTCTAGCGAACTCTGAGCTACGCTGGCAAACCCAAAACTTAAGTCTAGTATCGACAGTAGTAGACCTAGTTAACGTCTGGCCTAGGCCTTTACTGCTGTAGGTACTATTCCAATGCGCAGAGCCTATTGGGAAAATAGGAGCTACACTACATGGCGCCCAACGCGTTTGGAAAGGGCGATAAAACTAACGTAAGACATTTAGAGTAACTCAGTCGTGCTTTCTCACTCAGACCCCTTTTTCCAAATACTCCAAAGACGTCTGGAGTGGGTGAAAGGTAATATCCTCCAAAACCGCACAGGAGGGAACTCCTATGTATGGTTCTTGGTACAGTCAACGTTGAAGGATACACTGTTCCAAAATATTGTGCATCTAATCTCTGTTCCATAAGAAACCTGATCTGCAAACAAACAAAATAACCATCCTGACAGTAAAATGTCAGAAAGTGATGAAGAAAGAGAGGCAGTTAGATTAGCAGCTGAAATAGCAGCAGCAGATACTGCACTAAAGGATGCAGACGCGGATATAATACTCATTCCGGTCAGCAAAAGGAAATCTATAACCTTAAAACTTATAGAAAATGGACTGACACCTAGAGGTGGCACAGTCATATTCGTAATTGAGGCACACGAATATCGGCAGACAGAGGTATACTATTCATGGATACATTTTCCAGCAGCAAATGCTGTAACAAAGTACTTCCACTATTACAAAATAGAGGTTCCACCCGACATTTACACTCCTTTCGAGGAGGTGGAAGTACCACCGAAATTCCAAGAGCATTTGCTCTTATTTGATGGCGCCCTAATACATAATAATCACATCACAAGGCTCGGTCCTTTAGGTAGACCAGGAGCAACGTGGCCGGTCTTAGCCGGATACACACCACACCCAGACATCGAAGGAATGTCTACAGGTGAGCTGTTAATACAGCTAAAACAATTACTAAAAATTCATAGACAATTAGTCCAGTATGTAATGCGGACTTCAACAATTCAGCCAGCGATTAAACTTCCACAGCTGACCCCTCACCAGGGGAACACAAATAAAATCACACCACAGAACATCCAATCCTGCCTAGGTAAAGTTCCGGCTAAACGGGAACAAATACCATTCTGGTTGGCACAAAAAATCACCCAAATAGAGGCGGTGTTTCCTGACACCACCCCGATAGAAAAACACAGGATTCTGACTATATGTCTCCCAATGGGAATCGCACCACACATAGAGGACTGTGACACTTGGGGTACAGTCTTTGCTTCAATCTACACAAAAACGCACGGTGTTCCATCCATTTCGGTAATACCAGATGTGCTAAAACAAATTCAAGATGAATACGGTCCAGAACCAGCTTTAACTCTTGGTATGAAATTACTGAAAGACTTCAAGCAGGTCTCGGCTATATTATTAGCCAATATAAAAGGTGAAGCAGCAAACGTGGCGATCCGCCAGAGGTTAAAAGAGACAGATATAGCAGACCAACCAGCTGAAATTGCCAGAATCATAGAAAAATCTTATGAAGAACTAGGTAGAGATAGTTTAGGTGGAATACCAGTAAAACCGCAACTGACTGAAAGTCCAGAAAAAATATTTTTTAATAATAATTCACCAAAAAAGAACTGGGATGGAAACAAACAATCCAATCCAAAAGAAAAGAAATTCCAGTCCCGAGGAAGGTCTCCTAGGCGAAGGGAGAAATCTCCGAACCAGAGACACAGGTCACCCCAGAGTGACCCCTCTGGGAAAAGATATAACCTTAGAAATAGGGATAATATTAAAAAACCTGATAGATATCAAGACATTGATACACGTCCCTCTCAATCTTTTCAGACTTCCTCGCAGAAATCGGAAAGAAGAGGACGATCAGAACAAAGAGAAGAGCACGCCAAGTCCAAAGACAAGGAACCTGCTCAGCTAAAAAAGAAATTACAATTTCCAAAAAAGAAGGTAGCCAGTATCAAGGTAGTTAACAATGCCGAGAATACTGAGGACACAACTGAAAAACGGAGAGTGGGCTCAGACAATGCTAGACAGCGCAGCAGAAGTGAGCATAGCTCGCAAAGTCCTTATGAATCATCTGGAGACAGTGGACAGGAATGAATACCTTCAAGTGGAAACTGCAGACACCAGAGTTAGCAAGCCCCACAAGATATACGAGATAACATTACGTATAGAGGGAGATAAGACTAGGAAAATAAGGGGACTATTTTGGGATAACCTCTCCAAGGGTTATGACATCCTTCTAGCTGAAAAAGACTGGCCACCAGAGTTTGTCAGGGAGTGCCCTCATGGCGAAGAAGTAATTATGCCTGCCTTCTCGAATCAAATCCCGATTCATAAAAAATATACACTTGCTAGAAAGTGGGCAGTGGCCTTAGCACCTGCTTTATATAAAAATCATGTAGGATGGGATGAGGACTCCCCTCCTCACAAAATCCAGTTAAAATCACAACCTACTGCACAAAGGCAGTACCCAATTAAGCAAGAAGCTAAAAAACAGGTAAATGAAATACTAGATCAGCTAGAATACCAGGGGGTGATTGAAACTTGCACCTCACAAATGAACAATCCTTTGTTTCCGGTCTCCAAACCAGACAATTCATATCGTCTAGTTTTGGATTACCGACACCTTAACACATGTTGCAAAACCTTTGCAGTGCAAAACTCACACAGTGCTGCACTAATGAATAACATAGTGCGCAAAAAATACAAAACAACCTTGGACATCTCCAATGGATTCTTTTGTCAAAACATAGCACCAGAGAGCAGATATTTAACTGCATTCTCAGTAAATGGCACTCAAAAGCAATTCTGTCGGTTAGCCCAGGGGTACAAGAACAGCCCGGGGGTATTCTCAGCGAGAGTAACAGAATTACTACAACTATATGATAATGAAGCATTATCTTATGTCGATGACATTTACTTAACAGATGATGACTTGGATACTCACTTGAAAAGAGTGAACACCATAATACTTGGGTTCGCTGCAGAGGGTTACAAATTCAACTTTAAAAAATCCAGAATTGCCCATCTGACAGTCCTGTTCTTAGGATATGAGTTATCAAGTGAAGGTAAAAGCCTGGCAGACAATTTCCTAGAGAAATGTGCCGTAATCCAAGCTCCTAAAACACTAAAAAACCTACAGTCAATTCTAGGCTTCCTAAATTTCGGAAGAACATACATTGCAAATTACGCAGAAAGGGTCAAACCCCTTTATGATCTAATTAAACCAGACTTTAAAAAATCCAATTGGACTCAAACACACACAGAAATGTTGAGATCCTTACAAACAGACATGCTAATTAAAACAAAATTAGAAACACGTGATAACACACGCAATCTTGTGATTCGAGTCATCCCAGGGAGATGCGGATTCACATACCTGACCTCTAATGAGGGAGAAAAGGTACCAATTGCATTCAAATCACACTTGTACACTAAGGCTGAAATGAAATTTAGCCCAACGGAAAAAATTCTTACAGCAACACAGACAGCTATAGCAAAAGAACGAGCCCTGGCTCAAGGTAAACGAATCGTAATCGTAACACCAATACCAGCCTTAGAGGCGGTAACAAAGGCAAGCATTCCAAATGCTAAAGCACTCCATCCGAGATGGATACAATGGGCTAACTCTCTTGCTGCAACAGACGTGGTGTACGAATTTGATCCTTACTTAAAAACACAAGAATTTCTCCAATATGAATTTGAATGTCCTCCGCCAACCGAAATTCTACCTCTAGATCACTATGGCTGTATAATATATACAGACGGATCAGCACAACCCGCAGTAGGGGGTAAACAAGCTTACAGTGCTGCGTGCGCGATTGTTAAAGGTCGTTGGCACGAAGGGAAATTTAAACCAACCCTCACTAAAACACAATCCCTAGGAGATTGTACAGCTCAGCGAGCTGAACTACTAGCATTCAAGATGGCGCTTGAAAATACCGATCGAGAATTCCCCACACTCATAGTGTGCGATTCGTATTATTGCGTTCAATCTTACAATGAATACTTGCAGATCTGGCTTCAGAATGGTTTCAAGGATGCGAAAGGTGGCACAATCAAGCATAAAATGCTCTGGGAACAAGTAGCTCTTTTACAAAAAGAACTACCAAAGACTCACGTGATACATACACTGAGTCATCAACGTGATGGCGTTCACGTTGCAGGGAATTCATTGGCTGATGAGGCCGCGAAGGCAGCTGTGCAAACGGCTTCCGTAGCTGCCGTCACCAGGTCAAAAACAAAAATAGACAGCGAAATATTACAAGCTGTCAGCGCTTCAGAAAAGGATTCGATAGAACCACTCCCTAAAGGCTTTCCAGTAAAATACTCATACATAACTGATGCAAACAATGTTCCTTTTTCTCAAATCCATGGAGTGGGGGATAGGGCAATTCCAAACATGGAACATAGGTTAGGACTAATAATAGCGGCACACGAAGGGCTTGCTTCTATCCATGCTGGCGTCTCAGCCACAGTATCATTATTAAAACAGAGATACTGGTGGCCACAAATGAGAAGACAAACTAGGAACTATGTTCTAGCATGTGAAATATGTCAAAAAATGAAAGTATCAACGGTGAGACGTCCAGCGCAGACGCCCCTTCTAATCTCGGATAAACCATTAGCCTGTGTTTATCTAGACCACTGCGGTCCCTTACAAAGGGATGGTAACTATAAATATATCTTGGTCGCAGTGGACTCATGCACGAGATTCATATGGATGTGGCCCCAGCGAACGGCTGACGCCAGAACTGTTATAAAAGATTTGCGAGTCTTTATCGGCACATACGCAATTGGCATGCTGCATTCGGATAATGGTCCTGCTTTTAGCTCTCGGGCTTATAAGGAGGCCATGGTCAGCATGGGCGTGCAATTGCGGTACTCTTGTCCATTTCACCCTGAAGGGAACGGAATTGTTGAAAGAAAAAACCGTGACATAAAGCAATCTATAACGGCAAAGGTATTAGGTTCGGGAGCTGGGGGGGTCAAACATCTAATAAGTGTCCAACGTAGTCTAAATAACTTGCCAAGAAATTCTCTGAAGGGATTCAGTCCATACGAATTATTATTTGGAACTAGAATGATAATCTCTGACCTTGATAGTCAGACTTCAGTGGTTAAAGAAAAAAGCTTTGATGTCAAAGACCGTTTGGCTATTTTGCAGGACTTAAACAAAACAAGAAAAGACCTGAGCAACATACAGTTGAAACAACAGCCAACAACCACTGAAGAATCACCACCTGTCCCAGCAAGACCTGTCTGGATTCCAAAAGTCGGGGATCTAGTCAGGGAGAAGATCGCGGTAAAGAAGGAATTTGGGCCTTCTTACAGAAAAGCAGTTCCTGTCTTGTCTGTCAACGGGAAAAGATCAGTTGTACTACCGCCACTTGCTGGTAAAAAGGAGAACCGAGTTGTATCCATCGACCTGGTAAAACCACAACATGTGGCCGATAACAAACAGTAGGCCGAGTGGACTCCCAATAAGTAGCAGAACACCAAGGTTTGCTACCAGTACAGAGGTCCTAACAAAGAGGCTCATCACATTCGAAACGCCTACAGAAGAACAACAAGGACTATGCAACAAAGCAATAGAACTCAGACCTCTGATAACCCAAATAAAAACATTTAGCAGAGACATACCAATCTACAATGAAGTACCAAGTGAAAATGCAAGAAACAGAAATCCTGAACCAATTGGAACAATTGACAGAACTGCATCCGGCTACTTCATCAACTTCGATGATTCCTCTGAAGGCTTCAGTGAATCAAAGACACAGCCATCATCAAAATCCTTTAAAGACAAAGCTAAGGAACTTTTGAAACAACTGGAAGAAACCTATCTGATTTCTCCATGGATTGAATTTTGGGTGGGTTTTGGTGCATTTATCCTCATACTTTGGCTCATCATGGTATTTACTTTGGGACGCTTCATTGAGGGAAAATATGCTAAAATGGACACAGCAAGTCAGAACATCAACTTGGTCCTCAAACCACACACATCTTCACACGTCGAGAAAAGAGAACTTTCTTCAGCCAACTTCACAGCCAATCCGATACCTGGTGGGGTAGCCTGGGACAACACTGACTATGAAATTTATGGTCCGGTCGAGATCCTGAAATACCCACACCAAATCAAGATCTCCTTGAGTGACTTTGCAAAACCAAACTCATTTGCTGATGATTGGGACTTCGAAAGCATTAACAACATGATGTCTGATCTAGTAATGTCTGCTAAATTTACAAAACATGATTATTTGCAAGGTTCTACAAATTATGATAGTATGTATTGCTATAACCACTATGGTAATCATTTTTTGCATAAATCTGCACAACCTAGAAATGTTTTAAATTATAATCAATGGGAACATTGTGCAACACCTCCAAAAGGGAGCTCAAGAACCGTCTATGACAAATATTCATATTTTTCAGGTTTTAACACAAGTAATGCTGAAACATTTTATTTTAAAATGTCAAACAAGACAGGGATGAAAACCATGATAACCAACACAAAATTGATATATTCAGATTCATTCTTCGAAAAAATGAATACCTTTGGATTTGATTATTGGGACAAAAATGTTGATTTGAAAAGTGTTTGGGGTACAAAAGATTGGCAAGTACAAGGTTTAGAAGCTTTGTTTAGAGCCTGCATGATCCCAGAACAAATGATATTTTTAAATGACACTGTTCAACAAACCACCTGTCTTGGCTTAGCCAAAATCAAAGATTTAAATAAACCGTCTATTCCAAAGCCAATAATGTTTAGCAATAACTCTGATACAGATGAAGAGATAGACGTAAACCATATATTAAACCAAAACAGAACACATCCTGATTGGAAACAATGGTTGATCTGGCCCACAGATACAAATAACTGTCAAGATAGATTCCTGAATAAAACACAGGGTTTCAAAATGACCAGGCCAGACCCTAGATATCCCCAAAGACATCACCCAGGGATAATAACAACCTACAGTGTGGGCAAATTATGCCTTCAATGGCTACAAACTTCCACACTGCCTGAAATTAAGCAACACCTAACTTTACTTACTGATGGTGCTGACTTGCGTGATTTCATAATGGGACCACGCAAACAGCGTCAAAAGCGTTTCATAGCAGCCTCTGTATATGCAGCATACAATGAGGCCTGGAAGGTTACTCAAATTGAAACAGCAGAGAGAATACGGGAAATTGACCGTATTAATTTGGAAAAATCACTTTCTGTAGTGGACAATGGGTTAATGACTCTGTCCTCCAGAATTTTTTCTTTGGACAGCATTGTGTCGTCAGCAATCGATATATTATCGCAAGACTTACTGTTATTACAACATGGTCAGTCACAATTGCGTTCTATTGTACAGCTTGGCTGGACGTTGCAAAATCTGCGTTCAGGCTATGTGCCTTGGCGTTTAATCAACACAACGTCACTATTCCAAATCTTTAACCTTACTGATAGACAAATCGGTATGGCGCAAAAGGGTGCTGATTATACAATCTTGAGCATTGAAAAACTAGAAAGATTACCAATGACAATGTCAGAACGACCTGTCAGTGAATGGATAATCCACGGAATCATAAATATTCCAATCTCAACCTTCAGGTTTCAATACTGCCAAAAATATATACAGGCTGGCATGTACGAGAAATTGGGAAAGGGGTACCTTAAAACAACTTGGAACCTGCCCTATTCACATGCATGTGTCAGTAATAAAGGACAGAAAGTGTTTCTTAGTGGCAACAATTGTGCTATGTCACTAAGCGGCACGCTTCTGTGTAACGGAATTAGTTTGCATGGAGCCTGTGAAGGGAATTCATACAACCTTTCATGTCACCAGCAAGGCGCACCTGCAACTGAAATAGAACCATTCTTTCAAAGACTCTATAATGGGAGTTACATTCTTATTGTGGACCGCAGATGTTGTAGTCTTATGCCCGGGACTCCTTATCTAGTCACTACGACGGCGAAGGTCAAGTGCTGTGGACGTTCTTTATTCCCCAGCTCCTTTCCAGACAGGGGGGCAAGGGCATGGCCCAATTTGAAAATTACTTCTATTCGAATAGATACTTTAAGCAGAATGAAAACAGTGCTTCTTCAGACGCCTACAAGGCTCACGTCATCAAAAGAAACGTATGATCTACAAGTCGCAAGGACGACTGCAGAGATACATACATTATTATCAACTAATTCCCCCGTACATTTCGCGGAAATCCTGAGCGAAATCTTAAATATTTCTGATACCACTGGGGTCTCAAAGGTATTTAAGACAGTATTTTCGATGGCATTAACACCATTCAAAGCCATACTGGGTATTTTTCCAGATTTCGTCCATTCGATTTTTGGCTGACTTCCCCTGATCCTGGGACTAATTGCAGGAATCCTATTCTTAGTCCTTATTTTTCGTTATGGCAACCCATGTCACAGATCAAACTCTCGCGACAATGGAAGATACGATCCTAGCCATTGGATACCGGGACCGGATATCCAAAATCCTGGGACTATCCCGGCTTAGAGACCTGAACATGACTTGGTTTCTATCATTTCGACCAATGTGGCAAAGATGTGTTTTACCTGTATTGAGATGTCTGCTATGTGGAGAAGAATGCGTGTTAGACACCTGTCTGACGCTACAATCGGATGCGCCGGTGGATGCAGATACATTGTTGGTTCCTACCAAGGTTCACGCTTTGTGCTGCCCTCAAAGGCTACCAATCCTGATGACGGCATTCCTGGAATCTTCACCACTACGATTGAAGAGTAGTGAAGTTCAAGATGAGAGCAGCATTGAACAGGTACGACCTTCTGTCAGCAATGCGAATCAGAATGTCAATGCAGACAATCATGCGCACGAATGCATGGTTACCCCTATTTCCGACTTAGTGGAACTTTCCCATGAAGCTGTTGACAGTTTTTTCGAAAGCCTTAATGATATGATGTTCTCTCCGGAACAGAAATAGAGACTTTTGAGCAAGCTCGCACACGGCGTTCCCTGAATTCGGCCTTCAACTTTAAAAATAAAGTCACATGAACAATTCTTCCCACCAGTTCACGGACAACAATTTTTTAGCAGCCCCAAATTAATTTTCACAAATTTTTCGGGACACTTATCTTCTGCTTAAAGTAAGAAACTATTCCTAGAGAACTAAGATTTCTATTTTTAGATACTTTATAAACTTTAGTTGCCCGCTGGGATGTTCACATATATTTTATTATGTGATGAAATGGTCTCGAACTTTCTTTCTGTATAGCCATATTAAGAGCCATTTCATGTGTATTTCTCATATACCAAATAAGCAATAATGTCTACAAATGCGTGTTTACTTTAGCGTTTAATTCATAGCTTAAGTGCATACAATATATATGAGTGCAATTTTTCAGTATATTTGAAAATTTCAAAATGCATTTATGTATTTTGGGGTGGTAAGGTATACACTATACTCTATAGTATGTTGTACTATGTTATACTATGCATAGATTAGTAAATATGACCATAGTTAGCGTGGAGTGGGTGTCATGTATTCCTATAGGTTCTGAATCGATCCCCCTATTCCTGACCCTATTCTGGTTAAACTAACTATCAAGTTAACTAACAGTCAGCCCATGAGGCAAGAAAAGCCCCCATGATGCAGATACCGTTATCTGACGCAGTCACACTACGGCACAGGAACGTGTTATCTGATTAGGTCATAACGCTTGAGATCTAATTAGACAAGCGACATTCCTCCAGCCCCTGATAAGGCATACGACGTTCTCATAACAAATCAAACCTATGACAACCTGGAAAATCCGTGCGGCCATTGTTTTGATTTCACAGAGAACTTCAGTAAAAGAATGTGCTAACGAGCAAGTCGTATGACATCTTTATTGACATATCTATGTCCATCCTTACGTCAATCTCGGCACCTTTAAGGTATAAATATTGCCGATCTTGCCCTATGCAAACACACGCGTGGTGACGAGACGGAGCAGCCATACTTGCCGAAGCCGAGAGCAGAAGCAGACCCCGCTGGCAGCAGCCCCGCCTTCCTGACGCGCTGAGAGACGCGCTGCTATCTCAAGCCGAGAGACCCAGCACCGGCGCTTCTGGGCAGCCCTCGCAGGCAGCCTGGAATATCGAGAGCAGAGAAAGAGATACCATTCCTCATTCATCCTAAATTCCAGGTACAGAACTGAATAACCCCTCACAGAGAATTCTTTAGTTATTCACTTGGCAAAAACAAACTTAACTTAAACTGTAACTTTCTATTCCCGCCCACGCATTAGACTTAGGTCAGGTACACGGGGTAGGCGTATTTAGAAACACCAGTTGAGTACGTTTAGTCAAATGTATATGTGTATGTAAATATATTTTAATCATTTTAAACATCATATGGCTCAGAAACCATATCAATGTTTTTACAGTATTATTTTATACTATTGCTTTTAATGTATGCACTTTACTTAACTATAAGTATTGCAATAATATCGATCCATTTCTCTTGTACGAGAAAAGAGACTGATCAATAAATAACACCTTTTTATTGAACACGCCCGTCTCTTCCTTTTCTCTACAATCTGATGAGACTAAGAATGCACGTACTGACTGAGTAAAATAATTGCCTTGTGCTCACACGACTCTTGAGATTGACTCTTGATTAGGGGAGAGCAAAGTTGTCATGTTCTATGGTTGTCAGACACTAAATCCCTTCTTGTCTAATCAGGGGAGTTAATTCTTTCCTGAACATTCGAGAAAGTTTCTAGCGAACTCTGAGCTACGCTGGCAAACCCAAAACTTAAGTCTAGTATCGACAGTAGTAGACCTAGTTAACGTCTGGCCTAGGCCTTTACTGCTGTAGGTACTATTCCAATGCGCAGAGCCTATTGGGAAAATAGGAGCTACACTACATGGCGCCCAACGCGTTTGGAAAGGGCGATAAAACTAACGTAAGACATTTAGAGTAACTCAGTCGTGCTTTCTCACTCAGACCCCTTTTTCCAAATACTCCAAAGACGTCTGGAGTGGGTGAAAGGTAATATCCTCCAAAACCGCACAGGAGGGAACTCCTATGTATGGTTCTTGGTACAGTCAACGTTGAAGGATACACTGTTCCAAAATATTGTGCATCTAATCTCTGTTCCATAAGAAACCTGATCTGCAAACAAACAAAATAACCATCCTGACAGTAAAATGTCAGAAAGTGATGAAGAAAGAGAGGCAGTTAGATTAGCAGCTGAAATAGCAGCAGCAGATACTGCACTAAAGGATGCAGACGCGGATATAATACTCATTCCGGTCAGCAAAAGGAAATCTATAACCTTAAAACTTATAGAAAATGGACTGACACCTAGAGGTGGCACAGTCATATTCGTAATTGAGGCACACGAATATCGGCAGACAGAGGTATACTATTCATGGATACATTTTCCAGCAGCAAATGCTGTAACAAAGTACTTCCACTATTACAAAATAGAGGTTCCACCCGACATTTACACTCCTTTCGAGGAGGTGGAAGTACCACCGAAATTCCAAGAGCATTTGCTCTTATTTGATGGCGCCCTAATACATAATAATCACATCACAAGGCTCGGTCCTTTAGGTAGACCAGGAGCAACGTGGCCGGTCTTAGCCGGATACACACCACACCCAGACATCGAAGGAATGTCTACAGGTGAGCTGTTAATACAGCTAAAACAATTACTAAAAATTCATAGACAATTAGTCCAGTATGTAATGCGGACTTCAACAATTCAGCCAGCGATTAAACTTCCACAGCTGACCCCTCACCAGGGGAACACAAATAAAATCACACCACAGAACATCCAATCCTGCCTAGGTAAAGTTCCGGCTAAACGGGAACAAATACCATTCTGGTTGGCACAAAAAATCACCCAAATAGAGGCGGTGTTTCCTGACACCACCCCGATAGAAAAACACAGGATTCTGACTATATGTCTCCCAATGGGAATCGCACCACACATAGAGGACTGTGACACTTGGGGTACAGTCTTTGCTTCAATCTACACAAAAACGCACGGTGTTCCATCCATTTCGGTAATACCAGATGTGCTAAAACAAATTCAAGATGAATACGGTCCAGAACCAGCTTTAACTCTTGGTATGAAATTACTGAAAGACTTCAAGCAGGTCTCGGCTATATTATTAGCCAATATAAAAGGTGAAGCAGCAAACGTGGCGATCCGCCAGAGGTTAAAAGAGACAGATATAGCAGACCAACCAGCTGAAATTGCCAGAATCATAGAAAAATCTTATGAAGAACTAGGTAGAGATAGTTTAGGTGGAATACCAGTAAAACCGCAACTGACTGAAAGTCCAGAAAAAATATTTTTTAATAATAATTCACCAAAAAAGAACTGGGATGGAAACAAACAATCCAATCCAAAAGAAAAGAAATTCCAGTCCCGAGGAAGGTCTCCTAGGCGAAGGGAGAAATCTCCGAACCAGAGACACAGGTCACCCCAGAGTGACCCCTCTGGGAAAAGATATAACCTTAGAAATAGGGATAATATTAAAAAACCTGATAGATATCAAGACATTGATACACGTCCCTCTCAATCTTTTCAGACTTCCTCGCAGAAATCGGAAAGAAGAGGACGATCAGAACAAAGAGAAGAGCACGCCAAGTCCAAAGACAAGGAACCTGCTCAGCTAAAAAAGAAATTACAATTTCCAAAAAAGAAGGTAGCCAGTATCAAGGTAGTTAACAATGCCGAGAATACTGAGGACACAACTGAAAAACGGAGAGTGGGCTCAGACAATGCTAGACAGCGCAGCAGAAGTGAGCATAGCTCGCAAAGTCCTTATGAATCATCTGGAGACAGTGGACAGGAATGAATACCTTCAAGTGGAAACTGCAGACACCAGAGTTAGCAAGCCCCACAAGATATACGAGATAACATTACGTATAGAGGGAGATAAGACTAGGAAAATAAGGGGACTATTTTGGGATAACCTCTCCAAGGGTTATGACATCCTTCTAGCTGAAAAAGACTGGCCACCAGAGTTTGTCAGGGAGTGCCCTCATGGCGAAGAAGTAATTATGCCTGCCTTCTCGAATCAAATCCCGATTCATAAAAAATATACACTTGCTAGAAAGTGGGCAGTGGCCTTAGCACCTGCTTTATATAAAAATCATGTAGGATGGGATGAGGACTCCCCTCCTCACAAAATCCAGTTAAAATCACAACCTACTGCACAAAGGCAGTACCCAATTAAGCAAGAAGCTAAAAAACAGGTAAATGAAATACTAGATCAGCTAGAATACCAGGGGGTGATTGAAACTTGCACCTCACAAATGAACAATCCTTTGTTTCCGGTCTCCAAACCAGACAATTCATATCGTCTAGTTTTGGATTACCGACACCTTAACACATGTTGCAAAACCTTTGCAGTGCAAAACTCACACAGTGCTGCACTAATGAATAACATAGTGCGCAAAAAATACAAAACAACCTTGGACATCTCCAATGGATTCTTTTGTCAAAACATAGCACCAGAGAGCAGATATTTAACTGCATTCTCAGTAAATGGCACTCAAAAGCAATTCTGTCGGTTAGCCCAGGGGTACAAGAACAGCCCGGGGGTATTCTCAGCGAGAGTAACAGAATTACTACAACTATATGATAATGAAGCATTATCTTATGTCGATGACATTTACTTAACAGATGATGACTTGGATACTCACTTGAAAAGAGTGAACACCATAATACTTGGGTTCGCTGCAGAGGGTTACAAATTCAACTTTAAAAAATCCAGAATTGCCCATCTGACAGTCCTGTTCTTAGGATATGAGTTATCAAGTGAAGGTAAAAGCCTGGCAGACAATTTCCTAGAGAAATGTGCCGTAATCCAAGCTCCTAAAACACTAAAAAACCTACAGTCAATTCTAGGCTTCCTAAATTTCGGAAGAACATACATTGCAAATTACGCAGAAAGGGTCAAACCCCTTTATGATCTAATTAAACCAGACTTTAAAAAATCCAATTGGACTCAAACACACACAGAAATGTTGAGATCCTTACAAACAGACATGCTAATTAAAACAAAATTAGAAACACGTGATAACACACGCAATCTTGTGATTCGAGTCATCCCAGGGAGATGCGGATTCACATACCTGACCTCTAATGAGGGAGAAAAGGTACCAATTGCATTCAAATCACACTTGTACACTAAGGCTGAAATGAAATTTAGCCCAACGGAAAAAATTCTTACAGCAACACAGACAGCTATAGCAAAAGAACGAGCCCTGGCTCAAGGTAAACGAATCGTAATCGTAACACCAATACCAGCCTTAGAGGCGGTAACAAAGGCAAGCATTCCAAATGCTAAAGCACTCCATCCGAGATGGATACAATGGGCTAACTCTCTTGCTGCAACAGACGTGGTGTACGAATTTGATCCTTACTTAAAAACACAAGAATTTCTCCAATATGAATTTGAATGTCCTCCGCCAACCGAAATTCTACCTCTAGATCACTATGGCTGTATAATATATACAGACGGATCAGCACAACCCGCAGTAGGGGGTAAACAAGCTTACAGTGCTGCGTGCGCGATTGTTAAAGGTCGTTGGCACGAAGGGAAATTTAAACCAACCCTCACTAAAACACAATCCCTAGGAGATTGTACAGCTCAGCGAGCTGAACTACTAGCATTCAAGATGGCGCTTGAAAATACCGATCGAGAATTCCCCACACTCATAGTGTGCGATTCGTATTATTGCGTTCAATCTTACAATGAATACTTGCAGATCTGGCTTCAGAATGGTTTCAAGGATGCGAAAGGTGGCACAATCAAGCATAAAATGCTCTGGGAACAAGTAGCTCTTTTACAAAAAGAACTACCAAAGACTCACGTGATACATACACTGAGTCATCAACGTGATGGCGTTCACGTTGCAGGGAATTCATTGGCTGATGAGGCCGCGAAGGCAGCTGTGCAAACGGCTTCCGTAGCTGCCGTCACCAGGTCAAAAACAAAAATAGACAGCGAAATATTACAAGCTGTCAGCGCTTCAGAAAAGGATTCGATAGAACCACTCCCTAAAGGCTTTCCAGTAAAATACTCATACATAACTGATGCAAACAATGTTCCTTTTTCTCAAATCCATGGAGTGGGGGATAGGGCAATTCCAAACATGGAACATAGGTTAGGACTAATAATAGCGGCACACGAAGGGCTTGCTTCTATCCATGCTGGCGTCTCAGCCACAGTATCATTATTAAAACAGAGATACTGGTGGCCACAAATGAGAAGACAAACTAGGAACTATGTTCTAGCATGTGAAATATGTCAAAAAATGAAAGTATCAACGGTGAGACGTCCAGCGCAGACGCCCCTTCTAATCTCGGATAAACCATTAGCCTGTGTTTATCTAGACCACTGCGGTCCCTTACAAAGGGATGGTAACTATAAATATATCTTGGTCGCAGTGGACTCATGCACGAGATTCATATGGATGTGGCCCCAGCGAACGGCTGACGCCAGAACTGTTATAAAAGATTTGCGAGTCTTTATCGGCACATACGCAATTGGCATGCTGCATTCGGATAATGGTCCTGCTTTTAGCTCTCGGGCTTATAAGGAGGCCATGGTCAGCATGGGCGTGCAATTGCGGTACTCTTGTCCATTTCACCCTGAAGGGAACGGAATTGTTGAAAGAAAAAACCGTGACATAAAGCAATCTATAACGGCAAAGGTATTAGGTTCGGGAGCTGGGGGGGTCAAACATCTAATAAGTGTCCAACGTAGTCTAAATAACTTGCCAAGAAATTCTCTGAAGGGATTCAGTCCATACGAATTATTATTTGGAACTAGAATGATAATCTCTGACCTTGATAGTCAGACTTCAGTGGTTAAAGAAAAAAGCTTTGATGTCAAAGACCGTTTGGCTATTTTGCAGGACTTAAACAAAACAAGAAAAGACCTGAGCAACATACAGTTGAAACAACAGCCAACAACCACTGAAGAATCACCACCTGTCCCAGCAAGACCTGTCTGGATTCCAAAAGTCGGGGATCTAGTCAGGGAGAAGATCGCGGTAAAGAAGGAATTTGGGCCTTCTTACAGAAAAGCAGTTCCTGTCTTGTCTGTCAACGGGACAAGATCAGTTGTACTACCGCCACTTGCTGGTAAAAAGGAGAACCGAGTTGTATCCATCGACCTGGTAAAACCACAACATGTGGCCGATAACAAACAGTAGGCCGAGTGGACTCCCAATAAGTAGCAGAACACCAAGGTTTGCTACCAGTACAGAGGTCCTAACAAAGAGGCTCATCACATTCGAAACGCCTACAGAAGAACAACAAGGACTATGCAACAAAGCAATAGAACTCAGACCTCTGATAACCCAAATAAAAACATTTAGCAGAGACATACCAATCTACAATGAAGTACCAAGTGAAAATGCAAGAAACAGAAATCCTGAACCAATTGGAACAATTGACAGAACTGCATCCGGCTACTTCATCAACTTCGATGATTCCTCTGAAGGCTTCAGTGAATCAAAGACACAGCCATCATCAAAATCCTTTAAAGACAAAGCTAAGGAACTTTTGAAACAACTGGAAGAAACCTATCTGATTTCTCCATGGATTGAATTTTGGGTGGGTTTTGGTGCATTTATCCTCATACTTTGGCTCATCATGGTATTTACTTTGGGACGCTTCATTGAGGGAAAATATGCTAAAATGGACACAGCAAGTCAGAACATCAACTTGGTCCTCAAACCACACACATCTTCACACGTCGAGAAAAGAGAACTTTCTTCAGCCAACTTCACAGCCAATCCGATACCTGGTGGGGTAGCCTGGGACAACACTGACTATGAAATTTATGGTCCGGTCGAGATCCTGAAATACCCACACCAAATCAAGATCTCCTTGAGTGACTTTGCAAAACCAAACTCATTTGCTGATGATTGGGACTTCGAAAGCATTAACAACATGATGTCTGATCTAGTAATGTCTGCTAAATTTACAAAACATGATTATTTGCAAGGTTCTACAAATTATGATAGTATGTATTGCTATAACCACTATGGTAATCATTTTTTGCATAAATCTGCACAACCTAGAAATGTTTTAAATTATAATCAATGGGAACATTGTGCAACACCTCCAAAAGGGAGCTCAAGAACCGTCTATGACAAATATTCATATTTTTCAGGTTTTAACACAAGTAATGCTGAAACATTTTATTTTAAAATGTCAAACAAGACAGGGATGAAAACCATGATAACCAACACAAAATTGATATATTCAGATTCATTCTTCGAAAAAATGAATACCTTTGGATTTGATTATTGGGACAAAAATGTTGATTTGAAAAGTGTTTGGGGTACAAAAGATTGGCAAGTACAAGGTTTAGAAGCTTTGTTTAGAGCCTGCATGATCCCAGAACAAATGATATTTTTAAATGACACTGTTCAACAAACCACCTGTCTTGGCTTAGCCAAAATCAAAGATTTAAATAAACCGTCTATTCCAAAGCCAATAATGTTTAGCAATAACTCTGATACAGATGAAGAGATAGACGTAAACCATATATTAAACCAAAACAGAACACATCCTGATTGGAAACAATGGTTGATCTGGCCCACAGATACAAATAACTGTCAAGATAGATTCCTGAATAAAACACAGGGTTTCAAAATGACCAGGCCAGACCCTAGATATCCCCAAAGACATCACCCAGGGATAATAACAACCTACAGTGTGGGCAAATTATGCCTTCAATGGCTACAAACTTCCACACTGCCTGAAATTAAGCAACACCTAACTTTACTTACTGATGGTGCTGACTTGCGTGATTTCATAATGGGACCACGCAAACAGCGTCAAAAGCGTTTCATAGCAGCCTCTGTATATGCAGCATACAATGAGGCCTGGAAGGTTACTCAAATTGAAACAGCAGAGAGAATACGGGAAATTGACCGTATTAATTTGGAAAAATCACTTTCTGTAGTGGACAATGGGTTAATGACTCTGTCCTCCAGAATTTTTTCTTTGGACAGCATTGTGTCGTCAGCAATCGATATATTATCGCAAGACTTACTGTTATTACAACATGGTCAGTCACAATTGCGTTCTATTGTACAGCTTGGCTGGACGTTGCAAAATCTGCGTTCAGGCTATGTGCCTTGGCGTTTAATCAACACAACGTCACTATTCCAAATCTTTAACCTTACTGATAGACAAATCGGTATGGCGCAAAAGGGTGCTGATTATACAATCTTGAGCATTGAAAAACTAGAAAGATTACCAATGACAATGTCAGAACGACCTGTCAGTGAATGGATAATCCACGGAATCATAAATATTCCAATCTCAACCTTCAGGTTTCAATACTGCCAAAAATATATACAGGCTGGCATGTACGAGAAATTGGGAAAGGGGTACCTTAAAACAACTTGGAACCTGCCCTATTCACATGCATGTGTCAGTAATAAAGGACAGAAAGTGTTTCTTAGTGGCAACAATTGTGCTATGTCACTAAGCGGCACGCTTCTGTGTAACGGAATTAGTTTGCATGGAGCCTGTGAAGGGAATTCATACAACCTTTCATGTCACCAGCAAGGCGCACCTGCAACTGAAATAGAACCATTCTTTCAAAGACTCTATAATGGGAGTTACATTCTTATTGTGGACCGCAGATGTTGTAGTCTTATGCCCGGGACTCCTTATCTAGTCACTACGACGGCGAAGGTCAAGTGCTGTGGACGTTCTTTATTCCCCAGCTCCTTTCCAGACAGGGGGGCAAGGGCATGGCCCAATTTGAAAATTACTTCTATTCGAATAGATACTTTAAGCAGAATGAAAACAGTGCTTCTTCAGACGCCTACAAGGCTCACGTCATCAAAAGAAACGTATGATCTACAAGTCGCAAGGACGACTGCAGAGATACATACATTATTATCAACTAATTCCCCCGTACATTTCGCGGAAATCCTGAGCGAAATCTTAAATATTTCTGATACCACTGGGGTCTCAAAGGTATTTAAGACAGTATTTTCGATGGCATTAACACCATTCAAAGCCATACTGGGTATTTTTCCAGATTTCGTCCATTCGATTTTTGGCTGACTTCCCCTGATCCTGGGACTAATTGCAGGAATCCTATTCTTAGTCCTTATTTTTCGTTATGGCAACCCATGTCACAGATCAAACTCTCGCGACAATGGAAGATACGATCCTAGCCATTGGATACCGGGACCGGATATCCAAAATCCTGGGACTATCCCGGCTTAGAGACCTGAACATGACTTGGTTTCTATCATTTCGACCAATGTGGCAAAGATGTGTTTTACCTGTATTGAGATGTCTGCTATGTGGAGAAGAATGCGTGTTAGACACCTGTCTGACGCTACAATCGGATGCGCCGGTGGATGCAGATACATTGTTGGTTCCTACCAAGGTTCACGCTTTGTGCTGCCCTCAAAGGCTACCAATCCTGATGACGGCATTCCTGGAATCTTCACCACTACGATTGAAGAGTAGTGAAGTTCAAGATGAGAGCAGCATTGAACAGGTACGACCTTCTGTCAGCAATGCGAATCAGAATGTCAATGCAGACAATCATGCGCACGAATGCATGGTTACCCCTATTTCCGACTTAGTGGAACTTTCCCATGAAGCTGTTGACAGTTTTTTCGAAAGCCTTAATGATATGATGTTCTCTCCGGAACAGAAATAGAGACTTTTGAGCAAGCTCGCACACGGCGTTCCCTGAATTCGGCCTTCAACTTTAAAAATAAAGTCACATGAACAATTCTTCCCACCAGTTCACGGACAACAATTTTTTAGCAGCCCCAAATTAATTTTCACAAATTTTTCGGGACACTTATCTTCTGCTTAAAGTAAGAAACTATTCCTAGAGAACTAAGATTTCTATTTTTAGATACTTTATAAACTTTAGTTGCCCGCTGGGATGTTCACATATATTTTATTATGTGATGAAATGGTCTCGAACTTTCTTTCTGTATAGCCATATTAAGAGCCATTTCATGTGTATTTCTCATATACCAAATAAGCAATAATGTCTACAAATGCGTGTTTACTTTAGCGTTTAATTCATAGCTTAAGTGCATACAATATATATGAGTGCAATTTTTCAGTATATTTGAAAATTTCAAAATGCATTTATGTATTTTGGGGTGGTAAGGTATACACTATACTCTATAGTATGTTGTACTATGTTATACTATGCATAGATTAGTAAATATGACCATAGTTAGCGTGGAGTGGGTGTCATGTATTCCTATAGGTTCTGAATCGATCCCCCTATTCCTGACCCTATTCTGGTTAAACTAACTATCAAGTTAACTAACAGTCAGCCCATGAGGCAAGAAAAGCCCCCATGATGCAGATACCGTTATCTGACGCAGTCACACTACGGCACAGGAACGTGTTATCTGATTAGGTCATAACGCTTGAGATCTAATTAGACAAGCGACATTCCTCCAGCCCCTGATAAGGCATACGACGTTCTCATAACAAATCAAACCTATGACAACCTGGAAAATCCGTGCGGCCATTGTTTTGATTTCACAGAGAACTTCAGTAAAAGAATGTGCTAACGAGCAAGTCGTATGACATCTTTATTGACATATCTATGTCCATCCTTACGTCAATCTCGGCACCTTTAAGGTATAAATATTGCCGATCTTGCCCTATGCAAACACACGCGTGGTGACGAGACGGAGCAGCCATACTTGCCGAAGCCGAGAGCAGAAGCAGACCCCGCTGGCAGCAGCCCCGCCTTCCTGACGCGCTGAGAGACGCGCTGCTATCTCAAGCCGAGAGACCCAGCACCGGCGCTTCTGGGCAGCCCTCGCAGGCAGCCTGGAATATCGAGAGCAGAGAAAGAGATACCATTCCTCATTCATCCTAAATTCCAGGTACAGAACTGAATAACCCCTCACAGAGAATTCTTTAGTTATTCACTTGGCAAAAACAAACTTAACTTAAACTGTAACTTTCTATTCCCGCCCACGCATTAGACTTAGGTCAGGTACACGGGGTAGGCGTATTTAGAAACACCAGTTGAGTACGTTTAGTCAAATGTATATGTGTATGTAAATATATTTTAATCATTTTAAACATCATATGGCTCAGAAACCATATCAATGTTTTTACAGTATTATTTTATACTATTGCTTTTAATGTATGCACTTTACTTAACTATAAGTATTGCAATAATATCGATCAATTTCTCTTGTACGAGAAAAGAGACTGATCAATAAATAACACCTTTTTATTGAACACGCCCGTCTCTTCCTTTTCTCTACAATCTGATGAGACTAAGAATGCACGTACTGACTGAGTAAAATAATTGCCTTGTGCTCACACGACTCTTGAGATTGACTCTTGATTAGGGGAGAGCAAAGTTGTCATGTTCTATGGTTGTCAGAAACTAAATCCCTTCTTGTCTAATCAGGGGAGTTAATTCTTTCCTGAACATTCGAGAAAGTTTCTAGCGAACTCTGAGCTACGCTGGCAAACCCAAAACTTAAGTCTAGTATCGACAGTAGTAGACCTAGTTAACGTCTGGCCTAGGCCTTTACTGCTGTAGGTACTATTCCAATGCGCAGAGCCTATTGGGAAAATAGGAGCTACACTACAACCCGGGACCACTTCAGTCTCCTCCTGTCATTGGTGAGTAGGACGTCACCTGTGTAAGTGACAGATGGCTCCTCCTGTCTATTTAGACCTGGTGTCTTCAACGACAATGACAGCGGGTTGTGGTCACTTTCCGGTCGCTGTAGAACTGCCATGTCTATTAATGATAACCAATGTTCCATGTTCAATAAGATGTAATCAATGCGGCTCTGCCTCAGCCCATTGTCAAAGGTGCAATTTCCTTTGATATCCGAGGCAGAGCGACCGTTACATGCACGGAACCCATTTTGTAAACAAAATGCCATCCAGGATACTGCCGCCTCTGTTGCTTTTGCCCTCTTATCCACTTGTAAGTCCGGAACACCCCATACAGAATCGTCTGCCATAGTCCAAGTGTCTCCCATATCAAACAAAGGTTCTATAGTGCAATTTAGATCGCCAACAAGGATAGTAATAATGCCTCTGCCCATTTTCGTAATTATATGGTCAATAGAGTTCAACAATGGTGGGCTTCGACCACCAGGCAGACCTCTAGCATAGATGTTAACAATGTTCATGATTTGATTATTCCCTTTGTTTAGTATGATGGAGAGGAGATCCAGGTTCTCCACAGGGAGTTCGGTTGGATAAAAGCCCAAGGATTGTTTCACCCAAATCAGCAAACCGCCTGAAGCCCGCCCTTTGCCCCCTTTGGTTGCAGGTTTGAAAAAGTTAATATAGCCCAGCTTGTGAACAGGCTCCGTTGCCCACGTTTCCTGCAACAGTATAATGTCATAAGTGTCCATAAAGTTCGACCAGTCTGTAGAAGCAAGGCGAGCCTTGATACCCGCTATGTTCCAGGACAGGATTTTCAAGTGGTCTTTCAGATTTTCCATTAATGAAGGGTGTAAGGGCTGTACAAATCCATAAGACGTCCCTTTATCGTCTTTAACCACTATATGCTTAGCATGATCCGCTGGTACTATAATATTATCCTTAGTCGAGATCCCCTGGACACCTACATATAGTAGAGGGCTAGATAACAGAGAGGCTTGACCTACTTCCTCATCTACTCGATTGCTGGTTTGATTTGGGCACACCATGCTATGCTCAATAGGCTCTTTGGCTACTGCGCTTCCAAACAGAGACTCACTAGATGGATCGTTGAGTCAATCAATAGCCTCATGGCCAGAGAGGGGGCCAAAATGGTTAAAGAGAAAGGGGCGCTGGCAGTCAAGCGGTGTTAATGCCAGGGGGTGTCTTACTGTAGGGTCCTTACGAAATAAAGGGTAGGATTGAAGGGGTATTTGCCTATGCGGATAAAAGTATGATAAGGCTAGTGTTTGTACATCCCCCTGCCTTGCAAACCTTGGTTCTCGTCTGATGGCATCTACCACCCACGAATCTTTAAACGAGATAAGGATACAATCTCCTTCTAAGTCTTTTGATTCCGGCCCCACCCAGTCCACTCTCCTCGCATATAATATCTCCGTGGGAGTGGAGGGGGGTAATGGGCGATTTTTATTCAACCAAAAGATGATTTTATTGCGGAGGTCGCCATATGACTCCCTGGCACCCGGTTTTAATGGTGCTACACCTGTCAAAACGATGGTATGTTGGGCTGCCTCTGGTGGTAAATCAACACTAGGGATGGTTGGTCTTTTACGTCCCCCATTCCCGTTGTTGGTGGGGGCGGTACGTTGGACTCTAGGGGTACTTTGGTGGGGAAGATTTAAAGTAGGTTGTGGGGGAGGACCCATTATTTGGCTCCCACCACTATTTTGTTTAGCCGCTGGTTTCGATTGGGGCTTTGGTACCTGGGCGTGAATGCTAGCTCCTGATTTGGAAGATGTAGTATTAAGTTTTTCGCCCCCCTTAAGTGTGGTACTATTCATTCCTATGGTTTTATTAGGGATAGTTTTACCTTTTTCCATATTGTTATTACTAATGGCCTTAGTAGATACTAAAGTTTTAATGGCACCCGTAGTATTAGGACCAAGTAGTGTTTGTAGCATCGTATGGTTTGAATTGATCAGATCCTCCATACTATCAATTTTTGAGGTCATGAGCCTAGTCCGCTCCAGGACTGGTAAGAGTAATGTTTTAAACATGGCCTCCATTTTAGCTAGCAAAACTTCGTCACTATTAAGGCACATAGGGCAGGTGCTTGAAGAGCCCAATGCCGAAAGGGAAGGACATAACATGTTATTAAATACAGAGGGTATTAAGGGGTTTGGGGGGAGCTCGGACCCCTGGATCCCACCATCTTGAACTTTGTTTACTTTGCAGATTTTTAAGTCTCTTTCCCCCGACAATCTAGAGTCCATCTTTCTCTTTTTAGTGTTGGGGCCAGAATTGTGTATAGGATGGTTAATGATTTCGGCAGAGTTGGACATGTGAGAATGATTAAGGGGAAGACATCCGGAAGGCTGGCTAAAATCCGACTCCCCACTGATCAATGAGTCATTATCATCATCCCGATCCCCCTGGCTACATTGGGAAGCGTCTATACTAGGCCTTTCTTCCCTTGGTATATCCCCTGTTGTACTACCCCCTATGTTTTCTAGATGGACTATTGCGTCCGTAGAGGTAGTATGGACGCAGTTAAAGGCAGCATGTGGAGCGGAGGGCGCAGGGGAGATGGATAATGCTAGGGCCCCCAGTGATGATCGCTTTCCACAAATAAGGTCTATTGAGAGTCTTTTCTCTACCATGGAGATTTCCTTTTCCAGGATTCCAGTGGCCCGTGTTATGAAGGCATCAAGGGGGCCAGAGACGACGCCCTTGGTGGTGTTGATTTGGACAGTACGTTCCTTCCCTGATCTTAGTGGCATTTTCAATGGCCTTCTAATCGACCGGGGGGGTGGGCCTAGGCCGGACTCTGCCGTACTCGAACGGCCTCAAACGGCCCGCTCTTTGCCCGGTCTTCGCCCCGGCCCTTGCCCCGCGCGCGTCCCGCGTGCGCGTTGCTATGACTGCTTATCAGGGAAATGAATAAGTGGAGGGGGCGGGAAGAGGACCAGCTGCGGCCGATCAGCGCCGCTGGGCACGCTGGTCCTCGCAGTCCCGCCTCAGTGCAAACTGTCCTGCTGTGAAGTCCCTGAAGCGGCGTTGGTGCTCCTTAGCACGTCCAGAAGCCGGGGCTGGTTCCCCAGGAAAGTCGCTCACCTTCGAGCGGCACCCGCGGAGCGGGGGCCGCGAGGCGTGGTGGCGAAGTGGCCGGAGAAGCCGCACAACAAACAGGCAAGCGAGCGGAAACTGCACTCCCACAGGGTCGTTATGGGGTCCCAGTCAGCACTCACACCGCGTTGGTTTTATGGTGGAGGGGCGGGAAGAGGACCAGCTGCGGCCGATCAGCGCCGCTGGGCACGCTGGTCCTCGCAGTCCCGCCTCAGTGCAAACTGTCCTGCTGTGAAGTCCCTGAAGCGGCGTTGGTGCTCCTTAGCACGTCCAGAAGCCGGGGCTGGTTCCCCAGGAAAGTCTCTCACCTTCGAGCGGCACCCGCGGAGCGTGGTGGCGAAGTGGCCGGAGAAGCCGCACAACAAACAGGCAAGCGAGCGGAAACTGCACTCCCACAGGGTCGTTATGGGGTCCCAGTCAGCACTCACACCGCGTTGGTTTTATGGTGGAGGGGCGGGAAGAGGACCAGCTGCGGCCGATCATCGCTGCTGGGCACGCTGGTCCTCGCAGT
Organism: Lissotriton helveticus; assembly: GCF_964261635.1. NCBI lineage: Eukaryota > Metazoa > Chordata > Amphibia > Caudata > Salamandridae > Lissotriton > Lissotriton helveticus. Next base: position 130,459,317 of record NC_136068.1, on the reverse strand, counting down.
CCCGCCTCAGTGCAAACTGTCCTGCTGTGAAGTCCCTGAAGCAGCGTTGGTGCTCCTTAGCACGTCCAGAAGCCGGGGCTGGTTCCCCAGGAAAGTCTCTCACCTTCGAGCGGCACCCGCGGAGCGGGGGCCGCGAGGCGTGGTGGCGAAGTGGCCGGAGAAGCCGCACAACAAACAGGCAAGCGAGCGGAAACTGCACTCCCACAGGGTCGTTATGGGGTCCTGAGAGACTTACTATGGGGTATGTTTGCTTCGGGACTCATTTGGTTTGTATTCTGGGTTGTTGAGGTGAGGGTGGGGGGTAGGGCGGGAGGGGGGTGGGTGGAGGTAGGTGTTTGTGGGGGGTGGGGGTGGTGATGACGAATGGATGGTTGTGCACGTACAAGATTGGTTGCGGGCTCGCTGCTATTGGTTTTGGGTGGCGTTTGTCTTTCCGTGCTGGGCCCTGTGGGCTGGTTATCGACTTGGGAGCGGGGAGTGGTCCGGGTGGTTCCAGTCTTGTGGAGGGGTGGGAGGGATGCCTGATGTGCGTGGGAACTGGAGGAGTGTGTTCTGGAGAGTTGGGGGCCTGCTGGACGTAGCTACTGGGGAGCAGGGGGGGCGTGCTTTGCCTACATGCCTCTTAGCGTGGGTACTTGGAATGTGAAGGGACTTAACTCCCCACAGAAACGCCAGAAGTTGTGGAAATACCTGCTGGATCATCATCTAGATGTCGTGGGGCTCCAGGAAACCCATCTAGCCCGTAGGGATGAGCTCCGGCTCCGACATAGGCAGTACCCCCTCATATATAGGTCTTCCGCTTCTACTAAACACAGGGGGGTGGCTCTTTTATTTCGATCTACTATCCAATTCCAGCCTCTGGGAGTGAGTGGTGATAAAGATGGCAGGTGGCTGATGGTTAGGGGGGTGCTTCATGGACGCCTGTGTACGTTTGTGGTAGTATATGTGCTCAATGCCCAGCAAAATAACTTTCTTCAGGACCTGTTGGATAAGATGGGAAGCTTCGCGGAGGGTCACCTAGTTGTTATGGGGGACTTTAATATGGTATGGGATCAGGCCCTAGATAGCTCCCGTGCCCAGAGGACAGAATCTGGTGTCTTCTCCGCCGTGACTAAAAACAGGATGGAGGAGCTGGGACTTATAGATGGCTGGCGTGCAGTAAACACACAGACCAGGGACTAAACTTTTTTTTCCCATGTACACCACACCTACTCCCGCATAGATTATGTTTTTTTGAGTCAAGCCCTCAGGGGAGATGTCCGGGATTCTACGATTTTTCCGCTCTCTGTTTCAGATCATGGCCTGTTAATACTCCAGCTTCAGTGGTCGGTGAGGGGGGACGGATATCGGAAGTGGTACTTTCCGGCAGCTCTAGTGCGGGATGATGCCTCGTGTAAGGAACTAAGGAAAGCCATTAGGGAGTTCTTGACGCTCAATCCGAGCTCGGACACCTCTGTATTTAACACTTGGGATGCATGTAAGGCTTCTCTCAGGGGCACTTGCATAGGACTTAACGCGGCTCTTAACCGATTGCGTAGGGCGGAAAGGGAGACTTTGGAGGCTGAGCTTGAGAGGTTGGAGCGGGCCCACAAACTGAACCCCTCTCGCGCGACGCTTCGTCCACTGACGGCTGTTAGAGGGAAGCTGAAGGCGCATTACAACAACCGCTCTGAGCTAACCCTCCTACGACTTCGTCGAGGGTCGTACGCTCAGGGGAACAAAGTGGGCCGTCATCTGGCTCGCCAGCTTCGTGAGAAGAGAGAAAAGGAATATATTGGGGGGATCCAGGACTCGGGAGGCTCGATTCATCATCGGGACGGGGACAAGGCGGATGTCTTTGGGCGATTCTACGAGACGCTTTATAAGGGTGATCCGCTCGATTCGGGAGCGCAAGAGGCCTTTGTCGGGCCTCTCACTCCCGCAGGTCTCTGTAGATAGCAATGAACAGCTGTCAGCCCCCTTTACTAGGGAAGAGGTGCTTGAGGCGATCAAGGCTTTGAAACCCAATAAAGCCCCTGGTCCGGACGGGTACACGGCCTATTTCTACCAGTCGTTTGCCTCTGAGCTTGTCGATTGCCTAGTCTCCCTTTTCAATGGCATGGCTGCCGTTGGGGAGACCTCTGGCACTATGGCCGAGGCCTTGATCACTGTGATCCCCAAACAGGGGAAGGATCCCTCCTGTTGCACCTCATACCATCCTATAGCCTTGTTGAATGTAGATGCCAAGCTGTACTCCTCCATCATCGCCCGCCGGTTGCAGGATCTGATGCCGGCCATTGTACACCCGGACCAATCCGGTTTCATTAAGGGGCGGCAGACCCATGACAACTTGCGGAGGGTAATACACCTGATAGAGAAAGCTTCCAGATTCCGCATCCCAGCGGTGCTGGTGGGTCTGGATGCGGAAAAGGCCTTCGATCGAGTCGATTGGGGATTCTTGTTTCGCACCCTCTCCGCCTTTGGATTTTCACGCCAGCTCATCACGATGATCCAGGCGAATTTTAATCGGCCAACCTCGAGGGTGTTGATTAACGGCCATCGGTCGGCTGAGTTTCCTCACTCTAGGGGTACGAGACAGGGGTGCCCCCTTTCCCCGCTCCTCTTTGCCTTGAGTATCGAACCCTTGACGCTGGCGATCCGGGAGAATGTGCATATCAAGGGCATACCCTTCACAGGGGAACAGCACAAAATATCCCTCTTCGCGGACGACGTCCTGTTATCCTTAGGAGATCCCGCTCAATCCCTGCCGCCTGTTCACGAGGAACTCTCTCGGTTTGAGGCGGTGGCGGGCTTCCGGGTCAACTTCGACAAGTCGCATATCCTGAATCTGACCCTGTCCCCTGCGGACGTGGACCGGATGCGCATGTTGACGACCCGGTCGTGGACGTCCACCTCCCTAATGTACCTGGGGGTGCGCCTCACGCCTACTGTGGGCTCCCTCTTTACGGCTAATTTTCCCCCCTTGCTGGCCTCGGTGCGCAGCGATCTGGACAGGTGGAAGCCGAAATTCCTCTCGTGGCTCGGCCGGATACATGCTCTTAAAATGGTCCTCCTCCCTAAATTTCTTTATCTTTTCCAAGCCCTCCCTATTCCTGTAGACATGGATTTCTTCCGCCGCCTAAAGACGATGATGTTGAAGTTTGTTTGGCAGGGTGGCCGGGCTCGGATACCCTTTATGACACTTCGTCGACCGAGGAGGGAGGGAGGGGGGGAGGGGGTCGGGCTTCCGGACATGCTCCTATACTACAAAGCTGCACAGTTGCGGGTGGTAGTGGAATGGTCCCAACAGCTCTCAGAGAAACACTGGCTACATATGGACCGGGCGGTGGCGGGGAGGTCGATTTGGGACTTGATTTGGAAGCCCAAACTAGACCGACCGAAGAATGCTTACATCAGCACCCCCACTAGCACGGTTCTGAAGGTATGGGATACGGTCACTTGTGACGATCGCTGGACCACTTTTCCGTCCCCCTTCACTCCCATCCACTTCAATCCGGCTTTTCCGCCTGCCGTACAGGAGGGCCCATATCGCCAATGGCACGAGGGTGGATGCCGAGCACTTACGCACTTGTTTCATGGGAATGACCCCCTCACCTTCCACAATTGCATGCGCGATTATGGCCTTCCGACCACAGAGCGCTATCACCATGCCCAGCTCCTTCATTGGGCGACCTCGGCGGGAGTCCGCGAGGCAGCTACTCGTCCGCTTTCCCCCTTCGAGTCCTTCCTGCTTCGCACATCTGTGATGCGGGGGGCAATCTCCTTCTTATATGGACTGCTTCTGCACACCGCGATCGCCCCGCGCCCTCGATATATGGAGCGGTGGGAGGCTCTCCTGGATCGAGATATTTCTGATACAGAATGGAAGCACCTTTGGAAGGATATAGCGGCGCACAACCACTCATTGAGTCTTAGGGAAGCCCATCTGAAAACCATGTATGATTGGTATCTGTATCCATGCAGACTACATCGCATTTTCCCTACGTCTTCGGATAGATGCTGGAGGGGATGTGGCCTTCTGGGCGACTTCCACCACATTTGGTGGGATTGCCCAATCATTCGGCCCTTCTGGACGGAGATACTTTCTCACATCAAGGAGATATTGGGATACCCGATCTCGGGCTCATGTACTACTGGGTCTCCGAGATCCTCTGTTGGAGCATCAGACTAAGGCAGACAAGCGTATTCAGTGGCTATGCCTGGGGGCGGCTAAGCTCACACTGGCGGCGGCATGGAAGAAACCACATGCCCCAGCTGTATCACTGTGGCACTCGAGGCTATGGGGTCTTTTGAGCATGGAGAGAATGTCGGACATCTTTTTGGGAGACTTTAAGAATTTCCTCTTTCGATGGGGACCACTAGTCCGCTTTTTGTCATCTGGCTTGCCGTCTGCGGTATGCCCGCCCACACTACGTGCACTACACTTGTTTCAAGTATGAAAGGATTGTATGTCTTCCCTCCTGGATATGGAGGGAGAATAGCTATGTTGTCACCATTGGGGGAGGGTGGGGGTGGGGGGGGGGAACTGGTTGGGGTTTTGTTTCTGTCCACTGTTGCGACTCTGCTTAGCCTGGGGACTCAGGATTGCTATAGCTTCAGGCACCCTTCTTCTACCGCTATCGGACAGTTTATTGCGACCATTGGAGAAGGCACGGGCACAGAGACTGATGGAACCTCTATCGTTACGGGTTGCTCACTGTACTTAATTTCACTGCATTTTATACTCCCCTGTGTGGGTTTTGTGGCGGAGCTGTCGCCTATTTCTTTTTCTTGGTCCCCTTTCTTCCCTACCTACTATACTTTGACTTAAAACAATAAAAACATGTTTTACAAAAAAAAGAATGCAAACACTAGGAAAGCACGTTTTTTCATGTCTCTATGTGTAGTAATGTCCTCAAAAGGAATAAATCATTGTGGAGGATAAATAATGTTTTTTATAATTTGAAGCAAAACAACAAAATTAAATACTTTCTACAGGTGTACAATACAAAGCACCACCCTGCTCTCTTATATGGTATAAAATGTGTCTTTTTACGGTGGTCATTATAAAAAAAATAGCACAGGGGAATTCTTAACGTCATTGTGTTTGATTTGCAAAAGACAGCGTGTGATTTTTTTTAATAAAGCATTAGTGGCCACCCTCCCATGTAGGAGTACAATTTCCTAGGCTGCTGAAATACCTTACATATAAAAAGGTTAGTGGTATGAACATCTGGGGTGGGGAGGGCACGTCAGTCTCATTTGCGGTTTCATGTAAAATAAACATGAAATAGTTGTTTATTAGCAGGTGAGCTCAGACTCCATTTTGCAACAAAAGACCCAAACGGTATGCCAATCTATAGTAAAATGTTCCTTTGGAAATTCTACAGTGCATAATTGCAACCACATGTGTGAAATAAAAACAATGGCATGGACAATCAACTCATCAGTTGAGTGATTCGTTTTCTAAAATGACAAACACCTGGAGAAGGGCCCTAGTAAACAGGCCATTAACCCCTTCGATGCTCATGACAGAACGGTTCCGTCATGAGCGTCGGTTGAGCTGTGCTCATGACGGAACCGTTCCGTCATGAGCCCGTTGGCTCATTAGAACCTTCAGCACAGCGCGAAAAATTTGCGCCACGCTGAAGGTGTTAAGGCGCTTGTGCGCAGCACATCAGGTTTGCATAAATTGTGATGACGTACCAGGTGGTTCCTATCCAAATTAAGTCTACAGAGAAATTGGAGCGAAGTATCATTGGAGGGTTCGAAGTGAGCTGGTTTCACAGGCAGCGGCAGATGTTGGGGATTTCGGTCACTCATTTAGAGTCCCATCCTAAAGCAGTGTGGCAGGGACATTAGAAGCTTGATCTCAGAATACTATATTTGATCAAGTTGAGATCCCTGCGGACTGCACTTGGAGATCAATGCTGGAATAGAACTGATGGTTGTGCTTAGTACCAAGAGCTGCTTCTGATATACAGATCGGTTTTCATGGTAATGGCTGCCGTAACTCTGCCATGCAATAACGGTTTGCATCACACATTTCAACTATTTTTGCAGCCTTGAGCGACTTCCGGTCTCTGGGCACACTTCCTGTACATCAGCTTGTGTTCTCTTGATATTTATCCAGTATTATGGGTGTCTTTCATAGATTCACATGCCTGAATCATTCCCCGTCGTCGAGATGGGAGCCCCGGTAATAGAAAAGTAATGTCCTATAGACATACATAGAGAAAAATAGGCCTAAGGGCCTTGCCTTAGTAGCCTATCTATGTCCTTTTGTAAAAAAAGGACCAAATTTCCAAAGGTAGCCAATCAGCTACCACCTCCCTCTAGAACCTTCCTGCCAGGAGCCTCAGTCTCTCAGATTTTCTACCGCACGTTGTGCTAGGGAGTCCCCACCTGAGCTCTCCTCAGGTTTCTTCAAATTCTTTACTTTCTTCAAAAAACTTGGATTCTACTTCAACTATGGCTGAACAACAGAAAAGAGGACTATTCAGAGCTTGTTCTTCTTGTGGCAAGAAGAGACTGCACGTCGACGACAAGCATGAGACTTGCCTCTACTGCCTCTACCCTGACCACACAGTAAAGGACTGCAGGGTATGTAGAACATTCTCTACCAAAACACTTAAGGATAGAGAAGGCAGACTGCTCCTCTGGTTAAACAGACTAAAAACCAGAGATGTTGAGGTGCTCTCCTCGGAGGGCAGTGAAATGGCTTCAGTTTCCTCAAAACTGTCCTTAAAAAGGCCAAGGGAGGCTTCCCCTGGCCATCCAGACGTCCCTCACAAAAAGACTACTTCAAAGTCTTCTGAGGCAAGATCTGACACGTCTGTGAAGGATGCTGCAACCTTCAGAAAGCCATCGCAGTCCTCGTCGTCTACTTCCATGACATTATCTTCAAGGAAAACGAACTATGTTTCCACATCGACGACGACAATCTCGACGACGGTGGCATCGTCAGCCTTGACTTCAACGACGACGACCACCCACTCGTCGACGACGGGTAAGCCAATATCGTCGATTGTACTTATTAAAAAACAGCTATCGTTTGTCAAAACTCCGTCGTCATCTCCGTCGACGTCGACAAAACAGAAAACACCGACATCGTCGACGAGAATTCAGTCGACGTCCACCGCATCGTCGACGAAGACACAGACGACGGTAGGAGCACCGCCGACGACAACTGCACCGTCGACGGCTACTACGACGCCGACGACAAAACTGCCGTCGACGTCCACGACGACGGCGAAGGTACCGTCGACGACCGCATCGACGACGGCGAAGGCACCGTCGACGGCTACTCCGTCGACGACCGCCTCGTCGACGACAGCTTCATCGGCGAAGGGACACTCGACGCTTGAAAAGCGATCGACGGCGATACCGTCGACGACCTCGTCGACGACGACATCATCGACGCCATGGAAAAAAGCGGAGTTAATTCCATCAAAAAAGGTCACCAAACTCCCTATTACGCCCGAATTAACATCACCCAGTAGGGTTCCATCACTGCTTCCTTCTCACATACTACAAGCTGACGAATCAGATGATGACCACTTCGAACAAGCTACTAGCCCGTCAGATCTCAATGTCAAATGCCAGAGTACTGACGATGACGGAGATGATGTTATATTTACGGAAGAAACTGTTCAGGCTCAGGTACATACTCAAGTCACTCCAATGATCGTATTGCCGGCCGAGATAGTTCATGATCTTCAATTCCTGATCACAGACTATAAAAAGCGATTCCCAGAATCGTCAGCGACACCATCACATGGCAATTCTCAAGAATCTTCCACACAGCAAAGATCACCAAGGGCAAGACCAACGCCTTTGGTTATTCCTCAAGATACTGAACAGGTTCACAACATACAATCCTCTGTTGATGACGACGAACCTCCTGAGGAAGGTGAGGTTAGAGATGACCTCTCTCAAAACAGAGATGATGAGGATTACGTTGCTCATTCTCCGGCCACACCAGAACCCAGCACATCAGACTCTCCACCAGTGGATATCGGGGGATTCCACAATTTAATAGAGAGAGCGGCCACTAGATTTCACATGGCAATGGAAACAAAAGTAACGGATTGTTTCTTGTATGACTTCAAAGACCCCATAAGGAAGGAGGCACGATCCATTCCCATAATAGAACATATCTGGGAACAGGGGCTACAACTCATGCAAACACCTGCATCTGTTTCCATAGTGGTCCCTAGACTGGACAAAAAATATAGGGCTCCGTCAACGGCACCCACTTGTTTTAATTCACATCCAAAACCTGATTCGGTCGTCACTCAAGCCGCCCAGAAGAACTCCAGAAACCCATCCTCGCCACTCTCAGCACCACCAGACAAGGAGGGCAGGAAATTGGATGGCATAGGCAAACGCTTCTCCACAACGTCAGCCATGACGGTCAAAGTGGCCAACGCCATTGCTCTGCTGGGCAGATACAATAGGCAACTATGGGAAGATATTGCTCCATATCTCACGCACGTGCCTGATGACTTGAAAAATGAGGTCCAGGCACTCCTTCATGAAGGTCAAATGTCGGCATCAGAAATCATAGATTCAGCTGTCGATGTCGCCATGACAGGCTTCAGACAGCTTGCAGGTGCCGCAGTTTTGCGCAGGCAAGGTTGGCTCAAAGCGACGTCCTTCAGACAGGAAGTACAAACCAAAGTTGTAGATATGCCCTATGACGGACAACTACTATTTGGAGCTAAAATAGATGAAGCCTTGCAGACGATAAAGAAAGACACCGATACTGCAAGGGCTCTCGGGACTTTACAATTCAGGAACCAGTCCTTTCGAGGGCACAGAGGACGAGGACAATCCACGTACAGAGGATCTTATCAAGGCAAATCCACATATAATCAAAATCGCTCCCAATATCCACAGCGGCAGCAACAACAAAGTCGTCAGACCCCCTACGGGAGACCGAACTTCAGGGGCAAATCGCAAAAGAAAACGGCTGGCGGAAGACAATGACCAATTCCCGCAGCCAGTCCCCCCACCGTCCGGTCCGCTCAAAATTGGTGGCAAGCTGACACATTTCCTCCAAAATTGGAAAATGATTACGACGGATCGGTGGGTACTACAATTGATTCAACACGGTCACACCTTGGAATTCAACTCCATCCCACCGTTCACCCCTCCTCACAAAGAACAAGTTACTTACCTTCGGTAACGATATATCTGTAAGAAACAGTAGTTAGTATTAGATTCCTTACCTTAGAATATCCCCAGGCGTCAGTCTGGATCCGGAAACTTTTGCGTAGCAGTACCCCTGCGCGTCGGTAGGCGTCGTCTGCAGGCGTCCCCTGCGGCTCCGCGTCGTCGGCGTCGTGCGCCGTGATGACGTCGCTGGAGTATATAGACGCCGCCTCCGCGCGCTGACGTCAGTTCTTTGCACACAGCTTTTCCGCGCCAGAACACGCAGAGCCATGTGAGAACCAACACTGGTGCCATTTGAAACTAGGGCCCTGAAAGGGATGTCCCTAACCCTAGGTATCAGTTCGCAGAACGGGGAGGATGGGCGGGGCGGTAAGGAATCTAATACTAACTACTGTTTCTTACAGATATATCGTTACCGAAGGTAAGTAACTTGTTCATCTGAAAGAAACAGGTTAGTATTAGATTCCTTACCTTAGAATAGATACCCCAGCAATACCAACCCCGGTGGTGGGTCTGCGAACCAATACAACCTACACCAGAAAGTCCTGGAGGACCGAACGGCCAAAGAAGCCATCCCTCCGGACTTGACTGTCCAGGCAGTAGTGCCTCGCAAAGGTGTGCAGCGAGGCCCACGTGGCCGCCTGGCAAATGTCCTGCAAAGGGACTCCCCGGCCCAGGGCAGTAGTAGCCGCCGTGGCCCGAGTGGAATGGGCCCTCAGCCCAACAGGAGGCTCCTTCCGAGCCAAAGAGTAGCATGCTTTGATGCACAGGACGACCCACCGAGAGATGGTCCGTTTCTGTACCGCCCTTCCCTTCTTCTCACCCACGTAGCCAACAAACAGTTGGTCATCCACCCGGAACTGGCGTGTGCGATCCATATAGAATGAAAGCGCACGTTTTGGGTCCAGACGATGGAGCCGCTCTTCATCCTTTGAAGGATGCGGAGGCGGGAAGAAGGAGGGCAAGGTGATGGACTGCCCAATGTGAAAAGCAGAGACTACCTTGGGCAGGAAAGAAGGTCTGGTCCGAAGAACCACCTTATCAGGATGAACAGACAAGAAAGGAGGTTGAACAGAAAGAGCCTGGAGCTCACTCACTCTCCTGGCAGAGGTGATGGCTACCAGGAAGGCCGTCTTTAAGGTGAGAAGACGGAGAGGACAGGAATGAAGGGGCTCAAAGGGAGCGCACATCAGGAAAGTCAAAACCAGGTTCAAGTCCCACTGAGGCATCACGAACGGAGCTGGAGGATACATGTGCGTGATGCCCTTTAAGAATCTTAACACAATAGGGGACTTGAACAAAGATGGCTGATCAGGTAGCCTCAAGAAGGCGGAAAGGGCAGAAAGATAGCCCTTGATAGTGCCCAGAGCAGAGCCCTGCTGGGCAAGGGAAAGGAGGAAGAGGAGAACCTCAGATAGAGGGGCAGAAAGGGGATCCACAGCCTTTGCTGTGCACCATGCCACAAATCTGTTCCACCGGCAGGCGTATACCGACTTTGTGGAGGGACGCCTGGCTGCCAGAATGACATCACAGACTTCAGGAGGCAAGTCAAATGGCCTCAACTGTCGCCGCTCAATCTCCACGCATGGAGGTGGAGACTGGACAGGTTCGGGTGGAGGACCGTCCCCTGCTGCTGCGACAGAAGGTCCTCCTGAAGGGGCAGGCGGATCGAGGGACCGACTGTCATGCTGAGTAGCTCGGGATACCAGTACCTTCGAGCCCAGTCCGGAGCCACAAGGATAACTTGGGCCCGGTCGCGCCTGATCTTCTTCAGCACTCTGGGCAGAAGTGGTATAGGCGGAAAGGCGTACAACAGACCGCAACTCCACTCGCGCCGAAAGGCGTCGCCGAGCGAGTGCCGTCTTGGAAACTCCAACGCGCAGAACTGATGACATTGCGCGTTCTCTTCTGTGGCGAATAGATCTAACCAAGGCTCTCCCCATTGCTGAAAGAGGCCTCTCGCCACATCCGAGTTCAGACGCCATTCGTGATCCACCGAGCACCGACGGCTGAGTTCGTCCGCCCTGGCGTTCAGAGAACCTGCCAGGTGTTGAACCGTCAGAGTCACGCCCTGACGTTCCAGCCATTGCCAGAGGCGCAGAGCCTCTTGGCAAAGGGTCCACGACCCCACACCGCCCTGTTTGTTGCAGTACCACATGGCGGTGGTGTTGTCCGTGAACACCTGCACTACACTCCCGTTGACAAAGGGGAGGAATGCCTTCAGTGCCAGGCGAATCGCCCGCAGCTCCAACATGTTGATATGGAGCCGGGACTCCGCCGGAGACCAGAGGCCTCTGATCTCCGCCTCTCCCAAGTGGCCACCCCAGCCTTGGAGGGACGCGTCCGTCACAACCACGTGCTCCGGCTGGGGAAGGGAGAGGGATCTGCCCCTGACCCAATCGCGGTCTGTAAGCCACCACTGCAACTGTCTCGCAGTGCCCTCCGAGATCAGGACATGGTCGGATAGGTTGCCCTGATGCTGGGCCCACTGAAACTTCAGGTCCCACTGCAGAGCCCGCATCCGCCATCTGGCGTGATGCACCAGAAGGATGCAGGAGGCCATCAGCCCCAGAAGCCGCAGCGTCAACCTGACCGAAACCCGGGATAACGGCTGAAAGATGGGAATCAGAGCCTGAATATCCCGGACCCGCCGTTCCGGGGGATAAACCCGAAACTGCGCCGAGTCGAGAACCGCTCCGATGAAAAGGAGCTTTTGAGAGGGACACAGGTGTGATTTCGGCACATTGATGGAAAACCCCAACTCGTGCAGGAGGTCTGCCGTCATCTGAAGGTGGTGGACGACTGTCTGGGGCGAGCCCGCCTTCAACAGCCAGTCGTCGAGGTAGGGGAAGACTGAAACCCCTAACCGGCGCAGATGAGCTGCGACCACCGCCATCACTTTCGTGAACACCCGTGGGGCGCTGGTAAGGCCGAATGGGAGCACGATAAACTGAAAATGCTCGTGGCCTACCGTGAACCGCAGGTAACGCCGGTGGGCCGGCAGGACGGGGATGTGAAAGTACGCATCCTGCAAGTCCAACGCTACCATCCAGTCTTGTGGGTCTAGAGCAGCCAAGACCTGAGCCAAAGTCAACATCTTGAACTTCTCCTTCCGGAGGAAGCCGTTGACGTTCCGTAGATCCAAGATAGGACGCAGGCCTCCCTTGTCCTTCTTGGGTACCAGAAAGTAGTGGGAGTAGCAACCACACCCTACTTCTGGCCCAGGAACGCGCTCGATGGCCCCCTTGGCCAAGAGGGCCGTAACTTCCTCCTGCAGAAGTGTCAAGTGGTCCCCCGACACACGGTGGTTCTGCGGTGGCATGGCTGGAGGAGTGGACTCGAAGGGGAGGGCATAGCCCCTTCGGACAAGCTGCAGCACCCACCTGTCCGATGTTATCGCGCGCCAGCGGGAGTGGTGATGGCGAACCCTGCCACCCACTGGCGTCACGTGAGCCCGAAAGCTCGGACTAGGAAGGCTTGGATGCCGCAGCGGAGGGAGGCGTGGACTGACCACGACGCTGGCCTCTACCGCCACCACGGCGGAAACCACGGGCGCCACCGCGCTGGGGAGCGCTCTGCGCCGCGTGGCTGGCAGCACGTGTGGGACCTCCTCTCCCTTGGCCACGAAAGGGCCGAAACGAACCCGTCTGCTGGCGCTGGGTCTGGGTCGAGAGACCCAAGGACTTGGCCGTGACCCTGGAGTCCTTGAAGCGCTCCAGCGCGTGGTCCGCTTTGTCACCAAATAGGCGACTGCCATCAAATGGCATGTCCATAAGCGTATTTTGGACGTCTGGTGAGAAGTTGGCAGATCTCAGCCAGGCATGGCGACGAATCGCCACCGTAGTGGACATGGCCCGTCCCAGTGAGTCCGTGGTGTCCAGACCACAACGGATCGAGTACCGCGCCGCATCCCGGCCTTCAACAAAGGCCCGGGTGAGCTTGTCCCGCACTTCCTGGGGGCATTGCGGCAAACACTCCTCGACCGTATCCCACAGGGAGTGGGTGTAGCGGCCCAAGAGGCACGCGGTGTTACAAGACCGCAGCCCAGCACTCAAAGAGGAAAACACTTTCTTTCCAAATTGGTCGTACCTCTTTGATTCCCGGTCGGGCGGAGCCGACGGAAATGCGGACTGCGAAGTGGAGGCCTGGATCACCAGACTCTCCGGGGAGGGATGGGTGGACAGGAAGGCAGGGTCGTCCGCGCAGGGACGGTGACGCCTGGCAACGTTCCGGTCAACCGGCGCACCAGAGGCGGGCCTGGACCAGGTGCCCAGAAGGACATCCGTCAGGGCCTCATTAAACGGCAGCAGAGGCTCCTGGGGGCATGACTGCGGTTTAAAAACTTCCGTCAGGATATTCGGTTTGACCTTCGCGACGGGGAGCTCAAGGTGTAAGGCCTTGGCAGCCCTCATCAGGACCACCGAATAGGCAGCACCCGCCTCGGACGCCACAGGGGACGGAGAGACAAACCCAGGGTTGGGCGACTCGTCCAGGCCACTGGCATCACCCAGATCACCTACCCAGTCCACATCGTACTGGCAGGCACGGGATAGAGGGTCCTCAGACCCCTCCCAACCCTCTCCATACTCCTCCTCGTCATACCCATATTCTGGGTCGACGATATAGACATCGGGGTCAACGGGCCCCATCGGCGTCGGGTCCGGCGTCGGCCGACGCCGGTCCGGCTCCGAGTCCGGAGTCGGGGAGGAAAGGGGGGTGGCGCCGCGCGGCGTCGGTGCCGGGGACCCGACGCCGGCCGGAGCCGACGGCGGAGTCGCTGCACCACGCGGGGGCGGTACCACGGGCTGGCCCACAGGAACCGACGCCGGAGAGGCCGGGAGACCAGCCGGCGACGAACCAGAGGGAACCAGCGGCGCCGGGGCCGGAGCCACCGGCGGCGCCGGGGCAGGAGCACCCGAACCGCTCGGGCCCCCAGACGGGACCGACGGGCCCGCAGGCGCCGAAGGCCCCGCCGGAGAAGACCTCGCCCTCATAGCAATGAGGAAGGCCTCGATCTCCTCACGCGACGCGCCTTCCCCAGGGACCGACAGGTGTGGGGTAGACGGCGTCGGCGACCCATGCGGGACCGCGGGGGTGGGGTCACCCGAGCCCCCGGCCGCAGCACGCGGGCGTCGGGGGGAGTCGGGGGTGCGATGGCGACGCCCCGACTTCTTGTGCTTACCTGACGAGCCGGAGGAATGGTGGCGACTCCCGGAGCGCCCATGGCGGCTCCGCGACCGCTCCCTCGACCGCTCCCTCGACCTCCGACCGGACCGGGACCGCTCTCGACGCGGGGCCGACAACCGGAGTTCGAGAAGCTTGCGGGACCGCTCCCGCCTAGCTTTTCCAGTCAAGGCCCGACAGTCGACGCAGGACTCCACGTCGTGGTCCGCGCCCAGACACCGGAGGCAGAGTCGATGGTGGTCGGTGACCGACATCATGCGGTCGCACTCGTCACAACTCTTGAAACCGGGCATCCTACCGGCACCGTAAAGATCAATCAGTTAACAAAAAACTTGGTCAAAAGACCGGAGTACTGCTCTTCGGATCTGCGCTAACTGGCGCGGAAAAAAGAAGAACTGACGTCAGCGCGCGGAGGCGGCGTCTATATACTCCAGCGACGTCATCACGGCGCACGACGCCGACGACGCGGAGCCGCAGGGGACGCCTGCAGACGACGCCTACCGACGCGCAGGGGTACTGCTACGCAAAAGTTTCCGGATCCAGACTGACGCCTGGGGATATTCTAAGGTAAGGAATCTAATACTAACCTGTTTCTTTCAGATCATCATCACAAACACCTTCGTCTGTTACTGCAGGAAATCTCTTCCATGATAAAAAAGGGAGCAATAGAGCGAGTCCCATCAGCTCAAAAGGGAAAGGGATTTTATTCCCGCTTCTTTTTAATCCAACAGAAAAAGAAGAAATGGAGGCCCATTCTAGATCTCAGGGCGCTCAATGCCTTCCTGAAAAGCCAATCGTTTCGTATGGTGACTATCCAGGAAATCTTAGGCTCCCTGGAGGAAGGAGACTTTATGACATCTTTGGACCTGCAAGATGCATATTACCATGTCCCAATACACAAACGACACAAAAAATTCCTACGATTCGAAGTAGCAGGTCTCCATTACCAATTTTGTGTCCTCCCATTTGGCCTCAAATCAGCACCTCGCATTTTTACAAAGTGCCTGGCTCCTGTGGCAGCTTACCTGAGACAACAGAATCACCAGGTCTTCCCCTACCTAGACGACTGGCTGGTGAAAGCACCGTCTCTCACGGACGCACAGCTGTCTTCCAACGCCTGTCTCGACATTTTCCGGAACCTGGGTTTGACTCTCAACTTCGAAAAATCTACTTTACAACCCACCAGGATAATAACATTTCTGGGGGCCACTATAAACACCATTTCCTCCAAAGCTTTCCCGTCTCTGGAAAGAAAAAACAAACTGATGACTCTAGCTACCGCGATATCTTCAAAACCAACCATCAAAGTAAGGATTTTCAAATCTCTTCTAGGGATGATGTCTTCCTGCATTCTACTCATCCCTCACTGTCGGCTCAGAATGCGCCCCCTTCAGGAGGCCCTGACCAAACAGTGGACCCAATGTACAGATTCCTTCGAGGATCACATAGTAGTCACTCGACAAATATCCGAGACGCTGGGCTGGTGGATGAAGCACAAGAACCTATCCAAAGGTCTCACGTTCTTGTTACCAGAAACTCCACACGTCATAACGACGGACGCATCTCTCGAAGGCTGGGGTGCAGTCCTTCAAGACTTACAAATCAGCGGCAGATGGTCGGAGCAAGAGAAGGCTCTGCATATCAACCTCCTAGAACTACGTGCAGTCCTTCACTCCCTACAGGCATTCCTCCCTCGCATCAAAAATTCTGCAGTGCTAGTGAGGACAGACAACACGACCACAATGCACTACTTGAACAAGCAGGGAGGGACACGCTCGCTGACGCTGTCTCGCGAATCACAAAAAATTTGGAACTGGCTACTGCTCAACAACATCACATTAACATCGGAGTATGTCCCAGGAAAAGACAACGTCATAGCAGACGCTCTCAGCAGACAGAGGTCAATGTCCCACGAATGGGAACTGAACCAGCAAGTTCTAGACAACATCTTCTCGGCATGGGGAACACCTCAAATAGACCTCTTCGCCACCAAGGAGAACAAAAAATGCCAAAGCTTCGCAAGTTGGCATCCCCAACAGGGGTCATTAGGAAATGCATTTTCCATCGCATGGCGCAACGTGTTTGCGTACGCATTTCCGCCATTTCCCCTGATCAGCAGAGTCATCCGGAAGATGAAAATGGAGCATTGCACATTGATTCTCATGGCCCCATACTGGCCGAGACAACATTGGTTCGCGGACCTCCGACGCCTCTCAGTCCGTCCATCAATCCAACTGCCTCAACATCCTTCTCTACTCTCGATGTCCAAAGGCCAGATACTCCACCCGAATCTGACATCTCTCAGATTATCGGCTTGGCTCCTGAGTACCGAGAATTCTGTCACCTAAGCATCCCGCAGGAGTGCAAAGAAGTCCTAGCTAAAGCAAGAGCAGTTAGCACGAACAAAACTTATTCCTTGAAATGGAAGCGATTTTGTATTTGGTGTAAAGACAACAATATACACCCTTTCAGGATCACTCCAGAGCAGATACTGCCTTATCTCCTGCATCTGGCCCAAACAGGTCTTGCGCATGCTTCCATCAGGGTACACCTGGCAGCAATCTCTCGCTTCACCAGGTCTTCAAAAGGCCCTTCACTATGGTCCAACAGACTGATAAAACAGTTCCTTAAAGGGCTTTACAGATCTTTCCCTAGACCAAGACGAATACCACCAACGTGGCATCTGAATATTGTACTCAATCAGTTAATGAAACATCCATTTGAACCTATCCATAGGGCTGAACTCAAATACATTTCCTGGAAAACTGCACTTCTTTTAGCTCTAACATCAGCCAGAAGAGTCAGTGAGTTGCAAGCTCTTTCGATACAGGATCCTTTCTTGCAATTTAGAGAAGACAGAGTCATCTTAAGAACCAACCCCCGTTTCATTCCTAAAGTCCCCTCGGACTTCCATCTCAATGAACCGCTTGTGCTTCGCTCATTCTTCCCGAACCCAGGCACAGTGGCGGAAAGATCTCTTCACTCTCTGGACATTAAGAGATGTCTAAAATTTTACCTGGACAAAACGAAAGCTTTCAGAAAGACCAAACAACTTTTCGTTGCCTTCAGCAGGCCGAGAAAAGGCATGCCACTCTCCAAACAATCCATTTCCAGATGGATATCGGCAACAATTGCATTTTGTCATGACAAAGCCGGACGTCCATTACATTCCTCAGTCCGAGCACATTCCACGAGAGCTGTGTCCACATCGGCAGCACTATTCACTGGTGTACCGATTCTGGATATCTGCAGAGCGGCCACCTGGAAATCGCCGCACACCTTTACCAGACACTACTGCCTGGACACGGAACTGATGCAGGATGCAGCTGTGGGCCAAGCTGTACTTCGCCATCTCTTCCAGTAAGATGAGCCTTCCTACTTCCCACCGTCCTGCAATGGTATGCACATTTATTTACTTTACTCTTTATATTACTGATGGTATCTAGTCACATGATATGTATTATCTCAGACTGTTATATTCCATCGCATATGTGCATAATGTATTGCTTGCTATTCTGATTCAGGCATGTGAATCTATGAAAGACACCCATAATACTGGATAAGAAATGCGTTACTTACCTGTAACAGCAGTTATCCAGTATTGGTGTCTTTCATAGATTCACATGCAACCCTCCCACCTCCCCAGGAAGGACTCATCTCTCACTACAGAGCATATCTTACGTCTACCTAGCTTGGTGCGTACGAAAATCTGAGAGACTGAGGCTCCTGGCAGGAAGGTTCTAGAGGGAGGTGGTAGCTGATTGGCTACCTTTGGAAATTTGGTCCTTTTTTTACAAAAGGACATAGATAGGCTACTAAGGCAAGGCCCTTAGGCCTATTTTTCTCTATGTATGTCTATAGGACATTACTTTTCTATTACCGGGGCTCCCATCTCGACGACGGGGAATGATTCAGGCATGTGAATCTATGAAAGACACCAATACTGGATAACTGCTGTTACAGGTAAGTAACGCATTTCTTCCTTCTGTCCCTTGAAGTGAAAAACTGAGTTAGGTATAGCAGAATATATTAGCCCCAAAGGTTATGATAAACATTCACTGAGCGTGTGCATGGAAAGTGCACGGGCAGAGAGTCGGCGAGGTCCTCTGATAAAGAAGTCCAGTGCAGCACCACATTTTTGGTCCTATTGGTTCGAGTCCAAGTGCCTCACTCCTCGACAAGGCTATTAGCACCAGTCAGTTACAACACATAGAATGAACACATGCCTAGGTGTGGGTTCTGCCAAGATGCAAGAGTGAACGGGCTGACTGCAGTGGACAGACCACTGAAACCTCGCACCAGCCTCAGCAGGACATGCCCGGCATTTAATAAGAGACAACTACAGCGCGAGACTTATGAGACTGCTCTGAACATCTGGATCGCAGCACAAGTCTGTTCTACCAGCTGAGCTGAAGCCGGGCTACGACGACAGGTTGGTCCTGTCGGCAGGCACGGAACGGATCTCCGGGAGGGCAGAGACTTCAGAGTTGTGTCACACTTTCCTAGCACTAGCTGAAGTTTAAA
The DNA here is from genome assembly GCF_964261635.1 of Lissotriton helveticus. NCBI lineage: Eukaryota > Metazoa > Chordata > Amphibia > Caudata > Salamandridae > Lissotriton > Lissotriton helveticus. The sequence goes on along the minus strand of NC_136068.1, from coordinate 130,440,453 downwards.
ATACAGCCTCATGGTGGTGCTTTGACACATTTTAAATGTATTGTTAACGCACAAGAATAGTTAGACAATACTTTACAGATTCATACCGGACATTAAAAAAACAAGCGGCTGCCTTTTGTTTTTGTGAGAGTCTGGTGCGTTTGTCGGAGAGTGAGAGTGGCAAATGGTGATCACTTTCGCGGCTGCTTTAATGTTCTCAGGGGCCGTGCGGCTCACTGAGAACATCAAAGCGGCCGCGAAAGTGATCACGCAGGCTGACAAATGGTGCGCGCACATGCACTGTGCCCGATCCGCCTGCAGACTTTGGGAGCACTTTCAGAAGACCCTTAATATCTCTCCAGAGCATCGCTTAAGCGATCGCTTCGGAGATAGCTTAGGCAAGACCTAAAAAGAACAATTGATAGACTACATGCTGAACAATGTCACGCATTCAAACCAGAAGAGAAACCATAATCAACAAAGAGGTGTTTGGACCTGTCAGGATAAGACTTAACCATAACTTGAATCAATTCATTGTCAGGCACTGGGTTCAAAGTTAATGGAGAATTGTGTACCAATTGGTCCTCCCCACGAGTTTAAGGATGCCACCAAAAGATAATCTTTAACAGGCCCCCTGTGAACAGGTGCATGCACTACTATGCAACAGAAGAAAAAACAATTACCGCAAGAAAAACTGAGAAAAGCTTTGAGCATTTATTGCAATCAAAGGTGAGACTTGGATGTGGGGAGGAAGGCATTTAGGATTAGTGGTGTCTCCATCAAACCAGGTGATGAGAGGAAGCCTGGAGGAGCACGGACAACAATATGGAAGCTGTGATGATCCAGCATCAGTTCTCTTCTGCCAATACTCTTATTTTAAAATGCCAAAACAAAGGATTCTCAATTTTTTCTTTTTTAACAGCACCAGTTCAAGCCAACATTCGAAACCAGTTCGTGGGGCTTTAGGTAGTTCCTGCAGATTGTATGGCTAACAATTTTAAAAGAACTGCTCAAAAGCATAAAAGATAATGGCATGAATAAGTTGTGAAATGGAGATAGGTCTTAGTCCCCAGTGTCCACACAACCTAGGCTACCATGTGCAATGTAGGACCTGGTGGGTTAGATCCTAGCTTTCAAACCACAGGACCTTCACTGCAGAAAACCATTCCCCGTAGAATCCCAGGACAGTTCCCTCTCTGCTCAGAAAAGACAGCAGCGAAACAGCTCCACTTTAAAAATCAAGGTCAAAGAATGGCAAATACTCATAATCAATTACGAACTACAATGTCACATATGGAAAGGCTATTCCTATCTTACTTTGACTCTCTATACTGATCGTGTGTTGATCACAGATGATCAATATTCCAATGAAGGATTGAAAACAAGGTACACAAAGCATGATCAAATGAGGCTTGAGACGTGTAGTTTAAAACAAAAACCATAGGTGGGAGCAAGAGGCACAACCATGCGAGTAAAACATCCAGCTGTAGGGGAGAGGTTGAGTGATTGATGTTGGTCTCCAGGAAAATCAGCAAGTTCACGTGTGCTCTGGATTTAGGGTATTCTCAGCTTCTCTCTAGGCTGCTTCGTTTGGGTACACCTGCAGAAAATAAAATTGCGGAAAATAAAATGAGGATTCTGTAGAATCACTGAAACTTCACCATTCCCATAGCTCTGCCTAGACCAGGCAAGTAGGGGTTCAGTCCTACCAAATTGATCAGAGGGTACATGTACACCCGAACCATGGCATGGGGTGATAGCACACCAGGCAGACAATGTGCCACTACTCTGTACCTACTTTTAACACCTGGGACAAAAGTATTCATGGCACCCTTACACCCACTAAAAAATTGGGTTCCAATACAAGGATTTAAGCATAAGTGGACCCATTACTAGGCTTAATCTGTGAAAGTTCGGAGAATGATCAAGTCCCCAGTGGAAAGGCTGGAATTTAATCACTTGCTGCATTGCATTTTTTAAATTCTCCAATGGCATGCAATTCTGTACTAAGAGAATTTTTATTAAAACCACCCAGTCCCTCCCCCCTCCCCCCCCCCCCCCCACCACACCTCCCCGTCCATCCTGGATAAAGCCCATCTATACATCTCTTGTTACTTACCTCAATGCAAGCAAGATGGAGTGAAGACTGCTTTTATTCAAGCCCAAGGAGTTCCACATCGAAAATTAGTATGGAATTAGGAGGAATGATGCCTGGATGTCCAGCTTTCCCATAAGCATAGTCTGGAGAGCATGTCAATCTAGCCCTCTGACCAACACTCATCTGTAAGGAAGGAGGAAAATAAATAAATATGGACACCAAAAATTGACGAAATAAATAATCTCTCCCGCACATAAGCCGTACCTGCATCATTTGCCCTCACCATAACTGCCCCTCAACTGAATACTGTACTCTTAGCCTACTTTGAGTGTACACAGGATAACTGCGTCAGCAGCTCATTCGCTGGATTTGAATTGCAGCTAATAAATTTGTTCCTGAAAGGGAGCAACAAACTTGCCTTTTCCATCTTCGTAATAACACGTCAATATGCTCATAGGAGGTACGCCCACCTTAAAACAAGAGTGCTTTTTGACGTTCCAACTACATTGGCCTTTATGTATTCAATTGTCAAAATCGTGGTGAATTTAAGCACAGACTACGGTAAAATGAGGATTGGGTGAGATTACCTACCTAAAAACAACAAATACAACCCCTTTTCTTCTTACCAGAATGGTTTCCTTTCTACTCACAGCAAAGCTTCCATACCTTGAAATCCTTTGTACTACCGTGTTACAACTTTACTTGAACCACACCTTTTCTAGGACCTCCCAAACGCTCTCTGCCAAGGCTGCTATAATGTCAAACACCCTCATTTCGATCTTCTTTAATCTAATTCTTTATACACTTCTAAGCAGCCAGCCATGATGACCTCACTTTTTAGGTTTACACACCTCACCAACTCTGCAAAACTCTAGCACCTTACATATTCCCGACCACCTTCCATGGAGTCCTCTAAAATGCCAGCTAACTACAAATATTTTATGAGAAAGTGCTTCATCTACCAACGGTCCAGTTTCACATACACAATCATTTCACCATGCTATCCTAACCTCACCCCCCCCCCCCCAATTTATTGCCCTCCCATCCTTCTTGTGAGTCTTGCCTCACACCTCAGTAGTTGAGTCTCAGACCCGATCGTCTCACAACCTATGCTTATGGCCAATTTATTGCCCTCCCATCCTTCTTGTGAGTCTTGCCTCACACCTCAGTAATTGAGTCTCAGACCCGACCGTCTCACAACCTATGCTTATGGGAAAATACATTAATCAGTTTGATCTACTCAACCCTCATCAATCAGGCTTCAGAGCGGACCACAGTACAGAAACTGCTATGACTCACATAATTGACGACGCCCTTCAAATCCTAGATCAAAACGATACCTGCCTCCTTATCCTTCTTGATCTCTCTTCTGCATTCGACACCGTCAAACATGAGAACTTACTCAATCTATTAAACACAAGAATGGGTATATCTGGAACTGTGCTCAAGTGGTTCACGTCCTTTCTACACAACAGATCGCAGAAATTAAAGAGTAACAACTTGATGTCTTCTCCAATACCGGTATCGCTAGGCGTCCCACAAGGATCCTCCCTATCCCCAACTTTGTTTAACCTAGTTATGGAACCTCTCACCACCTTGCTACAAGCATCCAATGTTCACTTCCACATGTACGCCGATGACACCCAACTTTATCTCAAATTACAATCACCCAAAGACATTATGCTTTTGAATTCAACGATCAGAAGCACCCAATCATGGCTGGCCGCTAATCATCTCAAACTCAATGCTCTTAAAACAGAGTTCCTCTTGATCTCACCTCCTGCGAAGATCACTACCACTCAAATCTGGCTTAAACACCTAACCGCACTCAATGTTCATCCCACCATCGTGGACTCTGCAAAATCTCTAGGCATAACACTTGACACCAACCTCAACATGCAGGAACACATCAACAAAGCAACTAAGGGTGCGAACTACCAGATCAATACCTTAAGGAAACTCAAACCCTTCCTTCCAGCCAAAGATTTCCAAACTGCGGTACAAGCTCTAGTCATCCCTCGAATAGATTACGGCAGCATCGCCCTCTGCGGTCTCCCCCTAACTACCACGGCACCCATAAGAGCTTCTCTAAACGCCGCAGCGAGACTCATCACTGGATCAAAAAAAACACTCACACATTTCCCCTGGCCTGAAAGCCCTGAACTGGCTGCCCTTTGAAGCCAGAATACATCTGAAAATCGCCTGCATGACGCACAAGGCTGTCCACCTGAGCTCACCCGGATACCTCGCCCAGAAGCTGACGATTTCTGGAGGCTCCAGAAACACTAGAGGCACAAACAATCTCTTGCTAAAGCCCCAAAGATTCCGCAAGGAAAAAACTTATAAACGCTCCTTCTCAGGAATGGCACCCAGGATCTGGAACTCACTCCCCCCTGAAATCAGGCTCATCTCCTCTACCATACTTTTTAAGAAAGAAGTAAAAGCTATCCTCATGGCTAAATACACTTGAATTATTACTGGGGATGATATTTACAGACGCTGTACCATTCAGTTCCACTGATTTTTTTTGCATTTTTGTATGACTCGTGTTATTGACCTACCTGAGTGTTTACGCTATCACTTATTTGTACTTGTATCATTATTGATGTATCTGGCTGACTATGCTCCCACATGTACCTTCCCCACCCCAATTGTTATTTACTCACACGTTGTACCTTTCGTCTGTAAAGCGCTCTGATATCTGCAAAGATCTTGTTCGCGCTATATAAAACTTTCAAAATATTGGCTCTTCACTTCAAGCATCCCTCCAATTAGTCACAGATGACCTCAAATTAAGACTTCCACCAGTTTGTTCAAGCTGTGATCTCATACATACCTAACCGAAATCACTTGAGGACCCTCCAATCTCTATAATCGTTTCTCCAATAGGCTCAACAGGAGCCCTACAACAGACATAAGACCTCACCGATTCATAAAAAATAAAAAGATCTCAACCTCCACTGTATTAAGGAACATGTCACTTATTGTTTTAAGTGTACACCTTTCTCCCTACGAGGGGTTGCCTCAGCCCCTTTTCTTTCACAGACCTGAGCCACTCCTTCGTCCCAGCCGCGGATGACCTCCTGTTGGCCGACCCTGAACTTGAACGCTTTGTTTCTGTCCCGGGATGAATCGAACTTCTTTCCATCTTCAAGGCGACCTGTTAAAAATAGGAGGGATGTGAATTCATGCTCGACCAGGGTGCCTAAATCACTTAGTGCAGGCTGTTAACAGACCAACCAAACGAAAGGATGAACCCTTTGTAAAAGTTACAGGAAGCACCAGCTGCATACAACGAGCACAATTTCAGCAATACAAACCCTAGTCTTCATCCTAACTTACAGCATATACACGAGATGCACAGAATCTCAATTGGGACACAGGGTGGCCACCTGTCGACTAAGATATGCCCATGACCAATACCCTCTGACAAACTTAAACCAATGCCACACCATACTTGTCTGACGAGAACTCAATGTCCCAATTGCAGTACACGTTGCACACCTGCATGTCTCACTAGTCCCTTTATTTCAAATCCTGCTTTCACACCCACCACCAAACCAGCTCTCAAAATGAACCTGGAAGACAAGAGGATCAGAAAAGTTTGATGGGCTTGAAAGTTAGGCTAGAAGGCTTGGAAATGGATGCTGCGGGGGTGGAGGTGGACTGGCCCACCCGCTGGCCCCCAGAACTGCCTCAGCGGTTCCCACATCCATGGCCACACTGAGGTTGCTGCTGCGCAGGCCGGTGGCTCTGAAAGGAACATGTTGGGGCACCCCTTCCGTGGCCACAAAAGGAGCGAAAAGCAAAAGGCAGAGGAGGCAGAGTGGCCGACAGGCCCAAGGACTTGCCCGTAGCCTGCAAGCCCTTAAAGTGCCCCAACGCACTATCCGCCTTGTTGCCAAAAAAGGCGAATGCCATTCAAGGGCATGTCCATCAAGGTGTTCTGTGTAGGAGAGTAGGGTCTGCTTCCTATGGTCACCCCCACTTTTTGCTGTGATTCTCTCGTTTTTTTACTTTAATGTGGCTGTGGGCCTGCTTATCAGACCCAGAGCCCAGCTGTTCTCTCTCTAAATTGATACCATGCACTTTAGGTGCATACCAGATTGGTTACTGGGTCACCCTCGTGAGCCCCTGTATAGTGTACCATAGGTACCCAGGGCTTAGGTGCACCCTAGTCCTACCAGGGGCTGCAGCATGTATCGTGCCACCCCTGGTTGGCCTTCCAAACTGACACCACAGGTCTGTTCACACAGCCTTGGTAAGGTGGTGTAATAACCCCTTACTTAGATATAGCACACCTATATCTACCTTAACATATAGACACATATACACCTATAAGCCACTCCTATGGTAGGCCTCGACAATCCTGGAGGCAGAGTGCTTGGTTTTATGTGAGGGGGTGCCCTAGCATGAGCTGAGCACCTCTGCAGCTTTCGGAACCATCTCCTTATAGCGGTTCTATGATATAACCATGCCATATACTCTTAAGTGCATTATAATCCTTGCTGTTAATGCTAACTTTGGTTTGGCTTTATCAAAACATGTTGTGTAAGGTGTCAAACACTTTGGAATACTACCCCCCCCTCCCCCCCACCAATTCTGGCGGCTGGGGTAGCATTCCACCCTTCTAGAGGCAAAAGACATGTATGTTACTGCTTAACCAGGTTAAAGTTAAACAGAGCCTCAGCATCACAAAATGGATGCTGCTGCCACAGACACGAGTCTGACCTCCTGTTGCTGGGGGAAACTCCAGCAAGGGTGGCCTGGACAATAGGTTTACGGCCAGGGAGGTGCCAGCACCTCCCCAGACAGGGGTTTTGTGTATTGGTGCAGGGAGGGCTGCATTCAGTGAATGCATCTAGACACTGCCTGGGGCACACAAGGTGCTCCACGCATAACCCGGTTCAAACCAGTTGCTGGGGCACTCCAGCCCCAGCTCTGGCACGAAAATGGACAAAGGGAAAGGGGTGTAACCACCCCCTTCTCAGTTCCACCCACAGGAGGGACCTAGTCAGGTAATCCAGCCCCCATCCTTAGTATAAGTATAGGAGCTGTGTCCCCAGGACTTTAGATTGTCCTGGAACAAAACTTTGATACAGAACTCTTGGACCTTCGACATTCTATTCTGACTAGAAGACGGAAGACATATCCCTTGTGGTCAAAGAGTGACCACCCTCTTCAAACAGGCACCAACAGCAACTTTGCTGGTCTGCAGTTTCATGTCTCCCGCCGGAACCCGAAGACTCTGCAACTCAAGAACTGGACTTCCAGACTTCTCTGATCCCGACCCACATCCACAGCAAAGCCGAGGCCCGTGGCGGACACGAGAGACGTGGGACCGGACATCTTGCGTTTTGCTACCTGCACTGCTTTCCTGAAGCCTCAGCAAGTTGTGCATTGGGGTACGAGAAGCCCCAGCCCCAAGCATCATTTGAACCGAGGCTCAGGTCCCCACACTCCACGAGTGTCCCGCCTTTACATTTGTGCTCGATGCTCCTTCCCGGCTCCTTGCCTGTTGGCTAGTGAGCCCCCTGAAGTCGCCATCTTGAATCTGACTTGCAATCCTGGTTGCTCCAGGCTTGCCACAGCTTCCCTACAAAGGAGAAGCCGCACAGACCTTGCTGGTCTGCAACAGAGCCAATCTCGACATCCTGCGTGGGTTGCGGTTGCCAAGGCTTGCTGGGTCCAATCTGGATACCGATGCTGCAGTAATCTAGATCCATTGTGGGACAGCTCGAATCCAGCTCCTGGTCGTCTATGCCTCCTGGACCTCGTGGCTGAAGAGACAAACTCACCTTCAAGCACCCGACATCGCCTGGTTCCTGCCTGGTCACTGGCTAGTGACCCAGGATCGGTCCCCTCTGCTTTCAGGTTCTTCACATCTCCGATCCACCCGGACACTTTTCCTCTGGTCGCCTGCAGCACTTCTTTGCAGCTCTCCATAGTAAACGACGACGAAACCCGACACGAAAAGACACCTATGCACCCGGCTTCCCTGGGTGAGGTAACTCGAGTATTCTGGTGCTCCCGTGGGTCTTGACTCTCGAAATGTCCTAGTTTAAAAGGGTTCCATCAAAGTCCATCCGGAAGTGTCCTTAATCTTTAACTTTGTAACTTTTACGAACACCATAGAAAGTCAATGGGAACCCGCGCCTGTGTTTAGACACTGCACGCGGCTCCCATAACGTATACTGTGCAACTTATAGTATATTAACTGTGTGACTTGCATTGTAGTTTTACCTCTGACCTCATAAAGAGTGCAGAGGGGTTGTGTTTAGATTAAATACATATATATTTGATATATACCTTGTCTGGTGTCCTTTCATTTGGTATTCAAGGGATTATATATGGTAAAACAACTTGCTTAACTCGCCTACTGAAGTCTTAGCCTGAAGACTGCTGGTTCATGCTACCACTAGGATAGCTTTCTAGAAGGTTGACTTTACAATCACCATCAATAAGGGTCGATTAGACTGGTGCAAGGTGCCCACTAGAACTAGTGGACATGTAAATGCCAGGCTAACTTCTCACATTCTGGACATCCCCGAGAAGCCAGTAGTCCTCAGCCAGGCGTGGCATTGAAGCGCCACCGATGTGGAAACCGCCCTGCCCAGCGAGTCGGCGGTATCAAGCCCACAACGAATCGTGAACTTAGCTGCATCTCTCACATCTGCAATAGCTTGGGAAAGCACTGCCTGGGCCTCATCGGGCAGTTGGGCAGCACCTGCACAACAGTGTTCCACACAAAGTGGGAGTAACGGCCTAAGAGGCATGCAGTGTTCACCGACCGCAGCCCTAAGCTGGCAGATGAAAACAGCTTCTTGCCAAGCTGCTCCAGATTCTTGGATTCCCCATCTGGAGGTGCAGAAGGGAATACGCTCAGGAAATAGAGGCTTGGACAACCAAGCTCTCAGGGGTGGGGTGTTGGAAGGGAGGGGGTCGCCGGGCGATGGTGTCTGGCCACGTTCCTGTCCACAGGAGCCCGTGTTGGGCCTGGGCCAAGTGCCCAAAAGAACGTCAGACAGTGCATCATTAAAAAGCAGCAAGGGCTCCTAAGAGGTTGCCACCAGTTGAAGCAGTTCAGTCAGGAGGTTAGTCCTGACGGCCACTGTAAGGAGTTCGAGGTGGGGAGCATCGGCCGCCCTATGCAACAACACTGCATAACTTGCTCTCTCCTCCGTAGCCACGGAAGGAGACAGCATGCCACGGTCAGTCGAGGTGTCTAGGCCACTGGCATCCCCTAAATTCTCTGCCCAGTCTGTCATCACCGCACTGTTGTGCGGAAGGGTCCTCAGACCCCTTCCAGTCCTCCCCTTCCTCCAAAGTCTGCACAACAGGCCGAAAAAAAGGAGGACGGACGTAGGGGTATAAAGGCCCCATCAGCGTCGATTGACGCCGTTCCGGCGCCGCGCCCGGTTCAGGGCTGAAACCGGGGACATCGGCAGTGGTACCAGAGGAGGTGCCGACACTGGCGGAGGTGTTATCAGGTCAACCGGTGTTGCCCGGGATCCGAGCCTGGATCCAGGGTGGTCCTGCAGCGCCGGGGCCGAAGCAGACGCCAGGGCGGAAGCCATCAGTGTCAGATGGGCAGGGCCCCAAGTCGGGCCCGCAGGCACATGGCAGCATAGAAACTCTTGTACCTGTGCAGGCGTCGCCTACGAACCCGGAAAGGGCAGGTAGGCCGGGAGCGACGTCGCAGGCTCCACCGGTGGTGCCACCAGCACCCTCAGTCGCGACGGGCGAGGGGAAGTTGAAGAGTGACGGCGCTTCTTTGACTTCTTTTTGGAATGCTTCAACTTACCGGACCCCCAATGCGAAGACTTCGATCCAAAGGAGCGATGGCGACTGCGCCGCGACTGGTCCCTCGACCTCCCACGGTACCTTGAGCGGTGCGGAGCCGACTGCCAGCATCTTTCGGGACCACTCCCACAAAGTTTTCGGAGCCATGGCCCGGCAGCCGGAGAACGACTTGGAGTCCTGTTCGCGCCCCAGGCAGTAGAGACACAAGCGGTCACAGTCCCCACAGTTCTTGAAACCGGGCATCCCTTCAACACCAGGAGTCGATCGACTCAGAAAAATGAACACTCAGTCAAAAATTGACTGGGGGAACAGGTTCTTCCTGGATCTGCGCTTGCTGGCTCAGAAAAAGAAAGAACTGACGTCAGCGCGCGTGGGCGCTTCTAAGTAGCTCCAGCGACGACGCAAACTACGCTTGCTGAGCAGCACAACTAGGCCTACCGACGCGCAGGGGTACTTCTGACGAAAAACTTTCTGAATCCAGTCTGACGAATGGGGGTAATTCTAAGTTAGGGAATCTATCACTACGTGTTTCTTTTAGATATACAGTTTTACTAATAAAGTTATACAGCGCACAACCCATGTGTGGAAATGCCATTACTTAGTGTAATAATTTGTTATGATCATAATAAAGTATTTGTTTCCAACACGCTTCAGAATTGAGAAAAAATTTGCTTTATTTGAGTTTCTAATTCGGATATAGTCTGAAATACTTGTACAGTTCATTTAAACGCTGTGTGCTAGGAAAAAACCCTTTCCTGTCCCCAGTATCCAGCAAGATTGTCACATGAATACTCTTCACTTTGAAGTCAGTTAAAGAAAAGGTAACCCCAAACTCCCTCTGGAAGACAGCTTGACATTTGACCGTGGTCTAAACGCACAACAAATGTGCCAAGATAACAAGATCTACAGGCCTGTTTACAGAAAAGAGTACTTGTGGATGAATACAAAGGGAGTTGATGTGAAAAAATGTTGCTCCTTAGGAGGACAAACCTACTCTGGACAGCCTAAAACAAAGCCAGCAAATAGAAAAATACAAAATGTGAGTTACAAAGCCAATGGTAATGCATTTCCAGGGAAGCTTTCTGAATGGACCCATGATATCTTTAGCAAACCAGACAGCTGTGCTGTCTGGTAGGCTTCGACCTAAAAGGGAACAAGCATTTACAATGCAACGGTTTCGCCTTTGCAAAAGTTGGAGCTATTGGCATTGTAAATGACAACATTTTTATTTATGTGTTGGTTTTGAAAACAGATAAATAAATGGCATTGTCATTTACAATACCAATAGCGCATGCATTTGAGGCACGGTCCAGGCACAAATAAACCTACGCTCACATAAGCACCACGCTCTCACAGGCCCACGCATGCTACCTCATGTCAGTGATACACCCCATGGTCGGCTAGGGCACATGTACATTAGGGCCTCGAAGGGCCAGCCTGGTTCTATGTGTACGGAACCAGGCACCATGGTATTGCGTCCACACCCCCCATTCACACACTGCTTTTCAAGAGCCGGTCACAAAGATAACCAGCACGTTCAGGTCCCAAGCACGAATGCCTTGCCCCTGCACAAGTGGACCCACACTCATATTACCATTCGCCTGCCCACTAAATTCTTTCATACTGCCCACTAAACAGCTTGCTCCCCACGGGTCAGGGCACAAACCGTGGCCACGAGGCTCGGAGATATACACACACCCATCCCCCCCAACAGGGCCCGGACGAACATCCTGTCGTCACGGGACCCAGCCACAGGGTGCAGTGTCTTACATCAGCCTTAAAAACATTTCAACCTTTTCCACAGCTGCCTGGCCGACCCAAACTTCCACCACCGAGAACTGAATGCCTAGTATCCGGGGCGAGCTCTGGTTACCCCCGCAAGCGGGATCGCATAATGCCTTAAAATAGCAGGGAGCACTCACTGTAAACCCCACTAACAACACTTTAAGAGCGATTGCGGCAATTAGCGTCCTGTGTGCATATTTTACAGCCCCGAAATGTGCACCTCGGTCATAAATCACCCAGGAACAGAGAAACCCAGCAACACAGCCGGTGCTCACATCCACAGATACTGAAATTCACCAAAGCCCTCTGTTAAACACAAGTGAAAGGGTATATCAACGCTGGTCACTTCCAGTGCACACCCACACCCGCCAAAAGAAGAGAAGGCGAGAACCTCAATTCACCTCCATTTGCCGCAACATTGGTTACGGCTGTGTCGAAACACTGCAGCGCTGTATTCACTGGTCCCACATCCAATCCAAGAATGTACCGTGACAGACACTGAGAAAATGCTGCTCGTGTCCGCTACTAAATTGCAATTCTAACATTAATTTCCCTCCATCTGTATAGTTCACAAACACCAACTAGTTAACTAACCAAGTACGGACAGCGCTTGCGAGGCAGCCATTCCCATCCAGCCATCTGTTACTCAGAAGAAGGCCCAGTGCAATGAAGGGAAACTGACTTTGTTTAGCTTCTGGTTGGATTTTAGCAATATTGATCCTGGATAAGATAATCAGCGGAAAGCCTCAGCTATTACAATCTGTTCCCCGCAAATTAGCCGAGGGGGAGCCATGCGTGGCCATTGGCTTCCTAATATTTTGCAGGCCAGCCTTATTACAGTTCTATATGCATATTTTACTCAGTTGGCCTGCGCCTGGCTGATACATTGTGGGTTTAAGTTGTCCCGCAGTGAACATTCCCAATTCACTCTGAAGCTCCACTCTGCACACCAGCAGACCCCCGAGGCCCGGCTCGTGTCTGCACGTACATGCCGGTGCAGGGAACTCCCCGGACAGGGCTCCACCTCTCAGGCCTCCAGAGCAGCAGCCGGGAGCCCGGCCGGAGACGAGGAAGGCGGGGAGGACATGACGAGTGAAGGTAGGAGACAGGGGGAGAGAGGTTGGGGCAGGAAGGCAGGGGAAGAGAGGAGGGGAAAAAAAAATACAAAAAAACCAATCGACTCACCTGCACCTTGCGACGGCGGCACTTCTCCGGTCTCCCTCTTCGGCATGGGAGACCGGCAACGTCGAAAATCTCTCTGGCACTTCTCCGGTCTCCCTCTTCGGCATGGGAGACCGGCAACGTCGACGGCGGCGGTTCCCTCCAGGCCACGGGAGCCCCGCGGGCGCCGCCATACTGCTTGCCGTCTTCCTTCTTCCCCCGGGCTGCGGGGGGCGGGCACTTCCGGCCGGCCGCGCTAGGATTGGCCGGCCGGCCAGTCACGGGGCGGGAAACGGGGGAGAAGAGACGCAGTAGTGCCGGCAATGCCGGACCAGACTCGGGGGCGTTCCCGGCGTCGCGTGACGTCGGCAAAAGGAAAAGAATCTCGGGAACGCCCCCGTGTCTGGTCCGGCATTGACGGACAGGCCCCTCGTCCAATGGCAAGGCTCCGTTTACGGAGCCAGCCAATCAATGACGAGGGCCGAACCAAAGCCACACTACAGTTCTCATAAGATTTCTCCTGCGCAAAAGCTGCTTGCGCAGCTTTTTGCAGTCGAAACCTAAAAAGTAAGTCAATCTAAAGACCTCCACCGAAAACAATGGTGGAGTGTACAAGTCGGGGTCTCTTCTTGCACCACACAGACATTCATGGGAAGGAATGGAACAAAGGGTGGTTTGCCTGGCACTTCTACTGGACACAGACCTTTTAAAATCCAACAAATTACTGAAGGAACACAGCGTTTGTTTGCACCAAAGGACACCATTTGCTTCCCCAGAGTAAACAAAGGAAGTAAAGATCTAGCACAGATGCCAACATAAATTTGGCTTACAAACTAGAAAGAGTGCAGCAATTTGGGGGAGGGGAAGTGTATGGCAATAGGACACATGTTGGGCTGTCCTTTTGTGCACTAAATTTAACTTTTTCTCCAGTTTTATACAAGGCCGGTAGCACATAATAAAAGATACTTTCAGCACACGCCTGATACCTATAGAGTAAGCCTTTAAAAAACACACACCTGCAGTACTTGGAATATTTAGTTTGCAGAAATTCTTCACCACTGCTGGGAAATCTTCGGAAGGCACTGAAAGGAGCTCTAAAACACTACAATTCAATTTAACCAGATTAAGCACATGCAAGAGACTAAGAATATAATTTTTAGGTCGACCCTACAGCACAGAGCAGCTGTCTGGTTGCGAAAGACATTGTGGTCTTACTGAGAACAAACACATGCTTCGTACATGCCCACTACTTACCAAAGGCTGGTGACAAAGCCAATTTACCTGCGTCTTATCAGTGTCCCAGCTTGTCAATCTTGCGGTTGTCCCTTGATGGCGCAAAATCTTGATTGGCTGTCATCTATGCTTCCACAGCTTGCTTTTCAAGCACTACTTTTTGGTCAAGCACTGTATAAGACTGCCATGTGTTTTCCAGCTGTCTACCTCTGGTACGTCTCTCCATTTGCACTCAGCATTGTCCTTTGTCACCAGAGTGCTTCTTCTCTAGCCCCCTTTTGCGCTCGCTCTCGCATCCTCCTCCCGTATAACATTCTCTTTAGGACATTCTCACTTCTCATCCATTATCCACACTTCTCATCTATTGTCCCTACTTCTCACCCATCATCTACTTCTCTTCCATCAGCCCAACCATCCATATTTCTCATTCATCTTCTTCACTTCCAACATCCCTATTTCTTATCTCAACTCATCCATCACCCCTACTTCTCATATCTCATCCCTACTTCTCATTCCTCACCCCTCAGTCATACCAACACTTTCAAAGTTATGACACTATCACACTGATTGGTTGGCAACAGCCAATAAGAGTGGACACTGCTGCATTCTATTGGTCTAGCCACTGAAAACAGAACCTTCTAATTGCACGCTGTGCAGTTTGCTTCCAGTAACTCCCAAGGCTGTACAGCATTTCATTTTATTCAAGTGCTTTTCTATTTTCACAGGCCTCTACTGAAAGCTCTGATGGTTTAGGTATGACATGGGTCCTCAACATGGGCCATAAATCAACACCTGGGACATGGTTTATAGATCATCCGAAACCATGCCTGGTTTCACTTTAATACTGCAACTAAAAAATGTTTAAAATTAACTCTTTAAGACCGGGTAATAGAGATCATCAGAAACATTTGCTAGTTTCAGTTTTAATTCTAACAAAGAAAACGTGCTGCTCGGATAGCGGAGTTTTTTGTATTTCTTTGCAGATTTCGGGGGCTGGGTTTCTGTTTTGTAGGAAACCAGGAAGTCAAGGCCTTTACCGATTGGTACCTATGAAACTGAAGTGAGAAAAGGTTTATTTAGGAGTTGTATAGCCCTCTCTTGTTCATTCATGGCCCAGGTGAAAGGCCCTTGTCTTACCCGAACCATCAGATCTTTCCACGGAGGCCTGTTTAAATAGAAGAGCACTTACTGAAATGGTGTGCAGCCTTAGATTTAGTGAAAGCAAACACCAGCTGTATTACCTCTCCTCAGTTCTCAACCTGCATCTGCAACTAAGTTGTTTTTTACAGTGGCTAGACAAAAAAAATGCAGCCCTTTCTCAGCTCTGGTTGGCAGTTCTCAACCTGTCAGTGTGATGGGGTGTTTCACAACAGTGAATGTGTTGGTACGACTGAGGGATGAGGAATAAGCAGCAGGGATGATGGAGGAGAAGCAGGGATGACGGAAGAAAAGGTCTTAAAATGGATGCTGTACCGTTGCTTTCTTGCCATTGCTTCCGCACCCTACCACTGTGTTGACCCCCAGCATGTTTCCACCTCACGCTTCAAAGAAATGCTTTCCCCTGTTTTTTAGGCCTCGCCTACGCAGCGCGTGTGCGCTCGGTAGGAGGGCCTTTAGCCGCCGCTCTGCTGATTTTCAAGCACACACTCGTGCTTGTGGCGGCTTCCACCTTGCGGGAGCAAGCAGGGGTACGCCACAAGCACAGCGCTTGAAAATTAGCAGACTGCACGTGCACGCACCACTCCCGGGCTCACCTTATGCTCCCCCTCTCTCTCAAACGCGCACCTTTTTCAAAAACATGCGCCTCTGTAATCCTTTCTTCTCCCTCAGTGCTTTCGGGGTTTTTTACGGTGGCGGAAAGCACTATACAGAAAAAAATGGCATACCAGGAGGTTGTAAACCAGGAAATACTCTTGGACAAATAAGCATTATCACTCCAAGCCAGCTCGTGATTTAGACAGACAGAAGGTCCCTGCTGTGGGACCGCCGGGTTTTGCACATTGTTATTGTGAATAGCAAGTCACTGCCCTTTCAAGTATGCAAACTCACTGTTTTAGCCCGTAAATATATATTTGTAGTTAGATCAGGGGATGCCCATCACAATCCTTGTGACTATCCATATCGCCCCGCCCCCCCATAGCCTCTTCAAAATAGCATGTAATTTGCCCGTTAAAGGGGACAGCCTTCCAATCCTGTGGCTTCTAATTTGATTGTCTTTCATGCACAGTTTTGTCTAAAGAGATTTGGCTAACTAAGCCTGTTTTTGTGACTCTTGTCTTTGTGATCCATGCTGGAATGTTTTGAGCTTTGAAAAACGAGGCCCAGTTTTCCTTGACATTAGTATCTAAAAGCAGATTGTCCGATTGTACAGCTTTATAGGTTATGCGTTTTACCTGTTCACGTTTTTTACCTTCAAGTGGAGAATTTCTTGGGAATGGGGAATCAAAATGTAGTTCCGTTTAGGAATGTCCTTTGAAATATTGTTTGAACATAAAGCAAAACTACGCTGGTCAATTTCTTTACTTTTAGATGTAAAATTTGTACTTTACTTAAGGAGTCTAAATTCTTACGGCCTTCTGTCACTAACAGGTTTGAGACATCAAACGTGCTACTAGTTGGTGAAGATACTTGCTATCTGTTCAAAGAAATTTCAGGTTTTGAGACGTGACTTTTCTTAGGCTAGATGTACAGATTCCAGGATAGTTTGCATCAAGAGCATGCTTTCGAGAGCTAGCGCATTTTATATGCCAACTATAGGATCACTGCATTTTTCAATGATTTGTCATATTTGAGTGATAATACATGTACGGGTTTTATCAGTGACCTCCTCAAGGGTGTCCCGATTGCCTGTTTAATATATGGTGAATTTTGCCCACGTATATTTGAATTTGGTCTTGCCTGTTGCCTAGTTTTGTGCATGTTTGTTTACTGAAGGCTACATTTGGTCACTGCTTTTTCCTGAAAATTCTCCATATGACGTTGCTGGTCTTTGAAAATACCCCCAGATGGCATTGGAGAGGAACAAACATTAGGATTCACGAATGGCACTAAATGGTCAGATCTTCATCGGCATGGTGTCCTCTCAATATCAAGTCAGACTGGATATTGTTCGCCTCATTGACGCGCCGGTCAATGCCTGCATTCGCTTCGTGTATTTCTCTATGGAGGACGAGAGTAAAGTGAGCAGTTTCCTCTTTGTACCCGCTCAATGGCTAAATATGAAATTGTATCCTGCATTTCTGTTTTGTCTCATGTAAGGACCATGTCATGTTTTTGTATCTCCTATGTGCATTACACTGCAAGAGCCCTATATGCATTTCTCTCTCCTGTGTACATGGCTGCGTGGTAGCACCCTTCCCTTCTTTCTTGTGTTGTCATGTGTGCATCTCTGCGTGTGAGCAGTATATTCTGCTCTCTTTTGTGCTTGGTTACCATGAGCACTATGTTTTCCTTTCTGACCGATACGGGCACATACTGCGTGTAAGCAAATCACCCTCGCTGTCCATATTTTCCGGTGTGCATATCAGCAACGTGAGCACCCTCTGCTACTGGTGTCTTATCTTTTCTGTGTGATCTCTCATTTGCCCTTCTTTTGCATATGTAACTGCTTATTATTGTCAT
The DNA here is from genome assembly GCF_964261635.1 of Lissotriton helveticus. Taxonomy (NCBI): domain Eukaryota; kingdom Metazoa; phylum Chordata; class Amphibia; order Caudata; family Salamandridae; genus Lissotriton; species Lissotriton helveticus. The sequence continues at coordinate 130,422,773 of NC_136068.1, read as the reverse complement.
TTCCTGTGTGTCGATTATCTTGCGTCACTGGCTTTATGCAAGATCATGCCATGCTTCCGACGATTTCTTGCATAATTGCACAACTGGAGCACCTATTTGCCCCTTCTGTACAGATTATCGGACACGCACAGAGGTATCAGAGGCCAGTGTGCAAACGCAATTGCAGCTTCCCTCCTTCGGAATGGCATACCCTGATGGCACCTTTATTAGCTATCAACAGGTATTTCAAACATTCCAGTTTCTCTTCTGGGTGCCATGACCTATTACCAACTCAGAGTCCATGCGCACCTCCACGATACTTTTCCTGTCCTCCGAATACCCCCTCCCCGGTGTTTGAAGAAAAGCTTACTAACCCTTCGCCACAGACTTATCATGCGCATTTATGCTAGCATGCCGCGGAAAGTTCTGATCCAGATATCATCCAACTAAGTATTCCAGGAAGAGGCTATCCGTGCAGAAATCAACGAGGAACAGTGATCCTTTTGCTACACCCAATCTTGGGATCCCCGTTTATAGGCTGCGTTTAATTAATTTCACGTTTCTACACAATCTGTAATACGCCGGCGCTGCTGAGACTTTGGGCCTGGTGGAGGACGCGGGCTCTACCATGTGCTGACTTTTTTCTTCTGTCTTGGGAGTGCCCATAGAGCCGGGACTATTGGGTGGAAGCAAACATTACAGGCCATTGCGCCCCTTGTTGCCCTGTTAGGCTATGTTAAAGAGAAGCCGCTGGAGACCTGTAGATGAAGGCAATGTTACTATTGCTTGCTAAGCGCAGGCTTGAATGCACTGGGGTAAACGGAAGGCCTCAACGAGTAACAGATGGATGCATGATGCAGCACTGTGCCAGGAGATGTAGGTTGCACGTTGGGAGTTGATGCCGGTTCGCTGTACGTCCAAAGATATCTGGAGTCCCTTGACACACTGTCAGGTCACTAGGCAACGATCTGCAGAAGAGGCCTGACCCAACTTTCCCCTCCTCAGACCGATTGTATGTTTGCAGAAGGTTTTCCCATGGCTGCCTTGTCGATAACCTTTTTTGGACTAATCAATGCCTTCCTTTAATTGATTTAAAAGGAGCGTTGAACTCTCACTTCCTCATGTGTAGATTTCACGGAGTGGCATGGCTTTTGGATACTTTCTTTTCTATTCTTGCTCTCCTGTCCTACTTTTTTTTCTTCTGCCTTCTATCTTCTATCGTTCTGGCTTCCAATGCATTCCAGATATTGTTGATTTACGTGCTTTTGGCTTCTGTTATGCAATTTCTTAAAATGCAATTTGTATGGCTGTTGCTATATGTTACTTACATTTTTTTTAATAAAGTCTTTATTTCGGCTCATTAAAAAAGTGGTATATGGCAAAGCCTGCAACCTAAAATGAATTTTAAGAAAGCACAATAATCTATACTTAAACGTTCTCTTCTTTTTGGTGAAAGAAGATGTCGAAGTAAAGCGTGAGAATAAACGATGTGCAGTAAAAATGCCATTGTATGCTAAAAAAATTCCTGTTGTGCCGCAAAGTCTGGCAATCCATGGCACAACATCCTTCGTTATTTCTCTAAAAGCAGTCTTCTGTTGCGTTTTGTAGGGACCACACCAATGAAGCGGTGCCTAGACAAATATATCAATTTTTAGGTTTCGCCTGGCGTTCACTGCGCAGGCGAAATTTTTTGATCTCCAGTACTGGGGCTTTAACCCGCCTCTCTCTTCCAATGGCTAGCTCAATAAATGGAGGCTAGCCATTGGAAGAGAGATGTGTCAATCATTGTGGGAGCTTGTGTTTTTTTAAGCTCTGCCCCTTTTGTCTGTCATGCAGCGGTGGGCGTTTGTTTATTTTATTTTTTTCTCCAAGGTTTGTTTTCGTCATTCCTCCGAAGATGGCGTCCGGGCAGTAGCTTACTTGCGAAGCTCCGCAGTGCCGTCTTAAACCAGCGGACGTGGCCGCTTCGGGATGCCGGTTTCAAACTTTCGAGTTTCTGGACGTGGGTGAAAGTGTAAGGCGTGTGCTTTACATGGCATTATTATTCAATATTTGTTATTCATAAAGTGCTTCGTGTTAGCGTCCCACATCAATCAATGATTGTTGTATGCAAAGGGCTTCCTCTTTGGGCAAATTTTATGCAGCGACTGGCTGTCACATCGCTCGCTAAATATAAAACCTTATTATTCAGTTACTGCAGTCAATGAAGCACTTTAGGTTAGAAACCTATTTCAATCAGAGCAATCCGTACAAGGGTTTCAACTGAAAGACTATTTACTCACAGCGTTGTGCCTTTATAGCAAAACGCGCTTAGTAACCCACGCTATTCGTGGAATACACTCGCCAGTTATTCAGCGGCTGCTATGGTTGAGTTAGAAATGGCGGGGTGGTCCCAGGGTGAATTCTACCGCGAGGGTTCAATCCGGAGCCTAGCGCACACGGCGCTCCGTCACTCCCGACGAGCAGCAGCGGCGAGCAGACGGCAGATACAACATCCTGCCCGGTCGGACGTGGGCCAGGTGGACACCGTTTCACTGCTCTTCTGGGAGCCACGGGGGCTGGGCAGTCGCCTGCCACTCAGATCTCTCGACCCCCTCTGTATCTTACCCCCGGCTGCGAGGTTTGTATTGGAAAGCATCAATGTGCCAATACCCCGGGCACTCCAACAGGTGATCTACGCAGATTTGGTCTAATAGTGAATTTCTGAGACGTGTGCAGGTTTGTTGCATTTCTCTCCCAACATTAAAAAAGCTCCAATAGTACCCCTGGCCGCATAAACAATAAACACACTTCATTTACTTCCTCTTGTGTGATTAAGACTTTTGTAGAACTGCAGACAGTTTCAGTAAGTAGACACTTGTGATATGTTTCACAGATCACACACAATACTTCTAGGAGAGGGCAGGCTGTGTTTGAATCCGTCCACACACTAAACTACTCCTTGTGGAATTTGTTGAAAACTGATTGAGGTGGGCGGCCAGGGCGACTAGCAGATGCCTTCTGACTTTTAGCGCTCCTATAACACAATGCTGAGGCGCTGGGCTTTGTGTACCTTTGTTAACATGACGATGGTCGGACGCAAGGGGCGAGACGGGATTTGTCTCTAAACCAGGAAGGTGGTCGTTTCGCACCGGGCTGTTAATAGAGGTCAAGCGACAGGGGTGCGCGGGTGGGGAGTTTATCAGACGACCTCCGAGCAGGGGCTAAGGGAGGAGAGGAGCTCGTGACCGGGCTCGTGTTATTGAAGGTAAACAAAGATCCCGACACTGAGGCTGTGCTAGAGGCTTCATGCGAGCCTCAGCTGGTGAAACTCTGCTTCTGTGCCACCCCTGAACTCTGTGTGAGGCTCTTTGCGTGTGGGGGGCTCTTTGCGTGGGGGGCTCTTTGTGTGGGGGGCTCTTTGTGTGGGGGTGTGTGCGTGGGGCTCTTGCGTGTGTGGGGGGCTCTTGCGTGGTGTGGGGGGGCTCTTGTGTGGTGTGGGGGGGCTCTTGTGTGGTGTGGGGGGCTCTTGTGTGGTGTGGGGGGCTCTTGTGTGGTGTGGGGGGGCTCTCGTGTGGTGTGGGGGGGCTCTCGTGTGGGTGTGTGTGTGCAAATGCAATACGTCTCGCATTTGCGACAGAGTAAGCTATTGGCATTGTAAATGGCAATGCTATTTATTTATCTGTTTTCAAAACCAACACAAATAAAAAGTTTGTCATTTACAATGCCAATAGCTCTAACTTTTCCGAAGGCGAAACCGTTGCATTGTAAATGCTTGTTTGGATAGTAGAGAGCAGGAAATTGAAGCTGAGAACCCACAGTTGAATTAGACCCATTTAGATGCAGATGTTGAGTGGAAGGGTTCTTTGTATTATCTTGTAACATTTACATGGTGGGCACTGAAGTGCCTGATTTTGGACAACAAGCAAGCCAATGGCATTGAAAACCTAATTCGCTAATCTGCTCAAGTTCATATATAGATTTCTCCTTACCCATTGCTCTTACAGATCCAATATTTAGCACCAACTTCCACCTTTCATGCCTGACTCCAGGCATGTCACAAGTGGGGTGTGTCAGATCTGTATCAAACACTTAACGTGGACAAACTTGCCACTTCTCATGAAGTCCCCCTCCCATTGCTTTCATTCGAATGCCGACAGCAAAGTGTTCCTGAAATGTTGATGTTCCTGCTGCTCAAGTAAGAAGGCTGCAACATTATATTATGAAAATAAAGAAACCGATGGCCACCCACCTGTTCAGCTGAACAACAAAATGAGTGTTTGCTGCCAGAGTGAGCTTTGCACTGGCTTGCTGGTTGAGTAAACAAAGTCCCTATTGATTAATTTGCATTCTGTCCATCTATTATTCTTTTTGCATTGGTCACCCTGAGTAGGACGGGTATGCCCAGACTTGGGTCCAGTGCTCTTCATGCCACTGGAGGCAAGCTATCCTAGCTAATGAGGGGTGAAACCCCGAAACTGATCCTAGGATACTCATTTCCAGTCCAAAGAGAACCTGGCTTGGCAGTTCAGGCTGGACTGTTCCCATTGGGAGCATGATGAAAACTGATTTGCATATGGCTGGGTTCAAACTGGAATGGCATGGTAAGCAAAAAACGATTGATTTAGGCCCAGATCTCTGTACTGGGGTGAATGTATGACATTGTTCTGCATTCTGGCCATCGAGTGTTCTTTTTGCACCTTTCATTTACATAGCCAAAAGTATCTGGTGTTCAAAAACTGGGACTGTAATTTTGTGTGTGACTCGTAAGGAGCTTTTTTCAAAACCACAGCATACGCGCGATTTTTGCCAAAACCTCTCCGTTTTTTTTTTATCAAAACCGAAGCCGCATGCGGCTCGCATGGTTAACAGATTGGGCAATTTTTCCCTCTTTTAAACTTCCACGCTGAATATTCATGAAAGGGACTAATGAGGCACATCCTCACAAAAGATTTTTTTTTGTTTTACTAGAACCACTACCTTTAAAACAAATCAGCTTAAAAAAATGTGCATGTTGAGATCTACAGCATACCTCTTTTTTCACATCAAGGTGTATTACATAATTCTGCCTTGCTTTACAATCTCTTGCACAAACACGTAGGTTAATTGAGCCATCTATCTAGCTTATAGCAATGCATTTCCTCCTATTTGGACAGGCACCTTATTCAGAGAGAGCCTGTCTAACCACACATGTAGATCACAAGTTCAACCAGCTCATCGCCCATGAAATCTTTACACTCGCTGCATCAACAGGCAAGACCGGGGTCGCAGTGCACGGAGCCCTCTATGACTGATCAAAAATCATGAACCCTCGTTCCCACAATTTGTGTTCAGGCAATGCCATAAGCTGTGCACACCTTACCTAAGAAGCTCAAGTAAGGCAGTACATCTTCAGCCCTTGCAAATAGTTTTTCACCTGCAGCTTAGAGAATTTTTGTTCAGGCAACAGATCACCAAGACACGGCTGTTTGCTAACAGGACTCATTTGGTACATGTGTGCATTCAAAATAAAATGGAGCCGCCAGCTCCTGAAGTAAACTCTGATGGTCACCCCTCCTCAATACTCCAAGTGATAACAATACTCAAAACATGAAGATGTGCCTAATGAAATATCCACTCTGTGGAATGATGAGACGAGCGGTTACCTATAGAAATGAAAAATTAATGCAAGACCCTACAACACAATGCACTGTATTAGGGCCACCTCCTATTATCAGAAGACGGCAGTAAATTGCTCCCAAGAAACTGAAGCAGTGCATATGCCTACACACATGCCTGATTAAGGCATTACCCCACCACGACACTTTATTTATAAAGTTTTATACAACGCTAGCTAGACCCGTAGGTATCAGAGCGCTTTACATACACAAAGGAAAAGGAAGATTGCATAACATCACAGGATAGGAGGATGCATAAAGATTGAAGCAAAGACATAATACTTATGTATCCAGTGAGGGGGGAGAGACGCAGGGGGTGGTCACAGTCATATAACCACCATTATTGGCCTGGTCTGGCCATTCAGTTACTGCCTTTTGGAAGGTCTTGGTACAGAACGTCAGTTCACTGGGTAGTTAGTAGACGTCTCTGAAAACTGCCAGCATTACACTTAAAGAAGCAAAGCACATGTTGGTACGAACATCTTCAGCGGTTATGTGATATTTCTTGTTTGACGGAGTACTATACAAAGAAGCTCATCCAGTCTCACCAGAAAACTTGGAAGCATTCCTCTTGGTTGTGTTTAGGAGACAAATCGTCTAAAGGACACCTTCAGGCACAACAAGCAGAAACTATGCCGAGCATTAGCCTTTATGGGCAGAGTACTATAATAGTTTTTTAACCCCTTGGGCGCGGCCGCGATTCTGCACCTGTGCCGCACTTTTAAACAGTGGGCAGGTTAATGACGGCCCCCAGCCATCATCAGCACACGCCCACCGTGATGACGGCCAGGGGTAGGCAGAACTCGCAGAGTTTAACGCTACAGAATTCCACGCACCTACATAAAAACTCTGCACAAATGCACGGAATTTCGGTGCTGTGCACATTTATAGCGTAGAGAGCTTATTCTGCACAGAAAAAAGAAAAACAAAATCAGTGTGGACAGCACCATAAGCCGCACCAGAGGCTGATGTGCCTTTCTGCTACCCTAATAGGTTTTCTACTCGAGTGGCAGCATACTCAGCGCTAACAGTAGCGACAGGCAGCACTGAGATAGTGTGCTGGGACTCGTCCGAATGCTCACTTTTTCTTGCTCAGCAACTAAACGTTGGTTAGTCATGCGGCGGTGCACCGAATTTTTCTGGTATCTCGCGCTTTAGGCAGAGTGGGCAAAATCCTGTGAACTCTGCAGGCAGAGCAGAATTTACCATCTGCCCCTAATTATAACAAAGATAAAAGGGATAGCAGAGATTCAATCCTTTGTATTATCAAACGTATCGGTTGTCATTTCATGAAGCGGATGAACTTCAGGCTCAATCTGAGTGAGCTGCGCTGTAGAGATTCTTTCACTTGCTCTTAAGGGTGTGTCCTCCATTCAGTTATTAGCTGCGCCATGGCTCTCCTCTGAGGGTCAGGACCCCTCAAAAGTGGGCACCCCCTCTGCTGGAGCAGGTGTGACAACTGCCTTCTACTGTGGTCCATACTTGCACTAGTACTTGGAAGAAACCATCAAGCTTTGCATGGTGCAGAATTATAAAAGCAAATGGCATTAGAAGTGCCTCCCGTGTAAGGGGTTTTGCTTGAGTGGCACCGCGGCAGCCGGATAGATCATCCGCCGCTTTTCCGCTGGTCGGATTGCTGGGCGGAAAAGGGACACAATATAGTAGTGGTACCTCGCAGACACCGCCACCCATATTTGTATGCCTGCAGTTGAATACCTTCCCATGGTGGACACTCCGCCACGGAAAGGCATGCGGTAGAAACTATGGGGGCCCATCGTGGGGGATGGGTGTCAAGCTGTACTTGGGGTGTACCTATGGTGACCGTCGAAGCTCCCACTGAAGCGGTCGCTCCCCCACTTTCCCGTGCCCCTCTTTCGCTTTCCATTTTGTGTTGCCATCTTGTTGCTGTGATCCCTGGCCAGTGTCTCCTCCCTGCTCCCGCCTCCCAGCTGACCCCCCCTCGCCCCTCCCCTTCCACTATCCACATAGGACAGTTGCATTTACGCGCAGCGGTCGCGCCCCATGCGCGCCGAAGGTGCGCCAAAGGTAAGCCCGCCTACGCCCGTCCGCGCCCAGCGCCAGACCCCCTAGCCCCCGCAAAGCGCACTCCTCAGGCATAACGTATGACGCCACCACCCTCCTAGCCCTTAACCCCGGACGCAAACCTCTATGCTGCGTAGCTGCCCCAGGACTCACCCATGGACCCTTCGCCTGCCACTCCTGCAAATTTACCAGCATCAAGACCCATACCACACCCACTAACACCAAACACAGCTCCGACTCTATCCACCTGAAGTGCATCCTGCTGAACACCCGCTCGGTCCACAGACACGCCACCGAACTCTGGGATCTACTCGACACTACATCACCGGACGTCGCCTTCCTTACTGAAACATGGATGAACGCATCATCAACACCCGACATCACCATAGCCATCCCGGACAATTACAAGATTACCCAAAAAGACCGCACCAACCAAACAGGAGGAGGCATCGCCATCGTCCATAAGAACACCATCAAAATCACGACCAGCTCCAACGATAACCTTACAACCGCCGAACACCTCCACTTCCAGATCCACACCGACCCTAGGACCACACTCAGAGGCACCCTCATCTACAGACCACCAGGAACCCGTAAACAATTCAGCAAAGACATCACCGACTTCATCAGCCCACATGTTCTCGCCTCCGAGAACTACATTCTATTAGGAGACCTCAACTTCCACCTGGACAAGAAAAACGACAGCAACACCACCCCCCTTCTGGACAACCTGGCCAATCTCGGCCTCAAACAACTTGTCGACACCCCCACCCATGTAGCCGGACATACGCTCGACCCAATCTTCACCTCCAGAAAACACATCTCCTTCGATCGCACCACAACTCTCCACTGGACGGACCACAGTTGTGTTCACTTCAGCTACAAAACCACATCTACCCACAACCCCCCACAACCTATCCCCCGAAGAAAATGGAACAAAATCACCTCTGACCAACTCCTCACATCGCTCAACCAAAACCCACCCGCCCTCTCATCAGACCCAAACCAAGCTGCCATCAAACTCAAACAATGGATCACCCACAGCGCTGACGAATTAGCACCCCTGAAAAACCATCACACCAAACTAGACAGCAAAAAGGCCCCCTGGTTCAACAATGACCTTAAGAAATCCAAAAAGCTATGCCGCACTCTCGAGAAAACATGGAGAAAAAAACCAACCACCGACAACATGACCACCTTCAAGGCAGCCACCCGCAAACACCACCAGCTGATCCGAGCCACCAAGAAATCAGCACTCAAGAATCGACTCAACAACAACGCCCATAACAGCAAGGAACTATTCAACATCGTCAAAGAATTCACCAACCCCACCGCGGCCTCAAACGACATCACTCCCTCCCAAGACCTCTGCGATTCGTTATCCTCCTTCTTCTACAACAAAATTGCCGACATACATAACAGCTTCGAAAACAGTTCCAACAAACAATCCTCCCCACCCCCATCAGAACACAAACCGCCCTCTAACAACCTCAGCGCCTGGAACACGATCACCACTGAAGACACCATCCGCCTCATGAATTCCATCCACTCTGGCTCGCCAACGGACCCATGTCCCCACCACATCTTCAACAAAGCAGACTCCATCATCGCACCCCATCTCCGTGATGTCATTAACTGCTCCTTCACCTCTGCCACCTTCCCAGAAAGCTGGAAACATGCCGAAGTCAGCGCCCTCCTGAAGAAACCCACAGCAGACTCCTCTGAACTTAAAAACTACCGCCCCATATCCCTCCTCCCATTCCCGGCCAAAGTCATTGAGAAAGCCGTCACTAGCCAACTCGCGGCCTTCCTCGAATCCAATAACTCCCTCGATCCCTCACAGTCCGGCTTTCGAGCCAAACACAGCACTGAAACCGCCCTCATCGCAGCAACAGACATCCGAACACTACTGGACAACGGAGAAACAGTGGCCCTCATTCTACTCTACCTCTCCGCCGCCTTCGACACTGTTTGTCACAGCACACTCATACAACGCCTCAGCAACATCGGCATAAAAGGAAAAGCCTTGGACTGGATCATCTCGTTCCAAGCTGGGAGAACGCAGAGAGTCCGACTTCCCCCCTTCAAATCAGAGGCCACCGAAGTCATCTGCGGGGTACCACAAGGATCTTCACTCAGTCCCACCCTCTTCAACGTTTACATGAGTCCACTCGCTTCCATCGCGCGTCAACACAACCTAAACATCTCCTACGCTGACGACACCCAACTGATTCTTTCCCTCACCAAAGACCCCAACACCGCCAAAACCAATCTTCACGAAGGCATGAAAGATGTAGCCATTTGGATGAAAGACAGCCGCCTTAAACTTAACTCAGACAAAACGGAAGTGCTCATCCTAGGATCAACCCCCTCTGCCTGGGACGACTCATGGTGGCCTTCGGATCTGGGCTCAGCACCCATACCCACGGACCACGCACGTAATCTTGGCTTCATCCTAGACTCTTCACTCTCGATGACCAATCAAGTCAACGCCGTCTCATCCTCCTGCTTCAACGTACTTCGTATGCTCAAAAAAATCTTCCACTGGATCCTCGTTGAGACAAGAAAGAATGTCACCCACGCACTGGTTACGAGTCGACTAGACTACGGAAACACCCTCTACGCCGGAATCACAGCCAAATTACAGAAAAAACTCCCAACGCATCCAAAACGCATCAGCGAGACTCATTTTGGACATCCCTCGCCCAGAGAACATTACCGGCCACCTGAAAGACCTCCACTGGCTTCCCGTCAACAAGAGAATAACATTCCGTCTCCTCACCCACGCACACAAGGCCCTCTACAAACTAGGGCCCGAATGCCTCAACACCCGACTATCCTTCTACACACCAACTCGCCAACTAAGATCATCCAATCAAGGCCTCGCCGCAGTTCTGCGCATCCAAAGATCCACCATGGGAGGTAGACCCTTCTCCTACTTGGCACCCAAGACCTGGAACTCACTCCCCACTCACCTCCGCCTTACACAGAACCACATCTCCTTCAGAAAAGAACTTAAAACCTGGCTATTCGATAAATAATGAACCCCCTCCCCAAGCGCCTTGAGACCCTCTGGGTGAGTAGTGCGCTATATAAATTCTTGAACTTGAACTATGGGGTACCCTCCTACACTGGCATTCACAAAGTGGTGGTGCCCATCACGCTGTGCATGCCAATGCACAACATGCATATTTAACTTTGTGGTGGGTGCTGCTCAAAGCACCGCCCACCACAATGTTAAATATGCGGGATGCGACTGCCAGGGTGGAAGTCGCATCCTAATGGGCACAGCGGAACCGCCGCACCTCTGGCGGTCGGGTCCACCCGCCATAGTAATGAACACCTAAACATCTAATCTAAAACGAGGAACCCAACTGGAAATATCCCAGAGTTTTGTTGGTTTGTAAATGTTCACTCCCATTAGATGTAATGGGAAACAGCCGGCTTTCTATAACACACCTCTGGTGTTGATGTACAGACACGTTTTCAAGGAGGTAGCCACTTAATACACACAAACATGTCACGGGCATGCTGGTGTCCTCCAGGTTCAGAGTAGTTGGACTTGTTTTACGTGCACCGCGCTACATAGGCGGAATGAGACCAGCATATTTGTTCGTTAAGTCTGGTCAGAACAGCGTAGAGCCACAAAAAAGTTTGCCCAAGTCACTTTAACCGATTTTTTTTATTTTTGCTTGGTATAGGCTGACTTGGGGCACAAAGACCTGCACTACCTGCACTATAACTCAACACACGTCACCTTTTCGGGTTGTCGTCTGCTCAGAGGCTCACAAGTCGGATTGTAGCTTGTACTGTGAGAGACATTGGGGGTTAACAAACAATGAGAGATTTGTAGCCTGTATGTGATGAGCCTCATGACTAGGTCAGAGCTCCAGCCAGTAGCATACTTTCAATATGGCAGGGACAGGAGAAAGATTTGGTGCTATGGATCTGGAGGTTGTTTTAATGAAACAAAGGTCCAACTTCAGGGTCTCTTTAGGTAGTATTCATTAAGATAGTATGTTCAGGTACAGAGAGCCCCACCAGGAGCAGCCTTCCTGCTGCTCAGCCGATACTCCAACTGACAGCCCCACTCATCCAACATTCCATTGCATCACCACACATCAATATTCCACGCCACACTAACACTGGCTGAGAAGCAGGTACAACAGAGATCTGGGTAATCAACTGAAGAGTGAGATTATAGATGCATCATACATTTGTGGTAACCTCCTACCATGTCAGTTGGACATGATCTGGAGCTGTAAATTATAGAACATTCCCACGTGTATCTCCGATTTCTTTCAGCACATTCAATGGACCGGTGGTGTCCTGTGGAGAAGGCAGGTGCGGCTCTCATGCAGTGGATAAAAGTATATGTAAGAATATAGCTTTGGAATACCCTGTAGGAGGAGCGGTGTCCCAGCTTCTGCAGGACTATTAGCATCAGGAAAGATGGACGAAAGGCACATGAGACCTCCTTTATTAATGCAAGCCTCAAGCTGGTTGCATGACCCACCGTAATGCTCTCTTTTGGTGCTTACCCGATCTAAGCACAGATGTGAATCTCTCCTGGTGCCAGGCTAGATCAAGGAAGTCTCCCAATAGCTCATGAGAGTCGAGAACCCCCCCCCACCCCACGCCACATTAAGGAACAAGTTAAACGCACTGACGACAATTTAAACAGTTATACTAAACCGTGACCTAGGGTAGTGGTTAAGGCTTTTGCTTGGGTGCATTCAGCTCCAACCTCTTTGGGAGCATCCTTTTAGGTCAAAGCATAAAACAGTTTGATCAATGCACTCTAAATGCGTAGATATCTATGTGTGACGCAGGTTTATTGGTCACCTCTACTATTGCAGCTAAGAAAAGACTAGTATCCTAGTTAGGGTGTAATTAAACTTCACTAGGAGGAGAGGCGTTTCCCTGTCATTACACATCCGCGTAGGCATCTGGATGTTCTCTCTGTGACGCCAATACAGCTCATCTCAGCCTAGGCACTGGGCAAGAGGCACATATTGCCGAAAACTGAGCTGTGTTTATAATGAGAGAAAAACACGAGTGGGAGTAAGTCACCCTGTAGGTAGCCATCATAAAATCTTTCATCACTTATCCCGGGTGGGAGTTCGTGTCAAATGGTTTGGGATGGGAAGGTCCAAATAATCCTCAAAGTTCACAAGCCCATTTCTTGTATAAGTGACATAGGAATCTGCAAAATAAAGGATATTTTTAAATTATCGCGCTATGACAAACAGATGCGAGTCTACAATGGACACCTCCACTGGACTTTTAACCGGTGTCACTAGATATACTATACCCAACGTACCAGGTGAATGCTAAGACGTGCAAGTATTTTTTTAGTGACGAACACGATGTTACATTATTCAAAGTGACTCCCACGAATTCAAATCCCCTTCGTAATCAGCACTCACCCTCGTAATGCACTATCGCGGTCTGTCCCTTCTTCGGAAAGGTCCGTCCTATAAAAAAAAAAACAATACAACACGCAGTGAGGTCGTGGTGAGATGTATCTAAAAGTAAAGAACCAGGTATAAATATATATGGGCACATAAAAGGATGCTCAAGTGACTGATCAGCAGCCCGGAGGTTCAGGGCGGGGCACACCGAGAAGCTCAAAGCAGCAGGGAGGCGAGGAGGGCGATTAAGGGAGACAGATGGATAGGGCGGAATTGGCCAGGCTGAATTATTTTTTTTAAGAGTTTTATATAGAGCGAACTAGACCCGAGACATCGAGTATCGGAGCGCTTTAGGATGTTGAGCGTCGTTGCATTGACTCGAACTCGGTTCCCCAGATTCGAAGTCGACTGATCTAGCCGTTAGCCCACATCCTCTCCCCTCGGAGGTGGATGCGATCAGAGCAAGCGAGCCTGGCGATAACAACGGGGAAGAGACGGGTGTCTAGAACCCGAAGAACGATGGTTCATGCGCCCCCTACTATGCGGTGTCGAATGCAATCAAGCCCGTCAGCGGATGGGGGTTCGGAACAGCCATATATGGCGAATTGGATGCACAGAGAGGAGCCCTTTATGTGGAGGAGGGGCGCGCGCAATAACGTAGGGGGTACCTGCACAGCACAAACTTCGCCTAGGACTAGGTTATTCTCTCACCGTCCCCGGGGCAAATGGTGTCCACTTGCACTCCCATGATGCTCTCAGAAGGTAGAAACCGGGCGTCCGGGAACGCGCGCGACAGTCAACGAGCGACCAAGGGCGGCAGCAGGAACAACGAGTCCCGTGACGTCACTACGTCCTGGCGGACCTCCACGCTAGGCTTGCGCGAGACCCCTGCGTGATGACGTCGGAGGGAGCGTTCACTTTGGAATTTCCATTGATTTTTTTCTTGCAAATATGTGAAAAGGATGTTTAGTCGGGGTCTGCAGGGAGCTGCTCGTGTTGCATATTCCCCAAAATCAGCACAGCCATCTAAGAATTTCGCCTATTTAATCATTATTTTGAGACCAACGCATCGATTTTTTTTTAACCTGTAAAACAAGGTTTTATTTGAACAACAACTTAGGCTTCGCCTGCGATGAACAACGTACCATTGTTTTACGCTCCATTTAAGGGCCGGATCACAAGTTGGTCGCGTAATTACGACTAATGGGAATGATGTGTTTTGTTTTCCGTATGTTATTCCCACAAACTCATTTAGGTGATCTTTATCCCTCACACACGATGAATAACGTACGCCGCGGTATCGTAATTGTCTGCACATTCTTAGGAAGTGTTCCGATATCTTCATTGTTGAGGGCGAACATTATCTGAAGGAAATTGAATTTCTGTTCCTCCCGGAAGTAGCAGCTAACTGCAGACTCACGCTCCTATGTATTCAGCAGCTTCTATTGACTCATGATTATGCAGCCTTTATTAGTCCGTTTTTAAATATCGCCGGGATTTTCGTTTTGAAATCTGGTTAGCGGCATCACTTCATTCTTTCATATTTGATTTTTTTTTTTTAATGAGTTTCATCTACTGTAAAGATCCATCTCGTATTGGTTATAAACCCTTAAACTGGTGAACTAAAAATATGATAAACGTTCAGCTGTTTTCTTTCTAAATGGTGGGCACGTACCATTAATAGCAGCCAAATAGTTCTTGAAGTGCTTAGCCATTGCCTCCACTTTATTTCCGGTTTACCAAGCCCTTGTAAAAATGGAACTGGTTGCATTACATTGTGTGCAGTGGCCATAAGTTTAGGATAGTAAGCACCTGGGCAACAATGAAATTATATGGTATGAGATCCCAATTCAAGATATCCGTCAATAAAATAAAACCCCAAATTAAACAAAATAAAATAATGTCGTTCAGTATACACCAGAGATACATACCACAAATGTCTCAGAATATGGCCTAGAATTATGGTAAATTAACAATGAACATGAAGAAGTTAATAGTATCAATGGTGTGCAATTCACCGAACCAGGAGTTGCACCAGAGGAAGTACAGCTGAAAAGATAATATGAAGAAGTTAACAGTGTAAAATGTGTGCAAATCACTGATCCAGGTGTTGCACTAGAGAAAATGGTGAGCGAATCACCGTGTTTTTTCCAGCAAAAGATTCTCCTGGTCTAATTCTCCACAACTAGATGGTACACTTACACTCAATTTTATGTCAAGACTCGAGGCTCATATTATACTTTGTTGTTATTGTTGTTGATTCCGTAGTTTCCCATTGGTGAACTCAGTGCTTGGCCTTCTGGGAACTGTAGTTTATACGTTTATCTTGGCTGCTATTATATTAAAGCAATATTAGAAAGCATGATACTCGCCTCTGTGTCTTTAATAAAACTAAGACTTTCCATCAATTACTAGGAAAATCTACATTCTGTGGCACTTTCCTGGAGTGGGCACAATCAATATGTGACGCTACCAAGTGATATGTGAATGATAGTCAAAATATATTATGTAGAAACATACAGTGGAAAAGACCAGTTAATCCAGTAAAACAAAACAAGTGTGATTGGCTAAAATGTAGGAAATTAGCTTAACCCCTTCGCTGCGATGCCTCCCCCGTGCTAAGGCTTTTTTTGGCTATTTGGGGGTAGTTCGCACTTAGGCCCTCATAACTTTTTCTCCACATAAGGTATTCACTCAAAATTTGCATCCTTTCTTCCAACATCCTGAGGATTCTAACGGTACACAGGGTTTGAGGATTCCTCTGGCGGGGCCCGAGAATTTAGCCAAAATACAGCCATTTTGGGTCCTTTGGGAAAAATGGGGCAAAAGTGCTGCAGAAGAAATAGTCAGATTTTTCCCTTCAAATGGTATCAACAAAGGGTTTGCAGTTCTAAAATTACAATCTTTCCAGCTTTTAAGAACATGCAGATGTTTGTTAGAAAACCAACATTTTCCGTACAGTTTTGACATTTTACTGGGACATAGCCTATTTTTATTCATTTTTTGTGCTTTAAACCTCCTCTCAGATAGTGGTAGAAATTGGTGTGAAACTAATAATACCTTTCTGGACAGTAGACACAATTCTGAATTCAGCAAAGGATAATTTTTTCTAGTCCCTTCAAGGTTTTCCTATAGAAAGTAACAGCTGAAATAAACAAGCATTTACAATGCAATAGGGCTCGCATTATTAGAGTTCGAGCTATTGGCTTTGGTAAATAATGCAACACCAATAGCTCAAACTTTAATAATGCGATGGTTCGGTCGGAACTGTCAATGCAGGGCAATAGAAAGAAATAGAGTTTCCAGCGAGATTTAGAACAAACTATGCCATACTCTCACTAACACAGAAGTGAGAGATACAAATATAAGAATGGCCACAGAAATTATGTGAATACGCAGCTGCTGCATTTTCCGCATATACATAGTAATTTACCGCATTTGCCATATAAGCCACCGTCTGCTGCATAATCTGCAAAAGTTACCAAATATGCAGCAACACGTTTTGTTGTGCAGTGGAAGTACCTTCGCAAAGGTTGATTGGTCACTTTTCTATTTATTATTACTGCATCTGGATGGTATACTGGTACCAATGAGGTGAAACCTGCATCCAAACAGTGTTAATCATTTTAAAAATTACAGTAATTAAATACTACTACAAAATGTGCTGCATAATTTTTCTTTTACTTAATTTGGACAGCACCGGCATCCATTATGGTCCTCAACGCCAAGACCCTGGAGTTAGCCGGGCGTTGGTTAACAGCATCTCTCAAGGTATAGAACAAGAGACAACTGCCCCACGTTGGTAGCTGCTTGAGGACTGCAGTAATTGGGGGTTCACACTACTGCCCCCATCTGTTACTACACAGACTTGTCCCTATTCTACTGTCCAAAGTCACACACACAAAACAACAAAGGCATCAGGGGAGTGTCCCAAACCTGCACAGGAAATGCTTTTAGTTCGTCTCAGCCGCCCGTCCTTCCGCCGGATTGTATCATATTATTATGTACCATGACTAACTTGAACAGAAACCAACCCTTCCAGCCACACATCGCACCTGAACATTTAGCAGCAAGGGGGTGGCAAGAGGGAAGATGCTCACACTGCAATCATGTGACCGACCCACACCATCAGCAGGTGTAAATACTTCAAGATTAATGCATGCCATAGGGAAAACATTTTCCATGCTGTGCATTCATATTTACTACTTAACTTCCAAGCTTAGCATAGGGCTGCTTGCCCTCCATCTATTCGTACAGCACTCGTGTTCTGTTGGCACTTCATAAATAAATCTATTAAATGATGTGATTTGTATCCCTGGGTCACGTCAGCGTAACCTGTTACACTGTCACTAACATGCCTGAAAATATCGATAGTGAAATGGAAAACTCTGGGCTCGAACATGGCATCCCTGATGACAAGGTGTCACTTGGTCACTTTAGAGACCGGGCAGTAATAGGTGGTGTGGCAATAGGTGAAAGAAAAAAACGAGACACACTGAAGTGGGAAGCAAGAACTCGAGAAGCAAGAAGGGGTCACGAAAGAGTGAGATGGTGATGTAAACTAGAAAAAAAGAGCGGGAACAAGAAAAGAGCGAATGAAAGATTGAAAGGAGGGGGGGCATTTTATGCAAAGCGGAAAGTACATAAAGGGACTATATGAAAATACAGGTTAAAAGTGAGACTAGGGTACGACGAGTTCCTCTGCCTTGTCAATTGGTTAAACTTGACACTGCTGACAAAAAACCAGTCCCGCCCCCGCACAGCAGTACCAGCGCAGCCTTGTAGGTGGTGGTACAGCAGGAAGGAGGGACGGCGTGCAGGCCGGCTCAGTGGCTTCCTAAAAGGAGAGACACCCGGTATAAATGCACTGATAGGTGACTGATAATGAAAGTGAAGTCAGTAAAAATATATCACAATGTTCTGACGTTGACATGGAGGAAGCACTTAACAGGTGTCTTCTCCGTGCCCTCTTCTGCCATGACTGGGTGGGCCAATTGTCATGTTTTGGGTGGGTTTGACCCACCCGGCCCCCTGCTATAACCGAGCCTGCTGCATTGAAGCGCTTCTGTGTTTGCACGTCATATGCGGCGTGTTTTATATACGTTTTTGCTTGTACCTTTCTGTATTAGTGTCTTGTGCAGGGTTTTGCGTGCTTTTGAGTGTCTTGTGCGGTGTGTTTTATGTGCCTGTGTTTGCTTGTTGCCTTTTTGAGTATTTGTGCAGTGTGGGTGTGCGGTTTATGTATGTTTGTGTGTTGCTAACGTGTGCACAGCGGAGCCACAAAAAGGAGAGTTTACTCTGCTGGAAGGTGTGTGGGGGGGGGAGGTGCAGGTCAGAGAGCGGGGTTCGGGGTGCTCGCATTAGCGGAAGGGCAGCAGAGCTCGTACACAGCCCGGAGATTTGCATACAGTGGCATTTCACGGAATTAGAGAAGTGACTGTGCTGTACGAAGACTTCTTTATTTTTCAGACTGACAGGTAGGGCTGAGAGACTCCCGGGGTGCAGACAGGCCCAGCTAACACCCAGGACAGGCGCGCCATCCCCAGGGCTGGCCCACTTCACACAGAGAGGTGCTCTGCCCCGATCGCTTGAAATAAACACATTTGCATCCTCCTCAAACACCAAGAAAAGTAAAGTTGTTTTCTACTAAGCAGCTCCCAAACAGTATGAAAACGTTTTCGATGACTACAATAAGAGCTCCGAATGAAATGCATGTTTACTCTTCCATTCAACCAAAAAACACATCAAAAGGGGAAAACATGAGTCACAAACAACTGCAAACAAGACTGCGCTGCAGAGTCAGGTGGGCCCCTCTCGGATTCAGGCATCCCTTTAGCTTGGTAAGAGCTTTTATCGAAGTTGTGCCTGTTGCTTGCATGTACGGGAAAATGAGTATTTCCTGGACATGGCAGCGGGGTTGGCAACAGTATCTTTGAGATTAGGGCAAGGCCGTGTGCAGAGAGGTCTGGGACTGCGTGTGCTTGTGGTGAACTGCGGATGCAGCCTGCGTGTGGTTGTGAACTGCGGATGCAGCCTGTGTGGTGGGTGGAGTCTGTGAAAGGGGCTGGTGCGGTGTGTTTTATGTGCCTGTGTTTGCTTGTGCCTTGCTGAATATTTGCAGTGTGGGTGTATGGTTTATGTATGTTTGTGTGTTGCTAACGTGTGCACAGCGGAGCTGCAAAAAGCGGTGGGATATAACAGAAAAGGAGAGTTTACTCTGCTGGAGAGGGGGGGGCAGACGTGGGTCAGAGAGCGGGGTTCGGGGTGCTCACATTAGCGGAACGACAGCAGAGCTCGTACACAGCCCGGAGATTTGCATGCAGCCTGCGTGTGGTTGAGGTGAACTGCGGATGCAGCCTGTGTGTGGTTGTGGTGAACTGCGGAGGCAGCCTGTGTGGTGGGTGGAGTCTGTGAAAGGGGCTGGTGCCATGTGTTTTATGTGCTTGTGTTTGCTTGTACCTTTCTAAGTATTTGTGCAGTGTGGGTGTGCGGTTTGTGTGTTGCTAACGTGTTCACAGCGGAGCCACAAAAAGCGGTTGAATATAACAGAAAAGGAGAGTTTACTCTGCTGGAGAGGTGGGGGAGGGGGGCAGGCGCATGTCAGAGAGCGGGGTTCGGGGTGCTCGCATTAGCGGAAGGACAGCAGAGCATGTACACAGCTCATAGATTTGCATGCAGCCTGCGTGTGGTTGTGGTGAACTGCTGATGCAGCCTGTGTGGTGGGTGGAGTCTCTAAAAGGGGCTGGGCTCTTCTGTCAGTGCCACGCGGGGTCTGCCGTGGGAGCTTTGTATTTCAAGCCTTCGCTTTCACTTTCACGTCCGCTTAAACCCGCGAGTGGTGCGCGGGCATGCGCTACTGCGAGCTATGGCCTATTGGTGTCTATTACGCACACCAAGCGCGTAATAGACACCAATAGGCCATGGGCGGAGCAATGCGCCCGCCTTTGGCCAATTGCGTGCAGTCTTTTATAAAAAGACGCATGCAAAGGCCAATAGCTGCCCACAAAAGGAAAAGCACACGCATGAGCGTGTGCGATTCCTAGGACAGCTTCCAAACCCCGTTTTTCACTTACTAAAGGGCGAGCACTGCTATGCAGTGCAACACAGGGCGCAAGCCCTAAAAAATATTGACATTGAGTTAAAAAAAGCAAGAAGAACAATTGATGGACAGAATGCAGAACAATGTCATACATTCACCCCAGTACAGAGATCTGGGCCTCAATCCATTTTTTTGCTCACCATGCCATTCCAGTTTGGACTCAGCCATATGCAAATCAGTCTTGACCCTGCACCCTATGGGAACAGTCCAGCTCGAACTGCCAGGCCAGGTCCTCCCTGGACTGGAAACAAGTATCCAAGGACCGGTTTCGGGCTTTCAGCCCTCATTAGCCAGGATAGCTTGACTCCAATGGCATGGAGAGCACAGGACCCATGTCTGGGCATACCCGTCCCACTCGGGTTGACAAATGCAAAAAGAACAATTGATGGACAGAATGTAGATCAATGGCATACATTCACCCCAGTACAGACATCTGGGCCTAAATCCATAGTTTTTTTGCTCCCCGTACCATTCCAGTTTGGAATGGATTCAACTAAGATCTGTGACTGGGGGTGAGAGTCTGAAAAGTTTCTGCGCTCCGTCCATCATCTTATGTTTGCTTGGGTTCTCCCTAAGTTGGCAGGGTATGCCCAGAAGTGGGTCCCTTGCTCCCTTTGCCACTGGATTCAAGCTAGCCTGGCTGATGAAGGGTGTTACCCAGAAACCGGTCCCAGGATGCTTGTTCCGGTTCAGGGAAGACGTGGCTTGGCAGTTCGGGTTGGACTGTTCCCATGAGGCACAGGGTCAAGACTGATTTGTATATAGCTGGGTCTGAACTGAGGTGGCAAAGTGAGCTAAAGAATAATGGTGGATTCAACCCAGATCTGTGACTGGGGGTGAGTGTCTGAAAAGTTTCAGCGCTCCGTCCATCATCCCCTTGTGTTTACATTGAGTTTTAAAAAAAAAAACAGCCATTTGTGCCTGTGTTTTCAACTGTATCTTATTCTAACTATGGCAGATTTTTGAAAGCAATATACTGTTATGTCAGCTGGACCCTTCTGGTTGCGGGGATGTATAGGACTTGTAGGTTCAGCAAGAACCTGAGGTACCCAGAGCCAATAACTGATCTGCACCTTGCAATGGCTTTTCATTGTGTACCGGGTATACAACAATTCATTTGGTAAAATATAAAGAGTGACAAATAGATATTAAGAACACCTATGTATTTCCGAATGGGAACAAGATATAGAGTTTAGAAGCAGTGGTTATTTGCACATCTCTGAATTTGTGGGTACCCATACTGTTAGAGGGCATTTTTCAAAATGTCTTCTTTTTTACTCACTGTCTTACATTTGGAAGGTAGAAATGCATAGAAAGACAATTGGTAATAGCACTTGTTCTGCTATTCTGTGTCCCTTTAAGTCTCCCGATAAAAACAGTACACCACTTGTGTGGGTGGGCCTAGTGTCTGCAATAGGAAATGGCCCAAAACACAACATGGCCGCATCACATTATTCCACTGAGAACTGACCCTATTTTTGCAATGTGCATAGTTGTGGATTTTGGGCCGTAGCTCAGCCAGCACCTAGAGAAACCTAGCAAACTTGTACATGTTTGAAAACTA
Organism: Lissotriton helveticus; assembly: GCF_964261635.1. Taxonomy (NCBI): domain Eukaryota; kingdom Metazoa; phylum Chordata; class Amphibia; order Caudata; family Salamandridae; genus Lissotriton; species Lissotriton helveticus. The sequence continues at coordinate 130,401,038 of NC_136068.1, read as the reverse complement.
GACACCTAATGGAATCCAGGATGGGGTAACTTGTGTGGCTCTCACCAGGTTCTGTTACCCAGAATCCCTTGCAAACCTCAAAATGCGTCTAAAACACATCTTCCTCACATTTCTGTGATGAAAAGCTCTGGAATCTGAATGGAACCACAAACTTCTTTCCACCCAGCATTCCCCTAAGTCTCCCAATACAAATGGTACCGTACTTGAGTGGGTAGGCCTAGTGCCCGTAGCAGGAAATGGCCCAAAACGCAATGTGAACACATGTTTTTCCACTGAAAACGGACCCTTTTTTGCAATGTGCCTGCCTCTGGATATTGCTTTAATGTAACTGATAGATTTTTATGCAAGGTGTTATATTTCTTGTTTGAGTTAAGCAAAAGCCGCATATTATAAAAGGTCAAACCATATGACACTTAGGTAGTATCACTTTGAAGACAACCCACAGAAAACAATATATTTGCTATACCCACTTCAGCCGAAGTGAGTGTTATTTATTTTGCATAAACAGTATTGTTGCCTGGCCCCCCTTCCATACCTTGGAGGACTGGATCGTCATTTTCGATAATTATTTGGATGCTTTAGACAGGCAAGAATTCAGTGCAAGAGAAAAAAAGCGCTTTTACTCAGTACTTTAGGTAAGGAGGGGCCACGTATTTTTAGATATCTCCCACAAGCTCTACAAGCTAATGGTCAGCTTGTGCCAGATGAATACAAAGAAGCAGTAGGTATGCTAAAGAAGAACATTTAGTGTTAAATCGTTACAAATTTTACACTCACCATCAAAAGAGCGAAGAAACTATTGACAAGTTTGTTGCTAGGTTAAGAGAACTTTCCATAAAGTGTCATTTCAGTGCCATGGCTGATGAACTAATAAGAGACCAACTGATTGTTCAGTGTAACAACAGAAAAATCCAAGAAAGACTATGGGCTGCCAAAAAATCCTACATTAGGAATAGCCATTGACTTAGCAAAGTCATAGAACAATCTGAAAGTTGTATGAAGGAACTTCAGAAACACAATACCAGTCATGACATGGCAGAAACTTCTGCTATGTTGCTGAAGGGAGCGATCAAGGAGATGATGATCCAACAATTTAGAACTTCTCAAGAACAGAAACAAATTTACCAGTAAGAAAAGCACCTTCACCAAACTACCTGCAAAATTTTGCTTTAGGTGTGGTAGCACTGGTCATGCATCCGATTCTAAATTCTGTTTTGCTACAAACAAAGAATGCCTTAATTGTGGTCTGTTTGGCCATCTTGCTAGGATGTGCAAATCCAGATCCCGTCCCAGAGTTGCTTCTGTTCAAGATAGTGGGGTTTGGAAAAGAGATCTAAATGACAAAATACTTAGTGTTGATGATGATAATATTGACAATGATAAAAGGAGAAATAGACCCAAGCATCTGTTTTTGGTTGACTGCCAATAAGTTTCCTTAATGGTAGACACTGGGTCTAGGTACACCATTATTCCAAAGAGGATGTTTGAGCATGAGTGGAGTAGGAGATCGTTGCTGCCCAAATATATTTCACCTGCTGGTTATCAAGGGAAGTCCATAAATTGATTAGGTTTTTTGGAGGCTCAAATCACATTCTCCAATAGATCGACTAGAGGCAAAGTATGTGTGGCGGAGGATGGACCCCCCCCATTTTGGGTTGGATCCACCAATATGATCTTCATATTACAGTGAATCCCAGGGCGCCCTCATACGTCATGGTGGTGGATGACGAGAGTCTTGAAGACATTCTTAAAGAGGCTGAAGTAGTTTGTAGAGGATAGTTCATTTCACGCAAAGGATATGTCCATAAAATAGTGTTAAGAAAGGACGCCCTACCTGTCCAACGCAAATTGAGGAGAGTACCTTTAGTGGTCAGGGATGAGGTGAGGTCCCTCATAAAGGAAATGTTGGATGGTGGAGTGATCGAGCAGGTAGAAGCATCCAGCTGGGTTTCTGCGGTTGTGATCACCAAGAAGCCTGATGGCAAGCTCAGGTTTTGTGTAGATTTGAGGTCTTGAACAAGTGCATAGTTGCAGACACTTTTCCTTTGCCCAATATAGGTGAGTTAGTCTCCACCTTGAAAGATGCCAGGTTCTTTTCCAGGCTTGACCTTAAGACTGCGTACCATCAAATTAAGGTGCACGAGAGTTCAAAACATCTCACGGCATTCAGCAACACGGAAGGCACATTTCAGTTCACACGTTTGCCTTTCGGGTTGTCATCAACCGCTAGTGTGTTTCAGCGTATGGTCACAGAGATTTTCAAAGGCATTGATAAGGCTGTTTTCTTTCAGGACGATATCCTCGTGTTTGGAAACTCTGTACCTGAACACAACGAGGTTCTTAAATCGGTGTTACATAGAATCGCTGATGTTGGTCTCACTTTACGTAAGGAGAAATGCTCTTTCTTGGTTGAATGCATTGAGTATTTGGGCTATGAAATTTCAGGTCTAGGGATAAAGCAAAAATAAAACGTACTTAGCGCCATTGAGCTGGCTCCTGCATCCACTGTTAAGATCAGTTGAAGTCCTTTATGGGCCTCATAGAGTATTATTCCAAGTTCATTCAATGTTTTTCTGACAAAACTCTATGTTTAAGACAATTGCTTAAAAAAGGCACAACATTTGAGTAGGGTGAGCAACAAGCTATCTGTTTTGACAACATAAAGAATGAGATATGCAAATCTAATGTTCTAGAACCTTTTGATACAAAGCTCAAGTCTATTGTGATGGTTGATGCCAGCGCCACTGGTCTGGAGGTTGTGCTCTCACATAAACATTCTGGGGTAGAGAAAATTGCCGCTCTTGCTTCAAGGACACTCACGGCCTCCGATCAAAATTATTCTGTAATAGAAAGGGAGGCACTGGCGGCAGCCTGAGGTATTGAATACTTTCGCACCTATCTCTGAGGTACAAGGTTTTTACTAAACACTGACCATAACCCTTTGGTTAGGATCCTATCTCCTGGAGGTGTGGGCAAAGGGTCTGCGAGGTTATCTAGACTTGCAGCAAGGCTACAAGAATACCAGTATGAATTCACACACATTCAGGGGTGGAAGAACCGTCAGGCAGATTGCCTTTCTAGGATGTCTCTCAAGTGGAAAACGGTTGATGGTCCACCTATTACTTCCGCTAGTGAAGAAGGTGCTGTTACTTCTATTCAAGATATGGTGATGGTCGGTGAGGGAACTTTTACTTGTGAAGATTGGCGCACAGAGATGGATGCAGACTATGTTCTTAGGGCAGTGAAATTGCTCTCCCACCCTCGCAGCTCCACCATCAAATGAGGCCCTCCTGAGCCCCTGCACTGTTGAGTGTTGGAGTTCGAGGCCCTCCTCCACCCACAGGCTATACCTGTGCCTCATCCCTGGTGGTCCAGTGGACCCCTCACTCTTTCTCTCGCTCTGTTTTTCTGCTTGCTTTTTCCTTTTCCTTTCACTTTCGTTGTTCACCCTTTTACGGTCACTCTCTATCACTTTCCATCCTCCTTTCACTTTTCACTTCTCTATTCTGTGCTCCTCTCTCCCATTTTTTACCGCCACTGCTGCCCCCGTGGCCCTTCTCCTACAGCACGACCAGCCCAAGCCAGCTCCCCTCCCCGCCCCCGCCTCCCAGCTGTCCAGCCCTCCCTGACCCCTACTTAATGGCGAGCCGAAGGCAAGCCCATCTGCGCCCGTCTGCGACCAGCGGCAGGAATCCTGGACCTCAGAACTGCCAATGCTACAACCCAGCGGCACTCTACGCACTCAATCCAGGTTGCAACAACAACTGCAAGCTATCATCACCAGCCGACACCCATGGGCTCTTCAGCAGTCACCGCTGCCACCACTCCTGCAGCACCGCCAAGACCACAAATCCAGCACAACCCGCCAGCAACAACGCAACCTCACCAAGACCCGGCAATGCATCCTCCTCAACGTCCGATCCCTCCACAAACAGGCCACCAAAATCTGGGACCTCCTCGAAAGCACCACCCCGGACTTCGCATTCTTCACTGAAACCTGGAACACCATCTTGGGACCTGACATCGCCATCGCCCAACGCCCACCCGCCCTGGGGGGTTAATCGCCATCGTCCACAAACCCACCCTCTAGCTGAGCACACTCCCCGACGAGCCCACAGACCTGATGGAACATCTACACTTCAAGATACAGGCCAGCCATACCACCACCCTCTGGGGAACCCTCATCTACCGACCCCGCGGACCATTCACCAACTCCATCACGGACATGATCAACCCGCAGGCCATCGCGTCTACCAACTACACATTGCTGGGAGACCTCAACTTCCCCCTCGACAACCAACTAGACCCCAGCACCACGTCCCTCCTGGACAACCTCCACAACATAGGACTCCGCCAGATTGTGGCTGGACTCTCGCACTCAGCAGGACACACCCTCGTCCCCATTTTCACAAGAAACTCCATCACCTTCAACCACACCACCGAACTCCTGTGAACAGACCATTGCTGCAGCCACTTCACCTTCAAAACACCCACCAATCACAGAACCCAGCACCTGCTCCCACAAAGAAATTGGACCAAAATCACCGACGACCAGCTCACCTCCTCACTCGGCAACTCCACCCCAACCATCGCAGACAACAACGACCCCAACACCGCAGCCCGAACTCTGCACAGATGGCTCTCCGACAGCGCCAACACCATAGCCCCCCCTCAAGAATAATAACAACACACATGCCAGGAAAGCCAGATGGTTTACCACCGAACTCCGAGAGTCAAGACAACCATGCCGCTGCCTCAAAGAGGCCTGGAGGAACTCCAAATCTACAGAAGCCCACAAAAACTTCAAAGCCGCTACCAACTTATCTGAAATACGAGAAAGACAGCGATCAAAGACAGAATCTTCACGCACAACAGCACAGAACTGTTCAGCATCATCAAGGAGTTCGCCCAACCCATCAGCGAGTCTACAGACATCCCCCCCTCACAAGACCTCTGTGACAAACTCAGCACCTTCTTCCACCACAAAATCAAGAACATTTACGATAATTTTGCCGAAGACAGCCAACACACAGAACCCTCACCAACCACCCCGACACCCTGAAGCCAACGATTGACAGCTGGACAGCCCTCACTACCGAAGACACACTGAATACGATGAAGTCAATTCACTCCAGGGCCCCCACGGACCCCTGCCTCCACCACATCTTCAATAGAGCAGCCAACACCATCACACCCATGCTTCGGCAAACCATCAACTGCTGCCTCGCGAACGCCTCCTTCCCCTATGACTGGAAGCACGCCGAGATCAACCCCCTCCTGAAGCAACCCTCGCTGACCTAAAAAAACTACAGACCCATCTCCTTGCTTCCGTTCCCAGCGAAAGTCATCGAGAAAGCTATCAACAGCCAACCCGCCACCTTCATCGAAGAGCACAACATCCTCGACACCTCCCAATCCGGCTTCATAAAAAACCACAGCACAGAAACCACCCTCCTAGCCACAACAGACGACATCCGCTCCCTCCTGGACAGAGGAGAAACCACCCTCCTAGCCGCAACAGACGACATCCGCTCCCTCCTGGACAGAGGAGAGCCAGTAGCTCTCATCCTCCTCGACCTTTCAGCTGCCTTCGACACAGCCTCTTACCACACCCTAATATGCAGACTTCACGACGCAGAGATCCGGGACACAGTCCTTGACTGGATCTTCTCATTCCTCTCCGGTAGAACGCGGCGTGTCAGACTCCCTCCCTTCTTCTTGGACCCTACACCAACCACCTGCGGAGTCCCCCCCAGGATCCTCCCTCATCCCCACGCTGTTCAACGTCTATATGGCTTCACTCGCCCCCATCGTCAGAACCCACGGACTCAACATTGTTGCATACGCAGACGAAACCCAACTCAGCCTCTCCCTATCCAACGAACCCAACACAGCCAAACACAACTTTCAAGAAGGTATGGAAGCAGTCGCCAAATGGATGAAGAGCAGCTGTCTACAACTCAACACTGACAAAACAGAAGTACTCATCATGGGCCCATACCCAGACGCCTGGAACGACACCTGGTAGCCCCCCGCCCTCGGAAGCCCACCCACCCCCACAGACCACGCACACAACCTCGGAATCATCCTAGACTCCGAACTGAAAATGAACCACCAGATCAACTCCGTTGCATCCTCCTGCTTCTGCACCCTCTGCCTCCTGCACAAGACCTTCAAATGGATCCCGCTCGAACACAGAAAGGCCATCACTCACACCCTCGTCACAAGCAGACTAGACTACGGACAAGCACTCTACGCCGGAGTCAACAAAAACCTCACCCACAAGATACAAAACATCCAGAACGTCGCCGCAAGACTAATCCTCAACCGGCCACGACACTGCCACATCTCCCAGCACCTGTGCACACTCCACTGGCTCCCCATTGAAGCTAGAATCACCGTCAAGATTCTCACCCATGCACACAGATCCCTTCACAACACCGGACCAGCATACCTGAACAACCAGATCAAATTCCACGCACCCCAAAGGACCATACGATCTGCCCAGCTCTCCCACGCCATGGCCCCCCGCACCAGGAGGTCCAGATCGGGAGGCCGCTCTTTCTCCTTCCTCGCGGCCAGAGCCTGGGACGCCCTCCCGCTCCACCTCAGGCAGACGACATCACTCACCATCTTCACAAGAGACCTCAAAAGATGGCTCTTCGTTAGACCTCCTCCTTGATGGACTGGATCCTGCACCTCCCCTCCACCCCAGCGCCTTGAGACCCTTACGGGTGAGTAGTCGCGCCTAACAAACCCATGATTGATTGATTGACCTAGTCAAGTTGGGTGCCAGGCGTGAAAGTGGTGTGCTTTGGTCTGTATGTCATTTTGTCAAAATTTTGGAGGAGTTGTCTGTTTATGGTTCTAATATTCTTATGGGGGGACAGGTTTCTTCCACCTATTGGCCTATGGTCTAAACTTTTAGCTCTTGCTCATGAATGACATTCGGGGCAGACTGTAACCCAATGTCGCCTCAAAGCCAACTTTTGGTGGTCAGGGATTGATGAACAGGTGACTTCTTGGGTGGAAAAATGCTCTGTGTGTAAGGAAGGTGAGAAAGGGCTTAAAGTAGGATCCAAGGCAGAGATGGGTCAAAGCATGGCATAGTATTTGTTTAGATTTTATAGGACCGATGGATGAACTTCCCTCTCGTGATAGATTTGCTATTGTAGTTATTGATGTGAAATTTGTGAGAGACATCGCCGCAGAGAGCACCATTATCTTTTTTAATTCTTTATTTCATTAAGAAGGTTTCCCCTCCATTATCATCAATGACAATGGTACACAGCTGACTTCACATGACATTCCAACTTTTCTTACCAAGTGTGATGTTGTGTATCATCGCACTTCTTTGTACAACCCACAGGGGAATGGTCTCTGTGAGAGAGCCAACCGTGTTGTCAAAGGGATCATTCAAATGGCGTGTGTCTGTGGGGGAGTTGCTCATACCATGGTGGAGTAAATGGTTTGGGCTTATCGCACCACCAAGCTCATTCAAAATGATAAGTCTCCCATTGAGCTTATGCTTGGAAGGTCTCCTGATTCAAAACGATTTCCCATCTGGTTAAAAGAGTGGGTAACTAAGGGTGGGGAACTGAATGGAAAACCATTGTGTCATTCTTGTGCTGGAAGTACTCCCTTTTGTAAGGGAGACTTAGTCAAGTCAAATCTGGGAGGTTTAACAAAGGTCTTTCTAAGTTGAAGGGGCCTTTTTGAGTTAAAAGTGCTTTTCCACATTTTGTGGTGTTGGAGAATGGTGAAAAATGGAACCTGCAACATGTGGCCTTGTATCAGAAGGCTGCGCGTGCCCCAGAGAATAGTGTCTCACCTAGGAAGTCCTGTCGTTCATGACAGGAGTGTGAGTACAAACAGCGGTTACATGTTAGCACAAGATATTCACTCCACAATCTTCCCTTCTGAAAGCAGTGAAAGGGGTGGTGGTGATGGTGATACCAATGACATTGAAAGTCATGTTTCTGCCGACTTCTATGGAGAAAACCCCCAGGTTGTCAAAAGTTTAAGAAGGCGCAGACCGGCAGTATATTTAAATGACTTGCAAATACAGAATTTTACTGAGTCGGTATTTACAAATTGGTAAATGCTATGTAGGTATTTTTACCGATTTTTTTACCGAATCTGTAACATTCGGTAATTACCGAATCGATATTTACCGATTCGGTAATTGTCATTGATTCCTATGGGCCTTGAGGCCCATAGGAACCAATTGCAATTACCGAATCGGTAAATACCGATTCAGTAAAAATACCGAATTGACAAGGGGGGCAGGGTGTCACTTTGACACCCTGTTGCACCCCTGATTCTGGCTTGTATGCCATGTGACACACATACATGCCCTTAGGGCATGTATGTGTGCCACATGGCACAGGTGTACATGCACAGATGTGCATGTACACAGGAGTTCGTTATGTACCATGCAATAGTATTACATGGTAAAGAACAAATTCTTAGGGGCCTGTGGCACTGTTTCCAGTGCCACCTACATATAGATTTACAGAATCGGTAAATTTACCGATTCGGTACTTTACAGAATCGGTAAATTTACCGAATCGGTAAATTTACAGATTCTGTAAAATATAGGCCCCCTACATCTCAATCACCAAATACCGGTCGGTAACGGTCGAAATCGGCCGTTACCGACTGGTATTTGGTGACCTACATCTGGCCCTTAGTTTGCTAATCCTTGTTTCTTATGTTCTCATTAATTTATTTTGTTTATTTGTTCTGATATAGGAGGAAGATGTGTTGTACTTATTACACATGCTTTAACCCTACTTTAGATTCCCTGCCCTTAAGCATTCTGTACTGAGATTCTATTGGTGTTATTTGATAAACATTTGGATTCTGTAAGTTGGCTCCCTGGTCAGCTGAGAGGTGTCCGTTACGCTGCTGGCTCAAATAATGTTGGTACTAAATACTTACCAGAAGTCTCCTGAGTTCTTACTTCACTACATCACTCTACATGCAAGCATTGTGACTGCACATATATTTGGAGAAAGCTCCAAGGTAAAGATATGTAGTGGTCTGAACGCTACCTACTTGAGTCAGATACCACAAAAAAACTGTTCAGCCACATTAGAGTGAGACCTGCCTCTTTATGCGCTTTCAGGGAGGGCTGCTTATAGCTGCTAAAGTACCAACCACTTTCTCACCTGCCCATTCTTTATTCAGCTTCTTTTTGATCACCGGTACCTAGCCTCTGGACCGGACATCCCCTGTCTTCTCTACTTCCGTATCTCATAGCATGGACCACTAGCCCTCCTCTATGCTCTTGTATGCTGATCAATTTTCTCATTTTCCATGTTCAGGCCTGATATCTGATGGAAAGTCAAAGACCATGGCATTCACAACTTAAGACCATCATTCTTTAAAGCTTGGTGTTATTTTCTACAGAACGACGTTGGATAATTATCACCCATGTTCTGGCAAAGGCAGAATGTTAGACCTGACACCCTTGGCGTGGTTTTTCCCCCATCTTTTTGCCTCTGACTCATGTATTTTTGATGCTGTGCTGGATTTCGTTTTTGCTGGTTTAGATGCTTTGGACACTCTGCCACTGCTGATCAGTGCCAGAGTGTAAGTGCTCCCTCTGTAAATTGTCATATTGATTGAATATACCTGATTGGCATATTTGTATCACCATGAAGTCCCGAGTAAAGTGCACTGTGTGTGCCAGGGCTGGTGATGACAGATGCTACTAGTGGGCCTGCAGCGCAGATTGCGCCACCCACATGAGTAGCCCTAAAATGGTGTCTCAGGCCTGCCAGCGCAGGGCCTGTCTGCAGTCAGTGGACTGCCCTGTCCCCCTAGCCAGTGTCTCCACTGGCTGGGCCTACCCCTTCCCTGTCTGTGCACATCAGTCACCCCTATGGAAGGCTCAGGGTACCCCCCTGGGCAGGGTGCAGTGTAGGGGCCAGGTAGAGCATGTACTAGTGCAGGTCACATGCTCTGGTAGTGGGCAGCAGCCATTTTGTGCGCTCACTGCTGTAAGGCTATCTTGCTCCATAGAATAACATGGGGGAGGCGGGTCCCAATGGATCCCAGCCTATCTTCTCATAGGAACAAGATGGGACATAAGTGAAAGATATCCCTGAACTCAGAATTTAATAACACATCTTTTAGTGAAGGTTGTTTTTTAATCCTGTGTTTGAGAATAGCACTTTTAGAAAGTGGCTGTTCTCTTGTCTAAACCTTTCTGTGTGCCTGGGCCTGTTTGTGGATTGCCTGTCTGGTCTGAGGGTGACAGGGGCTGCAGAGCCCCCGGAGGGAGGGGGTCGGAGTCAACCCGTGGATGAAAGGCAGCATCTGCTGCCAGGGAGGCGGGAGGAGATAGCACCTGATAGTGAAGGGCTGTGCCTGCCTGACCACCATGCTGGCTCCCCCTCCTGCCGGCCAACTGTCACCTCTGACCCTGATGCTGACAGGAGAAGGAAACCAGAAACACCCAGCGCTCCAGCAACCCCCAGAACTGGTTTAGACCGGGCTCAGGGCCCCCTTACAAAAGAGACTTCAAAGGACTTCAAAGACTTTTAGGGGTATAAGGGAAGGACCCCTGACTACAGAAGATTAGATTCTAAGACTCCGCAATCAAGAAGGAACCTCTGCTGGAAGAAGGACTGCTGGAGAACTAAAGGAAGATTGCCTTGCTGTGTGCTCTAAGGGCTGACCTGTTCTGCTGTTGCAACTGAAAGCTGAGGAGGAGAAAGGGACTTTTGCTGCGTGCTGTGACCCTACCTGCTTGAAACTGCAAGACTTTGCTGTGTGCTGTGTCAACAAACTTGAATCTCCGAGGGCCTGAGAAGAGCTGGCCCCCTGTCTGCAACCCAGGGACATAAAGGTTGCCCAAGGACTACAAGACTCTGCTGTGCCCCCTGAAGCTGCTGCGTGGTGAAAAGATCGTGAAACACTGTAAGTGGGCTGTGTAGCGCACTGGCTGCTCTCTAATCTGAGTGAGGGCGCCGAGCTGATCCAGCCTGCCGTGTGGCCGAGATCGACGTGTTCATCAACACGTGTGGGGTGAAGATCCGAGGTTTGTGGGCCCCTACAGTGCCAGGCGCATTGAAAACCACCGTGTGCCGCTTTTTCCGCCTCTGCCCGGAGCCAGGAATATCCCCCGAAGAGGCTGCTCGTGAAAGGAGGCTGCCGCGGCAAAAATCAGAGCCGTCACGCCCCCATTGGCTGGAGGAGCCGAGCCCCCTCACCAACGCCGCGACGGGATAGGCCCGTGCGGCGCAGCGTCATCGCAGTGGCTGAGCAGTGATTGGGCGAGAGGCGGAAGCGTCACGACAAGCCGTCCCGGGAGCCGCACTGCCATTGGCTGACTCCCGGGTGTACCAGAGGCTCGTCACAGGAGCCGCGACGGGATTGGCTGCCTCAGCAGAAGCTCTGAAAGGGCCGAGGAATTGCCAGGATCACCGCCGGGACCGGGGAAGACTGACCCGACCTCGCCGAGGGATCTGGAGAAGTGCTCAGCCCCCGGCCTGCCGTCTCTGCTCCCCGCCGCTCCCCGAAGGATGGAGAGCGGGCGGAGAGCCTGCTGAGACCGGCCGGGCCCGAGCGCGAGTGATCGCTCCCCAGCGAGGTGCACCTGAGGCAGGAGAAGTGCCGGGGGAGGGAAAAGGAGTCCCCCCGGCCCTCGGGTGAGACGCGCTTGTAGCGCTTAGGATTCTCAGTGGTAGGGGATGATTCCTGTGGCACATGTTGGCATCCACCTTGTTTTCCTTGCTCGTTTTTAGAGCTAATATAAAGTCAATCAGTATTACTCGTTTTTGATACCGAGGGACTAGAGACTTGAGACTATATTTCTTTGTATATATTGAGAACTTCCTGATGACACCTGCAACCATTAAGATTAAGTGCAACGTATTCTTGAAAAAGTGATTATAGTGCAAATGCTTTATTTACCCGCTGAAACTAGATAAAGATATATATATTTTTATAAAATATACTTACCTGTGTGGTCTCAGTTTGTGGTGGATTGGGGATTGTTGTTGTGTTAACTGCAAATATTATACACATTGCCTCTGGTTAGCCTAGACTGCTCGTGCCAAGCTACCTAGAGGGTGAGCAGGGGTTATCTCGGAGGGTTATTCCTTCACCCTGACTAGAAGCAAGGGTCCCTACTTGGTCTAAGGTACTTACCTCTGCCAACTAGAGACCCCCAGATCTAACACAGAACAATTGTGCTCATACGAGAAATAAATGTAAATGTAAATGTATTGTATTTATATAGCGCGCTTCTACCCGGAGGCCTCGTAGCGCTGTATTCATACCGCTGTGCAACCCATCCTGGCTTTCCTGTGAAATGTCCACTCCTGGGCACCCCCAAGGCGAAGCCAGGCATCCAAGCGCTGCTGGGGCCATTGTGAAGATTAAGCAAGCTATTGCCCAGAGTCACAGAGTGGGACCCATGATTGGACTAGGCACCGAGGCGATAATTATCAGGTCCGGGGAAATTAGTCCAAGAGCCGCCGAGGCGGGAATTGAACCCTGGTCCCGGGCCAGACCTCTGCATCAGGGTCTGCCGCTCTAACCATTGAACCTCGCTTCTCCACTCCCACAAATACAGCGGTGAAATTGATGGATCTGGGGTCAACTTATGGTACTGCTCCCCGTTTCCTCACTACTTGCTTTTGAAGTACCCCCAATAAAGAGACTGCTCCAGTACATTGAAATACCATGCTATATCAGTATATGTGGTCAATTCTGACATTCTTCATCACCAAAGTTATCAGTAGTATTGGTGTAAAATCAAAACAATTGCTAATCAAAGTGTATTGTTCTTGGATCCCTGTGGACGGGGCTTTTAGGGGGCTGGTTTCCTCTGGATCTGAGACCTGGTGGTAATTAAAACGGACATTGAAACTAGTCCTTATTCATGTCCTTTAATAGCAAAAACACTGATCATTTCTGAACGACTGTACAAAAAAAGTTAAGGAAATACATGTGATTAATTTAGAACCTGTCTATGTTTTGCTTAATCTTGCATTCCCTAAGAAAGTAAGCTACTTCCAGGACGTTGTGTTTGCAAATTTATTTTTTAGTGTAGCATACATATTCTTACTCTTGCAAAGTGCATAATTTAAACGGAGTCACCGCCAAGTATTTACAGAAGCCCATGATTGCGAGTTCTGGAGTTGAGAGTGAAGGAAGAGTGAGTTTCTCACAGAACCTGTTCATAGGTCAAAAAGGTGTTCAGAATAAATGGTCATCCAATCCTTCCCCTTTCCAGTTACTACTGTGATTCTATGCAAATTTACGTGAAGGAGGTATACAGTTCTCAAACTATCGACAAGGCGAAAGTGAAAGAAAAAGTGCTTTGAGGTGAGTGGGTGCATTGTGTGGAGAGGAGGTGGTAAGAGGAAGGCCATTCAGAAGAGTGTAAAAAAAGGGTGCCAAAGAGGAAAGATGAAGTGTAAGATGCAAATGGAGAAGTTGTTGAGAAAAAGGTTATACATGTCTAATGTAGAGTGAATATAACAGGAGTGATTGCGACACACCCTTCCACACACCTTAGTAATGTTTAAATCACAGTCTCAATTTTAGAATTGAAACATATTCAATATTTGCAGCAAAACAATTGTTATTCTTAAACATCTAACAACCACTGACGAAGCCAACAGTCTTAACTGGTTTTAGGTGTATGTCAGTTTTGTTATATATCTGGATGCAATAATAGAAAGTTCAGAGAGGAACCAAAACACTGTTCATGTGGCACACTATGGGAATCACTGAAATTTAGTTTACGAGTTGAAGCCATGCCCCTTAGAAACAACCTCACTTTTTCATCCTACTTAAAGCCCCGCCTGTGGGATGGGAAGTTGTGGCATTTATTTGTTGCAAACAAATCAATTGCTGGTGTTTTATCTTTGCATGATTTCTTAGCTAAAGTCGTCTCTATCTCATTCAAGGATATCAGCTTTTTTTGTGGGTAACACTCCCTTTAAAGGTAGGGCACAAGCACAAAACCAACAAAAAACTGGTGTAAACATCTTTTGTGCCTGTTATGACCATTTAAAAAATCAAACAAAAAAAACATTGTATATTGGGAACAAAAAGACAGTTCCCAATCCAGCCCTAAAGACGGTGCTGTTCTGCACTATGATTTACATGATGCAAGCCGTTTTGTTGTCTGGGCACATGTTCTGCTGTCAATGCGATTCTCCTGCAAATGGCCCTTTAAACCATGTATGCCTTTGATTTTGTAGTTGATGATGTGCAAGATGTCAGTCTTTGAACCATTTTTTTGTCAGAAGGTGCTTTAACGATTCCAGGCTTACATGTATGTTCTGTTTTTCTTGTCAATATGCACTTGACTTCGTGGTTACATCCAACACAGTTGCTTCTTCTTTAGTTGCAATTGTGCACCTCCAACTGTAGACCATGATTCTCCTTCCTTCTGACAGGTTGCATACTCTTGCAGTTGGTATGAGATGAATGAACAGACCATTATCCGTACTAAGGTCATCTCTCCCACCCCATCAAAGATCATGGCATCTTGTACTGGTAAATTCCCTTTTAAGCTGTTAGAATGGAATGATTCTTGATTGAGATGGACAATCAATTTCCTTGTTTGTATCTATCTTTGCCCTCCCAAAGACTTGGGGCCCGATGTAGGTAATAGGGAAATACCGCTTCCTAAATACCAAATTTTACCGATTCAGTATTTAGAAATCGGTATTTCTGAAGTAGGTAAGAATTCGGTAAAAAATTCAGAATTCTTAATATTCGTTATTACCGAATCTGTAATTGGGATTCGGTAATAACGAATACCTACCCATTCATTCCTATGGGCTTGGAGGCCCATAGGAATGAATGTGAAGACATTCGGTATTACCGATTCGGTATTACCGAATCAGTAAAACCGTTTGTAGAAAACATACCATCACGTAACAATTAACAAAAATCTTTTTTTACATTATCCTATTAAGAGACAGCAGCGCTTTCCATAAAGATCATGAACAGCGTTGTTGAACCACTACAGCCTATCAGTGAAACCATAATTGTCCGAAACTTTTAAGTATACCCCAGTCATGTAAGAGGCCAAATATTAACCTCGAAAACACAGCTAAAATGTAGCGTTTAAATGTGTTTATTGTATGTTGTATGCATACTTGTTGTTTGTGTTTCCTAAACTACAGGCACAATATATCCTCGCCCAGATTAAAGTGTAACACAAGACCCACTGTAAGTTACTTCACAAATAGTGTAAGTACTGTTTTTTTCCTGATTAATGCCCCATAGACCCGGCTGGGCACAATGGGGCAGAAACATGTTGACTGAAAGATTAATGGATGTATAGTGGATTCAGTAACACGATCCTCATATATACACACTACAACTTTTAACAACTTTTTCTCATCCACTTTCGAATTAAAGTCTTTTCCTTGGGATGAGCGATTGTTTTTTATCCACTTCACGTATGAGTATGGTCTATCCTCTATCCCTGGACACTACTGAGTCTTCCAGTGGTTGCCTCAGGCTTGAGGCATGCATACGACACACAAAAAACCCAATGATGATGCAATAACGCATTAGTGTAGGCGGAGAACCAAGATATACCGTCACCGTACCTTAAATGCGTGTATGAGGGTTTTTTATTGAGAGAGATAGAGAACCTTGGGAACGCAGTTACAAGTATCCATTTACCCCCCCTTTTTGATTATTGGGTATTTCAAGGGTGCCAGGGTGTCCAAAGGACACCCTGTTGCACCCCTGAAATGTGCATGTGTGCACATGTGGCACACATGCATGCCCCCAAAAAGCAAAAAAGTGCTTTTTGAAAGGAAATCGCTACTTACCACCAATTTGAAGTTGGTGGTAAATAGCGATTCCTTAAGGCTGAGGTGCACTGTTTTAAGTGCTACCTACATTGCATTTAAGAAATCGGTATTACCGATTCCTTAAATGCAAGGCCAATAAGGAATCGGTATTAAGAAATCGGTATTTACCAATTCCTTCCCTACACCCCACATGGCTAAATACCGGTCTGTAACGGTGAAATTTAACGAATTTCACCGTTACCGACCGGTATTTGCCCACCTACATCTGGCCCTGGCTGTTCGAGCAGTAGCATACCCCTCCCCCCAGCGCCTTGAGACCCTCCCGGGTGAGTAGTGCGCTATACAAATGGCATGATTGATTGATTGATTGATGGTTAACTGGGACACCACAATCATTCTAGAGGTTGATTGTAAAACTGCCTAAACAAGCACATTGCTGAGAAATGAACAAAGGTTACCATATAGTAACTGTGTAACTGCATTTAAGAAATTCTCCAATGATCTGACCTGTGTTCCGATACTGGCACACTTTGGGGGAGATTTACTAAGATTTGACGCCGTGTTTGCATCACAAAAGTGACGCAAATCGTCACAAAATCTTTATTCCCCTATTTTCTTTCCAGCGCTAAACTTGTTTCGCCCTGGAAATAATGAAAAAGTAATGCGAAGCAACGCATAGCGCTGGTTCGTGTTACTTTGCACCACGGGGGCGTACCAAGGGTGGAGCACTGTCGTTCCCATTCAACCACCCGAAGTTTCTCAGGCTAAACCCAATTCACTAAATAAAGTAGATTGGGTTGAGCGTGAGAAACAATGCCCTTTTCAAGTAGGTTCAAGGGAGGCGAAATGCTTTAATTTCTCCTTCCTTGCCGACTTTGCATGCATGCTGCACTATGCAACACGCATACAAAGTGGGAAAAAGTTTGCATTGTCTGGGCATCGTATTTTGTACAGGAAGGGTTCCCTTCCCGTACAAAACCTATGCTAGACTCATGCACACACTAGCACTATGGCGCTAAGGTGTGTGCATTGTGCACGCCTGCTGTAATCAGTGCCGGCCCAAGGGAAAGGGGAGGGGAGAGCCATGTCTCTGAAGATATGGCGCTCTCCTGGTCCCTCCCTGTCATGCAACGCAGCACAGCCTTGCGGGAGGCTGCGCTGCGTGAATTGATTTTAAGTCTTTCCCTTTGTCTTTTATGAACTTTTTTCTTTGAGGTCCGGCTGGTGAAATCAGCCTTTCCATATGATCCATGTCCTGTACGAATCATTTGTATCTGGTGCATAATATTAGTATGGCTCCACTGTTATGCAATCTTTTAAATTCATCCTCTCGTGCGCCACCAGTCCCTATTGATTGTACGGTCCTTATCGCTATTTCTTTCCCCAAAAAAACGTTAATTTGATACATCAGTTATGAGCAATTACGGACCTTCCTCCCAGCTGCCATTTAATACCAAGGTGGCTGAGAAAGAGGTCAAACGTTCAACTCTTAATTTATCGAAGAAAAGCGCTGACTGATGATGCTCAAACTGGGTAACAGCCATAACATGGCATGAAAGTCGCCCAGTTAGATGTTCAAAATGAACTATGTATGATGTGTGATCAAGGTAGCAATGCAGTTTTGATTCTCATTGACTTCTCTGCAGCCTATGACATGATATCCCATGCTTATCTTTTAGATAACTCTTCCTTTCTTGATTAACGCAGGAAGATAGCCACAATGCTACGTTTCAGTTATTTATACAAGCTGGTTACATGTAGGGTTACATTCTTCCCTCAGCACCCCATTGTTCAACTTGTATTTGAGTCTGGCTATTAACCTCTCCATCATGCGTTCTGTTGATGATACCCTTCTTATACCGAAGCTGGACAGAAACTGACCTTGCATGCAGCAACTTTCGCGTCAGCCTCATGGCGGTATCTGAATGAATGTTAAGTAATTCTCTGAAACTAAATATTATTACCTCAGTAGTGGTGCTTGGGTACCCTTTTTTCGGTCTGGTCATCTGGTTTGTGGCCAGACACTTGGGGCCTGTGTCCTCCCCTCACTTGAACTGTCAGGCAATCCAAGGGCTCACTTTGATGACCAACTCTCAGGCAAGCCTCAGGTGTCGAGGGTTTCTGCAGTTTTTTTCATCTTGGAGTTCTTAAGAAAATTCTTCCTTTTCTTCTGGATAATAGACATTATCCAGTACTCCAGGCAGTAGTGGGCTCTCATCTTGACTATTCTAATCCCTGTATTTAGGGTTTCCTTCTATGGTAATTCATCTGCTGCAGTTGGCCCAGAATTCAGCTATTCACCTCCTGCTCAAACTGCCAGGCAATGTTCATATTTCTGGACAGGTTTGCAATCTTCACTAGCTCCCTGAATGTAAATTTTGACATACACTAACTAGTCTTTGCATCTTTTTTAAGGCCTTAGTCAACAAAGGTCCTTCTTTCATACATCAGCTCTTTGTACTTGAGACGCTTCTTTGCCAATTCTTAGATTTTGTACAGCCTATCTCCAGAGTTTCTAATATTGACAAACAACAATAGGGTAGGAAGCCTTTTTTCACCAGGTGGCGAAGATCTGGAATACCTTACCCGTTGATTTATTCTGAACTCTAAACGATTTTTTATTTTATTTCAGAAAGCTTTGAAAACTTGGATTTTCAGCAAATTGACTTGGTGAGTCACCTGTTGCCTAATGCCCAGAATGCACATTAACATGTACTTTCACACTTCATAAAGTCTATACATAATAAATAAACAGGTCATAGCATGCTGGGATTTTAATAGAAATAACAACAAGGTGATGGATGAAATGTATGAATTAATTTCAGACCCTGGCAATCCTTCAGGGATGCATCAGACTCCATTGTTTTTGCCTACCATGTCACCTCAGGTTGGACCCATCCATATGCATACCAGTCTTGACCCTGCTCGAGTGGGAACAGTCCAGCCCGAACTACCAGGCCAGGTCCTCCCTGAACCAGAACAAAAGTAACCTAGGACCGGTATCACCCTGATTAGTGCACATCAGCCAAGTTTAGCGTGGTTCCAGTGGCAGAGTGAGCATGGGGCCCAAATCTTGGCCAACCGATCGCACTTAGGGCATCAACTGCAGCAACAACAAGGTGATGGAGGGAATGCCTGAATTAATCTCAGCCACTGGCAACCGCATCCTAGACCATTGTTTTTTGCCCACCATGCCACATCAATTTGAACCAAACCATAAGCAGATCAGTATTGTCCCTACTCCAATGGGAACATTCCAGCCTGAGCATTCCATCCATCACTTTTTTTAAATATTTTAGTGTGTCACTCTAAGTGGGGCATGTATGCCTAGACGTTGGTCCTGTGCACACTGTCACTGGAACCAAGTTACACCTGGCTCATGAGCCCTAATATGGGTAAAATCGCTCCTGGGTTGCTTGTTTTCTGGCTCAGGGAGGATCTGGCCTGGCTGTTCAGGCTAGACTTGCCATTGGAGCAGGGCAAATATTGATTTGCATATGGCTGAGTCCAAACTGAGCTGGCATAATGTGCAAAATAATAATAGATTAGGATGCGGCCCCAAGTAATGACCAGGGGCTGAGATTAAATAATAATAATAATAATAATGATGATAATAATTCATGCATTCCATCTATCACTTTTTTGTATACTTGAGGGATTTTAATAGACATCTATGTGTTCCTGAAGGGATGGAAATACTCCCAGAATTAAATATCAGGCTGCAAAAGTTCGTAATTCTCCTAGTGGTCCTGTTCTAAATAAGGGTCTTGTCTTGATGAAAACCTTTTAAAGTTCAATCTAATTATTCATTTAAAAGGAGTTGAAATAATGGCGGAAGTCTCCAATAATATTTTATCAGCAATACAGCTGACGCGCTGACGCCTCAGTTACACCTAACCCCAAAACTAGGGATGGACTAGAGTAGCTAAAAGGCCCAATTCAAATATGGAGAAACCAAAAGAAAGTAATATATAGCAGTGGCGGAAGACCTATTCTAATACTGTGCAAGGACCCCTCATTCTGCATTTTAATCACATATAAAGTTTTTTTTGCAAGCCTACAAACAACCAAATATGTGAGTCACAGGTTAAGAGGCAACAACAGGGTTCAATCTGAGGGTGAAGGATGATGGCCCATCACACAAATAGGCAGCCCAAGTACAAGACTAGCTTTCATACAACTGTTTCCAATATTTTTCAATATCCTCATATAATTACAACTGTAAAGGAAGTATCATAGTGGGGTGTGTATGATCACAGTAGTCAGAATGTTCTATAATGCAATTGCAGTTTGTGAAGTATTCGTTTTTTAGTTGATAAAGCTACCAGTAGCTTTCATGGGTTTGGGACTTCCGTTATGGATGATAAAGCCAGGTAATTATAGCAGGCATAAAGTGCTATCAGTAAAAATACATTTCATGCGGTATAAACCTCCCATTCACATCAACAATGGAACTACCAACTTTGGGCCAGAGATATTGGACTGCAAAACAAGTCAATTGCCGCCATATTTGTAGCAGGTAAACGTAGATTTGTGGGTGGGCAAGCACACCGGTCTGCATCTGTAATGGCATCTGCCGCCATTTCTGTTGAACTAAGAGTGTGAACTACAGTGAATACAAATACTCTTGGACATATGGATCTAGCTTACAGATCTCCCTATCACCAACGTGTCATCTTGAAATGGAAGCACATGCATATCGTCTTTTAGTTTGCGCACCTGTCAGCCATTTTGTGGACTCTGTGAGTGCTAAGGTTAAGGCAATCCGAAAGGATTTTGCTATAAACGGATAATGTTTTTGACCTCTGATGTATTGCAAATACACATTTTGTTTCTGTTGAAGTGGAATACGGAAAATTGAGTCTTTTACATCAGGATAGGATAGTTATTTATAGAGTGCTCGATTGCCGTTGCGTCTTGGCGCTGTGTGTGATCAGGCGGAGATTAAGTTGTAGAAATCGGAGGAGTAGGTGTTAGCACCTGGGAACAGCCAGGTCTTCAGTGTTTTCCTGAACAGCAACCGATTCGGTTGAAGTCGCATGGTAAACGGCATTTGATTCCATAGCTTTGCTGCACAGAATGATAAACTCCGACCCCACTATCTTGCTCTACAGATTCTAGGGGTGTGGATGAGGCCTGTATTTGGGGATCTGAGAGTTCTGGATGGAGAGTACCATGCGAACACCTTCTGGATCTCCACCGCCCCTCCACCATAAAGGGCCCTGTGCACCAAGCAAAGAGCCTTGAATTCGATTAGCTGCTGGACAGGGAGCCAATGAAAAGATCTTATGCCCACCAAGGTAGAATGGCCTTTAGGGATATGTAATAACAATCGTGCAGCATTTTGCAGTGATTCCAGTTTTCTGATCTGGGTCTTATCAATGCCCATGAAAAGTGCGTCACAGTAGTCTAATTTTGACAGAAAGAGCCCTACTACAACGGTTTTTTGAAGCGTCCCAGGAATAAAGGGGAAAATCTTCAGTAAACATTTCAATAGGAAGAAACAGAAAGAGGTCAGACGATTAACCTGGGCTGAGAAATTGAGCTGATGATCAAAAATCACTCCCAGGTTTCTGACCTTCTCGGTAGGGCAAGGGCAGTCACCTGCCTCTGTCGGCCACCAGGTGTTATTCCACAGTGAAAGACCCTTACCAAACTCCAGTACCTCCGTCTTGTCTGTGTTTATTCTAAGAAAGTTCCGTCTCATCCGGCACATTATATCTGTGAGACACATATGAAAGCCTTTGGCGACTGTTTAGAGACAGCAATTACAAGCTGGGAATCATCAGCGTAAGAAACCAAAGTGAAGTCGTGCTTTCTGATGAGTCTGGCCAGGGGGGTGACATAAATATTAAAAAGCGTTGGGGACAGGCCAAGCCTTACGGTACTCCGCACGGGAGATGAAAGGAGTCGACTGTAAGCTGTCCCAGTGTATAGTCTGCTCCCTTGCTTCTAGGAAGGAGGTGAGAAGGGCCAGAGCCACATCCTCAATTCCCACGTCCCTCAGCCGCTGAACTAAAACCGTGTGGTTCACAGTGTCAAATGCTGCTGATAGGTCCAAGAGAATGAGAACCTCGCTGCCCCCCCCCCCATCCATTACTTTCCTTATGTCCTCTGTTGCCATTATCAAGGCCGTCTCGGTGGAGTGACATGGCCGGAAGCCGTGCTGTGTGGAGTCAAGTAGAGCATTGACTTCAAGATAGTGGGTTAATTCCATGTTTACTACTTTTTCAAGTATTTTAGCCGTCACAGGCAGCCCTGAAATTGGATGATAGTTTTTTTGTCTCAATTGGATCAAGGGCCGGCTTTTTGAGGATCGGCCTAATGCATGCTTTTTTACAAGTACAGGGGTAGATACCAGACTCTAGGACTTGGTTTAGCAAAGGGATTAGGTGTGTGCTAATGTTTCCGGACACTAGATGCATGGTGGCCGGCGGACAGGGGTAGGTGGGCGAGTCCGAATTTATGGATAAGAGGAGGTTATTAACCTCCTCATAGGAGAGAGGCCAGAAATGGGTAAGATGGTAGTGAGCTGCTTTCTTCTCCGTGCGTGGAGTGTTGCCGCCGTCCGTAACATCGGCTATATTAAGGAGATCGTTATAGATTGTTTGCACCTTTTCTTGAAAGAATATAGCCAGTTTGTTGCAAAAGGCTTGATCCGGTCTGAACTGATTAGCCAGTTGTGATTTGGCTAATATTTGAATGGATTTAAACAGTTCCTTAGAGGAATCGCCAGCAGCCTCGATTTTGGTCGTGAAATAAGCACGCTTTGCCTCAATAATTGCCTCCTTATATTGTTCTATCTGTAGCTCTACCAGTGTTATCTTCCTGTATATATGGGAGAGAATCATGGAGTAGTACCATCTCAAACATCTGAGACTCTGTTTAAAGGTCTCAGATTCAACATTGGTCTAAGTGCCCACCTTTCTGTGGGAGAGAATACGTTTTCATAACAGCTTCCATGCAGTGGGACCTTTATTTTTACTTCTTTCTTGATGGAATGGTTTAATGATTTGTTTCGATTCTATTGGTCTTTGTTGAAACCTCTCTAGGAGCTACTGAAGAGCGAATACAGAACCCATTCGTCTGAAAAGAAGTGATGGTTTTTCACTGATGTGAGATTAACTGTAATCTCTGCTATTTTTGCCAATAGTTCAATGCCAGAATCCAGATCAGGGAGTCTCTTAAGAAAAGCCGGGTCCTGAAGAACAGGTTTGCATTTCGTTCCAGTTGTGAAGTTACGGATCTTACTTGTGTTCGCGGTATAAAAACAAAAAGTTGTGCACTTTTGATACTCCTAATATGGGAGATATCGGTCTGCAGATTGATAAGAGAGAAGTGTTTCGACGGACAAAGAATTGTTTGTGAAAGATGTTTCTAGTGCAGTGTTATATTACGTTTATGTCTGCATTTATAACAATTAACGGAGCAAGTGCCATGCATTGCCACCTCCACTCTAGAGGACTCAAGACAGGAGACAGATTACCTGTTAACAAAAAAACAAAACGCGAGAAGTAGAATTCAGCCATAGGTGAGGTCAAGTCCATGATCGAGCATTCTGTTATAAAAGCAGCTATATAGCAGAACATGGATCGCAACAGCTCAGTTTTTAAGTTTCCTAAACATCGTAACAGTGACCAGTGGGTTGTTCTCAGCCCAGAGATGTGAATTCAAATTGTTGTTAGTCCTTAGGGCCCAAACCTGCATGATCAGCCTCTAGGTGTTTGTCTCTTGATGTCCTATTGGTGGATGAAGTGAGAAAGGCCCAACTTCAATTTCCTGCTCTTTAGAAGTGGATCCAAGGCTGCATTACTATTTGTGCCAGACGGTGCCTGCAGATATCAACAGGTAGCGATGAGAGGCAGGAACCTGTCTGTACACTGTCAGAAGGTGCTTCCTGTTAATCAAGTGTTATTTGCAGATTGTGATTTTTGTGCCACTTGTAGGATCAGATTATGAAAGCATGCATCTCTTGTATGTGTGTTAATGGTATTTCTATAGTGCAAACCTATCTAAAAAGCAGTGGAGCGATGTACAGGGTCAAAGACAAACATAAACTGAACAAGCGATAGAAAAAGTAACTGGGTTCTGAACTGTTAATACATTGTTAGTCATGCTCCTTCAAGAGGTGAGTCTTATAAAATGTCCTAAATTGGAGCAGCTTTGATGAGGTCCTCATGGATACAGGGATGTTGTTCCCGATCCTTGGTGCATACATGGAAAAGGCCTGATGCGCTGTTTTTAGCTTTTCAAATTTTATTTTTGCAGTCTGATGGTGGCCAAGTTGCAGATGTGCTGAGAACCACCAGAGATATTGAGCTCATCTGCAAGATAAGTGGGGCTGCTGGTTGTGATGGCTTGTAATTGGTGCAACAGGTTTTGAAGATGGTGCTGGCCGACAAGTGGAACCAATTGAGTGCCATCAGAATGGGGGTGATGTGATCATATTTCTTCAGAACCCAGATGAAATGTGCTGCAGAAAGTAGGGTGCTCTTAGTGGGTCCAAGTATGGAGTCTGGGAGGCCATGGAGCAGGGTGTTGCCACCATCCTGACACAGAGAGACTAAGAGGGCTTGAACAGCAATTCTGAAGTCGCTTTGTAAAAAGAAAAATATTCCCTTTCTTTAGAAAAAAGAACTGGTACCAAGCCATTTTTTTGGGGGGCAGTGTGTTCCTTGACTGTGAAGTTGGTATACAGGGTGAATGCAAGTGAGTTGGCATTTGATGGAAGTTGGGGTTCAAAGTCATCAATGTTCATGTCATTGAGCCTGGTATATACTGTTTCTTCAGAAGATGCCAGGTCAAGTAGAAAAAAATCACTCATTATATATGGTTAATTCCATTTATTGCTTCTGTAATCGTAATTCGATGCTGGACTCTTATAAACTTCAGAGTCATTAAGGACAAGGGCAGATCATAGATCCCAGAAAAGACAAGAACATGTTGTAGCCAACACGTGTTTCGGCCCCTCACATTGCCATTATCTGCCTGGGGCTTCCTCGGGGCGTGACGCATATAAGTATTTGTGTCTCACAACGAAGTATCAGATTTCGTTTGGAAAGCTTCCTTTCCAATGGCTAATAGCGATTTTGCCTTGCCGAATGAAGAGTTTTTTTTGTCAAGAAATAGACAGAAATCAAAATCGCTACCAGCCATTGGAAAGGAAGCTTTCCAAACGAAATCTGATACATTTTGGTGTGAGACACGAATACTTATATGCGCCACGCCCTGAGGAAGCCCCAGGCTGATAATACCAATGTGAGGGGGTGAAAAACGTGTTCTTGTCTTTTCTGGGATCTATAATCCACCCTTGTACTGAATGACTCTGAAGTTAATAAAGAGTCAAGCATCGAATTACTATTACAAAGGCCATAAATGGAATTAACCATAAATAATGATTTTTTTCTACTTGACCTGGCATCTTCTGAAGTTTTACACAAGTAATGGGGAAGGGGTCGCCCATTGCCAAGGAAAAGTAATCTACCCTAAATTTGCTCTATTTGATGCAGGCCTGCTTAAGATCTGGACCCGTTACCCCCTTGCTTTTTGCCCACATACTGTTTCTTGTTTGTTCATTTTGGCAAATAACAGTCATTTTATTTTGGTTGGCATCAGCTCCAGGTAGGTGCTGGACATGAGGCCTGGATGATGTGCGGTGTTTGAGGCATTGGGTGTTTGACGCGATGCAGACTTTCAAGTAGATTTGTATATCATCGACATAGTGGGGACTCTCAATGCTGTTATCTGTGAGTAGAGCATCAAGCTGCTCCAGGTAGATGTTGAAGATAGCAGCTGACAGTATGGAACCCTTGGGAATGCCACAGGTGATATGGACCTTTTGGAAACTGGGGGTGTCCATGTGAACAAACCGGTGTCGTTGGAAAGGTAGGAGAAGAAACAGTAAATGACACTCCTGGTGAATTCCATTCGAGCCTTCAGGTTGCATATGAGGGTGGGATGGTCAACTGCATCAAAGGTAGCTGAGAAGTCTAGCAATATCAGGAGGGAGTGGTGGTCAAGAGGGCACTGTTTATAATGTGTAAGGAAAATACAACTGATACAAAAATATACAGTGTGTAAGGTAGCGGACTCGTGCTGCAGCATGATCTGAAGACAGACTGGAAGTTGTGCAGGAGATGGTTAGCACTGATGTAATCTTGAAGTTAAAGGCAGACTGTTTTTTCAACAATTTTACAGAAGACTAGTAGGTGAGTGATTGTGAGGGGGTGACTGGGGAATCAGGAAGAGGCTGGAGACGCCGTTTAGGTAACGAGGGTTTTATTTTCATGTACAGCTTTTTTTGACGAAACGTCAGTCTTTCTTTAGCGAATTCTGCTGGATCCGTCGTGGCTCTCCTTGTATTCCCTTCTTCCGTGACTGGATGACTTCGGGGCTTCTGGATGGCAGCGTAAGCTTCCACTCTCGTGGCAACCGTAGGAGACAGAAAACAACAGGACCGTTTTAATATAACGTCCTCGTACTGTTTTACACCCGAGGGGAACCAGGGGAGTGCAGGGACACCAGTGAGTCGTGCTTAGCTAAAGCGACCAAGCGACCAGTGAGGAACTCGTGGGGGCAGCCGTGAAGGGAGGTAGGGAAATCACAAGGGTCTGGGGAAAGACGGGAAGGATACCAGGAGGGCGTACCCTGTTCTATCGAGGGACCTCACTCCTCCTCCCCACCCAGCTCGAGAACTTTTCCCGTACCTGTCGCAGCCACACTCCTCCCTCGGGAGTGTGGCGGGGCGCAGCGTGGTATCGTTGGCCTCCTGGCTCGTCTGCTTCCCGGCTTGTCTCGTCTACTTCTCCTCTTCGGTAACGCCGTTCCTCTCTCGACTCTTCTCCTTTGGTGATGTCACACGCCGGCTGTGGAGGTTCCGTACTTTTCACCAATCCGGCGCAGTTGACGTCATGGTGGGTTGGGCCCTCTTCAGATTCTTGATCCCAGTTAAAGGCGCCGCTTGTATGATCATCCATATAGCTTTGCCAAGGGTCTTGCGTGTCCTGCAGGGAATGAGGTGATGAAACGATATCAGAGAGCTGCCACCACTCCACTTCGTTTGTCCCGTTGTGAGACACGTTCCGCGTTACAGTGATGAGCTAGCTCTTGGTGTGGTCATCAGGGTATAGTGTAGGGTTTCTTTTGGAGTGGGAGGATCTGCCTGTCTTGAGAGCTTCTGGGAAGATGCCTTGAGTGAGGAAAGCATTGACAGTGTGCCTTGAGTAGGAGAGTGTTCCCAGAGACCTTTGATGAAGGACAACAGTAAGATATGGTCTTCATAAGAAGTTGCTTTGAAGGAGTATGTCGGTGAGATCTGAGAGAGAAAGGGGTTTGAAGGGTGACCATTGTAAGATTCTATGGGAAAGGGTGGGCGCAAGAAATGAAGCAGGCTTGGTGTTGACAATGTGCGGTCAGCTCTTCTGAAATCTTTCACAGAGGAAGAAGTTGAGGTCTTTACACTTTTCTAAGGTGTGAGGAATATGTTGGTTTGCAGGGGGTTGATAAAAGGCTTGTCTTGAAAAGTGATCTGCTTCTGTTGGTAGCTCAGATGTGCATTAATTATGTAGACATTATTTTCAATAGCAGCTCAACACCCTAATGTCTGGCATTTTTTACTGTGATGTTAATCAAAGAATTCTATTGTCTAGGACGTTGATGTCACATCATTGGCATAGGAGAGGTCACCTTAATTCCCAAGATATAAACAAGGCCATAGCGCATACCCCTCATCCGTTTTACGGAGTAAACAAAGCAGGGTATTGTTCCTTTCAGGAACAATAACTGCACTATGTAACTGTTGAAAACCTAAGCAATGCATGTATTATTAAGACTAGGCAAGTCCATGTGTCCCTGGTGACTGTATCGTGTATGTCAACTGTTGTTTGTGGGTCTGTATTTACAATTCACTTTCCAACTTGAACTCATTCATTTGCATGTTTTGGGTACCATCCTGGTAATTTGTATCAACTCTTCCATCTCTACACTTTGATTGTATCAACATCTCGAAGAAAGGGCACCCGCAGAGCACACTGCCATACTTATAGCTACCTGCACTTATCTTAAGGGGGCTCCAGACATGGCATCGATTTCACAGTAAATTACTGCTTTAGTGATGACGACTGAATCAGTCTTGATAGACTCATTGAATTGTGAGTCGGAAAGATATGTTTTACATTTCTTATTAATTATTAGGGCTACTACTCGAAAGGAGGCATGTTTACATAAGAAATTTGGAGTTTACTACATACAATTACTCAATCTAAATGGGAAACAAACCCAATATCTGACCTGGTCCTAAAGTGTCCATTAGGAATCTGGTCTCAGTCACCCGCAACCACTATGACTTTAATGTTGTACCCGTACTAGGAACCATACAAGTAAAAATCTTGACCTTAAATATTTGCTCAGAAGGAGGTGGGGCTTTCTCTATACAGACCTATAATTCTGGAAGTCACTTTAACAGGTGCCATGTTGCTTCCATTCCAGGACTGCCTGTAAAAAGATTTGAAAGACTCAATCCTTCTATAATAACTTTATGACTCACGCCAAGTAACCTCTACTAGTAGTGTGTGCATGTAAACAGTCTTTAAGTGATGAACGTTTAGGATATTCAACCTCCTGGCAACGCAAGTCAGCAGTCCTCCCAGCCACTGTGCCTGCTCCCTTAGATTTGGAGGTCATCGTCATCATCTAGAGAAGCAAGATGCGCACCCGCCATAGGTTGTAGTCAACTTGAGTTAGACACTGATTGCACCACTTCCTTTAATCAGGAATTCCTTTAAGGATTACTGCATCACTTGTGGACTATCCTCTTTAGTTGGACAATCCTTGCCTGTGAAGAGTACCATCCTGGAGACACTGTGAAGTTTCAACGTTAAAAACCTTTGGTTTGGACATGACACAAACCACGTAATATCAACAAATAAAGGCTCAAATCTTTAGAGTTGTTAAACGTGGGGGTACTAGGGTGTTTGGGGTTCAGAATGCCTTTGTATGAATATATCTAGGTATCCTCCTTTACTGTCTTGAGTGAAGCTAGGGCTCAACAGTGACACTCTGGCTTCCCCAGGGTGCTACGAGGGCATATGTGTGTTACACTGGAGACTCTGCATGTTCGGCTTTGTGACTGAAAATAATCTGGTACTATTACAAAAATTAGGAAGGGTGAAAAGAGCTGTGAAAAAAAGCCCTTTCCATTCCCAAACTATATAGCTCTCAAAGGGGCATATTACCAAGCAGGGCGATAGGTAATTATCGCCGCTTTAGCAGCCGTTTTCGGCGATAATTCTATCGCTCTATTAGCAAGCTGTCGCTAACAGCAGTTAGCGACAGCTTTAGGGGATAGCGAGCGGTTTGGGTCCCGCTTTGCATGTCAGCGATATTTATCGCTAATGACATGCAAAGTGGGCGTACCCAACCTGTTAGCGACTGAAAGCAGTCGCTACCGTCGCTATCGCCTATTAGCAAGGCAGGCGTAGCGATGGAAATATTCCCGCTATCGCCAAAAACTAACGCCTGCTCTGACCAGTTCCTAGCCATGTTATCCAATGGGAGGTGGATAACATGGCTAAGAGCATTTTGTCGCTAATGCGTGAATATCGCTGTATTCTCAGCGATATTCACGCTATCGCCGGAAAATGTATCGCTTTGGAGATAAACGTTGCTAATAGCACGTTATCTCAGCAATAATTTCCGGCGATGCTTAGTGATAAAAAATTCATTGCTAAGCCTAGTTAGCGATAAATATCGCTAATCGTTGGTAATATGCCCCAAAGGGTTTTACTTTAAGCCAAGCCTCATTAGTTTCTGGTGTATCTTTTCTTCAATCCCCCGTAAAGTTCCTTCGGAGACGGCTCTTTAATGACTGCCACACCTAGAAAAAAGGTCTGGATATTGTGTTTAGGTGCACTGTGGGGCTCAAGCTGACTTTACAGGGGAGTTTCTACATCTCTGGACAGGTACATGACAATAAAGAATATTTTTTTTATAGAAAACGCATACATTCACAGGATAATACAGAACACATGAACATATAAAAGATTGCCACTGCGAAATAAAGACACACAGAATAAATGACTGCACAGTTTGAACACGATATACCTTGTGTGACAGGGCACATCTGAACTCAGCGGAAAGTGACTGGTGACTCCAGTCAGGGTTTTCCTAGAATACCTCTTAAGGTTACTGAGATAGTAGATCAATGGTGTCAGAGATATGGAAAGGGACAGAACACTCATGGCAATACATGGAGGCCGGAGGTAGCAGACCAGTGTCCTGAATTCGCCTGTAAGCAAAAAGTGTGAAATGGCTTGTGTGGGAGTGGGACTTCCCTTTTTAGGGGGGATGGGGATGGAGACAGCAATGAACAATTACCAAACCCAATAGGGGACGGCACATATTGGGAAGCATCCAGTTCCTTGTCCACCTACCTACAGTCCCCAGACCAGAAAGGGGAGGGGTGAGTATCTCTTTTCTTGCATATAATATGGGACAGGCTTGGGGTAGGGGGAAGATGCAGTGGACCAGGACGTCAACCTGATGAATCCTATTCTCTTCCCTTTTCATAGCCGTGGGACTCGGACTAAACCGGTGAAGGAACCTTTTTGACAAATTCACAATTCCAAGGATAATTTTGGGATATCCTAAAAACACACCTACCCAATGGAGAAATAGAAACCCCAAATAATTAATTTGGGAGGACAGCAAACCTGGAGAAAGAAACCAGGAATCCCTATTATTTAGGTAATGTCAATTGGAAATTTAAGAATTCATCTGTGTGGAAGGATCCAAAAGGCTGAAGGTGATAGGAAGAAGGAAGTATATTGCGACTGACACCAATCCTCTCATATGTAAACCTTGTGACATAATAAGGATTTCCCCCTCAGCAAGGACAGTGAAGGTTTTGTGAATATGTACAGTTCCAAGGTGATAGAAGAAGAAACCACATGCTCGCCAACCATTCTGTTTCTAGCTTCTAACTATTTTACACTGGGCTATATTTGAACCTGCTTTACAGAGGCTGGAGGTACCTTTACCACAAAATCTTACAATCCTCGAAGCAAAATCTACTGGTTCAACGGTGTAAGCATTTTTCATTTTATACAACACGTCTTGCCAAGCCCCTCAAAGTCCCTTTCCCCGAAGAAACACACAAACAATTTTGTCTTTGGAAAAAACATTTGTAGAAATAAAAACACATTTTTGGCAGAGCACAACTTTGATATCACTTGTAAACCATACTTGGAAGACCAAAACATCCACAAATAAGTGAACAAATGCGGCCAACCGAAGTCTCTTGGCAATGCAGGTCCCACAAGGGTTTGGAAAGTGGTAGTTGCATTTCGGATGAATTCCTTGATGAACCCTTGATAGTTTGTGGTGCATTCGTTACTTTTGGATTGGTTTAAAAGTTTTGTAGAGCACCACATGTTGCTTTCTGTGCACTTCCAAGCGATAGATTGGGCCAGTAGAAGACCACCTGCAGCTTAACGAAGTTAAGAGACCAGTCAGTGAAATGGAGGACCCGCTCAGACATTCTTCTTAGCAGCGCCCGCGGACGGCAAATTAACTTACAGATGAGTTTTCAAATCCTTCCTGAAGTATGTGGTGTGGCTCAGTCCTCAGGGCATTCCACAATTTAGGGCCCTGAGCTCCAAGACTCTTCCTTCCATGTATCAGTCTTTGCTACATTTTACGTGGGACGCAGGTGTGCAGTTGATGACTGTAAGCACCTGGGAGGGTCTTAGGTGGGGGGGGGGGGGCAAGGTCCAATAGATTTCCTGGGCCCTTGTCCCTGTAAACGTTGTGTACAGTGCAGAGGATGGTGAATTTGATCCTACGGCGAATTTGATCCTACCCTCCAGTAGGAGTCAGTAAAGCACTCCAAAAGCCAGTTTGATTACATTCCTTCTCAGTAGCTTCAGGTGCATTCTGACAGCTCACTGGTAGAGCCTTTGCGGCCTGATTATGGGTTCTCTTGCACGACTATCCTCACATGCTCTTTTCCGGCACTCTCTCAGAAGAGTATGAACCATTCCGAAGCACAGGCCTGCCTGGCTAGCTGACATGGGATAGACACACTGTTCCTTCATGTTCTGGTGATTTATAGCCCGTTAAAGATGCTCCTAAATTCCCTATAGGCTAACCCACAAACATTAAAACAAAAGAGGGTGAGGAAACAGTAGAGCTTATGAGTAAACATTCCATTAACAAAACCAATGATTATATTGAATAAAAGTAATATTGACAAAAAAATGAGAAAATCATATCTGCAGATGATACCAATTTCATCACTGCAGCAATGTTGTCATCTTGAAAGACAGCAGTCACCATGACAAGCCTGGAGTGAAACCTCTGGGGCAGCGCCTTGCCGCCAAATTCCCAGCAGTCTGGTTGGCTTGCATAGACCTCAACCTTACAAAGACCTTTGAAATACGGGCAAAGCTTCGACTTACTAAAATGGGTGAAATGTGGCTATTTGAAGACCTATGGAGTGATATATGCTTTCTTGCATTATTCTCCAGAACACAGCCTGAGAGAGGGTTCTCTAAGCCCTCTGGCACAGAGGACATAACCAGGGTGCAAACATGGGACAGAGAACCTGGAAGACTGCAACCTCCCGCAACTCACTGAACATTACATGAGTAGGATGCATATCAGGCAACAATCAGTCCTGGGATGCTTGCAAGGGGTAGTATAGCATTGGTGCTTTTGGAAGCATTGGGATGAGTCTCCTTAGGGAGGTAGGGGTCTGGTAAGGGAACACAGCAGGTCCCAACAGACTCCTATGAGGTAGTATGGGAATCGTGCATCAAAATCTCAGCTTCCTCCAAACGCCCAGGCACTCAAGCTCATTTAAAATGCATCCATGCAGTTCTTCATCTTTGCTCATCAGTTTTCTCAAGCGTGTTCATTCCTCATTGATTTCTGGGAAAATATGTAAAGAATACACACAAAAAAAGTGTTAATATGGAACCAGAGAGCCAGGTATACCGGCATCATACAATGAATCACTCCAGCCAACACATATGCAGGCGTTGGTACAGAGACCCCCAACCCAGAAAGATAAATAAGGCGCACCAAAACAATGACCGAGAAGTACACACACTTTCCAACCTAGAGACTAACACACACACACACACAGACACGGCGTGCACACATACATGTACACAAATATGTATATCCATGGGATTTAAAAAAAAAAGTGTCATGGCAGAATTGTTGTTATATTTTGGTAAAAAAAAAAAAATTAAAAAAATATATATATAAAAAAAATCAAATAAATTAAGTAAATACATAATGTTTCAAGATCTGTTTTTCACAAATCATTGCCATTATGTTGGTTCTCTAGAAATGGTGTGCCTACTTCAAATATAATTAACTGTGCCCAGGTGTGTCGTTACATATTATTGTATGTTCCCTGTCAAGGCTAGTTTATCCGAGATTCAGGGTCCCCCGTTCTTTTCAAAACACATACACGTACACAGACACGCATGCACACATGCGCATACCTGAACACACATCACATCAGCATTTGGAAATGCTGTAGTAAACCCAACTACCACTGATGGGAGGACAGACACAAATAACAAGACTCACAGCCCCAGTTCCTTTTAAGGCGACAGGGATGTCATAGCTTTTCTTCTTCTGAAGGCATGTTCAAGTCTTCAGACCAGATCACAGAGCCCTTTAGCCTCTAGACACTCTTATTCACAAAGCGAGCCTTACCTCTTGCCTTCATCTTTAATTGTGGGATAGCTGTCCTTTTCTCTTTTCACATAGTCTCAGTTAACTAGTCCGCACTTTGTATTTGACCTCCATCCTGATGCACTCGGGCATCTTCAACAGCTTTAGGGAAATCTGCTAAAGATCCCACCTCCCAGGGGTGCTACCAGAGAGAGGAGGGAGTGGGATATGGGAAAGTACACAGAAGTGCCAGCATGCAGCGACTGCAACATCCAAGCTGTATGGGGTCCTGCAGCACCCTGATGATTGTATAGGGTAATGGGCCACCAGGGCTTCTGTGGTCCTGTAGCACCGTGCTTGCGTGTGTCCTGGACATGCTGCCTTGTAGTTGCATGTGATACCTATACTATGTGCTAGCCAATTATACAAACACTGTTCTGTGCTTGCAGCTGCTTTCCAGTGTGGGCCTGCAGCAATCTCCCTCTGCTAGGAACCTGCTAATGCCTCCTGGTTCGGGCTTCGACCCTGTGTAGGCTATACACCACCTAACCTCTGCGGGGAGCAGATACGCACTTGCGTCAAGGACCTGAAGGCATCAGTCTATTGTGTGCAGTCCGTAGAGTGTGTGCGAAGAGAAGTGCACATCAACAGACTACATGCTTTTGAATAAGCAAATGACACGCCACATCTACAGAGTTGTGGAAATGTGCCTCCTGAGCTCTTAGCTGGTCTTTATCTTGAGACCTCAATGTGCATGCCTGGCACTTTGGGAGTCTGCCAGAGTCTTTATTTTGTGCCCGTGTCCCTCCATGAATTTTACAGACGCATAACTATGCAGCAGGAAGAGACACTTAACTTTCCTTCAGTCACTCTTGTTGTGATGTTGGTCTCAAGATCTAGCAAAAGACACACAATTGATGGACGGAATGCAGAACAGATCAAAACATTCACCCCCAGTCAAGTGATTTGGGTTAAATCCATCATTCTTTTGCTCACAATGCCACCCCAGTTCAGACCTGGCATATGCAAATCAGTCTTGACCCTGTGCCTCATGGGAACAGGCCAGCCCGAACAGCCAAGCCAGGTCCTCCCTGGACCGGAAACCTGGCCTGGCAGTTCGGGCTGGACTGTTCC
The DNA here is from genome assembly GCF_964261635.1 of Lissotriton helveticus. NCBI lineage: Eukaryota > Metazoa > Chordata > Amphibia > Caudata > Salamandridae > Lissotriton > Lissotriton helveticus. The sequence goes on along the minus strand of NC_136068.1, from coordinate 130,366,416 downwards.
CATTGTCACAGGGTCAAGACTGATTTGCGTATGGCTGGGTCCAAACTGGAACCGCATGGTGAGCAAAAAAACAATGGATTTAGGCCCAGATCTCTGTACTGGGTTGAATGTATGACAGTGTTCAGCTTTCTGTCCATCAATTGTTCTTTTTGCACAGGTCTCAAGATCTAGGGCAGGATGATTATTCATCTTGTCTACCTACTTGCATATGATGGTTTCAACATTGTAGTTAAGGCGGTCCTTCCTTGGGACCAGATCATACTGGCTCACAGAAGCCGGAGACCAAATCTTCAGAGAGGGGCTGTGTATGTGTTGGGTATTGGGTATGGGAATGCTTCCGGGGGTCCTGGGGAGGGCAGTGTGTATTTTTTGTAAGGAGCGGCTGCACACCACTGATATCACCAAACATAGTGGAGTTGAACCTCTGACTGCTTGATAGGCTGGCCCAACTCCCATTCTACTCATCCCTGCAGAGAGAATGTGGACAGGCCTATGGGAGGTGGACTGAGCTCTAGGTCAGCGAGGTTATCTCCAAGAGCCATCAGTGTCAGTGTATGGCTGGCAAAGAAAATTGGATCCACTTTGTTACTCAAAGCCAACATAAAAACCAGCAGTTCCTGATGTCAAGAAAAAGAAGACCCAGGCCAAGGAGAGTTTTGAAGATGCCAGCAAATAGATTACTACACCTACCTGAGGAATGTAATACACTTTTATTCACCCTTATCTTGAGCCCACCGCTCTCACAACTACTGTGGGCTGCTCGGAGACACCACCGAAAGGTAGTATCTAAACAAACTGTGGGGCTTCTATAACACAGGGGTCATAGAGGTGAGCCAATAACCCTTAGTAAAGAAGGGTAGGGGATTCTACATGCAACGCTAGGTAATGTCACAGTGTTGTCCTGGCTTTGGAGCAGTGATGTTTGGAGTCTGAAAGTAGCCCACAAGGATCAGACTAGCACGTCAGAGGATGTCATCAGAGGGTTTTCATTACGCCCTCTTTAATCCCACATGCGTTTTCCTTCTAACTTCTGGGCACCTCCCATGTCTTCAGTCACACCTGGATATGGCCTAATAGTCCCTCATTCTTACTCCTTACTTCCAATTTGTATTTCAGTCACACTTGTGTCTGATTTTTTAGCCACTCATTCTAGAATGCAACTTCCTCGTCACTTCTTCTGGACCACATACTCCATCCTTACAGAAAGCCACCGCCTCTCCTCTTACCTGGCCTTCTCCAACTCCACTCGTATCTGCTTTCTTCGTGCCTCATTGATAGGATACGAGCAGAATATAAATATGCTAAACAGCACCAGGGCTATCGGCGCGGGTGCCATCAGCACTTGCAGGACAGTGATAACATTTGGATTAGGGGTGCAGTCTCCCGCTTTGTAACCTGCAAAACTGGAGAGGTAGATAAATTAGTTTGCCATTGTCAGGTTAGTTGTGCCTGTGGGGTGACAGAGGAGCGCTCTACATGAAACACACAGGATAAAGTAAAGCTAAGTCGTGTTAGTAAAATCACTCAGGTGATTTCTCAGCTTTGTTTTCACAGTGTATGCATTTTTCTTCCGATTTAAACCCTTCCATCAATATTTTTTGGTATTTGTGCCTACAATTGTGACGCTCTTGCTAAAGCAGAAAGTTTTGCAAAAGCGATTCTCTGTATCCTTACAAATTTGAGCAATAAGAATTTCTCAATATTGTTCTCACTTTTGACTAAGAGGAAATTTCACTATTGTCTCCAGCTCCAAATTCCAGCACATTTGAGATGATGAAAATCAAACCCATCCCCTTCATTATCTATCTATCATGTAGCATGAAATATAATTGCACCATCTAACTATATAGTTGCCCTTTTAGATTGTCCTAAAACATCATAAAGGACAAGTTACTTACCTTCGGTAGACCCTTATCTGGTTGAGCATCCACCCAACAGCAAATTCCTAACCATACAATTATCCCAAGGCATCTGACTGGATCCATGAATGTTTTGTGAGCTGTACCCCTGTACGCTGATAGGTGGCATCACTCGGCTCTGCATGGCAGCGTTAGCGCTGTCCGCGCCGGAAATGACATGCGCGGTGCCTATATCGACGCCTCCACAGCTTTTTTTCGTGACTTTCCACGGCAGGAGCGCGGAGCCATGAAGAACACTGACCACAGGTGTGGAAAACTAGGGCCCTGGAAGGGAAAAGCCTTGTCCCTAGGAATCTGTTTGCAGAGCTGAGAGGATGGGTGGGTTGGTAAGGATTCTGCGGCTACATGGAGTCTCTACCAGGTAACAAGTTATTGAATGTAAGTAACTTGTTCTTCTGATAGAGACTTCGCAACGCAGATTCCTCATCTTAGAATAGATCCCCAAACAGTACCTCCCCAGAGATGGGTCTGCTAAACAATTCACACCAAAAAGTCCTGCAGGACAAAATGGGTGAAGTCCTGTCCCGACAGACCTGCCTGTCCAGGCAGTAGTGTTTTGTGAATGTGTGCAAAGAATCCCACATTGCTGCCTGGCAGATGTCCAGGACCGGGATTCAATGTGCAGGCACAGTGGTCGCAGCCTTGGCTCTGGTGGAATAAGCACGCAACCCCTCAGGGAGTTGCTTCTTGGCTAATACATAGCAGATTTTAATGCAGAGCATGATCCATTGGGAGATGGTCTGTTTCTGCGCAGCCTTTCTCTACTTTGCTCCGAAATAGCACACGACGAGGTGGTTGCCCACCCGGAACTCTTTTGTGCAGTCAAGGTAGAATGACAACGCTCTTTTGGGTCCAGACAGTGAAGTCGCTCCATTTCCTTGGAGGGAGGTGGCCGAGCATAGAAAGTAGGCATTGTGATTGACTGGCCAACATAAAGGGGAGTGACAACTTTTGGCAGAAAGGAAGTTCTAGTGCGAAGAACCAACTTTTCCAGATAGATGTTCAGGTACGGAGGCCTGGATGACAAAGCCAGAAGCTCACTGACCCTCTGGGCAGACGTTATTGCCACAGGAAGGCAGTATTGAATGTAAGGAGCCTAGAGGACAATTGTGCAGTGGCTCAAAGGGAGCGCACATCAGAAACAATAAGACCAGATCAAGATCCTACTGAGGCATAATGAAAAGCGAAGGTGGAAACACAAGTTGTAAACCTTTCAAGAACCTATTTACAACATGAGATTGTTTTGGTTCTTTGTTTGTGGAAGGTGGTTTGTGCTCTGAATCTGCTCCTGGCCTGTCAGCACTGCACGCAGATCTTCACGAGCCGAGCTGTGTGGAAAATGACACACCCACCAAGTACCATTTTCAAGACCCACTCTTAGCCACGCAGGCGGTTAGCATAAAAAACAACAAGTGGAAGAGAAAACGCCATAAAGAGGTGAGATTGGAAAGGATGCAAGCTATACATGGAGAGCCAAGAGAAATGTGTAAAATATGCACTCAACAGCAGAACAGAGCTTGTGCCCGCTACGGAATTTATGGCTCCATTATAATCAGGGTCAGAACATTTTACCAACTATTAAAAATCCCTATTCTATTCTAGGGTTTATATTGTAATATTAATACCTGTGGTGTCTCTTCTGTCTAGTGCCAAGAAAACGTGGGAGGACTTCCTGTGCTTTATGAAAAATACTGTGAACTAAACACAACAAGAACAGTAAGGGAAAACTATAAACATATTTTAAAATAGTAGAAAAATAAACAAACTTCCTTTGTCGTTGGTTTATAGGTGAGATGGCACAAGGAAGGCGCCTTCATCAGAATTTCCTTGTGTAATCTGCAGTATCCAATCCTTGATATTATTCAGTGGATTCATAAAAGATCGAAGATACTGGTTTAACTTGGCAGTCTGAAGTTTTAATTCCAGTCAGAAAAACAGTTTGTATCCCAGCAGGTTCCAGATTGTAATTCCAACAAGAAAACTCAGTTGAACAATGCACTCTCAGCAAAGAAGATGTGTAAATTATTGATCAAGAGTTCAGAAAAGCCATAGATGAGAAGGTTTTTGCATCTACATCAAAAGTCTGTGTGTAACCTACATTTCACAGGTTCTAATCATAATGAAAAGTAGTTCGACAGGATTGTATTGGCAAGGATGGTTATACGATTCTTTACAGCAAAAAATCCCAATCACACACTGATATTTTTGCTGTGAATAATTTATGAGAGAACTGTCACTCTATCCTCCAGAGTAAGTGGAAAAACAGCCAACATGTGTTTCGCCCCCTTACATGGCCTTCCGGACTGGGGCTTCCTCAGGGTGTTTTTTAAATAAGGTTGAATTAGATTAATCTTGATTACCTACCACGGACGCGACTCGGACCGGCATTATGCTCTGAATACTAAATCGTATGACTATTCCGACCGTTTTGATTACATCTCATTCAACCTTATTTAAAAAAACACCCCGTGGAAGCCCCAGGCCGGAAATACATGACTTTACAATGCAACATTAAAACATTGTCTAAAATGCTCTACATCTATTTCGTTGGACATTTCATACAAATAAATAGCCTCACACTCTTTTAAAAAATTTTTTTACTAGTTTGCCATGGATTCTTCACATCTAGGGCCCAAGTCTGTTTAGCAATATAGGGTACTGTTTACAGGTACCCAGTCTTCTTTATAATTGACTTTTTAATGGGTTTCAAGCAGCCTTTTCCACTACTTTTACAGTAAGCAGAAGAATGAAGGCTGTGAAGTGCTTTGTGCTGCCATAAGGCGCCCAAAACGAAAAGAAGCAACACTATGAATTAAAATTATAAACCAATACAACAGATCAATGCTAGAAGTCAGAACAACAAACTAATTCAAAGGGTCAAAATAACAACATAATGAATTTAGAGAAGCACACTCTCTTAAAAAATGGCAGCAAATTGTATACTTACCGCCAGTTCTATTGCTAACAAAAAATCTTGCTGCAACATGCATTCCTCTAACTATTTAAGAGATATTTCAGGGTTCTAATTTAGGGTTCCCCAAACAGCACTCTGCTCATGTCATGTTCCTGTGTTATCCTGAGCTTTTTAAGATGTGCATATTAACAGTTGCATATGTACAAGTTGTCACATCAGAAGCCGTGCAGATCACAGATAATTTAGGATCCTCATAGAGCCCTCACAGAGACGGAGTGTAAAGAATTGGTGGTGAGGAATGTGATTGGGTGCCCGTAAACTACTAAGATAACCCTGATCACATGCCTGGTGATCAAACATATTTTCACAAGCATTTACACTGATGAAAGTTTGCACACTATGGGTCAGAGAACTAACAATGGGTATAGTTATTTATTCGAATAGCAATTAGGGAATTGCTATTCCTAACATAAGAAACTTTTTTTTAAAATTAGCAATTCCTAGTGGGTCGCAAATCAACCTACCTCAAGAATAATAATGCAGTAGGTGGCAGTTTGCGACACATTAGTAATGATAACCATCACAGGGATGGTGGCCTGCTGGCTTTAAATATAGCAATCTTTTTACTTTTAAACGCAGCCTGTTTTCCTAAGAGAAGCGGGATGCGTTTCCCAAAAATAGAGTTAAACGTTTAGCTTTAATTGTTTTTTAGAGTAGGCCCTGGGACTACAGCCTTGCCTTAAAAATTATTTTTTTTATGATTCTCAAAGGGGAAGGGGTCCCTCAGGATCCCCTTCTTGTTTATGAACAGTTAATCACTTCGTTTCAGTTGTTGGTAAAACATGAATGCTTTGTAACCGCATTTCGGTCGCAAAACATTAATATATACCACTATGATTCGTATTTGGCAGGGACGCCCTAAACACACCCCTTCCAAATACCAAATCGGAATAGGGTCACAAACGCAAATTGCAATTCGGTAGCAAGTTGCTGAATCACAATTTAGTGTTTGCACATTTTTTGAAAGTATTTTTGCGGTTGCAAATGGCCCGATTCTCTGAATCAGTTTGTCAACTACCTCAAAATTGCTCTGTACGTCTGGCTCAACATAAGTAATCTTGATCCTACCCAAACCCTCTTATGCTGCCAATAACTCTATTTTGCTCTTGCTTGCACTAGATAACAATTAACAAATTGTGAAGATGTGACAATGGCGGCCCAGTAAAAGGCTAGAAAACTGAAAAAGCATGCAATGCAAGAAACAAACCCTGTTAAAAGGTATATTGAACCAATGTGGTTAAAAGTGCTGATGACTCCTCCAATGACCCTCATGAGTAACTACTCCCCAGTATTGTGACTTTGTGCTAACTGTCCCAAGCACTAGCACAGCATGCACCTGAGATCCCACATAAGGCAGTCAGCGATTGGTAGCGCAAAGTTCCCTACACAGTGACCAATGGTACTTCCCAATCTATTTCAAAATGTCACATTTCTAGCATGCAAAACGCGAAAAGTCCCATAAAATGATCAGGACCATTAGGGTGATGGTTTGAACCACTGTTCTCAGCACTCCTACACACCATCAACCCAGAATCCGTTAACCCAGAATCCTATTGCCACCACCCAGAACAAAAACAGGCAGGCAGAATTAAGTATCAATCTTCAGTGTAACTCCTAGGTTATACACCATCAATTGCTATACTGACTAAAAAGGTTGCACCCAAATTACTATCTTTCTTTGTCTCTTTTCTCTCTCTCACATCCACATTCGCTCACACTTCCCTGCCTCTAATAGACACCCGTATCACAAGCAGAGTCGTCGTCTCAGGCTCTAAAGCAACAGACAAAGAAGACATGGATGGAAAGAGGCAGAGACTTACTGTAGAGCGAGCGTTGACATCCCTAGAGACAGTCCTCCAGCAAATTTGTTGAAAAACACATAAAAGGAGTAGAAGAAGGCTTCAAGATTCAGGCAGTCTGGGTTCTTCACCTTGAAATCATCCACAGCATCAGGAAGCATGGACCTGGGAGAGCAAAACAAAAATGAGGGAATGAGGTGATAAAACACAGAGTTGGTGCAACTATCAGAGAAAATGGAAATTTGGCAACAGTGTCAGATGAAGACTTGCACATTGGCAAATCATAAGGTATCCTGACAGGTCAGGTCCACTGAAAGGGCTCTGGGAGACATACAACTAACTGACTCTTCTTTATCCATATAAAGTCACTGGACTCTGGTCAGCCCTCTTGAATTCTTTAAAGACAAGTCCACCTCTAAAGAGGTGGTCTCTAAATGGCTGGTGGAGCATGCTAAAACAATTGTCTTCCATTGCAGCACAGAAAACAATATGGTACCTTAATATGCTCTGACGTTTTTACTGAAAATATGGAACTACATAAATTCAAGAGAAATTAATTAAAGTTTACTAAAAAAAAACTTGGAGGAATCAAACTAGACAAAAAAGATGGGTATAATAAAAAATCCTGCCATTTTCCAACAGGTATACCGAAATGCTCAATATCATACAGGAGGCATCTCTATTCACCGTGGTCCACTCTTTGGGAACTAGCTATCCTCAAGTTGCCTCTTATCCCCAAAATCCTAAATGCAGCATACAAAAGAAGAAAGCAGAATTGCATAAAAAAGAACAATGACTCCTAAAAGAATGGTCTGGGGTTCTGTGTAGATTTAGTAATAAAATATGTGTGCAAATGTCCCACTGTCTAACCTGGTAAAATGTGTGTGGGAAAAACTGCAAGATTCTGGGTTTTGCAGCTCTGAACAAGGGAGAACATGCTGTATTACTGCACGGTCCCTTACTACAAACTGTGGAATTCAGAACGGGAAGGTGACACCCACTCCCAATATAGTTATTTCCTCACATGGTTATTCTGATGGATACATCTGCCTGTGGATTCCTCACCTTATGAATATCCCCTGCGCCAGCATTACGCAGATTTTTTTCCTAGCTCTCCACGCGGACAAGAACGTCACAATGCCACGGCTCCGCACACAACTCCACATGACGTCATCGGAGCCATAAGAGAGCCTCGTCGGCGTGATGGCGTCAGTTCCCTTTTTTCCGCGCCATCGACGCGTAACTGTTTTCTAGGACTCTCCTTATTGTATTGTTACTTTGTAAACCTTCATCTTGAACTGTTGCGATGGCTTTGTTGAGGAAGTCTGGGTTTAAGCCCTGTAGGGAGTCACATGTCAATCACTGACTACCATGAAGATTGTATATGGTGTTTGTCGTCGGATCACGACGTGGAAGACTGTTCCAGTTGCCAAAAGATGAACCCAAAGGCTCTTAAGGAACGGGAGGCCAAGCTTTTTATGGCAAAGGCAAAGATCAAAGCAAGAGTGCATAAAAGGTCAAAGTTGAAGTTGTCGACTTCGCATGCGTCGAAGTCGAGGAAACACAAGAAGAAGAGGAGACATGGTTCTCGGCGCCGTTCGCAGAAGGGCAAGGCTTCGAGGTCACCTTCGCCGGCTCCTCGACATCCAATAAAGACTTGGTGTCTCCTTTGCCTTCTCTTTGGATGTCTCCCGAGCGATCTCCTTCACCAAAAGGCACTCCGGCACAGTCTCCGGTGCCAAGGGGTTTGCCAGATTCGGAGGGTTTACCAGTTCAGGATGATCCTTCACCAGTTCACAAGACTAAACCTGTGGCTCCGCCAGTGGATCCGGCTGTTTCGACGTCAGAGGCTCCTCATGTGGATGTTGGCTTGACTCCATATCCACAGTTTCCAACTCCAGGTTCAGATCAAACACATTTTTAAAATGCAATGTATGGAGTATTTGCTAAGGCAGTCTTCCCCTGCCAGAGCACCTATGGGTCCCGTGGGTCCGCTGGCCTTCAATTTGGGCATGCCTCAGCACTATGCCCAGGCACCCTTCATGCCTTTCATGCCAACGGTGCCGTCATGGCAGTTTCCGGCTCCGAGATTTTCGACCCCGTATATGGAGTACCCGGCGCCGTCTGGTGGGCCTTCCTCTCGGCCTTGTACGGCGCAGATTCCACCTTCAAATCCTCCTTCAAGGCCGGCCCTGGAAATGTCGGCGCGGCGTGTGGCGCCACCGATGCCGCAACCGAGGTTTCATTCGAGGGAGGATCAGAGACTGCTGGAGGAAGAGTAGTATCAGAGACAAGAGGTTGAAGAGGGTGAGTTAGAAGAGTCTGTGGATACATTTGAAGGAATTCAGGAGGCAAGTGGGCTGGACACCTCCCCGGAGTGGGAACTTTCTTTGTCAAGGGCTTCCCAAACCTCAAGAGGTTGCTTCATATCATTCTGTTACCAGAAAAGCGGTGGAGCTTTTGTACTAACAATTGCCTACTGCTGAGTATAAGCCGAATTTGCTTACTGAAGTATTACATTCACCTTCGTCAATTGTTGAGCCTTTGTTGCCCTTTAATGAGGCTTTAACTCAGCCTATTATGGAAGTGTGGCATAAACCTTTGTTTTCTCCTGCTGTATCCAAATCTGTAGCAAGAAGATTTTGAACTGCTCCAGAGGACCCACTTTTTCTTTCTTCTCATCCGTCTTCAGAAAGTTTGGTGGTGCAGGCATCCTCTTTCTGGTTTGCCGCAACTCCATCCCCTCTTATCCCCGCACCCTCTCTCATAACACTACTTTTGTCCAGCTCTACCTTCTCTTTGCCCTTTTCCTGATTTTTCCACTACCCTTGTTAATTTCCGTGCAACTGTCTTTAATTTATTGTACCTTGATTGTACTCCTGTCGTCACTATGTAAACATTATGTAACCCATGTAAAACTTGTAACTTGCAACTCGCTGTGCCTTATGTAAACGCTCTAATACCTCCGGGTCTAGCCAGCGCAATATAAAACTCAAGATAAATAAATAAATAAATAAAATCCTGCTCAAAACTATTTTTAGGTGCATTTCCCCAGGCTCCTGCCGATAGGGACTCTAAGAAGTTGGAGCAATCAGCTAAAAAGGTCTTTCCATCATCTAGCATGGCTCTAAAATATACATACTTTGATGGATTCTGCGAAGCAGTTGGCGCCCAAATTGCCTGATCAAGAGCGGGGGAATTTTATGGAGGTTCTGTCCGATGCTCAGGCAGCCTCTCGACCGGTTATTCAATCTGGCCTGAATACTGCTGATTCGGTGGCCAGAGTAATGTGTTCCTCCATAGTTACCAGGAGACAGGCCTGGCTTAGATCCTCTGGATTTCCCTGGATGATCTGGCTACCCTTCTTGATTTGCCCTTTGATGGGTCAAAACGTTTCGGTGTGAAGGCTGATTCTGCGCTTCAAAGGTTTAAGGATAGCAAAGTCATAGTGAAATCCTTAGGACTGCAAACCCAGTCAAAGGGGTTTGGTTATAAAAAGTATCGTGGTTTTGGGAGGTCTTCCCTTTCGCAGCTTGCGACAACCTCAGCAGCAGCAGCAGCAAAATCCACTCTATAAGTCCTATAGACGAAGAGCCAGAGGTCGCCAACATGGTTCTGCCCCTAATCTCTCCTCCTCCTCCTCCTCTTCTACCTCCCCTGCTCCCCCTGGCAACGCAGGAAAACAGCCCTAGACCCCCAATCCTGGATAATGTGGGACCTGTAGGGGGTCGGTTGTCTCACTTTCTACAGGGTCGGAAATTGGTCACATCAGACCTCTCGGTTTTAAACCTTGTAGAGAA